>NW_025954192.1:0-630769 GCF_022376455.1 Epithele typhae | reverse complement strand
TCCCATGGTGTCCACACGTGCTCTCGTCGAAACCCCGTCCAGTGCGCATCGTCCAGATGTGCTGCGGCAGGCAAGTACGCGCTTTGGGCTTCGACAGAGTGTTCTCACCCTCAGCTCCGAGCAGATCGCCTCCAGCCTCTCCTCCCCGGCGGGTCGTCGAAACGGACAAACAACTCCCAACATCCAGTGTTTTTCATGAATGCCCTGCGACTCGCTTACAGACAAGCTCCGCGTGCGAGGCACGGGTGGAGACGTCCTGGTTGAGGCCGAGTAGCTCCATTCAAACTTCGTATCAGACACGCCCCTTATCCATCAGCCAGCCACTGACAGCCCGGCGCGCCGTGCCATGAATGCCGCAACGATGTCTCGCCCAGCCGGAGGAGCAGTGCCTCGATCCCCGTTCGACGCTGCGCTATTCCCACCATCCTCCCTCATATAGCCTGTTCTACTCACCAGGACTGCCTTGCATTGGCCCTCAGTGCTCAGGCCTGGTGAGAAGAGATGTCGAACGCGTCACCAGAGGTCGTGGCATCAGCCGAGTACTGGTTTGTCGTCTACAACGCCGAACTTCTCTACCCGCACACATTGAATCCAGATCTTACCTTTGCAGGAGCTCCTCTGTTCGGTTTGATAATGGCTGGACAGCTGCCGCTCTGAGTGAGTGCAGGTCAATTCTCCTTAAGCTGGCGTCACCTGACACACAGGCTTCAGCAATCCTTTATTACGACTTTGCCTCCACTTTCTCGACTGAAATCGAGCACTTTTGGAAGAACGCCAGGTTTTCCATCGCTTCCGTGCTCTTTGTACTCAATCGGTACTACGGCCTCCTAGGCTCAATCCCGATATTGGTGGAGTTTTTTGCCACAATTCCGGAAAATGTAAGCCCCACACTCATGCACGTCACATGAATACTTACCTATTCTCCTAGCGGTACGCATCTCAGAAATGGTATTAGCGCCTCGCTCTGCTCATTGTTCGTCAAGATGTCGTCAAGTGCAAACATACCACCAATTCTTCGCTCTTACTATCCAAGGGGTTGTCGCCGGTGGGTACGATTCGTGCTACTGTTTGTCAGAGCACTCTAATTGAGTCCTTCCAAGTTACCCTTTTAGTCAGAACATATGCTCTGTATGAGCGGAGCAAGCGTATCCTTGCCCTTCTGCTCGCGATCCACGTGGGCGGAGCTGCAGCGCCGTCGTCAGTCGGTCTGTAATGCTTTAACATTGTCTGGCTCTGAATCTTTCACACAGGCTTCATTTTTCACGACACAGAGTCCTGTGGACACCGTAAACCCTTTGCCGTTCAAATTCAAGGGATGCGATTTATCTTTGACGAATGACCAGTAAGCATCCATAACATACACACCACATATGGCGATTAGACTCTGGTCATGCTATTCAGAGGACTACGTATGTCTCTTCCGTTTGCCGAAGCCACATCATCTCTGATATGCATGATTCGGTAGATCTTGTGCTAGCGTGGAGTGCAATGTTGTTTTCGACAGCACAGTATTTATACTCACCCTCATCCGAGCATTGCAAATGCGTCGGTATGCACGGGGTGGTTTGCTGGAGGTCTTGTTTCGAGATGGTGCGTTCCCTTCACCGTGAATCCTGATTGTCGCATTGAACTTGTTTTCCTGCAGGGACAATCTACTATGGGTCGGTAGCTCACCACATGGACTGACGTAATCTCGTCTTGATGATTTGGCTGGCAGAATCATGGTGGCCTCCGTGTTAGCCAATATTACGACCTTTGTGGTGCGTTTCACGTTGCATCGCTACCATTCTTCCGTGGTTTGAACTTTGATGCAGATAACTCGCGTAATGTCTTCCTTATTATTCGAGGCATCAAGCCTCGGGCTGATGCGTATAATAACCAGTCAAACACTCCGCTGAAGGGTCTGGATACAACTCTCTGCAACGTGTATGTGCTTTTCCCACTCTCAGCCGAAAGACGTAATACCAAAGAAATCCCGACACAGACTCGCCACTACTTTGACTTCGCGTCTAATCCTGAACCTTCGGGATCCGAAGCTCCTACGACCTCGCAACCTCGGCAAGGGTGAACGCCTCCAGACTGACAAGTGGCAAACGACTAATTCAATGCCAACGGATTACGACGCGCCTTCGTTTCAGCATACGTTGACGCATATCGAAGCCGGAGAAGTGGCAACAGAGTTCATGGGAGGCCAAGGGACAATATCCGAAATTAGCGAAGTACCACGCGGCGGCCACGGGTGATGACTCCTGCGAGTGCGCTTGCGGTATCCGCAGTTCGTGAGGTAAGCTCTACCGATACTCTTCTGCGCCAGCTCGATGTTGATATAACTGTCAAGCCTTATGTCAATATATCAGAGATTGGTGTGTACGCGACCTACGGACCGTTGCTGGTGAACGATTATGTCGACACCGACGTTCTCAGCAAGCTGAGGAACTTCCTTCTCCACGGAAGCTTCATGAAACCGCAATGGAAGCCATGAGGGTTTGTTCTTGCAGTGGGTTTGGATAAATGGGGCTGAGTCCGAGTTGAATGGAGATTCATCGTTCTCAAGGTGATACATCTCCCGAACAGATGCTTGGCTCCTCATTTTCATGATCGTCCTGTCGAAGGCCGCCTTGAGCTACCATTCTGTTCGTGGATTCATGAAGTGGTGTTTGTCGTGTCGTCGGTCCGAGTCGTCACTGATGTCGGGAATCTGTAGGTTCTCTCCCACAATAAACGTGGGTCCTGGAAGTTATACGCGCCCCGCTGTGTGAACGGACGTGTTGGGTTTGGCGACCACATTGTCTTCGGCAGGCGCAAAATTGATTGCATCCGGTTCAGGTACAACGCCGGTGCTCCTCCCCACGGGTCGAGGGTGCTTGCTGTACGGAATCCAGCCTTCCAGCAACCGCCTTGAACGCGCACATGCAAGAGGACCTGCGCTCATGTAGATCGTCGGTATGGTGATTGGCATAGGGTGGGAAAGGTGTGTATATCCCGCAGCTCACTGGCGCACCGTCTTACTACCGCCAAACAGCGCCTCAGCTCCCAACTTAGATGCGCCAAGCGTTAGACGGCTCCCGCGTGCATTGCCCCAGAGATGCGGGCCTCTTCCAAGCCTGCCAACGTGTTCCGTTGCGACGCTCTCGGAGGCTTACAACTGCTGCAGAAGGATCTGCACTCTGTTATCAAGGGAAGAACTGTCAGGCGGGGGCACACGCCTCGACCTGGGCTCGGACCAACGCTATTCAGGACGCTCATGAAGGTCGCCGCCTGAAATACCGCTAGCTGAGCTCAGAGCTCGCGTCCCTCCCGAGACCTCCCCGTACTAGACCTACATACCCATGTCGGACTCACTTCGCGCCTCCGCTGAGCAGTTGTGAGTTGTCCCCCGCTCGTGCCCGTGGCCTCTGATTGTAGTAACTTGTCGTCACAGTGTCTCTGCCGTGCGGATAGACTCTTCCTTGACATTAGCGGCATTTTGTGAGCCCGACCCTCCTCGTGATGCTCAGAGCTGACTGTCGATGCTTAGCGATCTTGTACTACGACTTCGCGCTCACATTTTTCTCGGAAATCGAGTACTTTTGGAGTCCCCCAGCGTTCTCGCCGACATTTTTCCTCTTCGTTGCCAGTCGATATTTCGGCGTCTTGGGACCACTACCAGTATTATTCGAGTACTTCGGCATATACCCGGAATTCGTGCGTTCTGATTCTCGTCTCGTCTCTGGCGCGCTCTCGCTGACCGTTGCCTATCCAGCGGTAAATATTGCCATCACACAAAACGTCACAGCACTCAAGCTCCCGCAGATGTCGCCAACTTCAACTCTACCACCAAGTGTATGCTATGGCAAGCCAGGCACTAGTTGCAGGTGTGTATGCCGAAGTCACGCGCCAGTGGACGACGATACTGATATCGGCATGTAGTCCTGTTGATTCTCCGCACATACGCCCTCTACAATCTGAACAAGAAAGTCTTGGCGATCCTTGTTGTCATGCATATATGCGGTGCGGTGCAGTGCCTGGTATGTACCCTGACATGGCTATGAATGCCCTGCGTGCCATTGACCACCCCGACAGACCGCCGTTCTGACAACGAACAGCCCACTCACCACGGACGATCCCCTCGACTTCAACTATTCGGGATGCAACCTCTCTCTGACCACGGATCAGTACGTGCTCAAATATTTTCTCCTGGTTCCATCTGACCCCAGAACGCTTACAGAGGTGTTCGTGAGTCTGCACCCCGTCTTCCGGCGTCTTATTGGTGCAAACCGCTCTTTGGTAGATTTATCGCTGGCATGGAGTGCCATGCTGTGGTTTGACACGGCCATTTTCGGTTTGACGCTCAACAAGGCGATCAGGATGAGGTCGGAGATGACTGGTGGTTTGCTCGAGACGATGTTCCGAGATGGTAATGCTTAGCTCATCTGATGGTACGTGTTCGTCTGCTGATGGCTTTCGGTACGCAGGAACCGTGTACTACGGGTAAGGAAGCCATGAACAACGTGAGAGTGGCACGCTCATTCTCTGCCCATAGCATTCTCATCGTGGTGAACATCGCAAATACCCTCACTTTTCTGGTGCGTAGCATTCTCAGGCTGGGCCACGAGCATGTCGAGACTGACTGCCGTGTGGTTACTGCAGCTAACCCCGGTCAGTCGAGCATCGAAGCGGGCTTATCGTCGGACACGGAAGGCTAACGCGTGACGTGCAGTCAAATTCGCCGATGAAGGGCATGGCCACGTCTTTGACAAACGTGTGAGTCTCCCTGTCCTGTGACGTCAGTGCTCAGCCCAACATTCCCATGGCCACTGGCAGGCTGTCCGTCACGCTCACGTCGCGCCTGATGCTCAACCTCCGCGACCCGGACATCCTGTTCCGACGGCGCGCTGATGCCGCAAGTCCTTGGGAGACCGGGCAGTTCAGCTCCCGGATGATGAGCTTCTTTCATCCGCCAGTCAATTACGAACCGGACGAGGACATGATCGCGATCGAGGAAGTGGGAGAAGATTCGATGGCAACGTCGACCACGATGTCTCGGGTGTAGGACGGAGGCTGCTCGAGCACTCGGGCAAACGTGTACGAAGTAAGTACCTCCCTTTCTGTCCGGAAGTGTGCGTTATTGACCGCGTCCATCGCTTGCGATAGGTTCGATTTTCAGACGATGTTCATACGGGACTGGAATACAATGTACTACCTATCCATCTTTGGTGTGCATGACGTGCGAGGCCGGGGAGAGTATGCAGTATTACAGGATCCGTAGTCAAGCAAAAATCTCACCACGGCGATGGATTATGACCCATTGGAGTACATTCTTGTTCCACGGTTTTGGAGGTATGTTCCATTCATCATAAACTTTCAGCGGCACTGAAGCCTGACAGGCCTCCGTTGACTAGAGATTTGCATGCCTGTGGCTTGTAGAGGGTCATTTGTGAACGATCGTGTCTATAGTGACGTCCTGATCGAGGCGGTGACGCACAAGTTCCTTTCCTTGGTAAAAATTCGTGCGATATTCACACTAATAAAGGATGTTGATTAGCCTCCAGTTGGTGCGTACTATTCTGGCTCCGATCCTGGCTTCCTCTGGTTCTCATTTCGAATACGCTTCACAAGGCGCCCGGTGCGTTTTTGTAATATGTAGCACCGAGTGAGTGGGGACCGCGCCGCCGACGCATCTACCGTTCTGCTTGTGAACTCATCAAATGGTGTTTCCGTCATGACATCGGTGCGAGCTGATACTGGCACCATACAGATTCTCTCCCTGATAACTCCCACAGTAAACGCGGACCCCGAAAGCTGTACCCGCTCTGCCGTGTGGGCAAATGAACCGGACGCAGCAGATATAGTTTCGCCGGCGGGTACGGAGTGCATCCGGTCCAGGTACAGCATTAATTCTCCCCCACACGGTACCGAGAACTGACCGTGCCCGGTCCAGCCCCCGGAGAACTCTCGCAGAAAAAAACAGGCAAGTATTCCTTCACCAAAGGAAGAGTATACAAATATCCACGAGCCCTGCATTTTTACAATTTGGCCTCTACCTCCCATACCGTCGTATCGCTGGCATGGCATGGCATGGCAGAGGGTGATAGAGAAAATAAGCCGCACCGTGATCCACGGCCCATTACCCACAGCGTCTTACACCCGCTGGACTTCTCCGGCGAAATCGCAGGTGCGAAGCTCCCTCCCTCGGTCGAATGGCCGTGGTGCCTCTTCTCGGCCCGTCATTGAGTTCCGTCGCGGTACTAATGGATGCTTACAATTGAAGAAGGGCCCACGCCTCGAGCACGAGGGGAAGAGCTGTCACTTCCAGCCAGGAACGCATGTTTCGGCCTGTGCCCGGTCAAACGCCATCCAGTGAACTACCGGTGGTCGCCGCCTGAAAGACCTCTAGCTGCATTCTCAGCCCGCGTCCCTCCCCAAGACTGCCTCCCACCTGCGTACGCAACCATGTCAAACATAGATATCGCCTCCGCTGAGCAGTTGTGAGTTCCGTATTTCCCTGTAGCTTCTAAGCATACTGATTTGTGCTCGCAGCGTATCCGCCGTGCGCATCGCCGCTTCCTTGACAGTAGCGGGGCTATGTGAGTTCGATTATCCCCCCAGATTCCCATAGCTGACCGGCGATACACAGCGATCTTGTACTACGACTTTGCGCTCACGTTCTTCTCGGAGATCGAGTACTTCTGGAGCCCGCCTGTGTTGTCGCCGACGTTCTTCCTTTACTTGACCACTCGTTACTTCGGCCTTCTTGGGCCGTTGCCTGTGTTTCTTGAAAGCTTCGGAATATTCCCAGAATCCGTGAGCGCTGACATTCGTCTTGGTCCCCCATCTCGCTGATCGCGGCTTCAATAGACGTGAGCAACCTGCGTTACGTTTGTCATCAGAAGCTCAGACCTCCACAGATGCCGCCACCTCCAGCTATATCACCAAGCCTACGCCATGACCAGCCAGGGGATCGTTGCAGGCACGTGTTTAAACTCGATCCCCTGGCAGTCGCTTTGCACTCACCGGGATGTAGTGCTGCTGACCCTTCGAACATACGCCCTCTATAACCTGGATAAAAAAGTGCTCGCGTTGCTCCTCTTCATCTATCTAGGCGGTGCTGTGCAATGTTTGGTATGTGCATTGTTAACGCTATAATGCATCGGACTCGAGCTTACCCTGGAATGTCGCTCACAGACCGCCGTTCTAACGACAAATAGCCCACTGACCACGCACGATATCCTTGGGTTCGCTTACCCCGGATGCGATACCTCTCTCAACATGGATCAGTACGTGCATCAGCTTCTTGACGTGACTGCTCCTGATATCAGAAAACTTGCAGAGGCATCCGTATGTCCTCTACGCCACCGCCACCGTTGCGGTGGACTTTATATAATACTAGATTTATCACTGGCATGGAGCGCCATGCTGTGGTTTGACTGCGCCATCTTCGGGCTAACTTTGAACAAGGCGATTGAGATGAGGCTAGAAATAACCGGCGGGTTGCTCGAGACGATATTCCGAGATGGTAACGTCTCTTGTTGTCCCTTGGAAGTAATCTATCCGCTGATCGACGCGCACCTAGGAACCGTTTATTTCGCGTAAGGAGGCCAACGCCGGGTCGTGATTCCGCGCTAATACTCTGGACAGCATTCTCATCGTGATCAACATTGCGAACACACTCACATTTCTGGTGCGCGCATTGTTGGGCCCACGATCGACCCGCGACTGACTGCTGTGGTTACTGCAGCTGACGCCGGTCAGTCGAGCATCGCGGGCTGATCGTTGGACACGGAAGGCTGACGGGTGACGTGCAGCCCGTGTCGCCGATGAAGGGCATGCTCACCACGCTGACAAACGTGTGAGTCCCGTTGCCCCAGTGACGTCACCCCTGATCCCGATATCTCCGCGCCAGGCTGTCTGTCACGCTTACCTCTCGCCTCATGCTCAACCTCCGCGACCCGACGATCCAGCTCGGACGACGCGCAGATGCCACGAGCCGCTGGGAGACCGGGCAGTTCAGCTCCCGGAT
This sequence comes from Epithele typhae, assembly GCF_022376455.1. Classification (NCBI taxonomy): domain Eukaryota; kingdom Fungi; phylum Basidiomycota; class Agaricomycetes; order Polyporales; family Epitheliaceae; genus Epithele; species Epithele typhae. The sequence continues at coordinate 622,770 of NW_025954192.1, read as the reverse complement.
GGTGACCTTCTTCCACCCGACCGTCAACTACGATCCGGATGAGGACATGATCGCCATCGAGGAAGTCGTGGAGGACTCGACGGCGACCTCAGCCTCGCCGACGAACTCTCAGCAGAACTCCGGAGTGTAGTGTATAGGCTACTAAAGTACATAGGTGGGTATACACACAATCAGACCTTTGTGTCAAAGTCTTGAGTACTGACTGCGCTCAGATGGTTGTACTCTGTTGCAGTATCCATCGCCAGAGCTCCAGTGTTTTTGCGTGTCCCAACGGTGTGGATCCCCGAAGATCCGGGACGCTCTTAAGAAATCGAGCGCAGTAAGCTGCATAGACTGCGGTCCGGTTACGGCGGATTACCGAAGCCTACAAAACACGCGTTTGTGTTTTGGTCCACCTCGTTAAATACCCTCGATGGCAAAGCCCAATGGTAGACGTGAACTACATGATATAGTAGTGCGGAAGCGGAAACGGTACGCGTGGGGTCATCATCGTAACAAATGGGCCCATGGTGCGGGGGCAGTACCGCAGGCAAGGTGCGACAGTTGCAATCCTATCTGTGCCTGTGCGGATGGTCAAATCCAATGCTAAGTATGAGCTAGCTTCTGGTGGGACCAAGGCAAATCAGATGTTTGAAGACTGCTTGATCCTTCCCTGACCTAGCTCGGCCATCAAGCGCCCACCGGGAGACAGTTGCTGGCCACAGCAGAAGTCCTCCAGAGTCCTCCGTGCTATAGGCGTAGGCCGAGCACATGGAAGTACTTCAGAAGACCCAGCCCACCGTTCTTCGTCGCGATGCCGACGGTCCCTGCGTTCCGCCGCCAGCCGCCGCCTTGCTCAAGCGCTCTAGAACAAATCTCCCGACCCACCGGCGGGAGCATCCCCGTTGCCCACGCGCGTCCGCCGCGATGGCCGTCAGACGAAAGACGGGCTTCCACCTTCGCACGGAGCTCACGAGCGGCCCTGGGCCACCGCGCTAGCTCCCGTAAGACCGGGTCCGCGCCGTACGATCCCGTGCGATCTGAACTCGCGGCGGATGCTTCAAAACCAGAGCACCGGCGTCGTGCTGTTGCTTTGCTCCTAGCAACGTCCCCGCAAGGTCCTCCCCGGTTCTGGAGCCATGGCCTCTTCGCAGTCCACGGAGGACGTTATCGGCTTGTACGCCATCGCATTTTCCCTTACTCTCGCTTTCGCGCTGATGGTCTACAGAGCCGAGTCCATGATGCTCAACAACAACTTAGCAGCCGCGGCTTTTGGTGAGTAATCATCCCCACGTTATGCTCCCCTCTACACGTTTGATAGTGGTCGTTGTACGCTGCAGCTGTGCTATGGTTCGACTACACGCTCACCTTTGAGAGGGAGGTCGAGCACTTTTGGAAAACGGCGAAATTTAACGCGGTTGCCGTTCTCTTCGTCATCAACCGTTATATCGGCCTGTTAGGTCCCATCCCCGTTCTCTTTGAGTATTTTGTGGCTTTGCCCCCCGATGTGAGTCTGTCCTCCCCCTTGTCTTCTCTTCACTGAACATGCAACCACCATAGACGTATGTGTTCAATGCACTCAAACCCCGTCCCGCCACTGAGCGTCTGCGCTTTTAGTTGCCGGGCACTTCAACGCTATCACCAGTACTACGCCTTGTTTAGTCAGATGGTCATCGGTCGTGGGTCTCTCCGTTCTCGAGCGCCTCCTTCTGAAACTCAGACCCTCTCAAGTGGTCCTCATCCTGCGTACTATCGCCCTGTATCATCGCAATCGCAAAGTCATGATTGGCTTGTGGTCAGAAGCGGCTGTTTTGGTTGTCGTGAGTTCTCGTCTTGTCGGTGTATCAGAACGTATTTGGACGGCTTGGAACAGGTTACACTTGTCACCAACTTGTACAAGCCCAAGTTAACTGCCGCTGAGGCTCCGTCCGGTATCGGCATTGGCTGCAATCTGTCCTTGACGGAGGCACAGTGAGTTCCGTAGCTCGTTTAATCGCGCGGGAGTGCTGATATCTTGACATAGAGGCATACGTGAGTAGCTACATCGCCCTGACATCCCGTCACCCAGGCTTAAGACATTCCACCAGGCGGCGTCGTTGGATGGCTCTCCATGTTCATATTGGACACGACCGTGTTCATAATGACCATAATTCGAACGATACAGATTCAACGGGCTATGCATCGACAGACGTTTTTGATGATGCTGTTCCGGGATGGTAAGCCAAGGATCCTTATCTTTGGAGCATGCTTTGGCTGAGATGTGATATACAGGCGCTTTCTATTTTTTGTGCGTGTTCTAAACACGGAGTACGTCTAGCACAGGCTAACAGCTGACGCAGGGTCATCGCTGTCTCGCTTCTCATCAATGTTGTAACATTCCTCGTAGGTGTCCTCTCCGAACTCTCCGTCTTCGCCCCGTCGCTTACAAGCGAATCCCGCATAACAGGCACCCTCAGTACGAGTCCCCCGTGAACCGATGCTCATCTCGCTGATCGTTGACCCTCAGGCTTCAGGATCTAAGCGGGGCCTTGCCACGACGATGGTCAACGCGTGAGTGCCATGTCCACGTGAGTTACGCACCGAATGACGCTGAAAAACATAATCATTAGCCTATCTACAACGCTACTCTCTCGCATCATTCTTAACCTGCGGGACCCCGCGTTAAAACATCTCCACTCCTCTGGGCTGATGTCTGGGACAACTCATTCGCATAAAATGTCGGAACGCGTGCAGATGCTGTCCTTCTGCATGTCGCCGACATCCCACAACATTGATCTCGAACCGGTCGTCATGACGCCGAGGACTCCAGAGTCGTCGGACGCCCTCCCGTCGTGGCAGTCGCATCGCCCATACTCCTCAGTGACGATCCAGTCGTACCATTACCCACCTTACGGATCCGACTCCGGATCCCCCCTGTCTACGCGGTACGACCAGGACTTGCAGCCGACACGGTCTCGGAGGAGCTCCAATGCCTCTCGCCGCCGAAACAACTCTCAACCCCCGCGGCCGCGTCTGAACACACAGGTTCCCTTGGCTTCCGGACCGAACTCAGCACCTCCGCTGCCTTCGCTTCCGGCGCCATGGGTGGCGAACAGGACACCGGAGTCGTCACCTCAACCGCCTCGCGGCATACACTTGTCGATGGACGACACGACCAGGGCGAGGGACCGAGCATGGCATGCAGAGCACCAGCAAAGGCCGCAAAGCCATCACGCCGCGAAACGACTCCCTTCCCTTCCCGAGGTACGTCCGCCGAGCATCACCGCCCCAGTGTACCTTGCTCATGTTGGATTCGACGCGCAGGTTCGGACAGTGCACATGGCGTCCTCTACCCCTTCCCTGCGAACCGTTGCAGACAGGCGCCATTGAGTGAACACTCGACGCCGCCAGAGCTAGGAGCTCGTATTTTGGACGTTGAACCGTCGGACTTTTGTAGATATAGATGCAACCTGCCCTCTGCTGCCACTCGTTTACTACACTACAGTCTATCATATGCCACACTCGTTTTCTGTTCGTTCGTTCGTCGATGTCACTCTTTCCATGCTAGGGCAGTGGCCAGATTCGAGCAATAATACATGTTCTTGCTCCTTTTCGAGTTGTTGTGTGGACGAACGGTTGTCGAATAGGAAGCTAAGAAGGTGGGGGCTGGCAAAGTCCAATTGCTCGCTGAGCCCCAAGGCGCCGGCAGCCAGATGTGGGCGCTCCGTCTCTTGCTCCTTCACCGTCGTCGTGATTGTTTCCTATTCCGCCTCCGGGCCATCCATGACGCACGTTCGGCGACTTATCATGCTGCGGACGCACGCAACAGTGAGCTTCGGGATGAGCCATCTCGAAGCACTCGAAGCACAGAGGTGAGCATCCGTCTTCTCACGTTGGGCTGGGGCTATCGCCTGCATGGTTCCGTGCAACTCCACCGCGCAGTCCTCACGAGTCGTACCCGCCAGATACCCTAGGTTTATTCTCCACGATGAGCAGTAGATGCGGTCAAAGGTTTGTACGGGGCACGAAGCCCCGGTATCGAAACCTCGCCGCTGGCCGGAAGCGAAGGCACTTCAGACGGACCGTTTGCGTCGCATCGCTCGACCCCCCTGCCCGTCGGACATGGATTGTCCATGCATCATTCGCCCGCTTCCCCTCGCCGCCCATGGGAGTGCACCCTGAGCATGTGAAACGGCGCTGCCGTACGTCCACGAGGGCGCCCTGCGAGACGCATGCTCGAAGTCCCGATAGCGCGACGCCCTCCTCGCGTCGGCCCTTCGCCCTCTCACCCGATTTGACTGCGGTGGACCACCGCCCGGTCTCTGCACCTGGCCCGCCCTCCGAGCCGTGGGTTCGCTCCCCACGACACCAGCGAAGGCGCCATAACACACCGAGGGGGCCGCCCCCCTCCAGCCCTGGAACGGTCCGGGGCAACTCGCTGCGGGCGAGACGTCCGGAACCGAGAGTGGTACTTAAGATCGACCCGCGCGAGATGTGCGCCAACTACGTGCGTACGCACCGACCGCTAGCACTGCTCTCTCTCGTAGGCGGTCATGGGGGACGAGCCCTCGACTTCGTCAGCGATAACACTGTGAGCCCATCGGCACTCTGCACATGACTGGATGCGTGCTAAACGGAGCTCGGATTGTAGGGCCGAGTCCACGCGGTTGAACAATATCTTGGCTGCCTCAGCTCTCAGTGGGTGCATCAGTTGGACTCCTCAGTCCGGTCGCGTCCCTGATCGCTGCTGATCTTGTTCCTAGCGATGCTATGGTACGATTTCACTCTGACCCTGCCTAGAGAGATAGAAAGCTTTTGGAAGGACGCGCGGGTATCACTGGTCTCGATCCTGTTCGTCATCAATCGCTATCTCGGGCTCTTGGGCCCCGTCCCTGTCATCTTTGAGTACTTCATAGCCCTGCCCCAGTCGAGGTACGCTTCCCTCGTCTCCTCCATCATCTTGTGTCTATTGACGAAGTACCCAGGTGTAGAAAGCTGCAGAGATACCACCAATACTATGCAGTCATCAGCCAGGTGATCGTAGGCAGTGAGTGCTGCTCATATCCAGGGGTCCGATGCACTGCGGCTGAGTGCGACCTAGCGCTCCTTGTCATACGGACATGGGCGTTATACAACAGAAGCCGGAAGATGTTGATTGGATTGGTGGTCTCGTCAATGATACTTGTCATCGTAAGGTATTCTATGAACGCAAATTCTCAACTACTCCCTAACGTTCTTGACGCAAAAGGTGACTTTGGTAGTAGGAAACCTGAAAGATGCCGAATCAGATGACGATACGCCCTCGTATGACACTTGCGATCTATCGTTGTCAGAGGACCAGTAAGTGAATCCGTACACATCCCTGCTGAACACAAAGTTGACATCTGGGTGTCTAGGGGATTTCGTACGTTATGCTCTCGTCGAAAATAGGTCCTTCTTAATGGATCGTTTAACAACAGGGAGTGCAATAGGATGGGTCGCGATGCTCTTCCTCGACACGACCGTTTTCGCGCTAACGCTGTTCCGGACCCTCCAAATGCGCCACATGATGTACCAACCAACCCTGTTGATGGTCCTGTTTCGGGACGGCGCGATCTACTACGCGTATGTGGCAATTTTCCAAGATAGTATATGCGCTGACCGGGAGTGTTTCCATGCAGCATCCTCGCTGTGGTTAATGCAGCGAACATCATGACGTTTGTGGTAGGCCAGCCGATCGTCGGTGTCCGCTTACATGCTGACTCTAGTCGGATGTTACTATCTATAGTTCCCTCATGTACGCCGCTATTTGCTATATTCATGTGCGAGACTCTGTCACTAATCCAAGGACGTGGCCAGGGTGGCTACTATAAGAGGGGCCTCGTTACCACGCTGGCGAATGCGTGAGTCCCGCACTGCTATTCATAAAGAATCTTTCTGATACTGCGTTCGCGATTCAGACTATCGACAACGCTGGTATCTCGGATCTTCCTGAACCTACGCGATCCAAGCCTAACAGGAGGTGCACGTCGAGGAGGGAGATGGACTCTCACCGGGTCACATGTGGCCGAGAGCGTGAGCACCCGCATGATGTCGTTTTGCAGACACACGTTCAAACCCTCCGACCCGGAACTGCCGCCGGACGACGAGGAGTTCACGACAGAAGCAGATAGACCCTGGGTTGCGCCTCCACCCTCAGCACCTCCCCCACTCTCTTTATCTCCGTCACCGCCCCTCTCGCCTCCCCAGCCCCCGAGAGACGCGACCGTGATCGCCGAAGCAGGACCGTCGAGCAGACCCTTGCGTTGACGGTTTTGAACTAATGATGATAATTACGGAGTGCTGGAGGTAGTCTTCGCGGCCGCTTGTACGAGTATATAGATAGTACACTTTTAGAACGGTACCCTTCATGTACCCTTTTGCATACCACAGGAAGTACAATGGGTACTTGCGACGTCCACCCAACGTGCGATTGACGACCATGTAGCCATAACGGGTCGGAAACTTGTAGCAACGAGAAATCGTTGATCAGTCGTGTTCTCCCGCACAGTTTGTATACCATGCCTTATTCACAGTCCGTCCGATATGGTGTAGTGGCTAACATTATCGCCTCTCACGCGATAGCCCGGGGTTCGATTCCCCGTGTCGGAACTATGCATCTTGAGGCCTTTTTTGTCATCTTCCCTCAAGACAATATCTCTACTACCAACACCATTTCCTATTCCTCCTGTACGAATGATCAAAGCATGCGCATCACGTGACGATAAAGAAGCGTGAGGAGACGCGTCGCGTCACACCGCGTGGTCACAGTCCCCACCTGGAGGAGGCGGCGGCGAGGCGCTGGTGGGGCCACTCTCGGCGGAAGATGGATTCTGAAGATGAGCCCCTCCTCCCGTCCTCCCGCTCCCCCGACCCCGGCACCTGCCTTGAGTCCCGGGCACCCCCGCCCCAGGCAGTTTATGCTCGTGCCAAGGCCCGCACCGCGGAGGTGCTAGAGTCCACCCCGCTCCACTACCTCGTCCTAACCCTCGTACGTCCCCATCGCCCACCTCACCCCCTACACTCCCCCCCACGCTCACCCCCGCGCGCCCCGCACACAGGTCCTCGTCGACACCGCCTGCGTGCTCGCCGACCTCGCCTACTCTTTCCTCTCCCCGGACTGCGCGCCCGTCGACGGGCCCCCCGAGCCCGGCGACGGCGGGCCCGCGTGGCTCGCCGCGCTCGCCGCGCTCTCGCTCGCGATCAACGCGCTCTTCGTCGCCGAGGTCCCCGCGACGCTGTGGGCGCTCGGGCGCGCGCACTACGACCCGCTCGCGGCGGGCGCGCCGCCGCACGCGGCGCTGCACCTGTTCGACGCCGCGGTCGTGCTCGCGACGTTCGTGCTCGAGGTCGTGCTGCGCGGGAAGGAGCGCGAGCTCGCGGGGCTGCTCGTCGTGCTCCGGCTGTGGCGGCTCGTGAAGCTCGTCGGAGGTGCGTGCGGCTCTTGTTCCGTGGACGTGTGTGTACCGGCAGGCTGACGCGTGCGTGCGCGCAGGGATCGCGGTCGGCGCGGGGGAGATCGGGGAGGAGCAGGCGAAGGAGCTCGAGGAGACCCGGGAGGAGCTCAAGAGCACGCAGGCGGAGCTGGAGGGCGTGCGCCTGGAGAACCAGCAGCTGCGGTTGCGGCTGGCGCAGTATGGCGGCCAGGATCAGGACGGGGAGTAGCCTGCAGGTACGCGCTATTTATGGACACTGCCCGGAGCATCATGTACTGGCGGGGGAAGGTCGTAGTATGTGTGTGTATACCCTTGCCTTGTTCAAATATTCCTCGCGAGATGTTGTGCGCAAATCACACTGCATGCAGGAGTGTCAGACACTGATGGTACGCGCATAGCGCGTGCGGCGATCGTTGGGGCTACAATTAGAGTGTGCTATGTACAGGGGAGGCTCGTGTCCGTCGCTGGAGGACGGCGGTGTGTATAGATATAGGCGATGTCTAAGGATACAGTCCGGGGCGTGACGAGGCGTGCGACCTAAAGGATACAAAAGAATGAACAGTGAAGAGAAAAGCAAGAAACCCTGGGCAAGAAAAAGCAAAGCTCGACTAGCGATGTGTGTTGGGGCCCCCCTGGAACGGCGCAGCGGCGAAAGCACTGCGACGGGCGGCACGCGCCCGTCTCTAGTCGTCCAGGTGTCGGGGCCCAGGAAGTTGGAAGAAGGCAACGGTTGGAGTGCGTTCAGCGCTCAGACGACGTGTCGCTGTCCGCGCGCACCCACTGCGAGCGCACCGCGCGCGTCACGGGCTGGTCCGGGTCGACGACGTCCTCGGGGAACATCCCGTACGAGATCGGGCGCGCGGCGCCGAAGGGGACGACCGCGTCGCGCTCGAGGTCGATGTAGAACGTGCTCGTCGGCGAGCCGTGCTGCGCGTCGAGCCTCGGCGGCGCGACGCGCGCCTTCGCGGGGAGCGCGGGCACCGGCGGCGGCGACTGGCTCCAGTGCGACTTGAGCTTGAGCGGGCGGATCGCGGGGAGCGCGACGGGCGCGGCGGGCTTGAGCGAGAACGAGAAGCGGGGGAGCGTGAACGACGGCGGCGGGTGCGGGGCGGCGAAGGGGGAGTCGACGCCGCGACGCGCGGGCTGGGCGCGCTTGGCCCAGCCGGGGCGCATGCTCTCGCAGCTCGGCTTGTGCGGGAGCGCGGCGAGGCGGGACGTCCACGTCGTGCGGCGCTCGACCTCGTCGCGCTTCTCCTGCTCCGCGGGGGACGGCGGCGCGGGGAGCGCGGGCTCGGTCGGTTCTGGGGCGGACGGACGGGCGGGCCAGAGGGGGGAGACGGGTGCGATGGGGAACTTGGGCGGGGCCAGCTCCTCGCCTTCGAGCTCGACGTGCGGGGAGCGCGGCGAGATGGGCGTGGACTTGGTGTGCTGCGCGAAGATAGGCGTGGCGTGCTTGATGTGCACGACGTCGTCGGGGACCTCGACTTTCGCCGCCCAGGCGCGGGTGGCTTCCATCCTGTCCAATGGATCCTCCGGGTGGACGAACCAGGCCACGGTGGGGACGCGCAACGTCCAGAGATCCTCGATGAAGTGCATGTGCGTGATGGTGACCGTCAGAAGGGAGAAAGCGTACAAAAGCACTGCGTGAAGGTGTTAGAGACATAGGCAGGGTGACACAGGCGGCGGTACTCACAGAGGAGGCATGACATCCATGAGAGTGCGGTGACGAGGGACGATGAGGCGCAAGCAGGGACACTGCTTCCCTGGCACAGAGCGGGAGGTCCATTGACAGTGATGTCGAAGCAGCTCGCGAGGAAGAGTGTGGACATGACAAGAGTCCAAGCACACTCTATCCGGACCTGGTCAAGAGGCAGCCTTGAAAACCACGAAGAGGCGACGCAGCCAGAGACGAGAGTGATCAAGAAGCATGCATTGACGATCGTGAATGCTGGGGCGCCGGTGACTATGTTGTACATGAGGCACGGCGTGCAATCAGGGAATATGAGCGAACGCACCATCAACCTCTAAACCTTGAGTATCGTGAGGTTCCATGCCGCAAACCCAATAGTGAGGATGTTAACATATACGAGAACGGCTGGCGGGGTAGATCGATGTTAGCATCAAACGGTTGTGCATGTGTGACGTACCAAAGAGCGCAAAGCGCACGACCAAGAACGGGTTCCGCATGTCGACAGAAGCAACGGGGAAGCGTTCAAACATTATTTGCGTGTCTTGGCAGGCAGGAGAATATCGTACGGTGGGTCGTATGGGTGACAGCCGGCGCGTGGTCGTCGGGGGTCGGTGTGGGGCGTGGGTGGTAGAGAACGACAGAGGCGAGGGCGGAGAGAAACGCGAAAGAAGGGCAGGGGCAATGCACAGGAGGAGGAGAGCAGAAGGCCGAGGGCTAACAGAGGCTGCTGAAGGGCTTTAAGGTCTTGAAGAGATGAGTCAAGACGTCGTAAGAAGGGGGAGGATGTGCCAGGTGGTGGCGAGGGGACGTAAGAATGGGACTTTCAAGCACTTCAAAGCAGTCTGAGACCGCCGGGGCCACAAAGGGCGTGCAGACGGCGGGTGGGGTCTATAAGCCCAAGCGGGCGCGTAGCTGGATGGGGGAGGACAATGAGCCCGGCTAAGAACAATAGCACGTCGTTGCTTCTCCGGCGCGGCCTAGTCGGGCGGCTCTCTCGCGTGCCTTCGTCATTGTATTTCGTTGATGCGCAGGCGGGGCGATGTAACTTGACAAGTGTCCATGCTGGCGAAGCAGGCAGACCCAGACCTCAGGCGGTCGAGGACGTGGTCTAGTGGTCGGTGGAAGAAGCGGTGCCCGCGCTAGTCGAGGGGTTTAGACGCCATCCAGCACCCGCGGGCCGAGACGAATGCACATCTCGAGCCGGTCCACCCTCCTCATCAACATAATGTCCCCTTCGGGGTGACATACGAAAAAATTGGAACGATACAGAGAAGATTAGCATGGCCCCTGCACAAGGATGACACGCTTTCCCGGAGTGGTAGACCTACGGGTCTCAATATTTATGCATTTTGTTACGCTCGATGGTCATCCATACTGCTGCATTGCTCTGTGTGATGTGGGTCAACGCCGGTGGGATTTGGGTCAACGAAGGACATCATGTCGCAGGTTTGACCGAGCGCTGATGTTGTTTGGTGCATCTGTTTGGGTACAGACACACACGAGTAGCGCCGTTCACGCAGCCCGGCGGTCTCGCCACTTTGCAACCTTCGTTCTGACCAACTGCCATGTCCCTCGCGCTGCTTCTCTGCACTCCTAGTTGTCATCCGTGGATTCGCATAAGATGCTAGCGAAGCGACAAAATCGGGAATCGGGACAGCGCGGTCGCTCCGGATCAACAATGCGCTCGAACAGGTCCAGTCCGCGCTCGTCTGCGTGGCGCCCGCCGCCGCTGGTCCTCATCACAGCGCGCATGATGGCGGACATGCACGCCGCGCTGTTCTTATCCTGTCGGCGTCGAGACCAGAAGGCGCAGCGGCCACAGGGGCTGCACGCAGAGGCCACACTGGCAGCTGTCTATCGGCAGTGGTCAGAACCCTCACTGGCGAAGAGGCCAAGCTCGGCGGAGTGCCAGACGGGTGGGCATAACAACCGAACGATCAAACTCGCGCGGTTTCAGGCCCGCTGACGTAACGCAGGCGATGCAGAGCCGGGCCCATTTATGTCGCGGGGCAGGGCGAGCGAGGCAAGCTTTGTGCTTTTCACCTTCTTTTCCTTCCCTTTTCTTTTCCTTCCTTCTCCCCAGGCCACTTGCTAGACGCATTTCGGACAGGATTCCGGACACGGAGCTGGTACTTGATCTCATCGTGTTGGCCTAACAGATCCGACCCCACCACCGTCGACCGGTCCAATCCCCCACCTCACTCTGCGCTCTTGCTTGTGTTCGCCATGGTCTCTCCTCTCTCTGTTTGCCGTTACGTCGCCTTCGGTCAGTCCCTCGCTTTCTCTCCCCACCACCTGTCACTCACCGCGTCCCCAGCTCTTTTCACGCTCTGCAATGCTGTAATTTGCTGTGTTCTGTATGGAATCTCGTCCTTGCGCAAGAACTGGACTTGCATCGTGCGTGTCTCCCTTCCGTGCGAGCGAGCAAACAACCGACTGTTTTCCAGCACTTGCGGATACATTCAACATCGCCATTAGTGCATTTGGCATCCTCTACATCTTCCCCGTGATGTACATTGACCTCCTGCGCAAAAACGCCCTTGTCAGTCGGGTGTGGTTTGAGGCGACGTGGGTGGGCGTGTTCTGGGTCCTCAATCTCGGTATGTCCCCAACATTTTGCGCACTGCGGGCTCGAGCTCACAGGCATGCGTAGTTGGTGCCCTCCTCACCACCATGCAACTCCCACGTCTGCTATGCAACTTTGCAACAGATCTTCTTATTCCTGGTTCCTGTCTCACCACTCGGGTTATCCAAATAGCTGGATGGGCAGGGGTTGCCAACTGTGCGTGTTCGTGCCGTCTCTTTCGATGGCCTTCGCTCACGCAGATATGCAGTGCTCGTCTACTTCATTATTCTGATGGTGTTCGCATCCTTCACTGTGTGGACGACTCGCAAGTCTGGAGCGCCAACACGCGCACCTACCCCTGGTTCCAGCTGCGCCAGAGCCTTAACAGCCCAGTGCAGCCAACCATGCGCACAACATGGTCGAACCCCTCCGCGTCCACGCCCCAAATCCGCGTGCACAACGAGAAGCCCTCACGGGTTGGTACGCTCCGTAGCGCAGCGCTCAAGTCCTCCGCGCTCCGCTCGGCAGCGATGGGGTCGTCAACAATGAAGAGCTCTAACCTCCGGAGCACGACCTTCGATTCCGAGAAGATGACGGCGTCGCCAGCGCCCCCGCTTTCCGCCGCGCGCTCGGCACGCTCCGCCAACAAGTCCGCAAGGATTCTCCAGTCTTCTTGGATATCTTCGACCGTCACTCCCGCATCTCCTCATTCCGACGAATACGGCTCGGGCTCGGACAGCTCAGGATCTGGTTCCGGCTCTGATCGCTCAGACCTGACGTCGACACCAACGGGCATCCCGCCATCGGCGATGTACGTCCCCTTCACGTCTACGATCAAGCCGTCACCGCTCGGGTCTGGCGTCCCCCCACGGTCCGCATCACTCGCGTCCTTCAACGGCCAGCCGCCGATGAGCGCATTGACCCCCTCGCGGAAGGGGATGCCCCTCCCCGTCGTGCCCTCGCCCAAGGTGCCGCTTTCCCGCCAGAGCTCGAACAGCTCGACGTCGAGCACGGGCTCGAACGGGTCCAGGAAGTCGAAGCGCAAGAGCAACCGCCCGCCGCCGCTGGACATGACGCGCCTCCACAGCACGTATGGCCGGTGAGCGGCGCGCGTCAGGCTGCGAGCGGCCTGGCGCGCCGGAGCGAAGCTGCCTAGCGACATTTCCCCACGAGAGGTGGAGGCTGGCGACTCGACTCTGGAGCGACGGCGCCGCCGCGCGAGCCGCGTGCGGACGCAGCTGTCGTTTCCGACACACAAGCTACGGTTCTTGTTGTACTACTACTACTGCTATGGACCGTCCGCGAGACAACGTGCAGCTCGCTCGTGTAGCACTGAGGTGGTGTACGAGTTTGCAATTCACTTTTCACGCATGAAACCCCATCTGCTGTTCGGAGAGAACAACGGAGAACCGCCGGTGCCAAAGTCCGTTTAGCTACGGAACAACTGGACTTCCAGTGCCTGTCCGACACCGCCTAGAGCTCGCAGTAAACCATCACGCCATCTGCCTGGTACATGCGCATGATGATCCAAGCAAGGACTGCCAACTGAACTTGGGTTGGAGCCGAACGCGAGGTTTATCCTCTGTTCACGTATAAACATAGCCTCAGACATTGAATCATCGGCAACACAGGCCGGATGACGGAGCACGGCTTATCTGATAAGATGCCCACGGTCACTGCGCACCAACGCGTTCCACCCACTCAGCTTCGTTCTCCTCCCCCTTTCTCCACCGCCTCAAGATGCGGCTCACCGACGCGTTAAAGGGCTATTTCTGGCCGGTGCTTGTGTGCTGTGGTGTCGCCATGAACGCGTACGTCTTCACTACCTTTCCCCGAGCGCATCCATGCCTGACCCATGCTCGGGACACAGGGTGTGCGCGGGAGGTGTCTATGCCTTTCCGCTCATTGCGCCGTCACTGGTCGAGCACTTGAAGCTGTCGCAGCCGCAACTCACATCTATATCGCTAGCGTGAGGAGACTGTTCACTCAGACCGTCGGTCAGTGGTTCTCAGCGATGTGTTCTCCTCAGCGGTATGATCTCTCAGTACCCCGTCGCGGCGATTGTTGGTCTCGCAATAGACAACCTGGGAACATGGTCATGCTCCCTAGCGGCGTCCGTCATGTTCGCAATCGGCTATGGGGTCTTCGCGAGAGAAGTGGCCGCCGTACCTCCCGGCACGCACGCGTCCGCCCAGACCGTCAACACGCTCATTTTCTGCTGGGCGTTGATCGGGTTGGCCACCGTTTGCACGTACGTGTCCTGTTCCTGTTTGTGTGCGTTGTGTCTGTACGTCTAATGCACAAGACAGCGGCTTCGCGCTCGTCTTCTCCGCGACGAAGGCGTTCTATAAGTACATCGGTGTCGCGGTCGGCTTGAGCCAGGCAGCCTTTGGGATGTCTCCCCTCCTCCTCTCCCTCATCGCCTCCCACTTCACCCCATCCGGCGAGACCCTTGACCTCCCCAGTTACTTCACCTTCCTGGCTCTTTTCGCGGGAATCGCCAACCTCACGTCCTGTGTACTATTCCGCGGAGCACAAAACGCCGGTACCATCCCCATGGGCAGCTCTAAAGTGGCCCCTACACGCTCAGATGGAGAGTCTGTATCGGCACAAGAGTCAACAGAGACCAGTCCTCTGCTCCACGACGCGACATCGACGACGAGGACACACCGAAAGACCCGGTCGACGTTCATGTCGTCGCCTGCGAAGCTCCTCGGGAAGGAAGCACCATCGACCTCTTCAAAGACCCCTACTTCTGGGTCTCGCGCTCTGGATGACCTTCGTCGTCGGTTCGGTGCGCCCCTCCTCCCCACTCCCCGTCCGCCCCTCCTCTCACCGCACTCCCCAGTCCGAGATGGTCTTCTCCAACCTCGGCTCCGTAGTGCTCTCGCTCCCCTCCGCGTCCCGGCGGCGGTTCGACGACCGCCAACGTCGGGCACGCCGTCCGCTCCTCGCGCTCGCCAACACGCTCTCCCGGCTCGCCGTCGGGCCCCTCGCGGATGCCGTGGCCCCCGTCGCGACCCAGGCCCGGACGGCTCGTGGGCGTTCCGCGGCGGCGCGCGGTCACCCGGATGGCGTTCTTCCTCGCCACGCCCGCGCTGCTCGCGCTCACGTTCGCGTGGACCGCGCTCCGCGTGCGTGCGCAGGAGGACGTCTGGCCGCTCGCGGTCGGCACCGGGGCGCGTACGGGACGACGTTCACGCTCATGTGCGTTTCTCACCCTTTTCCTGCCCGTCGTGTTGTTGCGGCTGACGGCGCGTGTTTTTTTTTTTTGCAGTCCAGGAATCATGTCGTCAATTGGGGCTGCCCAGCCTCGGCGCAACTACGGCATCCTATCCTACACCGCGTTCGTGGGCACGTCTATATTCTCGTTCATTACGCAACCATCGCCGACCGCCACGTTCTCCCGGCGACGACGTCTGCAAGGGCGTCGACTGCTGGAGTGCGACGGCGTGGATCTCGTGCGCTTCCTGCGTGGTAGCCTGCTTCGCTGCCGTGGTGCTTCAGAAGGTGTGGAAGGACCGGGTTTAGCCTCGTCTAGAGAGCCACACTTGATAAAAGTCGCTATCGACTGTCGTAGACGGGGGATAAGGGGCTGATATGTTTATGAACATATTGCGTTTGTACAGTATTCGGAGTGTAACATAGAGCAGACTCGTATATGGCAAAGCGACACGACAGCAATACACTACTCGACCTTCTCAGAGCGTCCGGAGTGTGTTGGAACGGCGGTGGCTACTTTGCCCTCTGAGTATCCGAACCAGATGCCTGCGAGCAACAGCAAATGTGCGGCGAGCAGAGTGCCGGAGGAAAGGTTCGTTGAGGGGAAGGTGTTCCATGCGTACTCGATGGCGAGTAGAAGAACCTTCTATGTAGCGAAACATGATGAGCGAATTGACTTGGACAGGAGGGTTCTGCAGCGTACCGGACGGGAACGGGGTATTTTGTTCTCCAGCAGAGGAACGGCAATTGCGTCGCGTACCACGAGTAGAACTGGTAGTGGAGCGACCGCGCAAAGACGATGCCGATGAGATTCGACGTGAACAGCACCGTCACCACGTCTGAAGCAAGCACAATAAGGCACCTGACGTGACGGAAAACGCGGAGAACGCTCACAGTCGGGACTCAAAACAGCTTCGCGGGCGCGCTCAACGGGCTCAACAAGCCTCTGCTCACCACTCTCCACGCACCGCCCTCCCTTCTGCACCACCTAACCACCCGAACAGGGCGAGCGTCCCAGATGGCCCGCGAGGAGCCCCCCGCCCACCGCCGGTCCAGGAAGAGGTCCTCGCCAAGGAAGCGCCAGTTGACGGTCCACTTGAAGAGGAACACGCGCGAGAACTCGTACGCGTGCCCGAGGTACGAGCGCGGGTGCGCGCGCAGGAACGGCAGGCCCGCGCCGGCCTGGGTGAGCGCGAGGAGGAGGGCGAGGGCGAGGGTGCGCGCCGCGCCGCGCCGCTGGAAGAGCACGACGAGCAGGCCCGGGACGTAGAGCAGCGCGTTCATCTTCACGGAGAGCGCGCATCTGGAGTGCGGGTGTCGGCATGGGTATGGAGGAGGAGGGGACAGGGAGAGGCAGGGCGTGCGTGAGGAGGGGGAGAACGTACCCGAGGAGGAGGATGCCCGTTGCGTCCCAGCTGCTCACGAATGCGAGGACGGCGGCTTGGGAGGCGAGGACGGCCCAGCAGTCGTTGAAGAGGCGGAGGGCGTAAATGGAGTGCAGTCTCTTGCTCAAAGGGAGAAGTAGGAGTATCCAGTTAGGGAGGTTGCCAGCCTTGTGGTATATTGCGGTGGTGAGGAAGAGGCCGGCGATGTAGAGGGCCCCATAGATTTGCTGAGCTCGCCACATATCCTGTCCTCCATCTGTAAGATAGTACAGGATTTGATGTACATAAACGTGTCCGGCAGGATAGCTGAGTTTGTGGGTGAACAGAGACGTTTGTTGCAGAGGATCACGGACGTACACAATGGGACCAGTAGGGCCTGAAATTAGTGCATAATCTCGCTCCCCTTTGAGGTATAGCTCCAGCTGGTACATGTACGTTTCCCAGTCAATCTCTGTGTCTGAAATTTAGTCAGCGATGACTACCGGACAAGCATGAGGCACACCAGGGTTTACATGAGATGAACCGTATGATGAGCTGCGTCAGACATGCATCACCCAATACTACCAGCCCAGCAAGTACAACGAAGTACTGCGGATCCAACAGCAATTTCAGCCCAAGGTGCCATAGTGAGTCCAAGAGCCGGAGGGAGGGAGACTGAGACATGTGCGTGGGGGCTTGAAGACAGCTGTGGCTGCACCGCGACAAGCAGTCAGGCATTCCGCCGGCCCGGCGACCGGCGCCCTCACTCAATACTTACCTCTGAAAGTACCATAGGTACAGCACGTGCAACCCGCATTCATCGGACATAGCAGTCTCGTTCGTGCAGAAAAAAACGAAACAAGGAAATAGATAGCCCGTATTGTACACAAATCTCAACGACCAAACCACAACATGTACCCTACCAGAACATACACCTCTTCTCGTTCGGTGGGTTCAGCTATAGAAGCGGTCAGAGAGACGGCGTCGGCAGATGCGAGAGAACACAACTTACCTTCGCCTTGGATGAGCATTTGAACGCCTTCGCGAACTCGGGGATATTGGAGACTGTGCCGTCGACACGGAACTGATTGGGCGAGTGCGGGTCTGTTCGCACACGGGCAACCTGCAAATAGTGGTATTAGACGATACATAACACTCATTATTGAAAAGACCTACAGCGGCTGCTGGCTTGATATTCTGGGCCCAGCTGCGCGCGAAGGAGATGAAGAACAGTTGCTCGCTGTAGAGGTGTATCAGCAAAGGTCGCGAGGTCAGGAAGTGGAGGTCAAACCGAGTATAGCTGAGACCGGGGAGGAGGAACTCAGACTCTTCGCTGTACTGACTCTTCCAAGCCCGGAAGGCCTGAATCAGACCGCTATCCCCAATATTCTCACCAGAGGTCCTATATAAGTGTCAGTCGAGAACGTTCGGGAGGGGGATCTAGTCGCTCACAAATTGCCCTGCAAAATCAGTCAGCTAAACATCCGTCGTATAAACAATCATAACCTACGTTGACGTGAATTTTGCCACCCTTTCCATCATCGATAGTGTACTCTGGAGGAGATTGTTAGATAGTGACTCTTTACGCAGTCGAATAATCAGCACAAACCGGAATATTGATCGACGATACATTTCTGTTTCACTTTGAAGCCTTCACTCGTCTTGTTTGTCCACCACTCCTCAAGCTTGCCGTCTTGATTATACAAGCGACCGGCAGAATCGAAAGCGTGTGTAAGCTCATGTGAAGCGACGTGACCGAAGGACCCGTAATTCATGTAACCGGGCCTGAATGAATATGAGAGGCTGAAAGACTCGCGGAGTGAAGACAACGTTACTCACCAGTTCACATGGAAGAACGGAGGACGGAGAATACCTGCAGGGAAGACGATTTCGTTCCCAGGCGGGTTGTAGTATGCATTCACGGTCGACGCATACATCTCCCATGCCTCGGGATCGCGCTGCTTGCCAATCTGGTACCAGCGGCGAATCTCGTCCCCAACGCTGTATCATACTGAGCCGAGATTCCAAGCAGCCGTGGGTTTACTCGACTTACTTGGCGCTGACGATGTTATCGAAGAAGGTCGCCACATTGATCTTGACATTCCTGTACCAGTTGACCAACGAGCGAGGGTTCTCCGTGTTGGGCGACATGGGATAGCCAACTTTGATACGAAGAGCATCCGCCTGTTCGTGTTATGTTATAGTCGCTGGCTCAAACGACCAAGAAAGGGACGCACCTTGCCCGCAGCTGCGGTGGCACTCTCATCATCCATCCATGCAATGCTAGCCAAAGACTTCTTGAAAGTGCTGATGATATCTGTGCGCAATATTAGCACATCTTATTCAACTAGACGAAGGTGGACTACCCACCTGTGATGACCTTCGTGGCCTTCTCACGAGATTGTCCACCGAACGTCTCCCGAACAAAGTACCGTCCGAGCGCGAAGCCCATGGCAGACTCGACGCGCGCAATACAGTACTCTGAGCGGTCACCGACGGCACCCTTCTTGATCCCATTGAGGACTTCTTGAAGGCCGCGGGTGGCTTGCCACGCCTCGGTCTCCATACCAAGGTAAGAACCATAGGACAAACCGGCACGAGTAATGAAGTATGCCTCGAGGGTGTCTTTGTCGGTGGCGTTCAGGATGCGCGACAGATCAGACAGGTAGGTCGTCGAAGTCAAAATGATCGTGTCGGGGAAGTTGCGCAGCGCGAACGAGGAGAAATACGCCGGGAAGTCGAACTCCGGAAGCTGGTGACTAACGTTCTTGAACGGTACGGGGTTGTACGTCGCGATGGGGTCCTGGTACAGGATGTCGCTATGATGAAGGTGAGAAACTACAGGACCCATGAACCAAGTGGTCCTCACAGGTCAAGACTGGCTTTCGCGATTTGTTTCTCGAGCTTCACAATAGACTTCGCCAGCTTATCGGCACGTTCCGTGCGGTTGACGGGCTTGTTGCCGTCATCGTCGTCGCCCCAGGGCGGCCAGGGCCAAGGGGGCCATACGCGTAGACGCTCTTCGTGGATCGTCAAGCCAGTCGACGGAACGGTCGTGACAGATGCACTCTCGAGCTGCTCGTCCTTGTCATCAGCCACGATCAATAGACGTTGCAAAACTGTGCGGTAAAGCTCGACAATAGCTTCTTCATCGTAGTATTCCTGCAGACAAAGGTTATTTAACGCAAAGACAAACGACAACGACAACGTCATACCTTTGAAGGAAGGCCTAAGTTAGCCTGAGAGAGCCATAGAGCCATGAGGTTGGGGTCGTTTCCCGCATCACCCTCGATGTCATAGCTGAACAGAGCATCGATGCCTTTGATACATAAGCGTTGTGCGGTCGGAGAACCAAAGATAAGACTCACCACGAGAATGCAAATAGGCGACTGTGGCCGTGAGCCTGTGCCTGTCCTCTTCCGGCGTGCTCGCGCTGAAGTCGTCAACCACGACCGTCTTGCCCCGGAAAAGCTCCTTGATCTTCTTAGTCATAGCATTTAATGGGGCTTCGCCCAGGTCGTTCAGGTGATCCTCAGCCATGCAAGAGTTGTACAGACCGCGCAGCTTCTTGAGAAGCAACGCGTCGTCGTCGTCGTCGTCCATGAGAGCCGACGCCTCGGCGAACCGAGACGAGGAGTCTTCGGAGATAATTTGTTGGAGAAGACGCCTGTTTTGCAAGGCGAGCACGTCGAAATGGCCGAGGCGTCCTTTGTCGGAGGGTATGGGATTCTCCTTCAACCAACCGCCGGCTGGGGCGGTGGTAAATCGCATGAAACGAACGCAACGACGACGGTACTCACTCGCAAAGTCATAGAAGTTCTCGCAGGGATCCTGAGTCTCGTCAAGAGAAGACAGAACCGACGCGGCCAGGCTGATGCATGACGCAGAGACGCAAACCGGCTGGAGGCGAGTGAGTAGACGTCATTGCTGTATAAGCACATGAGCGTAAGTACCTCTTCGGGGGGTGCAGTGGGTGCAGGGGCGGGAATGATGACGGTGGTCGTAGAGACCGCGGTGGTTGTGACTTGCGTGGTGGTGGTGGCCGTGGCCGTAGCGGTGGAAGTGACCACTACAGTCTTCGAGCCTCCGCCCGTGCCGGTGTTCAACTTATGCTGGGCGCCGGCAAACAGGCCAATGAAGACGGAACTGAGTAGCAGGAATATGAGAGCGGCAATCAAGAGGAGTTGGGTGAGTGGGGAGAGAGGTTCTTGAACAATGGCGGCGATGCGCTCCAGGTAGCTAGGCTCTTCGTCCGGCGCTGCTGGGTCGTCGTCGGGGTGGGAGACATTCTGGAGCATCGGTGCGCTCTCTGGTTCGGGGTATTGCACGTCGGGTGTGAGCAGAGCCATGGCACAAATGCGTAGTGAGCTCACCTTCGTCCGTGGACGGCCTGGGGGCTCGCGTGTCCGCCATGCCGGCGAGGTGAGGGACGGAGGAGAGCAACGCGTGTGGCCGGCGCCTCCGCGCCAGTCGCCTCCCCGGAACAGGCACGTGGCCGTCACCGCGATTGGCCTGCCAGTGGCGGTGTCCCCCGGCAACCTTCCATCACAAGCGAGCACCACAATTGAACACGAGGTCGTCGCCGGCTTGTTGAGCATGCACAGTGAATTGGTAGTAGCTAAGCGACACTAGTGCTCTGTGTAGTTTTTACTTGTCTAGCCAGTGCCTACTTGCGCTAGGCAGATATCTCTCACTCGAACAAAGCCGCCAACAGGAGGAAAGGGGCGAATCCCCCACTGTCGATAGTATCAACATAGTGCGCAAGTGAATCGTGGCATCCGCTCCTAACTCACCCTTCGGAAGAATGTCGCGAGAAGTAGTCAAAGTCGATGTTTACTATACATACGGGTTAGTGGAGTTTTGGGACGAGATAGGTACCGACGTACCAGCAGTTGCCAGCACCAACTTTAGGCAGGGAAAATAATCAGTGTGCAAAGATAATTAATGGATGAATTACTACGTACTGCTCGTTCTTCCATGTTCAGGTTGCGGAGAGAATACGGCTCAGTCTCATCAATACCACCGTCCTGGAGGTATCGAGTTCCAGAGAAGCTAACAAGGTATGAACCTGCATATACTATGAGAAAGGAAGGTGAATATTGAATCCGAGGCACTGGCCTGTATCAGTGAAGAGCTGAAACAGCTGGATGAGTGTCTGCTCAAACGAATTTGAACAGAATGGGCTCACTTCGCGACCAAACCCACGGAACTTGCGATCCACGCGAGCAAAGGGGATCCCAGTCGCATCTTGAAGGCCAAAATCCCAAGCCCAGAAGCCACCATCTATATGGGCCAACTGGGTAAAGGTATTCTCATCAGGCTCTGGTTCCGGCTGAGGCTCGTCAGCGAGGGTGAGGATGCGGCGTGGGTCCTGACGAAGAAACAAATCATATCGCCGACGCCAGAGATGCCAGCGTTGTTGAACCTCCGCGAACGTATCGAGCACGGGTCTGCCGTCGGCAGTATACTCCGAGAAGTTCTTGAGTCGCTGGACGTACATCCGAGAATTGATGAATGCGAAAGGCCTTCGCAACTGTGTAGAGTCAGGTCAGTAGATATAAACTGACGTCAGACCTTTTTTCCTACCCAGAGGACTGGAGAACCTGCTGCATCCATTACGACAGCCCGGAAAGGTCGATGGGTTCGGAAGACTTGACGCGAAATCGTTGAAAGCACTCCACCACCCTGCTCAGCAATATATCCCAGCGTTTCCCCTTGCTCGTTGGCTGCGTAGCGTATTAGAGTGATCGCAAGTAGAGCGAGATACGGACGCACATATAACGTATTTGTTAGCTTGCTCAAACCCGATGAACAGGTTCAGCATTTCTATTTGTCTGAGATTGCCTCGTCACTCCAGCGCATATCCAAATGTTTGGAAGGACGTACCGTGTTACAAGAAGCCTATCACTGGTCATGAGCAACCGCTCCAACCCCTGCTGTGGGTCACTTGTCGGGGCACGCATCGACGATTCCCAGATGTCTGACTCGTTGATGGGCTGTTGTTCTTGAGCCTGAGGTTCGTCAGGTTTCGGCTCGACGCGTCGCTGTGATTCGACTTTACGTCGCTCGCGACCCCATCCGGGTCTTTCCTTGTCAAACCGAGAGAGCGCATAACCACGAGTTATGATACTTCGGGAGACGGCGGAGTTTGCGGCAGGCGTGCGTAGTGCGTTCCTCAGAGGTGCTACACCGCGGAGTACAGCTCTTGACGAAAGCATAGTGTTGTTCAGTCGAGCACAGACGGCTGATGGGCTCGCCAGCAGTCCAAATTCCAAGAGATTGAAGAGAGGACGCCAGTCGGGATGAAGAAAGTGGTAAAGTATGGAGGCGCGACCGGAGGCGGCAAAGACGCGTCGCGGTGCCAGCGGGCGGCCCCGGTGTTCTGCGAGCCTCGGCGGGGCATCCAGCGTTCTGGGCGTCGCGCACTTCTCTCCGACTGCCGTCACTCCGTATGCTCTCCCTCGCGTCCCGGAGGGCAGCGCGTATCCTTCTCGTCCATGGCCGGCCCACCAGGAGTGTTCCGCGCAGTATCCCTCGCGCCTCTCTCGCCCCCACCGGCTCCCGCACCTTCCTGAGCTTATTCAAGAAGAAGCCCAGGGCCGCCAACGAGCCAAGCACGGAAAGGGCTCCGCTGCTCTCGCAAGACAATCTCTTCCACGAGTTTTCCAAGTCACCTATCCCAGACATCCGCGCGCGGGCTTCTGCCATCCGCCAGCTCGCGCCGTGTCCGGTCTGTGTGGACGAGGATCACGGCGTGCACACCCATGAAGACGCGAAGAACGAGCCGAAAGCGGTCGCGTTTGACTGTCCAGATTGCGGCTGGCCGACACATTGCTCGGAGGACCACTGGAAAGCGGACAAGGAACACGCGAAGTACTGTGGGAGGCTCAGGGAAGTGAATGAGGATGAGCACGACTTGTGGAGTGGCCGGAAGATGACGGAGTTCGACATGCCTGGTACGCAAAGAATGTCCTACAGGTACCGCCTGAACTCATGGATATGGAAATACAGGTCCGCACGACTTCGACGCCGCGCTCTCGTTCTCAAATTGGGACGTCTTCTGGTATACCAGAGAATTCCCGTCACTCAACACGGACAGGTCACGGAGACACACTAGCAAGATCCTGACCTACCCCATCACCATCGGCTCCGTGTTGCACCAATACAGCTATCTCACCACGAGCAATCAGCGACTTACCCGGGAAGGGAGTCGGTCACTAGCTGGTACGCCTCCTGTTACCACAAACGATATGTTCGGCTCATGCTTCTATGTAGCCCTCCGCACCAACCTTCACGTCCCTCTGGGGACTCCTGAGACGCCAAAGGCCGCAGAAACCAAACCTCAAATGAGGATATTCATTCTTGGAGCACGCGCAGAGTCATCGTTACCTCCTCATGTCTGGGAGCAGCTCACGATGCTCTTCCCGTCCGCCATGTTTCACATCTACTTCATCGGCCCCCAGGTTTCACTACCAAGGCCAGCAAGTGAAGTCTACAAGCCTTCTAGTAAACCAACAACATCCAGCGAGCAACCTGCTCCAGCAGCCAAAGAGTACTCCTCAGAAACCACTCAAGCCTCTTCGGAGAACACCGGCGGACTGACTGACCCGGAGCCCTCGTATCTGCCCAATGTCTACGAGCCCCCTACCCCTGCTCCCATCCCGTACCTCAAGCGGACTCGAGACTCGATTCAGCGTTACGGCGTCCCTTCGTACACGGTCCCATACACTGCGGCTCTCACCATCACAGGCATGCGCGCGAACTATTCAGAAGTGCACCCGCAGTTCGCGGAAACCTTCGACCCTTACACGGACTGCTTCTTCATGTTCTCCCCCGGCTTGGGCTTCCCTTCCCAGACGTCGATGGACCCGGAGACAGGCAAGCCCTACCTGCAAGTCGCGTCGCCAACCGAGTGGGGTCCTGTCATGCCTCAACTACTGGCCACCAAGTGCCCGATCTTCATCACCGGTTTCTCGCCTGTGGATGTGGAGCGGGACGTCCAGTCCTCTCGACCGCCCCGGGAGTAGCAGGGGAATTCGACTGGATTGTTACTCCCGGACCTAACGCGTTCCAGAGCGAAAAGTGGGAGGTCGCGGACTTCGACCCACGGGTGATGGTGAGGACCAACTGGGGAGTGTGGGGTATTCGCGGAAAGAGGCGGGACGTACAAGAGCATCGCGGCTGGCTTGGGCTCTCCCTTGGCGCGCCGGAGTAGACTTAAAGTACTTACACTCGTATAATGCATGCTATTCACCCCTTGCTCTCATAAAGTTCCCCGCAAATGTGCAGCTCACTCACGCCACAAGCGCGTCTGACGCGTGTCACGTGCATAAACGACGCGGTGTTGACCGTGTGTCCAGTCGCGTCTCCCGCGCTATCCGACTCCCTGCCTGGCCTCTTCCCTCTCGCTTGCTACGCACGCCGTTCTACATACACTGACCAGTCGATGGTGTATCTTCCACCCCCACATCTATCCTCCGCGTCCCAGCCCTCCTATGCCGAGGCATACGCCAAGATCCTCGCCGCCCACCGCCGGTCTCCAAAAACCGCCGCTTCCTCGGTCGTCATACTCGTAGCGCCGGACGTCGACGCGCTATGCGCCTCGAAGATGCTCTCGGACATACTCAAGCAGGACGACGTCATGTACCGGATCATCCCCGTGGCGGGACACGCAGAGCTGGAGCGCATACGAGACGAGCTAGCTACATATGCGGACGTGAGTAGGCTGCAGTATACCCGTGCTCGTTTGCTGAGAACAATTCGTATCTGTGTAGCTACACACCCTCCTCATGTTCAACATGGGCGCCATCCTGGACCTCCCATCGCCAGAATGGTTCGGAGATTTCCCGCCAACGCTGACGGTGCACGTAATCGATTCGTCAAGACCGCAGAACTTGTCGAGCGTGTTCGGTGCCGGAGAGAACGGCGATCGCATTGTCATCTGGGACGACGGTGGGGTGGAGTCGTTGCAGGAAGAGCGGAAGGCTTGGGAAGTCCTGACAGTGAGTGGACACGTTCCTCCGGTGGGCCGTGGCTGAGATGTCGGTATCAAGTATGCGCCCGAGGTCGACTCGGATGAGGATTCGGACTTCGACTCGGACGAAGATGGAACGGACGAGGAAGACGAGGACGATGACGAAGATGGTGCTTCGTCTGCGTCGTCTCCGAGGAAAAGGAGATCGTCAAACGACGGTGGGCGACGAGGGAAGCGACGGAAACTGGACGTGAGTCTTGTTCGCGCTTCATATCGTACAGCTTCGCTCATTCGCGTTCGTTAGCAACCGAACCGCATTTCTCGAGAGGAGCGCGAACAGCACGAGCACAGACTCATCAAGTACTATCGTTCTGGTACTTGGTATGGTCAGAGCGCATCTGGGACGATGTACATCCTAGCTACCGTGCTTGAACGCGTCGATAATGACCTTCTATGGTGCGCCCTACTGTCTCTTGCTATTCCCTGACACTCACGGTGTATCGTTCAGGCTTGCCATCCTCGGACTCACATACCAATATGTGACCTCGCGCGTGTCAAGGGACGAGTACGACAAATACCAGCAGATCTACAACGACGAAGTCGCACGATTAAATCCTGCACCACCCCCGACGCTGGGCGATGAGCTCAAGGCTCAGAGCCCGGACGACAACGCAGTTTACTCCACTGAAGAGTTCCGCTTCATAATGTTCAGGCATTGGAACCTGTATGACGCCATGTACCACTCCAGCTACGTTGCGAGCAAGCTCGGTATTTGGAAAGAAAGAGGCCGTAAGCGTCTGACCGGACTGCTCGCGAAGATGGGGTGCGTCCATCCAAACGTTTCTCTCGTTGGGTTCCCACCTCATTGTTGCGTGGCTGCAGTTTCTCAATACCCGAAACACAACAACCATACCCTCACATGGCAAAGGACCTCAAAGCCTCCCTTCGCGAGAAGCTAGATCAACTCGCGCCCGAGTACAGCCTGGTCGAACTCTCATATCCCTCCTTCACGCGCTGCTACGGTTACCGCGGACAACCACTGTCGGCGGGCGATGCCGTCGAGGCGCTCTCTGCACTGCTCGACATCGCCGGGGGCACGCGCATCGAAATCGAAGAGGAAGGCGCACGTAACGGCGGCGACTGGTTTGGGGGCGGCAGGGTATGGGACGCCGGGAAGGAGGGCCGCCATCGAGATGACGACAGGGAGAACGTGCCCCCCGGGGCGCTTGCCAATATGGTGAAGACCCAGGTGCAGGGCATGAATAAGGGCGAGGGCGAGGGCGAAGATGTGGAGTGGTGGGTGAAGAACTTTTGGTCCTCGTTTGATGCCCTGAACGAGTACGTCTGCCCTCTCTCGTTCCACTACCTCCCACTGAGACTTCCCACAGCATCGAGCGACAGAAGGACGCGATCAGGCTCTCCATGGCATTGCATCGAGCGATTATCCGGCAAGGTTCCTCCATCATCGACCGACAAGAGATCAAGACCATGCGCGGTCATCGCGTTGTCCTCATCACCCAAGGTCCCGACCTGCAGCTCTTCGTTCACCCAGGGGTGCTCAACCGCCTGGCGTTGTGGCTCGTCGAAGCGCTTCGCGACCGTGTCGACCCCACCACCCCAGCGTACTCCCGCAGCAAACGCAAGAGCTTGCCGGTGGTCGTCGCATGTTTGAACGAGAGGACAAACACGTTCATCGTCGTCGGTGTGACTGGGGCGGCCGACTTCGACGATGTCCGGAAGAAGTGAGTGATGTCACCAGACGTGCCGAGTATGTATGGAGGCTGACCGCTGGTCCAGCGAGTTCGGTCTTGCGTTCCTCGACGCAAAAGAGCGGTGTAATGCGCGCACGCGGCACGGCACGTTCGACACGAGCGTGCTCGAGATCAACAGAGATGATCTCAAGGTCTTCCTCGAGACGCTGTGCGAGAGTAGGGAACGCTTCTAAGTCCTGCCTGTGCTCCCTCTCGTCCTATACTCTTGTCCCTCTCGCACCGCCCGTTGTATCTCTAGATGTATCTCGCTCAGCCCTTGGATGCCACATTGGTTATATATCAGCAAGCCTACAAACAGCATCCAGCTGCACCTTCAAGCGTCTTCTCTTTACGTCCTCTCGATGCCTCACAGCACACCCTTCGTGCTCGGAACGTCGTCACCCCCTGTGCGTTCGATCGCTTGACGGATTGCGAGCGCGAGGGCCTTGAACGCCGACTCGGCCCTACGATCATCAAAGTCAGCACGCTCGAACGCGCGGTCTGCCAGACGCACTTGTGGTGGTCGTTCTCCCCGCGGAGGACGTCGACGTGGAGGGTGACGCCGGACGCGATCGCGAAGGAGTAGAAGATGTGCGGGAACATCTCCGTCGAGAGGTCGCCGACCTTCTCGCGCTTCAGCTTCAGGTCCGTGACGCAGTACGGGCGCGAGCAGATGTCGATGACGGCGCGCGAGAGGGCCTGGATTCGGATTCGAACGAGGTGAGGACGTCGGACTTTGAGGCCGAACGAGGGGGCGCACCTCGTCGAGGGGCGCGAAGCCGGTGCCGTAGCGGCGGATGCCGCGCACTTCGCCGAGGGCCTGCTTGAACGCGGTCCCGAGGGCGATGGCGCTGTCCTGTGCGGGTCGAACGGACTTCAGTCTGGGGGAGCGAGACACGAAAGGCGGGTAGAGAGGCTTATCTGCCGAGTGGTGGTCGTCTATGTGCAAGTCGCCCTTGCAGGTGAGCTGCAGCGACATGCCGGAGTGTTTCGCGAGCGCGTGGAACATCTATCGCGAGCCTGCACTTCAGCGCGATGTGTGGCCCAGAGCGCGCGGGGCGTACGTGGTCCAGGAAGCCGATCCCGGTCGAGACGGAGATCTCCTGCTTGTTGCCCGTCCCAGGCTGGCAGTCGAGGTTGATCGCGCAGCGGATCTGCGTCTCGTTCGTGTTGCGCTCGACGACCGCTGTGCGTGCTTGCATCTTGGGCTTGTCGGAGTTGTCTGCTTGCACAAGGTTGGGCGGATGAGCAGGCGTCGTGGGTGGATGAGTCAGATCTCGCTGTGCCGCATTTGGTAGGCGCGATACACGCCGCTTCAGTTCGTCCGTGAAATTGCCCTATGGTGGCCTCGAAGTAGAAACATCTCCTACAAAAGGCCCTCGCCCTTCCGCCTGCACGTCCATGACCTTCCAATACCCACACCCCTTGCCCTCGTTCTGCGCTCCTGCGTAACACGTCCACCAATATTTCGCAACTAAACTCCGGCTGGCATCCTGTGAAGACTCGGGCGCCTCTTCGTACCGATTCTTCATGTCTGGCCTCAGTATACATGGGACGTTGCACTTGCATTTGGGTATTGTTTGAGAGCGGAAGTCTGGGCGGTAGAAGCGGAATGTGATGTTAATCCGAGCGTTTGAGGAGTCGCTCAACCTACCATCCGCGTCTTCTTCGACAAGGTCAGGAGGGGGTGGGAACGGGGGGTGGAATATGTCAATCGTGTTTTGCACGGGCACACAATGCTTGTACATCTCTTGGCAAGAGGCGTGCATTATGACCAGCTACGGACTGGGGTTACATAAGAGTGGTACGGACTGACAAGCGCATGTACGCACCGAGTTGTGTTTTAGGGGGATGTTATACGTACGGGCCGCTCGTTTATCTTTCTCGTCTGTCGGGATCACTTCGCGTAGTCGAAATATACGACCCACTCCTATAGGTATTATCAGCAGTCTGCTCCATGGAATCACGTAGGATGGCCGGGCTCACCAAGGCTCAGACTAGCGATTGTAGGGTACGGCCCCAAATTCGTCAATTGATCTGAATGAAAGCCAACGCTCTCCTTCGCTCCAGCATAGCAATTTGAGGCTGCGACGTTAGCACGCCAGATCTCAGGCTCTTCGTCTTCTTCACACGGATACCCGCCCCATTCCAGGGGGTATCGTTTCCTCTCGCGCATCTCCTCGTTAACCACGCGTTCGACAATCTGGCATGCCTCTTCCATGGCAGGCGGAAATTGAGGAGGTGGGTCGGTTTTGCGGCCATTATACCTATACAAGGCATGTGAGCATCGAGCAAACCCATCTGCAACCAGAAACTTCCTACCAATACTGTGCGGCCTCTTTCATATCTTCGCTTGGTTCAGTCCGGACAAAGAATGCAGTGCGATGAGGGCTCGCAACTACGCGATCGAACAGCCACCACTTATTCTGCTTCCAGTCACGACTGCGGTGGAGCATCTCGTAGAACAGCCTGCACGCAGTGTAGCTCAGTACCGCTGAGTAGAAGCTCGTCCCCTCCGCGCATACCTGCAGGCTACGTCAGGGGGTAGGATGGAATTGTGCAAGGTACAAGGGACATGTTCAGCGACCATCTGAGGCGAGGTAAGAGTGAGTGGCGGCTGCCGATTCAGCTGTTGCTTTGCTGGGCCACTTGCGGAGTTGGGAGGTCGGAAGAAGGCCATAAACTCGGCATTGCTGACGGTCTTGGCCTCGGAGGTCGGCTTGCTTGGGGACGTCCTCGCAGATACTGAGCCGCTGGACGATGCTGAAGGTGTATCCTCGACAACTCTGTGCTGTTTTACTGGGGACGGGGTCCGCCCGCCGTCTTTGTGGCTGTCGGCTTTGAGCCAACCCTGTAGCCCAGTCGTGGGGGTGACTTTCCGTTTCTTTCTGGGCGGCTCGGAGCGCAGAGCTCGCGCGGCAGCGTCCACGTCGCCTTCCGCCTTGACGAGCGCGTCGAGAAGTGTCGACTGAGCAAGGTCGAGTGGGTGAATGAGGCTGGACAGAATGGCCAAAAGCGTGTCGGTATCCATGGGGGAGACTAGATAAGTACTGGCGAGCTGTCAACGAGCACGCCTGCGTATATGTGTGGATTTGGGTCCTCGGCCGACGCCCTCGGGGATGGTAGGCAACGCTGCTCAATGGAGGAAGGAGTGAGTCAAGATCTAGACGCGTCTCGCGAGGCCCCGACGCGTTGTTGTCACGCGAGCAGGTGATCCACGCGTCGTTCCCACGGATCGCTAGGCCCTCCCCCCTCGGGCGCCTCGAAGTTCAGGTCCAAACCAGCTTCCGTTCAGCCATGAGCCCTACCGGAAGCAAAGGCACATCCCTAGCAAGCAGGGAAGAGGTCTTGTGCCATGCACACGGTCATCGCGCGAAGAGATGTATGACTCGGCTGTTATGGGTTTGTCTGCGTTGTCACTCTGTCCAATGTTTATCGTCGGCTGATAAGCACCTCGACAGGTCCTCGTCCTCGCTGTCGCTCTCGGCTTCGAGACAGTACGCCTATGCTTGGACTACCTGGGTCCTGTAAAGGTGTCTAGATCCGCCAAGGCTATCAAACTTCCAGACTTCTCCCACCTCGCCACCCACTGCGCTGATGTCTCGCCCATCGCCGCGGACTCGTTCGTGGAGCGGCAGGACGCCCTCGCCCGCACCCTCCACGCGCTGGGCGCCGCAGCGTACGTCGCCGAACCAGGCGCCAACGCCGGCTTTTTCGCCAACCTCACCGGCTCCCTCTGGCACCTCTCCGAGCGCCCTTTGCTGCTCGTGATCCAGCCCCAGACGGACGGCCTCGGATCCATCCACGCCAACGTCTCCATCCTGACTCCGACGTTCGAGAAGACCAGGGCGATGTTGCTCCCTCTGCCCAGCGCGTCGTCGGTCACCTACACCGCCTGGCCCGAGGACAGTGACCCGTACGCGCAGGCGCTCGCCCTCATCCCGAACCTGGAGGAAGCGATCATTTATGTCGACGGAGGGATCAGGATGTTCATTGCGGACAGTCTACAGAAGGCGGCGCCCCAGGCTCACGTTACGATCGCGCCGGCTGAACTGAGGCAGTTGAGGGAGCGCAAGAGCGCCGAGGAGCTGGAAATCATGAAATACGTGAACGAGGTCAGTGGTCCTTTGTTCGAGAAAACGGCCGTGCTCATCACTGCCGTGCGCTTGGGCAACTTAGGTCACAGTCCTCGCTATCAGGGCCGCCCGGGATCACATGTACATCGGCATGCGCGAATCCGAGGCAATGTCCCTCGTTGTCAGTGCGTTGAGCACTGCGGGACTCAAGGATACGTCCGCCCTGACTCTTTTCGGAGGTCAGTCAATGCATCATCTTGCTTGGGTAAGTTTGATGAAGCTGTATGATCTCCCGACAGAGAACGCCGCGTTGCCTCATGGATCCGGAACTGATCGCGTACTGGGCAAGACCGACTTCATCCTCATCGACACTGGCGGTGTGCTGCACGGATACGAAAGCGACGTCACCAGAGTGAGCCTAACCCACGCGTTATCTATCCATGGACATTGCTGGAATTCACATGCGTTGTCAGACCTTCGCCTTACCGCAGTCCGAAATCTCTGCAGAGAAGCTGAAGCTCTGGAACATCGTGCACATGGCGCAAGCTCGAGCTCTAGAAACGGCCAAGAATGGTACCGTTACTGCTGAGGTGGACCGCGAAGCTCGGAAAGTCATTTCCGACGCGGGTTACGGCAAGTACTTTACGCATAGGCTTGGTCACGGTGTGTACACCATATCGTCAACTGGGGCAGAAACTCACATCTTGGTCGGTTCACACAGGTATTGGCATGGAAGTCCACGAATCACCCTACCTTCGCGGAGGCACCGAAGATGTCATCCTCACAGGCAATTCATTCTCCGACGAGCCTGGGATTTACATCGAGGGAGAGGTGAGAACATCGCCTTTCTAGGGAACCACCATTTTGAATTGCTGCTGTTTCTCAGGTCGGAGTCCGACTCGAAGACTGCTTCTACATCGACGACGACGGAGTCGCACAATACCTGACTCAAGGCGTCGGAGGGGCTGCGTCTGGGCCATGGACTCCATGATCGTATCCACATCTCTTGGACTTCGATAGACGGACTTGCACGCATAGTCTGTAGAATGCCATGGATTGCACCATGTCGTAATGATACAGCTGCGTGATGCTACAACAATGCTACATTGCCCGTTCTCGTGGCGCCGGCTGTCACGCGGATACAATACATGGCCGTCTCTCTCCTTGAACGGGGCTCACTCAAGCCAGAGGCCTGCAGCGCATCGGTGAGTTGTACTAACACATTCGGACATGTCGTGGGACTGCTCCTCGATGGCCTCCGGCTCGATCAAAGCTT
The DNA here is from genome assembly GCF_022376455.1 of Epithele typhae. Classification (NCBI taxonomy): domain Eukaryota; kingdom Fungi; phylum Basidiomycota; class Agaricomycetes; order Polyporales; family Epitheliaceae; genus Epithele; species Epithele typhae. The sequence continues at coordinate 590,439 of NW_025954192.1, read as the reverse complement.
CGCGTGGGAACAGGCTGATGTCGAGTCCCCTGAAAACAGCTGAAGTAAAACTGAAAGCGTTAGACGACTCATCTTTGCCGGTAATCTAACTCGCTCGCCTGGTGTCTATCAAAGGTGTGTTCCCCGGCAACTGCGTACCCGACCTCGCCTTGGTACTTCCGCACGGGGTTACCGTGGGTCCCCTTCTCCGGAGAATATTGAGAGAATCCCTCGGCCCCGTTGAAGTGGTTTGCAAGCACCTGGCCGTCTGTGTCCTTGGGGACCACAAAGATAAACGAGAAACGTGTCTCCTGCGTGAACGAAACACCGTGCTCGAGTAAATTCGAAAGGACTTGACCAACGCCGCCTTGTTTCAATGGGTGTTTCGTGGCGATGGTAGCCTGGAGGAATACGATGTGGGAGCGGTCCGCGCTCACGACAAAGGCGTCGACCGTAGAGAAGTCCTCGGGACAGACGAACATCAGGTCGTCGGCTTGGTCTCCAAGAATCGGCAAGTCGTCGAAGGAGTGGGTCATCACATCAGAAAGGACGAAGTCCCTCTCCTTTCCGTCGATCTGGCAGATGAGGTGGTCCGAAATGCACCAGGTGAGAGCCAAGGTCTTGAAAGCGTAGTCGGAGATAGCCGATAGAGGTTTGAGAGCTCGTAACATCTTTTCACGATGAGCGAGTCCGCTTTCGATGACAACTTTCATGACGCGCATGAAGAGGAAGTCGGTGGGGATGATGCATGTGGCCACGGCTTCCAAGGACAGTGAAGTCCGGGGTCCCGTAACGGTGGGCTGCATGAAGAAATGGTCGTCACATCCATCGACGTCGACGTCGAGGATGGGGAGAAGATCAGTATAGGAAAGTAAGGTCGCAGCAGGACCATAGGGTTGCATTTTGGCCACAGCTTCACCAATATCTATCTTGGACCCCCGGGAAGTCCGCCGGATAAGCGTAGCGCACGTCCGAGCGCACGGTCCGAGCAACAGCATGATCTCCACCGGGGAATAGAATTCCTCTCGGAATGGCCTAGGGCGAGATGGAGACGATTGACCACGTTATAAGTGCCGTCTACTCACCCAAGTCGAAAAATCTCATCCCTCTCCCATAGCTTCGCTGCCCAGAACTTTGCTTTCTGCCGATTCCGAAACTCCTTGTAAAGCTGTCGTTGAGGGGAGCAAGATAGGATAGTTGGGTTCCCGAGTAGTTCTTCGGAAAGTCCTCCAACGCCCTCGTAACCATCGACAAGAGCCAACACCCCGCGCGGCGGTTCCCGGTCGCCAGTCATTAGCGCAAATATACCTCGTGCAAAAAGACCACGAAAGGCGGCCTTATGGGAGAAAAAGACTGGGCGACGGCTGAAGAGACACTTTAGCAGCGTCACCCAAATAAAAAGGGTTGTTCCTGTGTGATGGACGCTGAGAACAGATGATCGACACGAACCGTACCTATCCCAGGATGTCCGATGACTATAAGGCTCTCCGAGGGATGCAAGCCCATATGGGCCCAAATATCTTTGTAATCCTGGCGGATCATAACCTTCTCCGTCGGTACGGGAAGGTTGACATCAGGACGGATGTACTCGATGCCGTCCTGGGCTTCGAAAGGGCTCTCGGGTCCATTCCAGAACCGGTCGATGGCCTCCTGTTGCCACTTTTTGAAGGTCGACAGCTTTTCGGCGGATACTACGAGACGGAGAGAAGAAGATCACAGCTGGGCAACGAATCTGTGCAACATGTGTGGCTCTACTGACCTTCAGGAATAGCAGTGGGCAGCGTGATAAAAATATTGACGCCCTCACCGAGGCCTGACACCAACAGGGGGTCGTCTCCACCGAGGCGTTTGCCCACTGAGTCATCGAGGAGACCAGGGCTTAAGCTTAAGACGAGATTGCTCATTTTTTCTGCGGCAATGTCGGTGTTGGGCCACGGATTCACCAACTGGGTAGATTTACACGTTCACGCAGACGCAATAGGTGAATAGAGGAGGCACTTGCCTTCCAGAGAACCACACCATCCTCGTGTACATTAAAGTATGACCCAGCGAGACGCTTCAATGAGACCACACGGTCCGTGGCGGTCGTGTAGAACCTTCCAAGACGCACAGGACCTCCCGCTTGTTGGTAGAATAGAAACAAGGGGTTCGTGGTCTACGATATCGAGATGGTCAACGACAGTCACGACTTGGCAAGAGAGTTGGCTCGCCATGATCTCCAGGTTGCAGAGTGTGGGGATAGCGTCGTACGTGGAGAGTCTGCCCCGGGGATAGGGGAGCAGTCGAAGTTGATGTCGCAGGCTGGTTGCCCACCGGAATTCGCGGGCCGAACGTCGCTTGCCCCGCGTCTGCCTCCTCCAGAGTCCCCATCGCTCAATGGAGGCCTTTTGGAACCATGCCCCTCTCCCAATTTTGCTATCCAGGTCTTTTACCCCGGGTGTACTTCTTCGTCGACACTTGCACGCCACTGAAACCGCCGGCTGGACTCCTACTGAGAGGCTGATGGTGTAGATTTCTGTGGCAGATGGAGGCTGAAGCACATTTGCTCTAGTGAGTAGAATCTCTAACTACATATTGCTCCTCGCCGTAAGCTTTGTTTCCTCCAATGGAAACATCGCCTTCCACCATGGCGGGTTTTGGTGTCGAGTCATGCCGTTCATCCTTTTCGCGCGGTCGCTTCCTCTTCACGTACAGAAGCAGCGCCATCCATAGTTGCATCTTAATCAATTTTGGCCCCCTCTTACCCCTCCCACAACAGACTCGCTTTGAGCCACGACACACACTCACTCATCGCGCATCCTCCACACAGGGGCGTCCCCCTGTCTAGTATATAATCCAGTAGCCGAGGGAACGGGAGTTGCTGCATCACTCGGCCCAGAATGCTCGCCGCGAGACTAAGAGATGAAGGAGATCCAACTTCCGACACTATTGCGCTATGGCTACTAGGTGTGCGGTCGCCAGAACTTCACCCTCTGCCAGCCCTTCCAAGAACCAGCGTCTGTAATGGTCCTCTGCGCCTGGTGCAATGATTTGTGCGCGCAGCCTTGAAATACTGTCGTTCATGTACTGTCCCGTGAAGCTCAGTTTCAACATCCCATAGGTTCGCGGTGACAACGCCGTCAGAGTGCCTATTGTCTCGGACTATGGAAGCTTTCTTTGCAGCGGCCGACAGGTGAACGGGGCGGAGAACTGTAACAGGCCGTCGGCAAATTACTACCGATGGAGAACTGAGCGGTGAGTCGTCTCAGCAGGCGCCCGCGGCTCACCCCCGACTACGACCGTCGACGAGAACGCGAGGCTTGGCCCCGACGACCATCGCATGCATCCGAGGCTCTGCCCGTGGTCTATGTCTTGCTTCGCGAGGAACAGGACCGGTGCCTTGCCTGTGTGTCTCTTGCATCTCTCTCCTGCTCACCGTCACGCCTTCACCTCGGAGGATCTGACATCTGTCGTGCATGCGCACCTGAGAGCGAGGTACCATCCGCTTCCCGTCTTCGCGCAGCTTCGCGCCCGCCCAGGCCTGCCCCAGTCTGCCCCAGTGTCTCAGACTATGTCAGACTAGCACGACTTCCAAGGCCCGGTCACTCGGCGGCGCTCTTCGCCTGGATGATCGTTGCTCGCAGCGCAACGCGTAAGAGCTGTTAGACGACATTGAGAACCGGAGCACGCGTGTTCTGTCGCTCCGTCGCAAACCTTGCATCCTCCCGCGAACCTGGGCTCCGTCCGCCTCCGTTATAAGCCCTCGGCCACGCAGGCCCGCGCTCCAGGAGTCCTCCGTACCTCCCCCACGCTCTCTACTCACCTTCCTTGCTGCAGGCCCTGCCCCTTTCAGACGCCTCGACATGCGTCCTTCCACCTTCCTTTCCTTCCTTTCCACAGCCGCCGTCGGGGCCCACGCGCTCGTCGCGCCCAAGGCGCAGCACGACGCCCCGTTCTGGATGGAGTCCATCAAGCACCGGGGCATCGCGCCATACAGTTCGGACCCCGCCTCGTACCAGGTCTTCCGGAACGTCAAGGACTTTGGCGCCGTTGGCGACGGCGTCGCCGACGACACGGCCGCCATCAAGTGCGTGCTCGTGCACGGGCTTGTCCCCGTTCGTCTCACTGCCCGCGCGCACCGGTACTGATACAGCTCGTCTTCCCCCTTAGCGCGGCGATTTCAACCGGCGACAGGTGTGGTGGAGGCAACGTGACTTGTCAGTCCACCACCACGACCCCTGCGGTCATCTACTTCCCAAAGGGGTGACTTTCGCTCCGCGTTCGATCGTTGAGCAATCGCTGACTTCCCGTGCGCCTAGAACGTATCGCGTCACCTCCTCTATCCAGTGAGACTCATTCCGTGAAGCTTCCACGTGTACCACAGTGGCTGAACGCGCTTGCTTTTCAGAGCATACTACCTGTCCCAGCTCATCGGAGATGCCCGTCATCCGCCCACGATCCTCGCCGACCCCAACTTTGGGCCCGACGGTACTGCCGTTATCGGTGCGTTGAACTTGTGAACGAGGTGGTACAGTCGCTAACCTCCTCGCTGCTCTAGATGCGGACCCGTCCAACAAGAACGGGAACTGGTACATCAACCAGAACAACTTCTTCCGCAGCGTGCGGAATCTCGTCATTGACACCACCCAGCAGCCTGCAAACGTGACCGCGATAGGCCTCCATTGGCAGGTCTCGCAGGCAACGTCCCTTATGAATGTTGTCGTGAACATGAACTCGGACAACGGTACTCAGCATCAGGGTCTCTTTATGGAGAACGGCAGCGGTGGCTTCATGGGAGGTAGGCACCCGGCAAATCAAGCGTGATACCAGCTAAACATGGTGTGGATAGATATCGTCTTCAACGGAGGCGACATGGGCATGTGGAACGGTAACCAGCAGTAGGTTCCACCAACCACTCAGAACCCACGTTAGCACGTACTGACCAGATATGTGTAGATTCACCGTCAGGAACGTCACCGTCAACAATGCCGTTCGCGCAATCTACTCCCCTTGGAACTGGGGCTGGACATACCAGGGCGTCACCAGTACGCTTACTCCTTCATGCTCTCCATTATGATCTGATGCCCCTCACAGTCAACAACTGCTCCGTCGGCTTCGACGTCGGGACCGGCTCCGTCGGCTCCCTCGCTATCATCGACGCCGTGGTCAACGACACGCCCATCATGGTCCGCGGCTCCGCCAACTCGACCGGGCACGAGAACGCGGCGCTCATCCTGAACAACTCCGCCTCACCAACGTGCCCGTCGCAGTCGGCGTCTCAACACCACCGCCCCCGTCCTCGCCGGCACCGACGGCGCGGGCACGATGGTCATCGACAGCTGGGCGCAGGGCGTGGTCTACACCGGCCTCGCGGGCGACAGCGCGTTCACCGAGGGCGCGCTCCGCGCGCAGAAGCCCGCGGCGGTGCTCGACGGCGCGGGCCGCGTCTTCGGGCGCACGCACCCGCAGTACGCGGACCACGCGCCGAGCCAGTTCGTGAGCGTGCGGAGCCTCGGCGCGAAGGGCGACGGGGTCGCGGACGACACGGCGGCGCTCCGGCTCGCGATCGCGCTGTACGCCGGGCGGAAGATCATCTTCGTCGACGCGGGCGTGTACTACGTGTCGGACACGATCTACATCCCCGGGAACACGCAGCTCGTCGGCGAGGGCTGGAGCGTGATCATGGGCGGGGGCGCGAAGTTCCAGGACATGAACGACCCGCAACCTATCATCCAGGTTGGTAAGGAGTTCGAGCTGGGCGACGTTGAGATCACGGATATCGTGTTTTCGACGCGTGGAGCAGGTATGTCGCAACGGTCGAATAGTTTCTTGCTGAACGTTACTGATCAAGGGTTTCGCTTTGCAGCCCCCGGGGCTATCGTCATGGAGTGGAATATCCATCCACTCACTCAAGGTGGCGCCGGCATGTGGGATACCCACTTCCGGCTCGGAGGCAGTGAGTCTTGATGTTATGGGATTTGAGCTGTGATCCCAACAGCTGCACAGGTGCCGGTACCACCAGACACTCGCGGAGTGCCCTCGTAGCACCATCTCGCCTCAGTGCCTCACTGACTTCCTTGCCCTCCACATTACGATCCAAGCTTCTGCGTACATCGAGGTTGGTTCAGCTCATAGAACACGTCGCTGCTTTTGAATCTAACATCTCCGCAGAGTGCATGGATCTGGCTCGCGGACCATGACATCGATGATCCCAATTTGTCCCAACTCAACGTCTTCAGCGGCCGCGGGGTCCTCTCTGAGTCTCTGGCCCCGTCTGGTTGATTGGCGTCGGATGTACGCCTTTTTTGGCTTGACCTCGTGGCCCTTGTGACTGACTTGCTGCTAGCGGAGCACCACGTAATGTACCAGCTCAACCTCCAAAACGCGCAGAACCACTACATTGGCTTGTTCCAGACTGAGACGGTGCGTAAAGCCATCAGTGTGGCGCGTGCGATGCCGAGACCGAAACTCCCTCTTCAGCCATACTACCACCAGTCCCGCCCCGCCCGTCCGTTGTGTACAACAAGACTTCAAGGACCCGGTCTACACGGCCAACCAGACGTCCTCATGGTCCGTCAACGTCGAGTCCTCCAAGGACATCTTCGTCTTCGGTGCGTCCCATTCACGTATTCTCTACCTCGTGTTCTGAGTCCGCGAAACAGGCGCGGGTCTCTACAGCTTCTTCGTGAACTACACAAGCTCGTGCCCCGGCGCCGGCACGTGCCAGTCGCAGATCTTCAACATCGCCTCCGACTCGGTCGATGAGGTCGCATCTTCGGGCTTTCTACAGTCGGTGCGCAGATGATGCTGTCCGTCGATGCCAACGGCGTCGTGCCCTCGGGGCCCAACTACAACGGCTTCGAGTCCACCATCACTTCGTGGAGCAGCTCGTGAAGGTGCTCAACTCACATTCTACCAAAAACCTCGATCCCTTGGGCCCGTTATACAGGTTCTCCGCAGTCTCTGCTATCACATTCCTTTCGTATTTGTAGCTTGAAACCCTGTAGTTGTAAGGATCAGGTAATACATCAGCTAATCAGAACATCTCTGCGCAAGGATGCCCGCCCCGGAACGTTGTTGAGATAGCGTGAAGTGGCTGCTAGACTCGGAGGTGGAGGATGAAAGGCACGAAATTGGCGTGAAACCACGTAGCAGAAGAGACTGTCGCGTATTTGGACGCCCCAGAGTCGTATCTGGCGCGTCTTATAGCTGATTGTATATTGGTGGAGTCGGCCCGCGATGGGTCGCGCCACACGTGACTGACGCGTTCGTTGTGCGTCGGTGGCCAAACAACGCCAACGCGCGCGCGGGGCGATATGCACTGCGCGCCTATCGTTCCCCCGCCGCCTTCAGCGCTTCAAAGTTCAACAGTCTCACCTCTCTTCCTTCCGTCCATCATGTCCACCTTGAGCAGGACCTACAGCACGCGCTCAGCCAAAGCCGCCATCCCCTCCTCTCCCATCTCCGAGCTCATGTCCTCCCCGCCCGCCGCGCAAAAGCGCAAGCGGCCGTTCACCGACCTCCCCACGGAGCATAACACGCCCACCAAGAGACCGCGCCGCACGTCCTCCTCTTCGTCCCTCCCGTCCTCCTCCGCCCCCTCCTCGCTGAAGCCCAAGGCGAAGCCAAAGCTCCCCGCCGGCACGAAGGCTAAGTCCAAGTCCTCCGCCGCCAAGAAGGCCGCACCCGCGCCGAAGCAGGCGAAGCTCACACAGCTGCACTTCGCGCTCGACGTGCCGACGCTGCGCACCTGCCCGCTCTGCGACCTCTCTTACACGCGCGGCGCGCCCGACGACGAGGCGCTCCACCGCGCGCACTGCGCGCGCGTCCGCCGCGGGCTCGAGTGGGGGCGCGAGGAGCAGCGCGAGGCGGACGCGGCGCGCGTCGAGGAGCTCCTCGCCGGCGTGAAGCTCGCGAACGGCGCGCGCGGCCGCGTCGTGTGCTTCCGGCCGGACGTCGGCGGGAGGATCGGGGCGAAGGTGCGTCGACTTCGATCTCGTCTGCGTGCGCCTGCTGACTGATAGACGGCGGGTTTCGTTCAGCTTGCGGTCCTGCTGGAGACGATCCGGCTCGCGCTCACGTCCCCTGCGCTCTCGCCCGCGGTCCTCCGCCGATCCAAGATCTACCTCTTCCTGCTCACCGCGCCTGGGCCGAGCCCGGCGCGCGAGAAGATCGTGGGCTGCGTGGTCGCGCAGCGGATCGCGACGGCGATGGCCATCGCGCGCCCCTCCGAGGTCTCCGCCGCGCGGTCCAAGAACGCGTCTGCCTCCACCACGAGCACCCCCGCCTCGTCCCAGACTGTCGCGGACGCGCTGTCTTCACAAGGAACCGTCGCTGGCGGCGATCCGTCGGAAAGTGCGCCCTCCTCTCTGGCGCTCCTGCCTGTGGACGACTCGACGAACCTCTACGTTCATCCCACCCCGTTACCGACGCCGATGGGCATTCCTCGTCTGTTCGTCTCCTCCGAATACCGTCGACTGGGCATTGCCTCTCGGCTATTGTCTGTTGCGGCGTCCACCTTCATCTTGGGGTGCCCGCTCAACCCAGCACGCGGTGAGGTCGCGTTCACGCAGCCCACTGGTGCCGGGAAGGGCGTGCTCGAGGCGTGGGGCAAGGGAGGTGTTCGGATCTACGAGGAGGAAGGTGATGCCTGACCCGTGAGACTTGAAGCTTCGGTTATGGTCGATATATTCTGATCTTGAGCCCTGCTGTCACATCTTAGTAGTCTGTGCAACCCATGTAGCTTTGCTTGATCTCTCCGTCCTCGATATATAATACTGTAGATAGTCCTGTTCAGTTCGAGGATCTCATATAATCACTCAATGAATCTTGATACCGTTCTTGAAATCAGGACATTTGCACTGTCTTCAGCCGAGTTGATTCTGTTTTGCTGTCCCAGCACCCCGCGATGAAACAATCTATGTATACAATTGGTATGATGTATTCTGTACATGTTGGAGATATCGTGGTGCAGATTAGTACAATAAATTTCACACGCGCACTTCACCATCGTCCGAGCAGCAGCACGACCGGCCCGCAAGTACGTCATTTGTGTGGACACACAAGACCGCCAAGGTTCAAGGTATGCGTGAAAAACAATTTATGCGACGACCTCGACCGCCTGGGCGGGCCCGTCAGAGATCAAGTTGCTGACGGGAGGAATGAAGGTCTAGAAACGCGACGTGAGCCCCGTGTGGTCCCCATTCGTCATGAGCGATACTCACCCTCTTCTTGATGGCGCCGTCGAATGGCAAGCGCGTGGAGCCGTTCATGAGCCAGGCATCGACCTCGGCAGCACAGCGACGGCCCTCCTGGATGCCCCAGACATAAGTGACTGGCCGCGGCGGCAGTCACCGGCCGCGAAGACGCCCTCAACGTTCGTCGAGTATTTCTAGACACACCCCGCTCGTCAGACCACGCGTCGTACACAGGAAACAGAGGGATGCACGTACATTCTTGGGCGTCTGGATGTTGCTGCGCGCGTCCTGCTGGAGGCCGACAGACTTAAGGAGATCTGCCTCAGGACCAAGAAAGCCGAGCGCGAGGAAGACGAGCTGCGCAGGGAAGAACTTGGCCGACCCGGGCACCTCCTCCATCTTCCATCGACCGCTGCTGTCCTTCGTCCACTCGACGCGGACCGTGTTCAGACCGGAAAGCTTGCCCTGCTCGTCGACGACGAAGTCCTTAGTCGAGATGCAATACTCGCGCGGGTCGCTGCCGAAGTGCGCGGCGACCTCGGTGTGCCCGTAGTCGGTGCGGAAGATGCGCGGCCACTGCGGCCAGGGGTTGTCCGAGCCGCGCGCCACAGGCGGGCGTGGGAGGAGCTCGAAGTTCGTGACGGACTTCGCACCGTGGCGCATCGCCGTGCCGATGCAGTCGTTGCCAGTGTCGCCGCCGCCGATGACGATGACGTCCTTTCCTTTGGCGTTGATGTAGGACGAGTTTTGGAGCTCGGAATCGAGGAGGGACTTGGTGTTCAGCTGGAGGAACTCCATCGCAAAGTGGATTCCGTCGACCCCGCGGTTGGGGATCTTGAGGTCACGCGGCCAGGTCGCGCCCGTGGCGAAGATGACGGCGTCGTTCTGCTCGCGGAGTTCGTTCGCGTCGATGTCCTTTCCAACGCACGTGCTAGGAACGAACGTCTGTACGACGAATATGAGCGGTGAGCTATTGATCAGTCGGAAACCTGAGCTGCTTACCACTCCTTCCGCCGCCATGAGGTCGAGGCGGCGCTGGACGACACTCTTGTCGAGCTTCATGCTGCACAAGGGATCAGATAATGCGTCGATACCTATATGTAGAAGGACTTACTTGGGAATGCCGTACATGAGGAGGCCACCCATCCGGTCGTTGCGCTCGTACACGGTGACCCAGTGGCCAGCCTTGTTGAGCTGGTCAGCAGCCGCGAGACCAGAAGGACCGGAGCCAATGATGGCAATCTTCTTCCCGGTCCGGAACTGCGGAGGTTTGGGAGTCATCCAGCCCATCTCGAACCCTACGAAGAACATCTCAGCCTCTCACATACTAGCATGCTGAAGGAGCTCTCACCTTGTCAATGATCGCGCACTCGATGCTCTTGATACCCACAGGCTGCTCGTTGATACCGAGCACACACGCGCCCTCGCACGGCGCGGGCACACCCTGCCCGTGAACTCGGGGAAGTTGTTGGTCATGAGCAACCGGTTGAGCGCCTCCTCCCACTGGTTCTTGAACACCAGGTCGTTCCACTTCGGGATCACGTTCGAGATCGGGCAGCCCGAGTCCGACTGGCAGAACGGCACGCCGCAGTCCATGCACCGCGCGGACTGGTACTTGAGCTCGTCCTCCGACAACCGGCTCGAGATCTCCTTCCAGTCCTTGACCCGCTTGCGTGGCGGGCGGTACGCCTCCGTCAGCCGCTTGTACTTCATGAACCCGCGCGTCTTATCGAGCTTGCTGAGCCGCGACTTGGTCGTCTGTTCGTCCACGAGCGAATCCTCCACGTCACCCACAGCAGGCTCGTGGCGACCGCGGGAACGGACCCGCATCGCCTCGGCCGGGGTCTCCTTCTTGGTGAGAACGTCCTCGAGGCCGTCGGTCGCAAGGTTCACCTGACTGACGGTGCGCAAAGGAACAAGGTCGATGACGCTCTGGCGCAGCTTCTCCTCCTTGAGCCGCGCCGCCTCTTCCTCGAGCACACGCTTGTAGTCGATCGGCATGACGCGGACGAAAAGCGGAAGGAGGTGGTGGAAGTCCTTGAGGACGCGGTCCGCAACCTCAGATCCAGTGAAGTGCCGGTGGTCCTCGATAAGCCCGCGCAGCTCCGCGATCTCCTTCGGGTCCGTGACCTTCCCGAGCCCCACCATCTCCATGTTGACCTTCGACGCGAACGTGTGCGCGGTATCCAGGACGTACGCGATGCCTCCAGACATGCCCGCCGCGAAGTTGCGCCCAGTGCTGCCGAGGACGACGACGCGACCACCGGTCATGTACTCGCACCCGTGGTCGCCCGTGCCCTCGACGACCGCCTTCGCGCCTGAGTTCCGGACCGCGAACCGCTCTGCAGCGATGCCGCGGAAGAAGGCCTCGCCGGACGTCGCGCCGTACAAGCAGACGTTGCCGATGATGATGTTCTCCTCGGCCTTGAACGTCGACACCTTGGGCGGGTAGACAACGAGACGGCCTCCAGAGAGACCCTTGCCGACGTAGTCGTTCGCGTCGCCCTCGAGTTCAACGGTAATGCCTGGAGCAAGGAACGCGCCGAGCGACTGCCCAGCGGACCCACGCATGCGAATCCGGATCGTGTCACGCGGCAGGCCTTCCTCGCCATACAGCTTGGAGACCTTGTAGGAGAGTGAGGTGCCGAGGGCGCGGTCCGTGTTCGTGACATCGCACTCGATGTGCACGGGCAGACCCTGGGTGAGCGCGGGCTCGGACTCGTCGATGAACTTGTTGTCGAGGCGAACGTAAAGCTTGTGGTCCTGGGGACGCACGCGGTACGTCGCCGCACCGGGACGCATCTGCCAGGCCGGCTTGAGGATCGCGCTGAGGTCGAGGTGGGCGGTCTTGGGTGTGCGGAGCTTCTCGTCGACCTTGAGCATGTCCGCGCGGCCGACCATCTCGTTGATCGTGCGGAAGCCGAGCTGAGCCATGTGGCGACGGAGGTCCTCGGCGATGTAGTAGAAGAAGTTGATGACCTGCTCGGGCTGACCAGCGAACTTGGCGCGGAGCTGGGGATCCTGCGTGGCGATACCGACCGGGCACGTGTTCACTGAGGATACTGATCAGCACAAGTGCGTAAGGACAGCGCAAAGTGGAGGCTTACAGTGACACTTCCTCATCATGATGCAGCCCATAGCGATGAGCGGCGTGGTGGCAAAACCCCATTCCTCAGCACCGAGCAAACACGCGATGGCGAGGTCGCGGCCAGTCCTGATCTGACCGTCCGTCTGAACAGTGACGCGACCACGAAGGTCGTTGAGAACCAGTGTTTGATGCGTCTCCGCAAGACCGAGCTCCCACGGGAGACCAGCGTACTTGATGCCGGTCCAGCGCGAAGCACCCGTACCGCCATCGTGACCCGAGATGAGGATGTGGTCCGCCTTCGCCTTCGCCACGCCGCTCGCGACGATGCCGACGCCGACCTCAGACACGAGCTTGACCGAGATTCGCGCACGGGGATTCGAGCACTTGAGGTCGTAGATGAGCTGCTTGAGATCCTCGATGGAGTAGATGTCGTGGTGAGGAGGGGGCGAGATTAGACCGACACCTGCAGTGGAGTGACGCGTGCGCGCGATGGACGTCGAAACCTTGTGTCCAGGCAGTTCGCCTCCTTCCCCCGGTTTGGCCCCTTGTGCCATCTTGATCTGGAGCTCGTCAGCGTCTGCGAGGTAGTTGGAGGTGACGCCGAATCGCCCAGAGGCGACCTGCTTGATCGCGGAACGCATTGTGTCACCATTGGGGAGCATATGCGAGCGCTCTGCATCCTCACCACCCTCACCCGTGTTCGATTTGCCTCCGAGACGGTTCATCGCGACGGCGAGTGTCGAATGCGCCTCCATCGAGATTGAGCCATATGACATAGCGCCCGTGACGAACCGGCGGACGATCTCGTTCCACGGTTCGACCTGGTCGATCGGGATTGCTGTGGCTTGATCGTACTTGAAGTCGAGGAGGCCACGAAGGTGGACCGCGCGTGTCTGCTCGTTCGCGTTGGCCGCGTAGGCCTCGTACGCACCCTGATTCTTCTCCCGCACCGCATCCTGCAAGTGCGCAATACCAGCTGGGTCGTTGATGTGCGCTTCGCCGCCGGACCGCCAGTGGTACTCGCCGGACTCGGGCAGACCCGGTGGAACGACGGTGTCGCGCGAAGGCCAGCCCCGCTCGTGCATCTCGAACGCGTCCATGGCGAGGAGGTCGAACGTGGCACCCTGCACGCGGCTCGCAGTGCCGACGAAGCACTTCTCGATGACCTCCTCGTGCAGGCCGAGAGCCTCGAAGATCTGCGCTCCCTTGTACGACTGCAGGGTTGAGATACCCATCTTGGACATCACTTTGAGAATACCCCGTCGACCGAGTGGCGGTAGTTGTCCATCAGGTCCTCGAGCGTCTTATCGTTCTTGATCCTGAAGAGATCGACATGGGTCAGATTCGGGGTGGCGCAGGAGGAACATACAGAAACACTTACAGTCCCTCGCGGACCACCTTGTGGATGCACTCCATCGTGAGCCACGGGCAGATAGCATCCGCGCCGTATCCGAGGAGGAGACACAAGTGCTGTACCTCGCGCGCCTCGGCGGTTTCGACCATGAGGGCAACCTTGGCGCGCTTCTTCTGGGAGACGAGGTGATGGTGGACGCCACCACAGGCGACCGCCGCAGAGAGGGGGACGCGCGAAGGGCTGGTCTCGCGGTCGGAGAGGATGATGACCTTGACACCGTCGTCGATGGCCTGCACGGCCTCGCTGCAGACGCGCTCGAGCGCAAGCTTGTACCCAGGCAGGCCGAACTCTTTGGGAATGTGATGTCGATGGTGCGCGACGGCCAGGTGGCGTACGCCTCCTTGAGGTCTTCATCGCGTTCATCTCCTCGAGGGTAAGGATGGGGGAAGGAAGGCGGATGCGGTGACACTGCTGCGGGTTCATCTCGAGCATGTTGCCTTCGGGTCCGACGTAGCACTCGAGCGACATGACGATAGACTCGCGGATGGGATCGATGGGCGGGTTGGTGACCTGCGCGAAAAGTTGGCGGAAGTAATCGTAGATGAGGCGGGGCTGCGTCGACATGGCGGCCAGCGGGGCGTCGTTGCCCATGGAGCCGAGAGGCTCCTTGCCGTCGGCGAACATCGGAAGCATGAGGAGATGGAGCTGCTCGAGCGTGAAGCCGAACGCGAGGAGCTTCGGGTCGTTGCTGAGGGTGAATTCGTCGACGGAGGGCGCAACGGAGGTCGATCTCTGCACGCGCTTGACGATCGTGGGCACCTCGAGGATGTTCGACTCCACCCACGACGCGAAGTCCTGCTTGCGCGCGGTGGTACGCTTGAGTTCTTTGTCGTCCACGATTCGGCCGTCCTCCGTATCGACCAAGAGCATGCGCCCAGGCTTGAGGCGACCCTTCTGGATGACCGTCTCCGGGGCGATGTACACCGCACCGACCTCAGAGGCGCACACCATGATGTCCTCGTTGGTAACGACATACCGGCACGGACGAAGACCGTTGCGGTCAAGGTTGGCGCCACAGTACCGCCCATCACTGAACGCGAAGAGGGCGGGGCCGTCCCACGGCTCAGAGAGACAGGCCGCCCAGTTGTAGAACGCTTTCTTCTCAGGCTCCATGCTGTCGTTCCCCTGCCACGCCTCGGGGATGAGCATCATAACCGCCTCAGGCAGCGTCAACACACCGTTCACAACGAGCAACTCGAGCACGTTGTCGAAGGCGGCCGAATCAGACCCGCCAGCCTCAATGATGGGGTACAGCTCGTCGAGATGCTCGCCAAACTGCGAAGATGCGAGCAAGCCCTCGCGGGCACGCATCCAATTCTTGTTGCCACGTAGAGTATTGATCTCGCCTGTAGCCCGAAGGTGTAAGGGTGCCGTCGGACTAGTACATTCCGAAGGCGCAGATGAGCTTACCGTTGTGGGCGGCCCACCTCATGGGCTGAGCGCGGTCCCAGCTGGGGAAGGTGTTGGTGGAGAAACGAGAGTGTACAAGCGCGAAGTGGGCGCGGTAGAGTACATGGTTCAGGTCGTGGTAGTACGTGTACACTTGCGAGGGCGAGAGCTGACCCTTGTAGACGATATTCTTGGAGGAGAGCGAGCAGATGTAGAAGCCCTTGGAAAGCGAGCTTAAGACACGCAAGGACGGGAAGCACGGCTCAGCGAGCGTCGGGGTGTGGAGTAAGAATCTCGAGCCTTACATGGAATGTGTTGCGCGCTTGCGGAGGATGTAGAGCTGACGCTCAAAACGCTTCGGGTCGAACGGGCCGCCCCGGGCCGTGCGGCCGTCCCCGTAGCTCGCGTGCAGGACGACGAAAGGCTGGAAAATGGCGGGCTCCTTGCTCGCGGCAGCGGGGCCGAGGATGGTGCCGTCAGTGGGGACCTCGCGCCAGCCGAGGACGCGGAGGTTGAGATCGGCGGCGATCTTTGCGAAGAGGGCCTGCTGTTGCTGGAGGCCGACGGGGTTATTGGCTTGAAGAAGACGTTTCCAACGGCGTATTCTCCCGCAGCGGGGAGCTCGCAGCCGATCTCGCGCTCAGCCTCGCGCTTGAAGAAGTGGTGAGGGATGCCAGTCATGACACCGGCGCCGTCGCCATCGCGGGAGTCTGCGCCGGTCGCGCCGCGGTGGGTCATCGCGCAGAGGAGCTGGCGGGCATCGGAGACGATTTTGTGGGACTGGGTGCCCTTGATGTGGCAGATAAAGCCGACGCCGCACGCGTCCTTTTCGAGATCATTCACGTACAGGCCCTGGCTTGCAGGGAGGGACGCGGCCCACGAGGCCGGGTCGCGGGCGACGGCGTCGAAGCCATTTTGCGTATCGGAGCTGGAAGCCGGGGAGACTGCGCGGAGTAAGGAGGGATCTGCGTGGCAATCAACGATAGCCATTCAACGACCGCGGATCTGAGATGTGAGATAGCGTAGGGTGGGCGACGGCACGGTAGCGAGCGCAGGCAGCGAGGGCGACAGTGGAGGTGGTGGAGAGGAGGAGGGCGGCGACGAGGGCGGGTGCGCCACCGTCGAGTTTTTCACCAGGCAGGGAATTGAGCGACGTCGAGTCAGTCCGCGATCGTGCCGATGCTCCTGCAGCGCTCTCCGCCGCCCTCCCGCCGGTGCGCACGAACATATTCCCATAACCGGCCAGGCCACCCCTCTCCCACCCAATCATCGCCTACCCGCGGAGCCCCGCCGGGCTCCCCGCGCCCCGCGTCCCGCCGCACTCGCCCGCCCCGGCCGCCGCTGCCATATAGTCTGGCGTTAGCTCCCCTTTTCCCGGCGATCCGGGACGTGTTTCCGCATGGAGCCAGTGACTGGCTATACATGCGATCAACACCTGCAAGCGCGGCGAGGTTCGTCAATAGGGCCGATAACATATGAAGCTCACAGCTTGGCAACTTGGTCGGGCTAGCCCACCAAGGGAGACCAAGGGGTGCCTCCGAATACACCAGTACTGCCCAGGTGCGGCCCATGGACGCTTCCGGGTAAGCCAAGATACAGTGTTAGTCCATCGTAACAAAGGTTGTGCTGTACATCACACGCTATAGGGAACATTCCACACCAACGGGCTACCGCTCTAAATGCTGATAAACGATCTTCTCTGCACGGAGCCGACCGGAGACCACTCGCTCAGTTCACAAACCTGGGGACAATCCTTACGTCGTAATCCATGGCACATATCACGGTCTGGAGCTGGAAGAGGGGCTCTGGAGCGGAGGAAAGATTGGATCAGGAGGACCTGGGAAAGAGAACAGCATGCCGACTTCGCCTCGAATTGCTGACAGATGTCCAGAAGCGAGGGGGCGGATTTAGGGGCAAAGGGTGAGGGGTTTAGTAGCGAGATGAGGGCTGCAAACCCAACTGCAACCAATTGGACTCCTCTGAGATGCCGCACAAAGCGGAGCATGAAATGGTAATCGCGATGCGCGAAGCTACCCCATCCAATACTCATATTCTTGTCGTCTCCCCAAAAATACCGAGACGTCTGTGATCTAATATCGTCTGGAACTTGTTGGTTATGACGGCGCCGTGGCCGACATAGCACACTTCAAACGTACGCGCCTACCGAGTCACAATCAACGGTGAATCAGCGAAGACTAGAGCATGACGACGTACTCGACAGTGCCGATAGCGTCGCCTTCGCATCGAGAGCATCCAACCCGCCAGGTACCGGTCAACGTCACGCGTCGGCGACCCCGTCCCAATCCTCGTTAGCCGAGACAAATTCGATGAGATCTTGTTGGAGTACGCATAAGTCGCCTCGGGCAACCATAAAGTAATTGACGATCCAATTCTTGATATCCAAGAGTGAACATGCGCTGACGAGTTCCGACTGCGTTATATAGCGTTGCGCAAGCCAGCTTAGTCAGCGCCCTCAGGCACTATCGCGCACCGTCAGCCATACCAGGGGCTTTTGGATCGAGAAACGTACCGAATATTATTGGTCGAGTTCTCGTCCGCACCAGGGAGCACCCGGTTGCAGCCGACCTTCAATCATTATGACTTGAGCTGACCTCGATCCTGCTTTCCCCTTCATCGGTCGGCACTGGTCATCATGTAGAGGGGCATACCCCTGCAGAACATGCTCCCGTGTCGGCCAGGAGCTCTCTAGGGAATCGTCGGCGGCTGCATAAACCGCTGGCTGTGAGTCTGTCAGGAATCATCCTATTATGTCGAGATTCCAATGTTTCGCCCACCCAACCAGCGCCCATCGCCGAGCCCCACCACACGCACGTACCGCGAACAACGGCCCTGTCGCGCCCGCAGGTGTCGCACACGGACTCTCTGATTCTCGGAGAGGTGATCGTCTGAATGGCCAGTGATCCGTGCGGAAGCGCGCCCCGGATCGCCCCCAGCACCCGGGCCTCCGAGTGGCGATTGCCTCCCAGATCGCACCCGTCGGGCCAGCTTCTCGCGCGATTGAGTGCGTCTGCCAGGGTTCGGGAGCCGCTTGGCTTCCGAGGTTCGCCTCGGCGTCACGCACGACCTTGAGGCTTCGCGCGTCCGCCTCCCGTGGGAGGGGCGCCCAGGCCTAGAACTACACGTGCTGATACCCTGGCCGGCCACGGACCAGAAGGCGAAGGGTCCACGTCCTGACGTTACCGTGCGTTGAAAACATTGGAGACACTTTCCCATTCTTGAGAGCTGCGGAGGCGGACAGGAGGCGGTAACTAGATTTGGCGGGGCATGCGTGGGCGTCGAAGGGATCTTGTGCGCAGGAGAGGCCGCGGACGCTGTACATTCGCATCTCATATCGTACACGAGGAAAGAGGGGTGCAAAGCTAGCCCGCGCCGTCGTGCAGCGCGCAACACACCGCCGCTGTTGGTGAGAATCGGCAGTGAGCGGAGGTAGCAGCGATCGGCGGGGGTGCCGAACCTTTTTGATGCCCATTGTATTGTCGTACAGTCTCCCCTGTTGCCATATCCCACAAACGCGCAGTATGGTCGGACGAAGCTTGGAAGCGTGGAAGTCGGCATAGGACGTAATAGGATAAAATCGGCCCGACGCACCTGTTACCAAATAAGCGGAGTCTGCGCTGAACGCACAGTCCCACACCCAGCGCTGATGACCTTGCATCGTCTTGTCCAGCTTGAATTCATAATGTGGCGAGATCGACCATATCTTCACGGTCGTGTCTGCTGAGCACGTTGCAAGGAACCTGTTCGGCATCATCGTTGGAGCCCGTACGGGCTGGAAGCGGCCGACAACACCCACTTAACATCGGGGCTTAATAGAAGCCGCGTGAGGTACTTCGTGTGCGCCTGGAACATCGTCACCGCCTGAAATCGTGGCAGCTCCGATCGCTCGTTAATCTTCCACACGTAGCACTTTCCCTGAACGAATGGCCGTCAACGACGGGCACTCGGGCACGAGCTTCCGACGCACGTACCTTGACGCTACCAGCAACGAGACAGGAGCCATCTGAGGCAAGACTGATGGAACGAATCGGCGTGTCTCCGCCGGGGGTCTGGGTCGCATTCGTAAGAAGCGTGGAAGGGTGGGGACGTGGAAGGAAGGCAGGTACCAGCTCGTGGGTGCAGATGTTTTCCGATAAGTCCCACTGCTTGATTCGCCCGGCCTGGTCGCATGAATTAGCTCGCCTTGGTTAGGGTGCACGACGACGTCGTTGACTGTTCTCAGGAGAAGGTCAGTGCTTCCTGCGTGTACGGGAAGGATGCCGAGGGGCCGTACCGGGAGCCTCGTTATCATAGTTCCTATGCAGGTGGCTGCTACTTCTGCGGAGGCAGGAAATACATGAACACACGCGCCGCTTGATCGCGACGCGCGGGCGAGGAAAGGCACGCACCGAAGATCCCAGATTTTAATGGTACCGTCCTCGCTTCCGGTGACTAACCATTTGCCTTCGGAGTGGAAGCAGACCGAGGTGATATTGCCATTGTGTCCCTCGAATATAGCAACCTGGATCCGCGCGTACGCAGGCGATGAACGTGCGAGGGCGATCCGCGGGGTGGAGGAAGACGCACCGGGCCCGCAGACGGCGCAGCAGCAATCTCATAGATGTATGCTTTCTTATGAATCGCCGCAGCGAGGAGACGTTTGCTGGGGATGACGGAGAGGGTGAGGGGCTGAAGAGAGGCGCAAGCGGGCGAACCGCTTACTCAGGAGAGATCGCGAGACGGTTGACTTGCTGCGGCGGGGGGCAGGGGATGAGACTAGGACGTCAGACGGCAGACGAGGAGCCTCACACCGGACTCCGCGGCTCTGGGGATGGTCCGCGAGCAGATGCCACTCCACGCCTCCCAGAAGCGGATCTCGTGGTCGTAGGAGCCGGTGACGAGGATGACAGACATGTCGGCGCGGGGAGCAGAGGCGGCAGACTGGGAGGACTGGGCCTGGACAGGCATGGCCGTTGGGAGAGAGGGACGCGTCTGGGGCGGCGGGCGCCAGAGGGAGCGCCCATCGGAGACGCCGGGGACTTTACGTGATTTGGTCGGCGTATCAAACACGGTGTGGGCGTGGACGAGCGTCCGGGGACCACGACGGTGCATGCATGGACCCAGGGTTCGCCTGCTGCCACCGCTGCGCTCGTCACCACTGCACCCAACGCTCTCTGCGCACGGACGGCTCTCGGCTCTTTGGCTGCCATGTTCTCCACCACCTCGATCCCGGTCGAGGGTTAGACCACAGTCGTTCTTGCTCCCTCTTGGCGGCGCTGCGCTCCGTTTGCCGGCATTCTTCCCACCTGCGTCTGCCTGTGCACGGTTATCCGACAGGCCTCTGCGCTCCGGCGGACCACTTGCCCTGCTTAGTGTCTCCTCGTGTTGGCCTTCGCGGCAATGCATTTCCCCATTCCTGCGTCTACTCGAATCTCCCTCCTTCATCTTCTCCCC
The DNA here is from genome assembly GCF_022376455.1 of Epithele typhae. Lineage (NCBI taxonomy): Eukaryota > Fungi > Basidiomycota > Agaricomycetes > Polyporales > Epitheliaceae > Epithele > Epithele typhae. Next base: position 569,942 of record NW_025954192.1, on the reverse strand, counting down.
CTCGAGCCGGACCCTTCCTCCCGCGAAGCATCTCACTCCGGTCCTTTCGTTCCCAGAATCCTCGATCTGGACCCAGCCTGCCTGCTTGCCTCCTCGCCTACGCGCGTCCGACCCCTTGAATGCCATTGTCCAGACTTTGCCCCACGATCTCCGTCTTCTTCTGGTGCTCCTTCTCGCGCGCCATCCTCCCCCTTCTCGTCACCGTATGTCTGTACGCTATCCCTCCTGCCTTTTTCGGCCACATCACCCTCGGTCCACCAGATTCGTCGTCCCCTTTACAACGCTACGCCTCTACGCGAGATGTAGCGCCCTCCTTCATACTTATGCGACTCCCGTCCACCGTCGTCCCCACCAATCCCAGACCGTAGCCCCTGAGCCGCAGCCGTCCCCTCGTATATAACCCCCCTCAGCATGGACCACTCAGGTTCGTCAGCTTCCCAGCGCCGTCCCCGTCCGCGGACTCTCATGGAGGACGATCTCTTTCCAGTATGTGACCTTTGCTCGCGACTGCGCCGGCCAAGGGTCGAATGACGCTGACCACCGCCGCTGCGACAGGTCGGCTCTCGCGTCTTTTTCCTCGAAGGCGGAAAGCCACAGTTCGGAAACGTCAAGAGTGTGGAGAGGACAGAGGTCAGTATGGCTCGGTGCCTTGCGGGCGTCGGCTGATCTTGCGTTCTGCAGGGGCTCGACTATGTCGTTATCGTGCGAGAGGGCAAGAAAGAAGAAGTGGTGAAGCTACCGTGCGTGCTCCTCTGCCTGCGCACGTTCCTTGAGCGGCGCTCGTGTGCTCATGCTCACTCGCAGCTCCCACAGTGTGCACGGCGTCACCAAGGCCAGGTGAACGCACGACATTCTTGCCTTGGGGGTACTTCGGATCGTAAAAGTACATTGGACGCTACCTCACACATCCCCCGGACCGTCTGGCTCGTAATTTGTATCATGGACGCTGTAGAGCACGTTTCCCGCCCCTCGCATACCTCGCCTCGCTATTTACTACGCTTGGCCTAGACGATACCCCGCATCACCCGCATCCCCCGCATCCTGCACACACGGACCTGTACCACACTATACCACCACAATTAGACCCCAGAGCTCGTCGGCCAGCGATACTAGATTGGGTACGAAGGCGCAGCGCGGGCAGCTGTGTCCTTTTCACCCTCGTTTGCGACGTCCGGCATCATGTATTCTCTAGAGCATTTCTATGGCACGTTCGGTGGGATCACACGCGCGGATCGCGGACAGGGCGGACGACGGCGACGGGCCTCGCCCTTCGGGTCTTCGGGATGGCCCAACGTTTGATTTGCAACGGACATCGGGGAAGGGTCGACGGCGCGAGCTGCTGTCCGCTCTGGACGGCTTCGTCCTCGTCCGCCTCCTCTCCCTCTCGGACCACGGCCCGGGTGTCTCCCTCCAACGCTCGACCCCGGCCGACACAGCCGAGCCGATCTAGACGCCCCTCCTGTCCTCCGCCTGTCGAGCGCTGCGACATCTGCCTCACCCTCCTTCTCTCCGCCATCTCGACCCGCCCGCTCTCTCTCCGACCGCGTCCTGCCTGCCGTGCGCGATGGACGCTTTCGACGCGGCCCAAAGTCCCGCCCCCATCCTCCTCCTCCGGCTCCTCTGTCCTGCTGAGATCGCAGACCGCGTCCGCTCCAAGTCGAGCACAATCAGCCAGTACCTCCTCCTCGCCCTCCATCTCGTCCTCTACGCAGCCCTCGCCCTCCTGCTCTCGGTCCACGCGCTTCTCGAAGACGCTACAACCCCACTACACGACGGGCTCTGCCGCCTGCTCGCCCTCCCGCCGTGCACCGTGCACCCGCCACGCGAGAGCGCCGTGGTCATCATCGGCGCCGACGACGGTCAGTCCCCTCGAGTCTCTCATACCCTCGCCGAGCTGCTGGATCGCCCACGCGTGCTCGCCCTCGGTGCGCGCGGTGGCGATCGCCCTTCATGCCCGCTTGCCGCGGCACGATTAACCCTCGCCCCGCGCAGCCCTCGGCAGGCACATCGCCCTCAGCTTCTCGCAGCGCGGCTTCACCGTCTTCGCACTCTGCGCGGACAAGCCCGCGGCGCCGCCCGCACCCGCGGACGCCTCCTCGAACGTGTCCTCATCTTCTGTGAGCGCAGCCCGCCCTGTCCCTCTCCCTCCCTCCGCTCACCGCTCCCCCTTGCCTGGCTGATCGTCGCCCATGGACACCGTCTGTGTGCCCCCCGCTTGCCACTGTGGTTATTCCTGGACAGCTTATCCAGGAATGGCACCAGAGGATCAAGAAGGCCTCTGGCGCCCCGGGTGCGCCCTGGGGGCTCGTCGCGCCGATCGTGCTCGACATGGGTTCGCGCACGCAGCGCGCGCGCGCATGCGAGACCGTCGACGCCTACTGCTCTACCCACCGTCTCACCCTCGCCGCGGTCGTCGTGCTCCCCCTCCCTTTCCCACACGCTCCCCCGTTCGGCCCAGGTGCGTCCCTGTCCCGTCGATCCCCGCGCGGTGTTCGTTTGCACTAACTTCACGCGCTATTTCCCGTCTCTGCGCCGGACACATGAATGCACGTCTGTCCACGCACGCCCACACGCCCTCGACACGGACCCACACCCGCGCCGCGTCCGCAGACGGGCTCGCGGCCGGCCCTGATAGCGCACGGCCGATGACGCTCGGCGACGCCGTACGCGCGGGCGTCGAGCTGCCCGCCGCGCTCGTGGACGACTACGCCGGCCTGCTCGCCGGCTCTTCCGGACGCGTGGTCGTCCCGCTGACATGTGCGTCGTGCGTTCGCTTGGTCTGGCCGGTCGCTGAATGGCAATGACGCACGCGTGCTGCTGCTGCACTGCTAATCAGCGAGCTGGCCGGAGCATGAGCAACAGCAACCGCGCGCGTCGACGTCCGTCGCGCTCCACGCAAGCACCCTGCGCGCGACTGCGCGGCTGCTCGGCGAGGCTCTCGCGCCACGAGGCGTGCACGTCGTCACTGTCGACGTCGCGCGCGGACCCTCGACCCCGAGGTCGGCATTCAAACCGGAGTCCAGTGACCCGGCGTCCGCACTGTGAGTTTGAACGCATCCCTCCCGGGCCCCCCGCGGGCTTCGCACCTTCCGTGTTCTGACAGAGATTCCCTGCCCGCGGCGGCCAGCGCCGCTGCGGTAGAAGAGGAAGCAACGACCTCGGGCGCAGGGCGTGAGCCCATCGACTCGCCCACTCAACGTTTCGGCGCCCGTACCGACGCCGTTGGACGTGCAGGGTTCACATCGGCCATACGAGGCACCATCGAGGACGTTCTGAGCCGCTTCGCGCCTCGCAAGGAAGACGTGTTCCAAGCGGTGCACACCATCGTCCGATCCAGGTCCGTCCGCGTCCGCGTTCTCGCGTTCTCTCCTCCGTGCTCTCGGCTTCGTCGGATCGGGTGCTGACCGGGCGAGCAGGTACCCGCGCGAGCGATACGCGGTGGGCGCGCGTGCAGTCCTGCAACATGCGTGCGCGGCGCTCCCGCTCCCGCTGCGCCTGTGTGCGCGCGCGGCCGCGCTGCACGCCTTCTGGTGAACCCCGACGTGACCGGCATCGCAGCGCCCACACGCGTTCTATTTCCCGGACGCGATCGGAGCGCAGATGATTCTGAGAGGAATGGAGGAGTGTGCCATGTATTATAGACGACGGACGCCTCGCGACGGGTCACGACGGTGCCGTGGGTGGGCTTCCCGGGGGCAGGCGGTCCTACGGACGGCACACGGAACGTAATGCGACGAGGGTTAGCACGTCGTCCTCGAGCACGCGCCCGACGGGGCATGAGATCGGAGGAGGACTTACTCTGATCATGATGCTCACGCGCTGCCCGCCGCTGGCTGCCCGGGATGGGTGTGCGGGCAGGATGGCGTGCGTGTAATGATAACGTAGCTCGTCCCTGCGCGTTCGCAGCACGGGGGCATTAGTCGCCGCCTGGGACGACGGGGACGGACCGGCGCACCTCTGCATGTACACGCTCCCGGACGGCAGGGCGAGCTCGTACCGCACGGGCTCGCCCCCGCCCTCGTGGTGGCTCTGGAGGCGGAGCGTGCGCTCGTCTCCGAGGGACACGCCCAGGATCCAGGAGCTGCGCAATCGCGGGTCAGCGTGCCGTGCACGAGTGTTGAGAGCTCACGCTCAACGAGGGGGGACGCACGCACCCGAACGCGTCCACATGGTCGACATGCGGCTGGGCCGGGCAGGCCAGGTCAGCTCACGCGGAGGGGTGGTACGATCGCACGCGTGCGCGCACTCACGTCGATCTGGCCGTCGGACGCGAGGTGGAGGAGGTGGGTGTGGGTGTCCACGGCGGGGTGCAGGCGGCGGAGGCGCTCGAGCAGTGGGCGGACCTCCGGCGCGTCCTCCGGCCACGCGGTGACAAGCATCTCGCGGTAGCGCCGGATGACGCCGTCGTAGTGGCCCTAAACGAGGTTCGCCGTCGTACGTCAGCGCGCGGGCGGCCGGGGCCGGGGCGACGGGGCGGGGCGGGGCGACGCGCCTCTTGGAAGGTGTACAGCTCGTCCGGGCAGAACTCGGCCGGGGGCGTGCCCGTCCGCGGCGGTTCGTGCGGCGCGTGCGCGCGGAGATGGTCGCGCTGGCGCCGTCGCGCTCTGGGTCTCTCTTGGCCGTCGAGCTTCTGGAGCGCGGCGCGGAGGAGGACGCGCTGCTCGGGCTCCGAGAAGAACGCGGGCCAGAACGCGAAGCTGGGGTGTTCGAGCAGCTGGCGCGAGGCGCGTGAGCTGAACCGCCGGCGAGTCGGGGGAGAGCAAGGGGACGGAGCCGGGGCTCGCCAGGAGCTGGTTGAGAGCCTGCGCAAGGCAGAGAGGGTGCCGGACGTGGGGGACAGCATGGGGCGAGAGGATTCGTGTCACGGTCAGGGGCGAAAGGAGGAGAGGCGCGGGCGGAGGACTGTCGCGCCGCGGAAGTGGGACTGCGGGAGTTCCCGGGGAGCGGTGTGCCGCCCAGGCCTTCGATCGTCTCCCTTCTCGCGGGAGACGATCAGGCCGCGAGGCGTACGAAGGAGTTAGAATCAACTCTAATCTCCGCCTTCTATCTCTGAGGCACCCGAGCTGGGCTTCAACTTCGTGGTCCGCTCTTCATGTAACGTAAGTATCCTATCGTTGTAGTGAATCATCTCCAGTGGCCGGACATGTGCTGTCCATCGGCTACTCGCAGGCATGGAAGTCCTTCCTTCGTCTTATCCACCCTGTTAGCCCCTTTCATGACGGACGTCAAAGGCCCAGGCCCCCAGACCCTCGAGACACCAGTGGGCTTGAATGTAAACCCACTACACACCACCCTCAATTTGTGATTCGGTTGGCACACGCATGGCTCCGTATGTAAAGCAAGAGGTTCCCTGAGTAGAGGTAACTTCGACACATACCCAGAACACAATGGCCGACAATCGCTCTCGTTTTCGTCGACAGTCTGACAAACCGATCGACCCAGGAAACTTACTTGGAAGGTACATGTGTAGGCAGAGTCTGCGCTCGCCTACATCGGAGCTAACCTAGGAGTTCGAGGACATGACTGGCGAAGTTCTCAGTCAGACCCCGACAAGTCGTCGAGGATCAACATTTAATCTTCAAGACGGGCGGCCGAGCGCTCGCCGGACGTCCTGGTATAATGTGACCCTCGCGCCCGTCACAAGCAGCGTGACGATGCCACGCACGTGGGCTGATGCCGCACAGAGAGGGCTCTCGCTTTGTGCTTCGCACTTGCTCAGTGCCATCTCCTTCTCTACACAAGCACACCCTTGCTCCACCCCCGGGACTCGCAGCGCTTGATGCTCTCGTCTTTGGATGTCGGACAAAGATGACGACGTCTCACAGCAGTCCAACAATCTCTACGCTGCTCTGGCCCGCACCGCGACCCGAAGCCTGGCCCTGTACTTCTCTAGACCCGTCAGACTCTTCCGGCCCTCGAAAGGTGCGTCATCATGACGCTCCTTACCCCCCTGTTCTCACCCCCTGCTCGCCCTTCTCTCTTCGCAGTCTCCGGGTGGCATTCTCTCAGAGGTCTCGCGGACAGTCATGGGAAATCGCTATCACCGCAGTATGTCTCCTGGCTGGTGAAGGAACACGGAGTGCGTCTCTATCACCGCTGGTTCATTTGCTTGTGAGATGACCCGCTATGGCCATTGTCAGCTGTCCGTCATACCCAAGCATTTCGTTCCTCCCATCCTCGTCAACGGTCTTCTCGGTCTCGTTCTCTGGTCCACCTACACCGAAGTTTCCACGGCCCTTGATTCACACATGTCGAATTATCCAACCGCTGTCGCCGCGATCTCTGGAGGCGTCGCTGGCGGCGCCCAGGCGCTTCTTGCGGCTCCTGCCGAGAACATGCGCTTCGCTCTGGAGGGCACATCTGCCGCCACGGGTTGGCACGACGCGTGGCGGGAGGTTTTCCTCAAGACCGAGCCTACTGTGCCCATCGGTCGTTCTCAACAGCTCCACGAGGCGCGTCAAGTTCACCACTGGATGCGCGAGGTGGGCGAGATGGCAGGGCGCGGATGGGAAGGATGGGGCTGGGGGTGCATGAAGGACATTTGCGGTGCGTTCGCTCTCCTTCGACCCGTTTCGCGCGCATACATCTCACTCGGAGTACCGACAGGCTTCGCCGTGTTCTTTTCCATCTTCGAGATCACACGCGGCGCTGCGGCCGACACCAAGGCTTTGACCCAAGACTACCTCACCCGTACCCGCGACGACGGCAGCGACCCCCGCGTCGGCGCGATCCGCCGCAACGCACCGCGTGTCGCCCACGCCGTGACTCTCGTCACTGGCGGCGCCGTCGCGGGGCTCGCGTACGAGCTCGTCTCCCGGCCGTTCGACGCCGCGCGCAAGGCCGTCCACCACGACCGCCTCTCGCACCCTCCCTCCGAGAAGGGCCACTCTGCGCTCCGCGTCGTCCTCCGCCTCGCGCGCCAGGAAGGACTGAAGACGTTCTTCGCGAACCCGAACCACGTGCCGCACGACCCCGCGGTGTCCGCCGCGCGCCGCCGGCTGACGACCGCGCTGCGGACGCTTGGGCGCGTCGGGCCGTGGGGCGTCGGCTTCCTCGCGTGGGAGGCGTTCGGTCCTGGGCTGGCGTAGCAGCCGGGCTCGGGCTCGGGCGCAGGCGGGTGGCGATACCTGTGTGGATAGATTGATACCTCGATAGAATGCCATGCGCCTGGCCGCTCCCCGCTCAGCACTCGTTCCTCTGGGCGCGGCGTCGAACGTGCGAGGGCTGCTCACTCCGCCCCTCCCGCATCTCGCACCCCTGTTGTAGGCGCAAGGCACAATGAACGCGGATGCGCGAATCACAGAAGACGACAGAAGACGGGAGAGGGGCCACTGCGCGCAGTGAGTCCGTCTCCAGGCGTCCTCGCGCGGGATCCGCGGGCGCAGGGGGCGCACAGACGATCCCGCGCTTACGGTGCTCTCCCTCTTCCTACAGACGCCACGCGGTTGCGGCAGATCTGCGAGCATCGTTTGCTTGGACCTGGCCATGTGCGGCAGACGCTTCTGCAACGGCGAGCTTAGAGGTTCGCGTACGTCAAAGACCAGCCGCCAGTGGCCCAATATGCCCGTAGGCGGACGTGCACACTACGGGTTTGAGTAATGGCGAAGGTTGTGGTGTCCACTGTTGTGGACCGGGCGGCTTTCCCCGGCGGGGGAGCGGAGGGAGAGCGCCAGTGCAGTCGTCGTTCGGGCTCGGTGGGCCCGGACTCGGGCAAACGCCTCCCCCCCGGTCCATCAACAGGCCCCCCGATATTCAACGCCGATGATGGGAAGCCTCCGTGTCGTGGTTAGGGCGGTCACAGGAAGCTACGGATCCTGTGTTCACTCGGTCCAGCCCTGCCACACGCGGTGTGCAGGGCCGGCTCGGGGAAAGGGCACTTCTATCTTCCAGCCTGGTGCGCGGTGCACGCCCCTCCGTCTCTTCTTCGTGTGACCCACGACGAGTAGGAAAATAGCAGGCGACTGGGAGACCGGTCTGCTGCCGTGCGGGGCTGGGATCACGGGCTATCTCTCTCCGCTCATTCTCGTCGCTCCCCTCACCTTCGACTTCACAGGCCTGCACGGACATTCCGCGGTGTGTGTGGGCTGCTGGCGGCCTCGGACACCCCATGAAAGGCGCGAGGCTCTGGAATCGGACGGAGACAGCGGGAGAAGGAAAGGGGGTATATACATCAACACGGTGGGTGTCTTCCTCGCACACATACCACTTGTGGACCTCTTTTCACTTCGTTGTCTCTATCTTGTGCTCGTGCCAACGTATGTCGGTTGGCCAAAGCTTAGCGTGGTTTCTATGGATAGAATGTCCGGTAGCAAGTCTCATTGCAGCACGAGCGTAACGCACCCCTTGAAGCTTGACAGCTGGTTGCCGTTCTCCGGAGACGCAGTAACCCCGGTGTAAGCTGAGGTCCAGGCTCGTGCCCTTCGCCACGCTGTCCCTCTGGCATCCAGCAGCCTCGCTCCCGCCCCGAGAAAGGACGAGAGACTCCGATCGTGATCCGCCGAAGCCGCGAGGTGAGCGCTGCCCTCCTTCTCCCCTCTGGGTCATCGACTTACACCCATCTTCCGCAAGGCTCCAGATTGTTACATGACACCGGGACCAAGTTTGTCGACCTCTCTCCGGCGGCGGATAGAGACCGTTGGTCGCGCCCCCGACCCCGGGCTACCGCCTCTCTAGGCCGCGAGGCGAGCGGCGTACACAGGACCCCCGTCATCCGGGCGGCCGCATGGCACAGTGCTCGTGTGCGTTCTGGTTCTGCTGACCTCCCGTCGCAGCTTGTCATGGGGTGCCCGAGGATCCCTCGACCCGAACGAGGACCGTCGGCGGGCACGTCGTTCGCTGCATGGCCTGGTCTCCGCTTGCGCCTGGAGACCGGCGTCGGGCGAGATGCCGTCCTTCAAGCTAGGGGCGGTATTCTCCTGATCTCCCCTGGGCCAGACAACGGTCGCGGGTCGGGGTATGTGCGTCAACATCTCGTATGGACGAGGATCGCCTCCTATCAGTCGGGTGCAGCCGGCAGACATGGACTTTGTGCAGGCAGCCTCGCTGGTATGGCGTCACGAACACGCGGACCGACGTCCGCCAACCAGCGTCCTCTGTAGGTGCAGAAGAACCGAGGAATGACAAGCACGGCTCTCACTCGGAAGGTATCGTCCGCAGAGGTCGCACTGTGAATCACTAAACCCTACCCTATTCAAGACGCCACCAGCAGACGCGCTCCCTCCCGCTCAGGCGTGCTCGCACGTCCTGAAACGGGGCTGGCACTGCTCGCGGTCCACCCCGGTGCACGACTGCACCACGAGCCCGCGGCCCCTGCCTTCCCAACGACGTACGTGTGTCGCGGCGGGCGCGGCCTGCGGACCAGCGCACGGTCGCCGCGCCAGCTCCCTGGGTCGCTCCGCCGCATCGATGCAATCTAGGGCACCCGCACGACCGCGATCGCCCGGAGGATGGCCCACGCCCCGCGCCCCGCACCCCGCGCCCCGAGCTCCGAGGAACCCCGAGCCGACGGTCGCGGTTTTACGTCGCGCGGGGGCGTGCGCCCTCGGACCAGGACATGGCACTGGCCCCGCGCACGCACCGGGGGGTGGCAGGGCCGCCCGGCCGCGGTCTACCCTGGTCGCGGCCGCGGCCTAGGTGCTGGTTGAAGCCAGGAATGCGTACGCGTATACTCGACGCCGCACCCGGCGTGCTTCTCCTGCGGGTCCCCCGCGTTGGCGCTAGATCGACCGGAACCCTAACCGCCCCCTATGCGCGCCGAGAGAGCGGTGCACTGCACCCTGCGACGGCGGCCGTGCACCCTCGAACTCTGCGGACGCGTCGGCAGAGGTGGGATGGGCAGCGTGCTCGTTCATCTCCGCCGTCCTTCTCGCCGGCGCGCGAGAGGGCAGTGGGGACGATGGGTGGGCTGTCGCGCGGAGGGCTGGACCCGGTGGAGGCAGCAGCGATGCCCCGTAGAGAGCAGAGGAAGCTGTGCGGAGGTCGAGGGGATAGCACACCGAGAGCAGCTGTATGTCCTTCGAACGCCTGGATGAGGAATCGAGCGGCCATAGCCTGTAGTAGATGCTGCGCACCTTCTTCCGCGTGGGCAGCGTTGTAGCGGTGGCGAGGGGCGCGCGCGTCGGGCCGTGAACGTGTTAAACTGCGCGCGGTCCCCGAAGCGTCTTCGCCTGATTTCGGGCCTCGCCTGTGGTGGGTTCGGGGAGCGTCGCTGTGGATGTGGGCTCGGTTGCCCGTTCTAAGGCGCGCCGCTTCTACCGCCCGGCATCGGGGCAGCGTTGCGCCCGCCGAACGCGGAGGGCGGCTGCAGCGGCAGAGGGCATCTGTCGAACCTCCGCATCCGCCTCGCGGTCTTGTCCACGCGCGGCAAGTCCGAGTCCTTCGCGTGGTGGGCAGCGGGCGCTAGATCCGAGACGCGCCTCACGTGCGGAAGACGCGTGCAATTTCTGGAGGCTTCGATCGCGCCGCCGTTTCTGGCGAACGCCCGCCCGCCGCCCGCCCCCCTCCCGCCGTCCTTTCTCCCGCATCCACCACCCCGCCCCGTCCGCCCACCCTATCCGCCCACCCGATGGCCATCTGCACGCGCAAGGGCTGCCAGCAGGAGTTCGATCCCGCCGACAACGCCGGCGATGCGTGCACCTTCCACCCAGGCGCGCCCGTCTTCCACGAGGGCCTCAAGTCCTGGGCCTGCTGCCAGGCCGTGAACAAGCCCGTGCTCGACTTCGATGAGTTCATGAAGATCCCGGTGAGCCCCCCGCCCCACCCTCTCCCCTTCCGCGCGTCGCCCCCGCTCCGCCGCGTGCGCGCGCTCCCCCGCTCACCCGACGATCGATGCCCGCGCAGGGATGCGCGACGGGCACGCACTCGACCGAGGCGCCTGCAGTCCCCGCGCCGAAGCCGGCGCCGCAGGCGGATCTGAAGATGACCTCGTCCTCCCCCGGCGGCGCGGAGACGTACTCCTCGCGCCCCACCCCCGCCCCCGCGACACCCACCCCGCGCGAGACCGCGGTCCCCGCCCCCCCCGCGGCGGCGCCCAAGTTCGTGGAGGAGGAGGACGACCCGACGGCGGCGGTCCCGGAGGGCACCAAGTGCCGGCACAACGGCTGCAAGCTCGTGTACGCCAGCGACGAGCTCCACCGCGCCGACGGCGGCGCCGAGGCCGAGTGCACGTACCATCCGAAGCCGGTGAGTGCGCGCGCGCGCGCACGCGCGGAGAGGGCGCCCGCTGACCGCCGTCCGCGCGCAGCCGATGTTCCACGAGGGCAGCAAGGTGCGTGGCCGCTCCCCCCGCTCGCGCCCGTCGCGTCGCGTCGCGTCCCCGGAGGCGGTCCTCACGCCCCCGCCCCCACCCCGCCTGATCCGCCGTCCGAAGGGCTACCTGTGCTGCAAACCACGCGTCCTCGAGTTCGACGAGTTCCTCAAGATCGAGGGGTGCAAGAAGGGCCGGCACGTCTTCGTGCCTAAAGCCCGCGAAGGTGCCGTGAGTCGATCGCAGTCCGTACCACGAACGCGGAGGGTGCTCAGTGGTCCGCACGCTAGGGCGAAGAGGTGTTCACGCAATGTCGAATCGACCACTACCAGACGCCCTCGGAAGTGCACGCGTCGGTGTTCGCCAAGAAAGCGAACACGGAGACCAGCACCGTCCAGATCGAGGAGGACGAGGTGCGCCTTGCTCTTCTCCGGTCCGACGCATCGAACGCCGATTCTTTCCCTCTGAACAGGTGCACATCGACCTCTACTTGCCCGACAACAAGCGCTTCCGCAAAACCCTGCAGCTGTGGGGACCCGTCGACGTCGAGGCGTCCTCCTTCAAGTTCTTCGGCACGAAGGTGCGCCGCCCTCGCCGCGATGCAGCCCCCTGGTCCTGCGCGCTGACCTTCTCCGTCCTAGCTGGAACTCAAGCTGCGCAAGAAGGACAACAGGAGCTGGACCCTCCTCGAGAAGACGGACAAGGACCTCGGGAACATCACCTACACCTTCGGCGTCGGCGGGCGGACGGGCACGATCGGCGCCAAGGAGCTCGTGCTCGACGACGTCAACAAGGCGCGAGAGTGAGCCCGTGCGCGCCGGCCAATGGGCGTGCTTGTACGTCTCCTGGCGGCACGCGCGCGGGCCCTGAGGAGCGGGAGCGAGTGACGAACGGACAGCAGTGCTAGGCTAGAACGCAAATGAGGAGTGTGTATGATGCATCGAGCCGTCGCAATCTAGTCTAGACATCTACGCTCTACGACACGCGGGCGCAGGGTGAGGATGAGTCTGTGAGGTAAAAGTAGGACAGGCAGGGGGGTTATGATACTGAGGGAGGCGGCGATTAAGGGAATCTAACAGACTTATAGTTTAGCGGGCAGCTCAATCTCCTCGTACATCTCGACCACGTCCCCTACGTGGAGATCGTTGAAGTCCGCGAGGTTGAGGCCGCAATCGTTGCCCTTGCCAACCTCGAGGACGTCGTCCTTGAGCTGCCGTAATGTGTCGAGCATCCCTGCGCGAATCGCGTCAGCGTCCCGCGGAACCACTGTAGCCAAACCGGGAGGGAGCACTGACCGTCGTGGACGACCTCGCCTCTGCGCACGACGCGCGCACGCCTGCTCTTCTGGATCGTGCCGTCCATGACCTTGCAGCCGCCGACCTGCGTCGTGCGCTGGCGCTTGAGCTGGATGTTGAACAGCTGGAGGACATTCGCGGAGCCTGTCACACGCCGCTCAATTATGGGCGGTAGGAGGCCGGCGACGCGGGTCTTGACCTCGTCCATAAGCTTGTAGATGATGGTGGACTCTACGATCGGGACATGTTGTGTGGCGGCTTCTGCCTGGACTGGGCGCGGAGTTTTGACGGAGAACGCGACGACGACGCCTGGGAATGCAGCAGTAGAGGTTAGAAAGGTATTAACGAAGACCTCGAGACGCGCACCATCAGCGGCCTTGGCCCGCATAACGTCCGACAAGGTCACGTCCCCGACACCCGTGGCGATGATCTTCGTCTTCGCGGCGTCGTTCCCGATCACTTCGAGGGCATTCTGGACCGCCTCGACACTTCCGCTGACGTCGCCTTTCAGAATAATTCTAAGCTCCTTCGGACCATCCGCCTGGGCAGCCGCAGAGCCCTCCTCGCCGTCCTCTTCCTCGCGCCGGGCGCGCCGCTGCTCGTTGACGGCCTCCATGTCAACGAGCTGCGCCTCCATGTCCGCCTTGCGCTCGCGGTTGGAGAGGGCCTTCTTGATGTCCGCATCGGAGGCGGTGAGGACTTCGTCGCCGGCAGAAGGCACCTCCTTCCAACCGGACACGGAGACGGCCATACCGGGGAGGGCGACCTTGACGGGCTTGCCGTGTGAGTCGAACATGTTCCGGACCCTGGCCGACGTCCGGCCGCAGATCAAGTTCTGTCCCACTTTGAGGCTGCCACGCAGCACGAGGACGGTGGCGCTGGGTCTGCGGTGAACGGTTCAGATTGATATTGTTCTTGCGAGGAATGAATACTAACCCGATGCCCTTTTGCACCTTTGATTCGAGCACGTGTCCCTGGAGGACACCCTCTCGTTCTGCGCGCAGATCTTGCATCTCTGCGAGTGCAGATATAGTCTCCACCAGCTGATCGAGGCCTTTCCCAGTAAGTCCGGAGACGGGGACTGAAGGCACATCCCCGCCGAAAGTCTCCAATTGTACACCGTCAGCCAGCAGCGCGTGCTCGACCTTGGACTGCAAACGAGTTAGTGACGAGTGTTCCGCTACACATCACGAGTACATGGCACACTTACGATGTCGGCATCCGGCTTGTCAACCTTGTTAATGGCCACAACAAATGCGACGTTGGAGCTCTTCACCAGTTCCAAGACCTCTCGGGTTTGTGGCATGATGCCGTCATCGGCAGCGACGACGAGAACCACGACATCGGTTACGCTCGCTCCTCGGGCGCGCATTGCTGAGAAAGCAGCATGTCCTGGGGTGTCCAAGAAGGTGATCATACGCGCAGGCTCCTTGCTACCGTCAGTGGCAGGAACAGGAACAGAGAAGGCACCAATGTGCTGGGTGATGCCACCAGCCTCTCCCTTGGCCACAGATGCGGAGCGGAGGGTGTCCAGCAGTGTAGTCTTCCCGTGGTCTACATGTCCCATGATGGTGACAATGGGAGGCCGAGCCGGCAAGGTATGAGGTTCAGGGTGCGTTGGTCTGTGCCGAAGGTGAGCAAGCTATAGAAGCCCCCCACAGGAAAAGAACATACGGTGTGTAGATGTCAAACGCAGCTTCGTCATCAACGATAGGATTGCGGTTGAATTCCATAGCCAGTAATGATGCATACTCGGAATTGAGCACTGTGTTATGTGTAAGAAATTTACAAGCTCATATGGACGCCGCGCTTACTGTGATCGTGTGCAGCTTCGTCTGCCATCCCGGCGCGGATCATTTTCCTCCGCAAGGTGTCTTCGCCCGGAATCAGCGTATCACAGAGGGACACAATGCCCGCGCAACATACCGAGTCGAACCTTGAGTAACCTCGCCAGATTGCCGACAGTGACAACGCTGGGAATATACACATCGACCTTCACGGCCCTCGACGCCTTCATCTTCTTCGCCGCCTTCTCTTTTTGTTGCGTGAGATTCGCAGAACGGCTCTGCGGGTCCATGGCAGGCTCTGAAGCCTTCCCGGAGAAGAGCCCCATCATCGAAGACCGCTCTTTATGCTGCCGTCCGTGTCGCCTGTGATGCAAGTCGGAATCGCTCACCGCTGAGGACGGAATCGGGGGAAGAATGTCCTCCATCGGCGCCCACCGAGGCTTTTCCTCCACCGCTACCGACCGAGCCTGCTGCAACACCTCCTTCAGCTCTGCAGGATTCGCACTCTGTCTGCCCTCCCTGTTCCTGTCTCTCCTCGGACCAGCATGTTGGTCTTGTCGAATCAAGGGTACCCGGTCGTCTCGAGATCTCTGAAAGTGTTGGCTGCTCCCCTTGCCAGACGGACCCGGGGTGGGAGTCGGGTCATGGCGACCCCATTCCCGCCTCCGTGGCTGGACCTTGGACGCGGAAGAAGCAGACGAGGGTCTGTCGGAGTTGGGACGCGCCCACGACCGCGAACTCGGAAGATCTGAAGTGGAAGGGGCGGCGCGCGATGGTGGTGGCGTACCCCAATTTCTACTTGCAGGTAGGGGACCAGTTGACGCAGTGTTCCAGGAGGATGGTCGCGTCTCTGCAAAAACACCTGGCTGTATATGGAGCCGCTTTAGCACGTCTGCGCCCATATGTTCGAAGACGGGTTACCTTGAGCTGTGTCGCAGTGGCGGAAGAGGCCTGCCGCAGACCGAGGCGTGCAACGCGGAGAGATCTGCGCATTTTTCGGCCGAAGGAGCGACGGGGGTCTATGTAAGCCGAAAACCGTGCCAGATACGCAGCTAAGCGCACTGAGGGCGAGAGAAGGACGTGGGGTGAGGACGAGTTCTGCGAGGGGGCTGGAAGCGCCTGGACGAGCACTTTGGGCTACCGGCGCTTGCTCGTGCATCCACGCTTCTACCAATAAGCGCCTAAGGACCGGCTGGGCATGATTCCGCCTGAACAGGGCCTGTTGTTTGTGCCGCTCCGCTACTCGACCGGACCAAGCAAGCATCGCCCACTATCTACTACGGTTGCCACACATAGTCAAGTTCCTGCACCACCGAAGCCCGGCTGCTCCCATTGTATGTTGTATCTGTGCAACTGCGAGCACGTCGATCCGCATCGTCATTCCCTCTTTCCTACTAGAGTACATAGGATACCCACACTTGTGGATGCGTTCAGAAGGCAAAAGGCGGGGTCTCGGCTCCGAGCTGTTGTGCGAGCCCAATCTCTGCACGCGGATGCTGCAGGTGACCGGCGAGTCTCGTGACCTCCCTAGCATTGCTCCTCGGACACCAATACAGTATCGTAACCCTACTCCTCCATAGCCTCCGTTTCAATCAAGGCCGAGCGCGGGAACAGGCTGATGTCGAGGTCCCCTGCAAACTGCTGAAAAACAACCAAAACCGTCAGACAACTGTCTTTGCCGATAACGTAATCTACTCACCTGGTGCCCACGAAAGATGCGCTCCGCTGCAACGGCGTACCCGACCTCGATTTGGTACTTCCCCGCAGGTTCACTGCGGGTCCTCTTCTCTGGAGAATATTGGGAGAATCCCTTGGCCCCGTTGAAGTGATTTGCAAGCACCCGGCCGTGGGCGTCCTTGGGGACGACAAAGATGAACGAGAAGCGTGTCTCCTGCGTGAACGAAAGACCGTGCTCGAGTAACTTCAGGAGGACTTGACTAATACCGCCTTGTTTCAAAGTGTGTCTGGTGGCGATGGTAACCTGGAGGAATGTGACATGGGAGCGGTCCGCGCTCACGACAAAAGCGTCGACCGTCGAAAAGTTCTCGGGACAGACGAACATCAGGCTGGAGTCCGGTGGGTTGCGAAGAATAGACAAGTCGTCGAAAGAGTAGGCTTTCACATCAGAAAGCTTGAAGTCCTTCTCTCCGTCGATCTGGCAGAGGAGGTGGTCTGAAATACACCAGGTGAGGGCCAAGGTCTCGAAAGCGTATCCGGAGATGGCTGATAGATGTCTGAGAGCTCTGAACATCTGTTCGCGATTAGCGAGTCCGCTTTCCATGATAACTTTCATGACGCGAAGGAAGAGGAAGTTGGTGGGGATGATGCATTCGGCCACGGCTTTTAAAGACATTGAAGTCCGGCGTCCTGTATCGGTGGGCTGCATGAAGAAGTGGTTGTGATACCCTTCGACGAGGAAGTTGGGAGCGGGGACGATAAGATTGCGGGCAAGCCAGGGTGCATCCACAGCTTCACCGATATCTATCTCGGGCCCCCGGGAAGTCCGCCGGATACGCCGAACGCACGTCCGAGCGCAGGGTCCGAGAAGCCGCATAATCTCCACCGGAGAATAAAATTCCTTTGGGAACGACCTAGGGCGAGACCGTTGAGATGATTGGTGATATTATAGGAGACGTCTACTCACCCAAGTAGGAAGATCTCCTTCTCATTCCATAGCTTCATTACCCAGAAGTTCGCACTCATCAGCTTCTGAAATTCCTGATAACGATGTTCTTGAGGGGAGCTGGAGAGGATAGTCGTGTTCGAGACCAGTCTAGTAGAAAGTTCTCCAACGCCCACGTAAGCATCGACCAGAGCCAACGTCTCAGGCGGCGGGGAGTAGTTACCATCCACTCGTTTGAAGCCACCGCCCATAAATGACGCATGATAGATGGAGATGTCGGAAAAATAGACCGGGCGACGCTCGAAGAGGCACTTAAGCAGCGTCGCCCAGAGGAAAAGGGTTTTTCCTGCGTGATGAACGCTGAGCACAGATAATAATCGACAGCACCCCACGAACCGTACCTATTCCGGGGTGGCCGATGACTACAAGATTCTCCAGTGAGGGATCCAAGGCCATGTGGGCCCAAAGATCTTTATACTCCTGACGGATCATCACCGTCTTTCGCAGTTGGGGAATTTGGATATCAGGACGGATGTACTCGACGCCGCCGCGGGCTTCAAAAGGGCTTTCGGGTCCATTCCAAAACCGATTGATCGCCACCGGTTCCCACCCTGACCCTTCGACGGGTGCTACGAGACGGAGAGAAGAAGATCGCAACTGAGCAACAAATTTGTTCAACATGCGGGGCTCCACTGACCTTCAGGAATAGCAGCGGGCAGCGTGATGAATATGTTGACAACCTCGTGACCGAGGTCTAATACCAACAAGGGATCGTCTCCATCGAGGCGTTTGCCCACCGAATCGTCGGGGTGATCGGGGTTCGACATAAGATTACTCATCTCTTCTGCGGCGATGTCGGTGTTGGGCCACGAATTCACTAGCTGGATGATTGACATGTTCACGCAGACGCAATAGACGAACGGAGGATGTACTTACCTTCCAGAGAACCACGCCATCCTCGTCTACTTTAAAGTATGACCCGACGAGACGCCTCAACGATACCACACGGTCCGTAGCGGGTGTGTAGAACTTTCCGAGACGCACAGGGTCTCCCGCTGATCGGTAGAATATAAACAAAGGGTTCGCGGGTTTTTTTGATGTCTACGGTATCAAATAGTCGGCGAGAGGCACGAATTAGCGTGAAAGTGGGCGTACCATTATATTTGGGGGGTGCAGTAGCTTCGTACGTGGAAGAGCTGCCCAGGGGAGTCAAGGGGGACAGTGGAAGTCTTCGAGGCAGTCGGGATGCATATGCAGATGGCTCGTTTGGGATGAGCGGAGCTTGCAACTTAACCCAACAGCCCCACAGAGCTCCACACGAGCCGAAGGGCGCTCGCACCGCGTCTGTCCGCTGAATCTGCATCCCCCTTATCGTCATGTTCACCAACTTTCTCGATGGAAGCCTTTGATCATGGACACTGGTATGTTTTGTTTTTATTGGAACCATGCCCCTTTCCCAATATATGCTATTCAGGTCTTTTTTGGTAGAATATGATTGGCTTACAGAGGCATTCAGTGGTCGGGCGCATGAGATCGCAAGATCGAATAAGATACAACATGGAAGCGCGTTCGACACTATTGCGCCAGGTGTACGCGGCGGCTACCAGAACTTCACCTTCTGCCAGGGGTGAGGCGGTGGATAGCATGACATAGCATTGACACCATCGTACATACTGTCAGGCAATGATATGGCAATTCAAGGCCACGGTCTTGATCGCGTATTGCAACGACCTTGCCCGCCCAGGTTCGACTGGGATCGATTGCAAGATGGCGAACATCCTGCGACACCATATCAATCAGACCGATCCCCTTGCGACGGCACGGCTATAGTTGAACTCAACCTGCCCTGAAGTGCCGTCGCCTGTCACAATTTCAAAGTTGGACTTCGAGTCCGAGTCGTGTCTCTTGCTCTTTCCTCCCACGCTCTCTCTGTTCCGAACTCCCTGTCGCCTCCTCTCAAAGCTTAGAACGTCGTCGGCCGACACCACTTCATTCACCACCAGTGCCTCCCCCTGCCCCGGGAATTATGTTGCTAGTCATCTGTTGCTGCTGTCCGCCCGTCTGTGGAGTCCACACTTGTCCTCTGCCCCCTCCGCTGCCCTTCTCCTCGTATTGACGATACTCCTGCCCTGCAACCCTCCCTCGTGCTTCTGCATCCGTTTCTGTTCCTCTCGGCCTTCCTGGTTAGTCACTGATGTCATTCATATCGCGCTGTTCACTGTCAGTCTAGCTCTTGTCCGTCTCTACCGCCCCGCCCCGTTCTCTTTCCTCAACGTCCTCGTCCTCATACCTCCCATTCCGTCGTCTCCGTTTCCCGTGTTCATGCTCGGTCTCTCGCCTAGACTACCAGGATAATCTAGGTTTGCCATGATCATGTTTGACACCGTCTGGTGTATATCATGTCGACCTTCATGTAGTAGTTTAGTAAATGCTATTATTTGAGACCATTACAAGCGTGAACCAGTGAAAAGGACGACAAGAAAACGGGACTGCAAGACTGGAGCCCGAATTGCAAGGTGGACGCCTGGAACAGCCATTTGGCGCGCGGTCTTGCGATGACCTTGCAGGAGAAACTAGTCATCTGGCAAGAACGTTCCAATTCGGATCAATCTTGGGACTGTTGCAATGGCATTGGAAGGGCTTCCAAGCCCGATTCAGTTTTTCCGACAACAGATGGGCTTGTGGCTCAGCGGTAACGAAGCTGCTGAGCGGCGAAATCATCATGCGAGTGGGGGTTCGGATCCTACCGAGTGCATTACATTTTTCAGACGCCGGGCCAGGCAGGGCCTTCACCCGCATTTCCTCCTGGAGGAATAGGTCTTCGAGCAACGGTACACATATATATCCTTGTACTTATATGAATGAGCGGCCAGCGGGGCATCGTTGCCCATGGAGCCGAGAGGCTCCTTGCCGTTGGCGAACATCGGGAGCATGAGGAGATGGAGCTGCTCCAGCGTGAAGCCGGACGTGAGGAGCTTCGGGTCGTTGCTGAGGGTGAATTCGTCGACGTCGCGAGGGCGCCACGGAGACGATCGTGGGTACCTCGAGGATGTTCGACTCCACCTACGACGCGAAGTCCTGCTTGCGCGCGGTGGCGCGCTTGAGTTCTTTGTCGTCAACGATTCGGCCGTCCTCGGTATCGACCAAGAGCATGCGCCCAGGCTTGAGGCGACCCTTCTGGATGACCGTCTCCGGGGCGATGTACACCGCACCGACCTCAGAGGCGCACACCATGATGTCCTTGTTGGTAACGACATACTGTACGCGATCTCCTTGTGCCGCATAACAACCTCGGGTATGCGCATCATCGGGCAGAGGGCGACGTAGCAACATTTGAAGGGGTTCGCCGCACAGGGGGTGTTTATGGTGCATGTTCCAGGGGGGCGCGAGGCCGCTTCAACGTTCGTACAGGACAGTCTGTGCGACGCGCGTCGAAGCTGAGAGCATGTCCGCGAGGTATTCTTAATCTGATCTAAGGTGTAATTGTACTCAATCCGGGTGTCGGCAGTGTCGGGGAGCCTATCTTCTCACCCTTGACTCAGAATGCTCGTCGAGTATGTCATTCCAACATTTCCCCAAATATGAATCATTCCACCAAGCGCTACGCCAGGGCGGCGTCCTCATAGGGGACCGGCGAGTCTCGTGATCGCGTGCAGCTCATCCAATACATCGTGACACTACTCCACAGCCTCCGGTTCGATCAAAGCTTCACGCGGGAACAGGCTGATGTCGAGGTCCCCTGAAAACAGCTGAAGTAAAATCGAAAGCGTTAGACGACTCGTCTTTGTCGGTAATCTAACTCACTCGCCTGGTGTCTATCAAAGGTGTGTTTCGCGGCAACTGCGTACCCGACCTCGACTTGGTACCTCCCGGGAACCAGGTTATCGTGGGTCCTCTTTTCTGGAGAATATTGGGAGAATCCCTTGACCCCGTTGAAGTGGTCTGTAAGCACCTGGCCGTCGGTGTCCTTGGCGACGACAAAGATGAACGAGAAGCGTGTCTCCTGCGTGAACGAAACACCGTGCTCGAGTAACTTCAGAAGGACTTGACCAACGCCGCCTGGTTTCAATGGGTGTCTGGTGGCGATGGTAGCCTGGAGGAATACGATGTGGGAGCGGTCCGCGCTCACGACAAAGGCGTCGACCGTAGAGAAGTTCTCGGGACAGACGAACATCAGGTCGTCAGCTTGGTCGCCAAGAATCGGCAAGTCGTCGAAGGAGTGGGTCATCACATCAGAAAGGACGAAGTCCCCCTCCTTTCCGTCGATCTGACAGATGAGGTGGTCAGAAATGCACCATGCGAGGGCCAAAGTCTTGAAAGCGTAGTCGGAGATAGCCGATAGAGGTTTGAGAGCTCGTAACATCTTTTCACGATGAGCGAGTCCGCTTTCGATGACAACTTTGATGACGCGCACGAAGAGGAAGTCGGTGGGGATGATGCATGTGGCCACGGCTTCCAAGGACAGTGAAGTCCGGGGTCCCGTAACGGTGGGCTGCATGAAGAAATGGTCGTCACATCCATCGACGTCGACGTCGAGGATGGGGAGAAGATCAGTATAGGAAAGTAAGGTCGCAGCAGGACCATAGGGTTGCATTTTGGCCACAGCTTCACCGATATCTATCTTGGACCCCCGGGAAGTCCGCCGGATAAGCGTAGCGCACTTCCGAGCGCAGGGTCCAAGCAACAACATGATCTCCACCGGGGAATAGAATTCCTCTGGGAACGGCCTAGGGAGAACCGACTGAGACGATTGACGATGTTATAGGTGCCTTCCACTCACCCAAGTCGAAAGATCTCGTTCCTATCCCATAGCTTCGCTGCCCAAAACGTTGCTCTCTGCCGCTTCTGAAACTCCTTGTAAAGGTGTCGTTGAGGGGAGCAGGAGAGGATGGTTGGATTCCCGAGCAGTCTACTACAAAGTTCTCCAACGCCCACGTAACCGTCAACTAGAGCCAACACCCCGCGCGGCGGACCGTTGCCGGCATCCACTAGCGCGAAATCACCTTGCGCAAATGACACACGATAGTGGGATATGTCGGAGAAAAAGACTGGGCGACGGCTGAAGAGGCACTTTAGCAACGTCACCCAGATGAAAAGAGTTGTTCCTGTGTGATGAACGCTGAGCAAGGATCATGGACGGCATTCCACGAACCGTACCTATTCCGGAGTGGCCAATGACTATAATGCTCTCCGAGGGATGCAAGGCCATATGGGCCCAAATATCCTTGTAATCCTGGCGGATCATCACCTTTTTTGTCGGAACGACAAGTTTGACATCAGGACGGATGTACTCGATGCCGTCCCGGGCTTCGAAGGGGCTCTCGGGTCCATTCCAGAACCGGTCGATGGCCTCCTGTTCCCACCTGTTAGAGTCGAAATGCTTTTTGGAAGTTACTGTGAATGGAGAGATGGCATCTGAGCAACCAAAATGGTCCGACATGCGTGGCTCTACTGACTTTCAGGAATAGTAGGGGGCAGTGTGATGAAAATGTCGACGCCCTCACCGAGGCCTGATACCAACATGGGGTCGTCTTCCTCAAGGCGTTTGCCCACTGAATCGTCGAGGAGACCAGGACTTGAGACAAGATTGTTCATCTCTTCTGCGGCGACGTCGGTGTTGGGCCACGGATTCACCAACTGGACAGTGGATTAGTAGTCACGCAGACGCAATTCTAAGCGAATGGAGGGGGTACTTGCCTTCCAGATAACCACGCCATCCTCGTCTACTTTGAAGTATGACCCAACGAGACGCCTCAAGGAGGCCACACGGTCCGTGGCGGTTGTGTAGAACCTTCCAAGACGCACGGGGCCTCCCGTTTGTTGGTAAAATAGAAACGAAGGGTTCGTGGTCTACGACATCGAGATGGTCAACGACAGCGACGATTTGGCACCAAAGTGTGCTTTCCATGATCTCTGGGGTGGGGGGCAGCTTCGTACGTGGATGGTCTGCCCAAGGAGACCAGGGGGATAGGAGAGGACGCCCGGGATGCAGGTCACTCGCCAGAATTGGCGGGGTTTGAAACCCAGCCTGACGGCTCCTCGCGGCCCGGGCCAGACGTCTGTCTGGCCCGTTATTCGTCTCACTCATCGCCATGTTCACCAACTCACTCTAGGCAAGCATTTTGTAACCACCCACCTCTCCCAAACTCTGCTACCCAGGTCTTCGTTCATTCGAGCAGCAGCCGCTTTTGAAATAGGCGCTTTGCAAGTGATGTTCCGGTCACTTTATTTTCCCGCCATCTTCTCTCTGAACCCCGACACGCACTCTCTCATCGCGCATTCTTGACATAGGGGCGTCCACCTGTCTAGTATAAAAGCTAGCCGAGAGAACGGGAGACGCTTTGGGCTCAGTTGATCCCTACATCACTCGGCTCAGAATGCTCGCCATGAGACTGCGAGATTGAATTATATCCAACATGGAAGCGCGTTCTATACTATTGCGCCAGGTGTGCAGCTACCAGAACTTCACCCTCTGCCAACCCTTCCAAGAACCAGCGTCTGTAGTGGTCCTCTGCACCCGGTGCAATGATGTGTGCGCCCAGCCTTGCAATACTGTCGTTCATGTACTGTCCCGTGAAGCCCAGCTTCGACATCCCATGCTCCGCAAAGAGGTTGGCGGTGGCGAGGCCGTCAGAGTATCCTCTGGCAACAGCGAGCTCCGTTTGATCCAGGCCATGAGGGTCCCCACGCCTGCGAAGATTGGGTCGGAAGGGCCGGGAACGGGAGTAGCTGGACCCATCTCCGGACACGGCCACCATGACAGGCTCGGGAGACGCGCCGTAGTCGTCCCATACTCGTATGGCAGAGAAATCCGTCCGGTGGTTCATGGATGCTTCGCCGTAAGAAAAGAAGCTAGCCGGAAGACTCGACCCAGCTGCGGCGCGGAAGCACCATCCGGGGTCATCCATGCATTGCTCCTTCGTGTATGCTATGGTTAAGACACATGAGTTGTGAAGCGTCATGGCGCCTTGAACGATCACGCTTACCCCAGAAGGCCCAACCTGCGGTCTCGTTCTGATATATCTCCATTTGGGTGGTGCAGAAGTCTCTACGGGCCGCGTCCTTGTCGGGCTCGTTCTTGAGGCTGTCATCTGTGAGAGCGCAGGAGAACTCGCCGACGATGAGGTTCCGCCGCGCCCGTTGGGAGGCCGCGGCGAGAGAGTCGGCGACAGATGTATGGACGTCGTTGGTGTGCTGCGACGCCGGCTCGGCCTCGTCTTGCGGGGTGAAGACGAAGTAGGAATGGGTGTCCTCGACGACGAAGTCGGGTCTGTTCGCTACGAATTCGCTGAACTTGTCGCGGTCGAACCCGTCGTGGATGTAGAGTGGGAGGCACTCTGCGGCAGGGCTCACTGCTCGCATGGTGGAGATGGCAGTGGAGTCTCGTCGGAAGCATCAACACCGGGTCCACGCAGATGCATGGACATAACACTCACAAAAATCGGGGAGCAGTGGGTCGTTCGTGGGCTCGTTTAGGATCTGGATCCCAACGACGTTCGTGACGTTCACAAGCTCTTCCACCAAGAAGGTAAGAACGTCCAGCGTCTTGTTGGTGAACCAGTCGTTGCCGAAAAGTTCCGTCTTCCCATCAGAGATTCCGGAGTGCGGCTGACCGTTCTGGCTGCCTGGAGCACCGTGAAGATCGACGAGAACGCCGATGCCGACGTCCGAGGCCATGTTGACAGCTCGTACGACACGACTCCAGGCGTTCCTGTAGACGTCTTTGACCGGCTCGAAAGGGGTGCCGACGCAGAAGTCAGGTCCAAGGTTCCAGTAACCAATAGGGAGCCGCACAGTATTGATGCCGATGCTGGAGAGGTAGTGGAAGTCGACGGGGGTGATGAACGAGTCCCAGTGGCGTTCCAGCAGCGCGCGAGCAGACTCGGTAGATCCCCAGCCAGAGGCGATATCGATTTCCGAGAGCATAGATCCAGCAGCACAGGTAAAGAGAGAGGGCACCATCCAGTTCTCGTGGACGAACCTGCATGGCGAATGAGCGTGAGATTTGCGAAGACAAGTTAATTGAAGGATGCCCACCAAGATCCTAGGTTGACGGCCTGCTGCTGCCGGTAGCGGTACACATTGGCTTTCGCCGCATCGAAGAGTGGAAAGTTTTGAACGGAGACGTCACCAGGGTCGTAGGGTTGAACTGAGCAGTCATGGTCCGGAGCGACTCCGAGATTCGTCCAAGGCAGCGGGTATATGGCGTCGCATTCTACCCCACAGGAGCGATCTTCTGCTGCTAAAGGGTGCAAGGCTCTCGGAGTCAAGCTGAGCGATTGTAGGAGAACGGTGAAGTTTCGGGGAGAGAAGACCATTTCGTGGGGTTCAAATGAAGGAATGCAGGCGGAGGGAAAGGCGATGTAAGCAAGAACGGCGCAGCCGGATGCAAGGAGAGACTCGAGCCCAGGACACTGTTCCTGAGAGTCAGGCTGGAATTCGACTGATGGCTGACGACGTGGCTGCCACCCATCCAAGCGCCCAGTGCCCATCTTTCGTCTCGACCGCAACTCCGGCCTTCGCTGGATGAATGAAACACACCCGGCCGCTCGACGACCACCCAGAGCTAGTGCTGATTGAAGCTTCAGCATGGCGCGAGTATAGGGTGCACACGAAAGCCAGCCAAAGGTTGAGTGTCGGCCACTTCTGGTTCGATGGGGTCGTCGGTCTCGCCCTCGCCTACTTTTGGTCTTGGGTACGCTGGCGGTTTAGGGTCCAGAGGAACGATGTACTGATGTCTGATTCGCAGGCCATTGCTAGCAAGCTCAAAGTCGCCGTGACTACCGCCAGTCTGCTCGCATACGTTCACTCTCGTCTGACGCAGGTGATCTGGGGTACGGCTTCTGTTGTGTGTGCTAGATGCCCTCACTGATATTTTGTGTACCCCCAGAGTCGGTTGTGATTTTTCCGTCTCTCGGTATACAACTCGAGACACACCGGGGGCTTGGGGGCTTCTCCCTAACAGCCTCGCGTACCTTCATCCCCTGGTCCGCTTTGGAGGACTTCCTCATCAACGAAGGTATCCGCGGCTGGGACATACGTTACTACCTCGTCGCCATCACCCGCACCTCGCAGGGACCTGTCAGGCTCGAGGTGGCTTTCGAGGTCGGTCCCCTCACTCGCACAGCAATGCACATCTGCTCACTCGACCCACAGAACATCCTCCCTCGCTTCCGCATCCTCCACGAGATATACCATGGCGTACAGGACGCCCTGCGCACAGAAAGTGAACGAGCATCAGATACAGAAAATTAGCTCTGCGGCCCGCGCACTCTACAGCAACGCGCGCGCGGCGTCCGACAATAAATACAGCTGTATGGTTACGGTTGAGATGTGTAGCAGTGTCTAGTTCGTTTGTGTATCATGGAACGTGGGGGTCATGGCATGTCGACGATGGGGTTGCTATACACTCAGCAGCGGCCCTCCGTCCTCCCCTCAGGCCTTCACGTGTCCTCGCTCTCGTACGCGCTCAGCAGCTCGCTGTAGCCCTCGTCGTCGCCTTCGACCGCCGCGCTCTCCCGTTTCTTCGGCTCCCGCTCTGCAGACACCTTCCGCTGCCTACCCTCGCTCGAGATCTTGCGCGACCGACCCTCCGTCGAGACTTTGCGGGTCCGCGCGAAAACTTCGCCCTCGCGGCCCTCGCCCGCGGACACCTTGCGCCGCCGGCTCCGCGGGGACGGCGGCATTGCAGGCGGCGCGCCCACGGTCTCGTCGAACGTCTGTGCGCGCGGCGTCGTCGCCACCGTCCCCGTCTCGCTCTCGCCCTCGTCAAGCGCAGGGACATCGAGGCTGCTCCCCACCGCAGGCTGGCCGGGCAGCGGCGGGACGGGCCCGGGGTTGCTCCGGGAGTTGCGCATGGACTGCAGGCGCGGCGGGAAGCGCTTCCGGCGGAGGTTCGCCCGCGCGGAGGGCTCCGTCGCGGATGAATCGGACGCCTCGCCTTCGCGCTGCGTGCGCGAAAGCGTCGCGGTTCGACGTGCGAGGAGCTTGCCCTCGTGCGCGGGCAGGGCGGCGTACGTCGGCTCGCTCTCGTTGAGCACGACGGAGCCGCGTTGGCGCTGCGACTCGGGCTGCTTGACGCGGACTTCCGTCGTCGTTCCGTCGGCCTCGGGCGTGCCAGGAGGCGGTGGGGACGGGTTGGTACCGGGCGAGTCCGGACTCCCTTGGGCAACGTGGGAGTTGTCTTCGGGCGCGGACTCGTATGCGGGCAAACTCTTGGACGGCTTGGGTGGAGTGGGCGGGCTCATCGAGCTTCGGGAGCCGGCGCGTCTCGAAGGAGCCATGGGCGATGGAGACTTGTTCCGGTTGATGGGAACGATCCTGCTCCCACCGTCCGACTCCCAGTCCGATCGAGTGTCTCTCTTCCTCGGCGTGAACTCCGAGGGCGATAGAGACGAGACCGACGACATGGACTGCCGGTTCCCCACATTGACTGACTGCGAGCGTACGCTTTCGGCCCACTTCGAGTCCATAGAAGGCGAAATGGGTGACCGCGCAGGGGAGCTCGTCAAGAGAGAGGTGGAGTTGAGCAGCAGTGGGCGGGGGCCGGAGTGAGAACGAGGAGGGATGCCATCGGGGGGCATGAACGCCGAGGACAACGACGCCCGGTGCCCAAACCCAGAGTCCGACACCGGTGACGGCTCCCCACTGCGGCTGATGGGCGAGGGGATCATGATGCTATCCCGCACTGGTCGAAAGAAGGCTGGCTTAGCAGGCGGGGTGTACGTCTTGTCCATGACGGGCAAAGAGCCCCGTTTCTCGTCCGAGGCCCTGAATGAGGTCTGTATTGTGGTGAGCGAGATGCTCCTGCTGTGATCTGTGTAACCCACGGAGGCTGTCGACTGAGAAGATGAAGCAGGCGGAGCGTCGCTGGTAGGAGCCGTCCCTCGGTTGCTCCACGCGTCGAAAGCCTTCACTCTCCAGTTGGTGCTGACCTTGGCCAAGGTGGCTGCAGCGTCCGAGTTCTGGAACTTCTCCGCGTAGCCGAAAATCATCGAAGTACCACGGGCGGCTGCGTTAGCCACCGCTTCCCGTGGAGGAACAGCGGGTGTAGAAGTTGAAGAAGGTGACGGTGAAGGTGGCACAGAAGGCGCAGGCGACGCAGTGGGGGTCGGTTGCGGAGAAGGGACATCCATCGCGCTCCGGTTCGTTACACCTCGCCACACGGTGTTTGCTAGGCGTGATGTGAACGTTGACTGCGCGCCGGAATTCGGTGGGGAAGCCGTCGTCGGTTCTGGTCTTTCATCCTCGCTTTCCTCCATCTCGCTTTCGTCGGTCTCCTCTGGATGAGAGTCCAGGTTGGAAGACCAAGTCTTCCACATCGTGTCACGAAGTCGTGCGCCCAACCCGGCGGCCGCACCATTGGACCTGGGTGCCGCAATGGCTGCCTGGCGCTGCTGCGTGAGATCGTAGGCGGTTTGAAGCACCTTCTCGATACCACCGATGGAGCTTAACGGATAGCGCTGGAGGTACGACATGCCTTCGATGAAGGCCTCCTCGAGCTCGCGTTCCCCGAAGGCATCGGAGGGAATGGCGGCAATCTCATCGGACCAAAGGTTGTGCGTTTTGCGATGTGATCGGCCCAGCCTACCGTCAAATATCAGCAGTTGACCACGAGACGTTCAGAGTGAACTTACTGCAGCAGTGTGCCTCGAGCACAGATCAACATACTCGTACAGACGTCCAGGAGATATTCAAGCTTCGGAAGCGACTCTCGTTCCCGCATAGGCTGAGCGAAGAGTGCATCCCAGATCATGAGAACCGCAGGCAGCGGTAGTGTATGAGTGAGTAAAGGAATGAGCCAACGGCTACGATGGCTGTTAGCAACAAAACCACACCGGAAGGTAGATAAGAACACACAAGGAGTAATGCGGAAGACCGGGATCGAGTCCTTTGATAGACTATATGTAGAAAGTTAGCCGGAAGGTGGGAATCAGTCAAATTACCACCCACCATGTCATCCCACAGCTCGGGGTCGGCCCATTGGAGCCGTTCGCTGAACCTTTTCACCCACACGGTGCCGTTCTGTTCGTCTTCGAGCTCCGAAAACTCGCCCACCATCGCCTCGAACAGCCAAAATGTGTCGGCTTCGATATGTGGGATTTCGTTCGGATCAACCTCCTCCACCAGAGCAGCATAGATCGGGACAAGAAGGGAACCAATTTGAGGAGAGCGATTAGCAGGGTTCAAGCAAGCGTGGATATACAAGAGTCGGAGCAGAGCCGAGGTGTGTGTGTTGTGGGCACTAAACGAGTTATATGGCCTCGACGGCAGGAGGGTGGTGGAGAGGGCGGAGCGACTAGATGAAGGGGAGTCGGGCACTTCGAGGGACATCTGCGCCTTTTTGCGCTCAACTGGGGAAGCCTCTTCGAGGCGCACTTCTGGAGTGGCATCCAAACGAATCTCGGGGGTCGAGTCTAGCCGGATCTCAGGCATCTCGTTCGAGTCGTCGTTGGTGTCCTCTCCTGCGTCCTGGCTTCGAAGGATCTTGAGCCGGGCTTCCAAGTTACCAGCAGCGGCAATCTTGACGTCTGCTGAGGCAGACTCGTCCAGCGGACATTCGGCACATGGCTCGGGCTCTTCTTCCAACGTGACAAGAAGGCCAGGTGGCACCATGGACAGTTCATTGAAGACGTCCAAGATAGATTGGTCAGTCGGCGACAGAGGGACTGTGGGCGCAGGCAGAGAAGAGAGCGGCTCCAGCAATCTCCGAACTAGATCCTGGAGATAATATGTTCATTGGCCTGGCAAAGCAAGACAATAGGTCGACTCACGTAATAATTGTCCCGTTGTGTGCCGGCTTCCTTCCGCCATGTCGATTTGTCGAGAGGTAAGGTGCCGAGGAAAAGCCTGATCATCCTCAATAAACTCACTCATCGAAGAATGTACTTTGACCTACTTCCAGACTCGCGGACGCAACCACGGAGGATGTGAAGGAAGACCTGTCTCATCGTGAGCAATGCTCTGTAACGCGTGCGGATCCAAGTCCGGACTTACCGTGAGCGCAGAGATTGCGTAGGTTCTCTACGTTCACCACGGAAACGATCTCTGGGTCCACAATGGGAGAGATGGCGTTCACCCTGACCAGTGCACGGGCTCTTAGCCCCGCGCAGCGTAGCATGTCCCATAAATAGATACGCACTTTTGCTGGGGCGACAAGTCGGGGTACCACTGCACGTTGTTCGCCCTCGCGATCTGGTAGAGGTACTGGTCGAGCGCCGCCGCGGTGGGTGGAGGCGCAGCGACCGCTCGGAGGACCTGTGCGGCGTAGTGAAGAAACGGACGGACGCCGAGGGGTGGAGAGACGCACCCGCGAAGAAACGTGACTGTCCTCATTCTCTACTGCGGATCGCGCAAAATCCGGGCCCAACGCGAAGACAAGGAACTCCCGGACGTGCTGGAGGTCTGGGGGATGCAGTGGCTGAGCGTCCCGACGTGCACAAGCTCAGACGGGCGGGCGCACCTTTCGACTCGACGTGGGGGGCGGCGTAGATGATGCTTGAGGCGGCCTCCGCGACAATCGGGCTCGGGGCATCCCTGCACGCATGGACGAGCACATCACAAACAGAACCAGGCGAGCGAAGCGGTCTCAGCGCAGGGAACTCAGCCGGTTCAATCGGGAAACACGCACCGCCGCTCGAGCTCGTGCATGTGCCCGAGGATGACGCCAACGTGCATCTCCAGGGTCTGCATGAGATCACTCTTGACGTCCTGCCGGATGAGCTTCTGCGCCTTGGCGCGCGCGAGGGCGACACTGCCCTGCGAGAGCAGGATCGCGATGTCCCGCTGCGTGAGCCGGCCCTGGGAGTCCATCCGGTCCTGGAGCTGCCCTAGCCTCTGTGCCGTGTACCGCAGGTGGGACTGGGTAGTAGCACGGTGTCAGTGCCAACCCACAGTGCAGCGAGCCATGGAGGCGGCGGCGACGCACCTTGACCCGTCCCGGCTCCCATTGCCCTGCCATCTTCGGCGCCTTGAGGAGGGGATTATGGCCGTGTTTAGGAAGAAGAGAGGATTATGGCCGTGTTTGGAAGGAGAGGAGAAGGGAGTGAGACGATGTAGGGAGTGGAGGGCGTCAGGACATAAGAGAGAGTCGTGCGAGTCCGTGTTCTAGCCGAGGGTCGGGAGAGATGTGAGTGTGCCCAGAAACGCACGTGGCACGGGACCCCTCCTATACTGCATTACCGCCTGGCGCCCACGGCGACGTCGCAGCATCATAGTCAATCTCGCCGCAGGGATGCGATCCATCGGCAACAGACTGGGTCCGGTTTCACAGCATGTGCGTGTTATATTGTTACTACAGTTAGGGGTGGCGTATCGATACAGTGTGAATGCAGTATAGTAATAAAACATCAGTACGCCCACGGGGCGGGTTTGGAGAGTCTTCCTGAAGACCCTGGGGAAGGCGAGTCGTGACCGTCGTTTTCGAGCAGCGTGGGCAGCTTTGGGATTAATCGGGAGGAGTGACGTGAGTGATGCGGGGTGGGTGGCGACTTGAGTGGCGAGGGCTGCACGGATGGTGGACGAGACGACGTGGAGGGCATGGCTGACCTAGGTGAGCCATATGACAACGACGTTTGGGAGTAGACAGAGTTCTGCGAAGCGTAGCGAGGTCGATTCGGCGGCGGTGGTTGGGAGGTGCGTTTGGGAATGGCCAGCGGTGGAGGCCGTGGTCGAGATGGAGACGGCTGAAGCGGCATTGGTATCGACGGCTGGATGGACGCAGATAGCGACGGATGACGAGGTCCGGTCGCCGACTGCAAGCGGGGTACCGACGGCTGAAGCGACATCGACATTCGAGGAATGGATGTCTGGCGCTGGTATGGCGGCCTTTGCATAGAAGCCCGGGCAGCTTGCGGCGGCGCCACTGGCATGAATACTTGAGGTGTGTGATATTGCGAAGGCGACTGGTTCAGCCACAAGGGCCTGCCAAATTGCGCGTTTGATACTGGACCTGGAGCCGTTCGAGGGGTGTCCAGCAGTGTCGCGGAGCTACCGCTACTGTCGGACCCGGAGCCCATGGTCTCAGACACGGCTGACGGACGTCGGGATGATGGCACCATCATGGGTAGCTCCGATAGACGCTTTTCTGGATCCTCCCATTCCGTCACCATGATCTTGGTGGGCTTCGGGCGTAGACAATACATGACTGCCAGGTACGCAGAATACCATACCACTATACGTCCGCCCCATTTCATCAGAATGAACCATAGCACTCAGGCCCACAGGTACTCACGGAGCATTGGTACAACCCAGCTCAGTATTAAAATGACCGTGTTGATGTTGGCGCAAGTGGCGCGTTGCGGCGCTGGAACAACCACCATATCAGCAACGACGATTGATGGCCAAGGCAGCGCAAGGAACACACCCGGCCGCGGGCACACAAACGTCCCGTTCCACGCAGAGAACAAGATCGCAGGGCCTGCCATAGACACAACGTCCGCATCAGTATCATGTCCAGCGCGCACCCCATCTGGACCTGCCGAGACGTACCGACTTGAGCAAAGAGCAGTAAGAGCAGCCTGGCCCCGTCCAACCACGGCCGGAACGTAACGAGCATCCTGTACTAGCGTCAGACTACGCATGACGCGCTGTTAGAGACAGCTGTACTCACAAACACGGCAACGTGATGGCCGTCAAGGCGTTCACGAGGATGAGGACGCCAACGAGGTTTCCTGGTGAAGGAGCGGCGGGAATTCGCATGATGAGAACGCGTGGTCAGAGAGTAAACAAGGTGCTCACGTTGAGTTGGGTCCGAGCTGTCGAACAGCACGAAGAGCTCCACAGAAAGCAGGATTGTCCACGTCAGGCTCAGGAGGGTGCCAATCGCTTCGGATAGAGATGAGAGGGAAGAACATGCGCAGAGAACAGGAGCACTCACAGAACACCCATGCCCTCGCCTTGTAGAAACCATCCCACATCGGAGTCGGGACATCGGTCATGAATCTTGCGGGGGCGTGAACTGGTAAGGAGTGTGTGCGTCCAGCGTCGAATCTGAGTGGTGGTGGGGCGTAACGGCAAGTTATGTGGAGTCGAGCGGATGAAAATGGATACTAGAGCACGAGGCTGCCAGCAGATAGCTTGGATGAAGCAGAAAGAGGGGAGGTCGTCAAGACCAGTCTAACGTCTAATGAGGACACGAGGCAGAAGGGAGCACACAGGCCCGGTCTGGTGAGGACAGACAGAAGGAGGGGGACAAGGTGGTCTCGAGGCGAGAGCGCGCCAGCCACATGCACTATTATGCTAGGCAAGGCCATTGGACGCGTGCGAATGGAAGCGGACGTCGACGCGTTTGTTGTGGAGAACAAAGAGACCTCCCGCCGTACTGGCGCTCAATCGGTGTCCGCAATGCGCATTGTCCTCACGTGATGGAATAGATTAGACGCCATAACTTTAAGTTTATGTACTCGACGCTTTCGTGACGTCAGTGACAAGACAGACGCCCACTCCGGAGTCTGGACAAGATGTGTACGACGGTGGAGTCTAGGGTTAAAACGCGGAGTGCGGCCACACGGCGCATAGAAGGGGCAGTGGTTAACTACAGGGACCATTTTAAGTGCAGAGGCAACGACGAAGAGCATGGCAATCGTCACTCCGTCAGTCCCAGCCAGTGGCGCGCAAAAGGTGCTCCAGCTGCGAGGGTGCGTCGACCGGATCGCGGATTATACACATACGATGCGTGATATACTACGTAAATCTGTCTGTCTGAGAGTGTATGTAGGTACTTAATGATACAATATGGGTGAGAACGGGAGCGCTGCCTATGCGTCGGTGAGACGAGGAAGGGTCGCATATATGCGTCGGAAACAGGTAAGTGAGGGAAAGGATTCAACGACGGCAGTTAAGGTTGGAAGAATGCAACGATGATACGTGAGGAGAGGCGGCTGTGAGTCGTGTACGATAAGTTATGCAGTGATCTATGTGCGACCTTCGAGGTCTGCTGACCGACCAGGCAGCCAACCGGGGTCCGGCTTGGGTACATGTGGCAGGACGATCGCGCGGAAGTGCGGTGACGTCGGGAAGGAGGGTGCCGTCTTCCCATGCCGCGACCTTGCGAGCCCAGTGCATACCTAGGCGTGCCAGGATGAGCTCGAGCGATATCGTGACCACCGCGGATCATGCCAACATCACGTCAACACGCGGGCCGTGCGGGGCCCAGTGAAACTGCCCCCGAAGGACAGGGCTGTTCAGCTTTGTGGAGGTGGTCTTGAGAATGTGGTCCCGGTGCGCTCCAGGCTTGGTGGTATGACCGTCGTAAACATTTGTGGCGAAGGACCAGGCGGCGGATGAACAGTGGGTTCGATGAACGAGCGCACGTCGTGTGAACCGTCGTGCGCCAGCTCTCGAGCTAACGCAGCGGTTCTTTCCGCGACGTCATCGTCTGTGCCGCCGAGGTTATCTGCGAAGCGAGCGGTCCAATCAGTACGCGGCCCCAATGAACAGGTGACGGCAGGCCGGCGCAAGTATTTTCGGTCAAAGCACTCACTCGAAATCAGACCAATGAGTCGCGACGCCCGGATCCGTACGTCGACGATTGGGTCCCGGACAAGTGCCGACAACGTGTCCCAGAACCCCGCGCTGCCAACCACCACGTCGCCGTGCCCGCTGGCCAGTAACTCTTGGACGCACATCACATACGTGGTGCGCCTCCGGGAAGTAGAATCAGTGGCCAAACTCCTGATCTCTTTGCGCAATGCGTCCAGAGACAATGGAGACATCTTCCACGCCTCGACAAAGCGAGGGAGCTGGGGAGCTCGGTCAACGCCTATTTCCATGCTTAAGAAGGAAGACCAACGTACCACGGACACGACGGCCTCTCTGACAGCGGCTATCCGGTCATCCAGTGCCTTGTACAACATCTTCAGGAGCACCTCAGGCTCGATCCCCTCGACCTGCACCAGTTCCCCGAGCGACTTTGCGGCGCCTTCGCGCTCCCTCCATGTCGACAGCTTCCCAGACGCAAGTGCCTCCTGGAGCATTCTCGCGGCTTCAGCCCGCTCTGGCGAGGCGACGGCCTTGACAAATGTGTGCATAATCTCGACGACTTTCATGCGCACCTCGCTCTCATCCGCGTACAGACTCGAGCGTAGGACGTCCATGAGGTCCGCTCGCGCGTGCTCCGTGCCGATGATCTTGGCGATTTCGCCGATGGACGCCGCCAGAGTCCTCCGAACCTTGAAGTAAGGGTCTTGCGAGAGGGCGCGGTAGAGCGAGCGCAGTTCGGGCCAACGCTTGCGTCCGAGAGTCTGCGCGACTGCGGGGTAGTTGAATGCGCAAACCAGCGGGCGTTGCGGATCGTCATAGATATCTGGGCCAACACCGTTGTCGGTACCATAGTCACTCCAGGCGGAGCTCGTGGGTGTGGCAGCTGTCGGAGGACCAGGGGAGCGGACGTCTTGAGGCGAGCGCGGTAGGCCGGACTTGTCACTGTCTGGTGTACCGCCTGGATCTTGCGTCTCCCTGACGCCAAGGAACAGCTGGAGCAGCTCGTCCGGTGGGCCGTTTTCGTCATCCGCGAAGGTGTGCATGACCTCGCCAAGAGCCTCGAGAACCGCAGACCTCACGGCCGTCTGCTCATCTTGCGAGAGGGGGAGGATGACATCTAATGCAAGCTTCCAACGGTGGTTCGGCTGCAACCTTGACAGGATGGCGGGGAGAGCAAACAGGACCGAGTGACGAACGTGCCATGTCGAATCGCGGCACAGAGACTCGAACAGCGGCAACTAAGCACCGCATGAAGGTAAGGAGCGGCGACTGATAGCAGAGCAGGCGAACGCACCAAAATCGACGTGACAACATCCGTAGACACCACCTTGGCCAGCGCCCCAACAGCAAAGCTCGCCTCCCGCCTCACCCAGTACAGCGGGTCGCGGCCGACGCGCTCTACCTCCGCAACAAACATCATCTTGGTCTCCTCGCTTATAGCGCCTGTACAGAACGCACATCAGCCCAAAATTCTCGCAGACACCGCCCGTGACGTACCGCTCGCAGTGACTGCGGCCATCAAGCTCATGCTTGCCAGCCTTCCCACTGCCGCCTCCTCACTCAAGTCTCCTGACAATGACCCAGTCTCCTCCGCGCCTTGCAGTTCCATCGGGGCCGTCCGCGGGCTCGTCCATCCCGCCCTGCGTGATGGCTGCTCACGTGCGGGGCTCGCCGATGGCAGCGCGATCACCTGAAGGATCGGGAAGCCTGTGATCGGCGATGTGGGCTCTGTCGACGTGGCCGCGGGCGGTGGCGGCGGCACTTCGAACGGCGGCGTTGTCGGGAGGGCGTGCGCTGTGGCCCACGTCATGGCACTTGAGGGCATCCAATCCTGCTGAGGAGGAGGCAGATCGATCTTCATCTCCATGCGACCGAGCGTTGCGTTCGCTCCTGGGGCGTCGAGGTCCATGGGCTCTTCGCTGGGAAGGGCATCTACCAGAGATATGTCAAATTGCTCGGACTCGATTGAAAGCTCGGGTGCGTCTGGATAATCGCCAGAGGTTGAGGATGTTGATGACGTCAGTGAGGGCGTTGATGACGACGAATGACCGGGCGACCCCTGACAGCGACGATGTGGCGGAGACAGGCGGGGAGGGAGAGAGGTGGGGGGAGAGCGTTGTCGCCGTGGACACGGCCGGCACCAGCTCAACATTTGGCAATGCCGGCGGAACTGCGCTAGCAAAAGGCTCTGGGGCAGGAGCTAGGACAATGGGTACGACAGCTGGGAAGTAGGAGTCGATCTCGGCAGCGGCTGGCGCGTGTGCTTGGGGCGTCGGAACAGCTGTAGAAGGTCCCGAGTCCGCGTCATCCGCTTCTGCTTCCTGCGGTTCCTCCGGGGTGTTTTCTTCGAGGTCGAGCCGTCCCATGCCGATAACGACCTGGTACACGAGTTCTTGTTCTAAGAGCCTCCGCTGCTCGCGCTGGAACAGACCGACATTGAGCGTAGCGTCGTGCTCAAGGTACTCCTGCTGCGACGGCGTAGGGCTGCCGCGCGAGCGCGACTGCCCAGGCACTCGCTCCGATGTCGGACCCGCGAACTCCCTCGTCCCGTCCTCGCGGTCGTCCGCGCGCCGGAGACGCCGAAGGAGCTCCACGACTGCGTAACGGGCAGAACCACCCACGATGCCGTTGGGACTGAGCAGAAGCGTGCCTAGAATAGGAGTGAAGACCTGGACCGGCACTTCTATGGGCGCCTCAGGGTGGACGTCACGGATAGCGTCTTCGCTGGGAAAACCGGCGCTCGGGCCAGTAGAATGCCCGTCGAGCTGCGGAGTGAGAGGTCGCGGGAAGGAGCCCCGCTCAGAGCCAGGGGAAGCATTCGACGACAGCGGGGTGGGAGCGGGAGGCGACGGCAGCGCAGAGTCGTCGTCCACGAGCTTGCAGTGGGTGACGAACCACCAGATGATGGGCACGAGCTCGGCCGCTAGCGCTTCCTTCACTGACTCGTCTGGTTGTCAGAACGCCATACGTAGCATGATCCGCGAGAGTGTTCCATCGCATCCACGCGCAGGTAGACACACCGCCGGACGGCAGTCGATAGATCGAAACAGGCGGCAGCAACGCAGAGGACGCGCGCGATCAGATTAACGGCAAAAAGGTTATAAGAAATGAGCAACCCGCGCTGATGTCACGAGGAAACCGGGGGGACGTACCGTCATCCATCGCCAGCCGGCTCAGAAGCGGAAGGACATACACGATGGCTTCGCCCGGCGTGATTTGCTCGATGACCTCTCGGCTCAACAGTTCGCCACCCGACACCTCGCTGCCGAGCAGGTAGCCAGGCAGTGCATGAGCGATGAAGACCCTGTGGAAGCTAGCTTGGCTCTGCGAGAAGAGGTAGATTTTCTCGAGAGCGCTACATCCATCCGTGTCAAAGTCGCCGAAGTCAATGCCATCAAGATCAGACGCCGGTACGAGTAGGTCGACGGCGTTGCCGGGTGTCGGGGTCTCCAACGGCGCCGCCGTAACAGCGTCGGGAGACGTCGAGCCGGCGGGGCTGGCGATGGATTGTCGTGGGGGCGAGAGAAGCGGGGGCGAAGGCGTTGAAGTTGATGCCGTGGGGTGGGGAGGGGGAAGCGAAATCCGGAGGGTGGTTTGGGTGGGGGAGCTCGCAGAGCTAGAGAGGGCCGCAAGAGGGATGAGCTCACCAGACTCCCTACGCTTCGTTGTGGTGTCCTCAACATACCGCAGATGAGGCGGGGGGAGAGTTGGGGGCTGCGAGCCCTCTGGGGAGTGGGAGCCGGAGGCGTGCGGCAAGTGCTGCTCGAAGGGATTTGAGGAGCTTCGCGGGGAAATGTTCTCGAGCGGGTTGGAACGCTGCTCCGAGGGCGATGACTTGACATGGAGGGGAGATAGGTTCGCGCGGGTGATGGGGGCAAACGGACCGATGACGGGTTGAGGGGAGAGTGTACCGATGCCGACGCCATGGAGGGAGTACGGGCGGTTGTCGAGCGGCGGGGAACCGATGGGCACAGATTTCGGGGAGGAAGGGGGAGAAGGATCGGGAGCGTCATCTTCTGCGGCGGGCTGGGTCGGGGTGGAGGAAGCTCCGGAGGCGCAAGAGGACGAGCGGGAGGCGTCGGAGGGAGGGTCGGAAGGTGGGACTGGGGATGACATGAACAGAGAAGGGAATAAGAAGGAGAGCAAGATTCCCATGTAACTGGCAACGGCGCGGCGACAGAACGTGGTCAGCGAGGGTGCAGGCGGAGCAACGGGGCGACCGAGGCGGCGGGGGCGGGGAGGGACGGAGAAGGAAGCAGGAGGGGAACGGGGGAGGAGAAGGAGGAGGAGAAGGAAGAGAACAAGGCAAGATGGTGGGGGAAGGGGGGCGGACTTGGGCCGGGACGGAGGGAGAAAAGGGAGGCGGTTAGGGCCGTGCACGAGGGAGAGAGCGGCACGGGGGGAACGAGGAGGAGGAGGAAATGACGCAAGAGCGTTGTGGCTGGAGAGAGGACCGGGCGGCGAGCAACGAGCAGGGTGGGGGCGGCGGTGGGTGCAGCATACAGTGCAGCGGGTCGCGTGTCGGCGCACACAGGGTCGGGGGGGCGTGCCTGCGAGAGGGCGAACACGGAGGGGACGGGGGACGGGGGAGCGGAGGGTCGTGGCCGGTGGAGGCGTACAAGCGCATGCACCACGGGTAGGCGGCGACGGGCGACAGAAGAGGACGGGCAGCGGGCGGAGGAGAGCGCAGCCGGGCGGGGAGAGAGAGCATGAAAATGATGGGGAACGATCCATCTCAACCCTTGCCGTATGATGTCACTGCTCCTTTTTCGGCCCCAATAGGTCTAGGCTGCCGTCCAGGCACACATAACGTCATTTCCCACGCCCTCTAATCTACACTTCGTATGAACCTTGTTTCCTGCCTTTCCTGGCCGGTGCCACCCGTCCCCCGACGCCCGCCCTCCGCGACCGGCAGCTGCCTAGAGCATGCCCCGGACGGCCTTGTCGAGCGACTCAGCGAAGTAGCGGATGTTGTGGCTGTTCAGCCCGGCCATCGAGATGCGCCCGTTCTGGGTGAGGTAGATGTGCGCCTTCTCCACAATCGCCTGGCTCTGGCTCGGGTTAATCCCCGTGAAGCTGCAAACAAGCAGGGTGTCAGCCCACACGCCATCCCACACCCGACCCCCGTCTGCCTGCTTGATTGGCACCCCCGCCCGGCAGCCCGCCCGGCACGGTGCCAAACATCATTCGCCCGCCCACCATCAGCTTCTCCCCGACGGCCTCTCTTCCAGCGGATGATGCCCCACCCCCGTTCGTGTTCCACATTGTCCGCCGCCCGCCGGCCTGTGGCTCCTGCCTCGCCCCCTCTCTCCGCAGTCTGCCACACCTCGACCTCCCCATCCGCGCGTGAGCCTATTTCGCCTACCACCCCTTCCCGCACTCGCCCCATGTGAACATGCGTCATACGCTCGGGTTCGACGACCGCCCATCCCGGACCTCAGCCGCAGCGCACGCGCCGTGAGGTTCCCCGGTGTCTCCAGGCCAATTCCGCAGGCACCGGCCGCTCGTCGTTATATCCAAGCACCGCAGAAACAGCGCCCATTCCCCGCACCACAGCCGAAAGCACGTACCTGAACATTCCGATCTGGTTCAGAATGTGATCCCAATTTCCGGGCGTCTTGAGCTCCTCGCTCAGCAGCCGGTGCAGCTCCTTGCGCATCTCGATGATACGCCCGGCCATCGTGCGAATGTCCTCCTTCCAGGCCTCAAACAGCTCCGGCGTGTTCAGGATGAGCGACACCTAACGCCCCGACGATCACCACCCGCCGTCGTGGCGCCCCCCACCATCAGCTCGATGAACGGCGGTTTCGAGTCCATCTCGGAGCAAAGCACGCACCAGACGTGCGCCGTGTGCCGGCGGGTTGCTTATCTCCGAGCGAGCGAGCACCGACAGCTGGCTCTTGACCCGCGTCGCGCTCTCCTTCGAGGGCGACACAACGTGCAGCGCTCCGACGCGCTCGCCGTACAGCCCGGCGTTCTTGGCGAAACTCTGGAAAATTGCGCGTGACATGAGATGGGCGTCTCGCCCCACGGGGTCGCTAATGAACGCGATCGGACGCACCTGGCAGACAAGCAGCGGCACGTCCCGCCGAACGAACTCGCGCACCGCCCACGCATCGTTGTCGAGGTCGCCGCTCGCGAAGCCCTGGTAGGCGGAGTCGAAGAACACAAAGTGGCCCTTCTCGAGCATGACGTCCGCGATCTTGCTCCATTGCTCGCGCGTGGGGTCCACGCCCGTCGGGTTGTGCGCACAGGCGTGGATGAGGAAAACCGAGCGGGGGGGTGCGCTCTTGAGAGCATCCAGGTAGGGCTCGAACGCGAGGCCGATCGTCTTCGGATCGTAGTAGGGGTACGTCGAGACCTCTACGCCGACGAGCGGGAAGATCTGGTGGTGGTTGACTACATAATCCGACGTGAGCCTCGGAGGATTCGAGCATTCCGTAAAGCCAGTGCGGGGAAGATGACCGCCACCCGCTAAGGTCTGGAGATTAGGGAGCAAGGACTCACCCCATGTGGGATCACTGACGTACACGCGCTTGCCATTCCAGTGGTAGAAGCGGCTGAGGAAGAGAGCCCCGAGGTGGTTCGCTCCCGTGCCCGAAATGGTCTGCACGCTTGTGATACGATCTTCGGTAACTGCGGGCGAGTCCGCGCCGAAGATTAGACGCGCAGCCGCGGAAGTGTATTCCGGCAGCCCGGTGATGGGCAGGTATTCATGGTCGAGTGCGGGGTCATTCACGAGGATTTCAGTCGCCTGTCGTCGTGACGCCGTATGAGTGACCGCAAACGACACAAAGCAGCGTGGAAGTGGGGCGGGTGTATGCGCAGGACAGCCGAGAAACAACAGCGCACCTTCTTCACAACAGGAAGAACCCAGGGCTTGTTGTCGTCATCGCGGTACGCGCCAACACCCAGGTTGACCTTCTGCGGGTAGGTGTCCGCCTTGTACGCCGCAGTGAGCTTGAAGATGCTACGATGTGGAGCTCAGCGCCCTGGACCGGGTGAAAGGCAGCGAATCACGTACGCGTCCGGGGGCGCGAGAGGAACCTCGTCCCATTTCTCTGAAAGACTCGTTTATTCCCATCCATCCGAATCCGACCCATGCCAAACCCACGACGCACCGGCAGTGATCGTTCCAGACATGATAGACTGCAGGTGATTCTTTACTTGCGTTAATCTGGCGGCCATGTTGGAAGCGCGCGTCCGCAATGCGGGAGGAGGTAGAATGCAAGCAAGGAGTGGTATCGGGTGAGCCCGCGCCGGATGCGGTGTCTAAAAAGCATGTCGCCTCACCTGTGCTTTCACAGTTGGCTCGGAGGAGCGATCTCAGCACGGTGCCGACGCACGTGAAAGCAGTGGGTTATTCCGGAAAGGGCTGCGAGCGCGCCGGCGGTGAGCAGACGGTCGCGACGGGCCTGAAACAGATAGGGACTAACAAACGATAAGTCGTGGCGAGTGCGGGGGCGGGAGGCGGGAGGTCGAAGTGAGGTGGGGGCATCGGATCGCCGTGAAACCGACTCTTATACTGGCACGGCCCGGAAGGGCGATTTGACATCTTGTCTACCATCTATCGGAAAGTGGGGATATAGCGTGACCCCGCACACCCACCCGCACAATTTCCGGCATCCCCGCAGTGCAATGAGGCGAGGCTCGTTACCGCGATGCGCAAAAGCCTCGTCCGCTACTCGACCATCGCGTCTCCTGTGTACGTCCCAACGCAGAGCCTGGTGACAACTCAGGCCCGCCGAACGTCGTGATGGACTCCGTGCGAACCCCAGCCTGGGCTTGTGTAGGGCCGCCCCGTGGGCAGAGGGCGACGAAGAAAAGCGGAGTTACGCGAATCGAGACTCGCCAAGGCGTGTACGAGAACTCAGAACACGGTTTCCACGAGACGGCGAGCGGCGGCAGAGCGTACAGCCATACGGACAGGAAGCCATTGAGAGAGGTCGTGAGATCTACATCGATAATACCGGAAAACTATATGAAAACATGTAAGAACACCGATGTGGCAGCGAGTGCGGGGGGGAGGGTGGAAGCAGGGAGAAAACACCGGGAGTTACGGAAGTAGGGGATGATATTATGAGGTATAGCATGCGTCCGTATGTCGTGATAGCACCGATATAGTGGGTCGTAGAGATGAGCAACAGATGAAGCCCAAAGAGGCAAACCGGAAAACGGTGACCTGAGGTGATGACCCGCACTGCAGGCCACATGCAAGATTCATGTTCGGCAGCATGCAGGGGCAGGGGGCAGGAGGGGAGGGAGAGGTGGGTCGAGCACCTATGCGGTCGCCATCTTAGACGCAACAGTCCGCTCACTCTCCAGCTTCGCCTTGTTCTTGTCGAACGCCTGTTGCCGGCAGTTGTCCAAATTCAAGCACTTGTGGTGTTCGGGCATACGGTGCTACGGAGGGAGTGAGATGAGTCAGCCAGAGATATGACCCCTCCAAGGGGAATGATACGCACGTTGCCACAGAACTCGTGAACGCAATGAGGGCATTTGCCGACGATGCGGAGGACTGCCTGGTTGCAGGGAGTCTCGTCCTGGAACTGGCAGCGCTTCTTGGCGGGCATGATAGTTGAGGAAGCGAGAGGTCGTGTAAGAGAGGACGGAGGTGGGGAGTGCGGAGCGGCTGTGGGACGGTGTCAGCCTTCAAGGAGATCCGAATGGAGCGTGAGGAGGCGGACGTACAAGACGACGAGGCGGACGGGGACGGGACGGAGGTTGTGCTCGGCGCGTAGGGGGATGGAAAGGAGTGTGGTTGGGAGGGCGAGGGCTATATATGCGGAGGGGAGGGACGCGTCAGCTCGAGAGACGGATCTGAGATCTCACGTGGAGGTGTTGCGAGAGATGGGGTGAGATCGCCTTCCCGATTCGCCTCCGAGGGGCGCTTCCGCTTACTTCCCCGCGCCCGCGCCGTCTCCTCCGACCCCCCTTCCGACCCCCGTCGCTGCGTCCCATGGTCTGTCCGCCGTGCACGGTGCACCCCGGGCTCGCCATCACCGGGTGCGCTCGCCGCGCACGATCCGCCACCGTGGCCAAACGCGGGTCCCGTGCGTCCGCTGGCAACGGCGCCCTATCTCCCCGCGCCGCTTCCTTCAGCCGCCGCCACCCCGCAGGCCCAGGGCCCCAGGGCGATGCCCGGCGACGGACACCCATGATGAAGCATTGCGTGGAGGCGCGAGCCAGCCACTGCCGCGCACCTCGCCCCATCCATCGTCTCCGCGCCGTCCACCCACGACCAACGAGGCCTCCGCCAGGTAGCCGTGTGCTCTCTGCTTCCGCGCGAGGCACTTCCCCGCCGTAATACTTGATCT
Source organism: Epithele typhae (assembly GCF_022376455.1). Classification (NCBI taxonomy): domain Eukaryota; kingdom Fungi; phylum Basidiomycota; class Agaricomycetes; order Polyporales; family Epitheliaceae; genus Epithele; species Epithele typhae. The sequence goes on along the minus strand of NW_025954192.1, from coordinate 526,194 downwards.
TCGTCGTCCCCGACCTCCGTCGCAGCTCCCGCTCGCCGTCCGCTGTCATCTAGCAGCCGCGCCTCGGAGACGCCGCGCCGCGCCCTGGCCCCGCGGGGAGCAAGTCCAGACCGTTCGAGCAGCGAATCTTCCCCTGCATCGAGCAATCTGCGGTGGAGTATCAGGTTCCTCGGTCTGCTGACAGGCTACAGCCAGTCTTCGTCCCGCTGGCCACACGGCCTCCGCCCAGTTCTGGCCACGCACCGTACACGCTTCTTCCGCTTTGCTTCTGCTATCGCGCCGACATCAGACTTGGCAGCCCACCGGGTCGGCCATTCATCGGAGGCGCCAGCAGTCGTACAAGGTTCCTGAGGGCAACAGGATCCTAGCCAACCGGCCTTTGTGTTCCAAGAATATCCGGCGATTGCGGCGTCAAGAAAATGCTTTGACGAACTGCGGTGTAGTACTATGTAGGCTTGCATCTGAACATGTCCGAGAACGTGCAACAGGGTATGATAAGGGGTATTACTCATCGAGATGGGTACTTGCGCCCTCATATAGACCCATCTGACCAAGCGAGGTAGGTCGTCGTAGATGTAGATCCATTACTACGGGAATATGTAAATGTGATAGATAGATAAGCGGGACACAAGACATGCGCGCGACAGGAAGAACAGATTCTCCGCACCGAGGTAACATGTCAGCCCAAGTCCATGAGAATAAAGGAAAGACTACGAAAGTGTCCCAGAAGATCATAATGGCTACGGTACACTTCGGAGGCGGGAAGGCGGGAAGCCATAGCCTATTTCTTCCGGTTCTGAAGAACGACGACGGCGACGACGATAGCGATAATGATGAGGATGACAAGGAACAAGATGAAGCAGATCCAACGCTTCTTGCGGGCGGCCCGTGCGGAGTCAACTGCCTTTGACGTGTAGTTGAGACTGAAGGGGCGCATTATAAGACACGAGTCGAACATGACAGAATAGGACTCACCCAGTTTCGACATCCTTCTCGACCTCTTTCACCGTGTCGTTGATGACCGTGATCTGCTCGTCCTGTTGCTCGACTAAAATGCTCATCTGTGATTCATGTGAGACCGTGATTGGTGCACTCGGCATTTATCAGGCACGCACGTCGTTAAACAGCTGAGCGAGCTCCGTGAGTGTCTTTTCAATCTTCTTGATGTCCGCATGTCGCTCCTGCACCTCACGGTACGCCGACCGGGCCTCACCGTAACGGTTCGAGTTCATCAAGGCCTGGCTGAAGACCTGGCCGCCCTGATCGTCGTCCACGACCGCCTTGACCTCTTCGGGGCTCGCATCCGGCTTGACTGCATGCGTACGTAACCGTCAACATCTCTCCCGCGCCCTCGCAGACACATGAAAGCACGCACCAATCTTGTACTGGCGCTCGAGGCGCTGCTTGTACTTTTGGCGGTGCTGCTGCTCGACGGTCTGGTAGTTCTGGATGGCCTCCATGAACTTTTGCTTCACGAGCCCGGTCTGCTGCTTGCGGATCTCGCCGTCACGGCCGGCGCCGCCCTGCTTCTGGAGCGCCTTGACGCGCCGCTTGAGCACATTCGAGAGTGCGCTGGTGTCCGCGACGAGGTCCTCGAGCTGCTGCGCTGTCCGCTGACTCGCGGCATCGTCCGCGGTGTTGAGCGAGCGCGAGTGCAGGTCCGAGATCCGCTGAACGTTGTCGTTGAACGTCCGGATGTCGTCCTGTACCGACGAGATCTGCGTGGTCACGGCGGCGGCGGGTCAGCGTGCTGCTCAAATGAGGGTCTAGAAGCGCCGGGGAGGGAGGGGGTAGTAGAGGGGATGAGGGTTACGCATTACGCACCTCGGCGTAGAACGCCGTCATGCTGTCTCCACCAAGGTTGGTCGTGCTAGGGGCAATGGGCTCCGGCTGGTACGGGTTGTCGTCCTGCTGGGCGTAAGGGTTGGCCTGACGAGCACGAGACCGGTAGTCGTTCGTGTCCTGCATCTGGTACGCATCTCTGTCATAGCCAGCGGAAACCCCCGCACGCTGAGCACATGGCGTACTGCAAAGTGACGACACCTGGGCACTCACTGGTTACCATACCCCCCGCCGCCCTGCTGAGCCTGAACAAAAACACGCAGATCAGGGGGCTGTTACCAAAATGGCCTTGTGTAAAGAAGCTCACCCTCCGCTCGGCGAGTCTGTCTCTGGAGGCCATTGCGGGATGATAATGGGGTTGGGATTAGTGGTGTCGAGGGATAGTAGAGAGGCGGGAGGAGAGAAAAGGCGAGAACTGAGCACTCAGTGCTGCAGAGGAGAAGGGGGCGGGCGGTAAGGGGAAGGGGCGAAAGAGGTTAATAAAGACCAGTGGGCCTGCGAGGGAGGTCACTGAGGGGCAGAGGAAGGCGGTGTTGAGTTGGCGGTGTGCGGCCGCATCCCTAGTGATTGCCGCCGGCGCCTGCCCTCCCTGGGCGCAGCCGCCCCAAGCCACACGCACATTTTACAGTAACAGTGGTGAGACCGGGTCACTGGTGACGTTCCTGTAACTGTAACAACCAGACACATCTATCGTCTGCATACTATAGGCCAGCAACGTGCAAATCGCTCCCGTATCGTGTCTGTTCACTCCTCAATCCCTCTCGACTTTGGTAAGTACACAGACTCGAAACCATGTAAGGTACCTTGATGATCTTTTCCGGGGCGAACGTACCAAGAGGAGTGCAGGAGAACGAGAAGAGCACAGTTATGTGAAGGCATGAGATTTCGTCGTCACAAACGCACGCGTCCACACCAGTGTTTGAGGCGGAGTGATCTAAATGCACACCTTGTCCGTTCCTTGACGCGTTCTCATCCCTCCCTCTGAAATTTGGTGCATGGTCTTTGATTCGTCTTAGAAATGTATTCTAAAATTTCCCAGATTTATTGCACAGGAAGGACGGGCACGATCATGATTTAGCACTACTGTCACGTTTTGTACGTCCGTTAACCCGGGTACCTCTAACTTCCCTCTTATCTTCCAAGCTCCGACAGGCCACCAACCCAGTGCTCTACAGCCGGTCGAGGACTGCGCGTGCATGACACGTTGGGACAGACCCGGTCAATTCGCAATCACGCTGCGCAGAACTGCAATCTGCCTGTCCACCATCTTCCGACTCGGGCCTCCAATCGCTTGCCGCCGCTCCACACTCGCCTCAAAGTCAAACACTTGCATCACGTCCTCGTCAAACTTCCCGTGCAGCTGCCGGAAGTCGTCGAGGCTGAGCTCGTTGATCTGGCACTTTCGCGCCTCGGCAAGAGCGACCGCCCGTCCGGAGATGTGATGCGTCTCGCGGAATGGGATCTGTGCAGCGCAGCAGTCCGATAGAGTCGGAAAGGACGGATAGCGTGAGCGGGTAGAGAGCGGGATAAAAGTACGTAACGCACCCCTTTCCGGACCAGGTAGTCAGCGAGGTCGGTTGCGAGAACATCCATAGTTAGCGCAGCGCGCATTTTATCGCCGTTCACCTTCCGGGTCTGCATGTCAGCATGTGTATAGCCGGGGAAACGGGACGCCGTACCTCCATCGTGGCAATGACGCCCTCAGCTATTTGGAGAGACGCGGAAATGGTATCAACAGAGTCGAAGAGCGCCTCCTTGTCTTCTTGGAGATCCTTGTTGTATGTTGAAGGGAGACCCTTGTACGTCATGAGGAAACCTGCCATCTGCCAGATGGTTATTACAACGAATCGATATATCTCGGACGCCGCCAAAATTAGTACGCACGTCGCCAAAAACGCGTCCTGACTTGCCGCGAAGAAGCTCAAGAGAGTCGGGGTTCTTCTTCTGAGGCATCATGCTCGATCCAGTACTTCGTGAACCCTCATTTAGTACATCAAGGAGATAACCCCGCATGCATGACTCACCTGTACGCGTCGCTGAGGCTGATAAAACCAAACTCTGCGGTCGAGTAGATGATGAAATCTTCGGCCATTCGGCTGAGGTGCGTCATGGCCAAGCTCGCCCACATCATGAACTCGACGATGAAGTCACGATCACTGACCCCGTACAGGCTATTTTCGGCGACCGAATCGAAGCCGAGTTCCCTGGCTAGGAACTCACGGTCGACCGCGAACGGGTTCCCGGCGAGTGCCCCGGAGCCCAGGGACAGGACCGAGATGCGTGGGATGAGCTGCTGCAGGCGCTCAAGATCCGCACGGAACGAGAACGCGTGCGAGAGCAGGAGGTGGGACCATCGGATGGGCTGTGCGCGCTGCGAAGTGCGAAAATGATCAGCGAGTCGCAGGCAAAGAATAGGCGGCACAGCGCACCTGCAAATGGGTGTACCCCGGCATGAGGATGTCTTTCTCCTTGTCCGCGCGCTCGACCATCACGCGCATGAGTGCCTTCAGACCCGCTTCAACCGCTCGCACCTCTCCTAGGAGCCATAGGCGCATATCGGTCGCGACCTGGTCGTTGCGCGAGCGGCCCGTGTGGAGCTTGCCGCCGAGGTGTCCAATGAGCTCTGTCAAACGGCGTTCGTTCGCGGTGTGGATATCTTCGTCGTCTGGCTGGACTTCGAACTGCACGCGCGAATGATGAACATCTGGGCTGGGCGTGTGCGCGAGAACCGGGGCTCACCGTGCCGTGCTCCCACTCTTTGCCCACCGCTGTGAGACCGTCGACGATCTGCTTGCGCTCGTCCGCAGTCAAGATCCCCACCCCCTCGAGGCTTTTCGCATATGCTATAGAGCCAGCAATGTCGGCAGCATGCATGCGGCGATCGTATCGCAGTGACTGATTAAACTCGTGCATACTGGTCGGAATGGCATCAGTGAGTATCCGGGAGATGGTTTCGATGTATGGGCACGTACAGAGGGTCCGTCTTGCCTGTGAACCGGCCACCCCAGAGTTTTTGCTTGGTTGGAAGATCAGACATGTCGTATGTTGTATGCAAGGTACTGAGATGCGAAGATAGTGGGTGGTAGTGGAAACACTGACTCGATCGAGCTTGTCCACCGCGTACAAAACGCGAGATCTGGATCTGCAAACGCGCTCGTGACCTGTAATTTCGCGACGCGTCGCAGGCGCTAATGTGCCCTTAGAGTCGTCTCCCCGAATCATTCCTGAAGCTCTCCTCCGCGGGCGGACGTGCACGACACGCTCCGACTCGTTCTTCGTGCCCTCCTACCTCGCTCTCGTCCTTGTCCATTCTCCCGACGCCAACCGCCCCTCTTGGCATGCCTACGCCCAAGGTCCATCAGCAAAATGGGTGCATGCACGACAGGGCTCTGTAGTACACTGTAGTATGTCAGATAGCGCTATCATTATTGGTAGTTCAGACGAGCAATGATCCGATAGTATCCATGTTTGGTAGATTAACGGCGGCGACGATCGGCATTCATCTGCATCTGTCGGACAAGACGCCTTCCGATCGGGCATGGTCAGACGCCAGTGAACGTCAGATCGAATCCCGGTGTGTGTATGATCATTAGCTGACCCATGCATGATCTAACATCATCCGCGCAGCCGCTATACTACAGTGCATGTTTGACCCGACAAAGACCTGTCGAGTGCGATCAGACACGGGTGTTGACGTCCATTACGGACCAAATGACGGGTCACAGGATGCCTGGTGCGGTACAATCCACTGACATCATGCACACACTTATAGCAGGTGTGCAGCACAAACCATTGTATTGCTACTTTATATCGAGTAAGGTACATACTACACATTGAAGAGAGCGACAAGAATATGTTGAATGTTATGCTAACAATGCGTAGTCACCGTGTCAGCGGAATTAAGACCGACTCTCTGTGCTCATACAGCGGCTGGCAGGCAGGCCGGCGGAGGTCGTGGTCGAGCACGTGAAGCTGGTATGCCGCATGGGTCTGTGTCCTGTGGGTTCCGTTCTTAGGGACTAAGAGGAGCGCGGCGAAGAAGCTGAACTTAACGCTGAAAACTTGGCGTCAGCGTCGGGGCTTGGGATTCGGCGCGAGGGCGAGGGAATTCAAGACGTACTTCCGGCCTCAGGTGCCTTGGGGCGTCCAGGTGCCGAGTAGCGGAGGGACGGTCGGCACGATGTTGGGTTCAAGTGGGAAATGGTGAGCGCGGGGCGGGCGGAGGAGGAGTGGGATGGTACGAACACTGACAACCAGCGCAGTCACTTGTGACATGCTGACGTCGCGCTGCGCTGAGCTGCGCGTGGGCGACGCGCTCGGTGGCCTCGAACCCGGGGTTATTCCAGTGGACGGCGCGGACGGAGAGGCCGAAGCCAGTGAAGGGACACGGCAACCGGGGGAGGTGGATGCGTAGGGCGCAGAGGGGTGTATCGGTTGAGCGCGGGGAGATGGACGCGTTGAGGGCGGGAGAGATACTCACCTGAGAAGTCGTATCCCACTCCTCATGAACCGGTTCCAGCGGCGCCAGCGGCGCCGCACTTGCTGTCAAAGATTGGTGAAGCAAGAGGAAACAAGACAGGGGGAAGGAGGTTCATACTACAGCAGTGCGGGCCCCAGTGGTATAAGTGTTCTTGTTGAGCGGAGTTCATGTTGACCAGGATACTGTTGCCAGATGGGCTGCGCTTGAACCGGGTGGCAACGGGAGGATGCACATCTAATCATCTTACCTGCTGATGGTGACACCGGCCACCATGAGCTTCTGAGAGGCTCGTCAGCAATAATATCAACTGGCCAACAAGTCAAAACACACTTACGACTCAACAGATACGGCGAGGGAGACGATTCCACATACTATGTAGGTACGAGACGCGGAGATCCGAGAATCTGATGAGGGCACGAGTACCGTGAGACAGGAGGTCCGAGGGTGTCGCGCAGGAGAGAGGGAGTGGAGTGGGCAAACGCGGAGAAGATTAGAGGAAGGCAGGGCAAGCAGAGAAAAGCATACTGAGCACGATGGGAACTTCGGGGATGGCGAGGCGCGAGGCTTGACAGAGAGCGTGTGACGCCGTTCAGGGAGGCGCCACGTAATGAGAGCGAGCGCGCGCGCGTCTGCAATGGTGACGGGGTCCGGAGTCGAGTCCTGTGGACGTGCGAGTGGATAGAATTGGGAGAGTAGTAGTACCAGCGCCCCTACCGAGGATGTTCTGACTACACTCCAGCTCCTTCTTAGCGTGAAGAGGCAAGGAATAAGTTTCATCTATCATAATACATCTGGCTCCCCAGTGCTCTCTCAACAAATCTCTTACCAGATTATCACCGGTCGAGCAGAGCCCTACACTACGCAAGTCGATCGTGTCCGATCATTGGGCATCCGGTCCGACGATGTCTGGCGTCTGCCGAGCTGACATCATCCGCTTTCGCCGGGCGCCACAGCGCTCGATCGGCCGCCCCTCGTTTTGCTGATGTCACATCAAGCACGCGTTGACTACGTCTACCACTGTCTCACCAAGACCAATTGCTCGGGCTGGATTGGAGGACGCGCGGTAGACGATTGCGCGACAGGGGCTCCTTCGCTGCACCGTACGCATTGCTCGCGTGTACTTGTTTGGGCCCTGATAGGCCCTGATGTGCGCGACACGCGTGTTCAACCCCACTGTTGTAGAACTCATGGAGGCTGCCAATTGAATGCTCAAGAATCTTCACACCTCGTGGATTAAATATTGGCTATAGTAGATAGAACTATAGCACTTGTGTTTGTCTGTCTACTCTGTCAAACGATGGAACATCTACAGCATGAGTGCGAGGTAGTACTGCCAGCCCCGTATAGCCATCGAATTAGTACTCTCTCTCTCTCTCTCCTCAAAAAAGAACGGGGCCGTGGTGAGTAGAAATAGAAGGTATAGTCTAATTACAAGGGGGTAATACACTAAATACCCGTCCTTCCATGATCAGCACTTATGATTATGGATGCAACGCATTCAGAAGCATGAAAGCTCCAGCAGCAAAGGCGGTGGCCCCAGCATAGATCATAGCTCGGACATTGGGAGGATTATAGGTGAGGAATGGGTACGGGACTGCAAATCCAAACAGACTCAATTGAGCGTTGGTCCAAATTGGAGACAAAGAGTACGCACAGAAACCATTATAGGCCGCACAATGCTCCACCCAACACGCATACCAGGTGCCAAGAACAGATGCGAGTGAGAGCGCACCATAGCGGCTGATCGACTTGGAGTATTTCTTCTCTAGCAGATAGAAGTCGACGATCAAAGAGATGGCGGGTATAGCATGGAGGCATAAATCAACGTGGAGAGGCAAGCGCTGCGATTCCGGCTCTCCGGCAACGGATGAAGGCTCCGGGTCCTCGAGCAGAATGAGGGTAGGGAGGAAGATAAGGAGGGTCCAATAGATGACGGAGATCACGATGGCCAGCTAGATTGGAAGTGAGCGCGCCGAGATGGCAACGAAGTGCGGCACCACGTACTGGCAAGGCTCCCATGAGGAACGCACGTTTGGCGTTTCTAAGGAGGGCTGCGACACACGTTCAATGAGGGATGCGTGGGGGAATGGGAGAAGTGAACGGCTCACTCGAAGACGGGATGAGGTCGCAAGCCATGCTGGTGAGCATGGTGAGCCAAGCAATAGCAAGTCTGTGGAACCCGGTTGGAACCCGGCATGAGCAGCGGAGTGGCAGAACCAAGGAGACGACGCACCCTTGAATTGTAAGGAATTGGAAGTGTCCACCTTTCATCTCGTCAATGGGCACGCCTGCAATGGTGTGTGGGAGGGAGCTATAGCCATAGCCCATGGCCGCAAGCGCGGTGGTGTGCAAGAAGAAGGGGAGTGGCCGGGTGGTCATGGTGGAGGGAGACAGGGGAGCAGAGACACCGCGGAATGAGCAGTTATGATATATGATATATGACGCCTGATCGGCATGTGCGGCGTGCCCGACGAATCTGGGCAATGTCCGCGGTCGCGACCAAGGCGGAAACCGTCAACCATTGGACGGCGACCAGCTGCACTGCGTCACCCGCAACCTCGTCATGGCGCCGGATGACGGCCAAACATGACGTCGCTGCGCAGTCTCAACACTTTCCGGCCCTGCGTTCCCGGGCGACACTAGCGCTTGACACGCCGGGATAAGCGCCCGCCTCCCGACCGGTCCTCCGAGCACCTCTCTCCGATCTCCGCTTCTCCCCTTCCGTCTCCGTCGTCGGACCTCTCCACCTCCCGACGCTGCTCTTTCTTGCCAGTCGGTGGCACAGCCGTCGCATCCCCCATCATCGAGGCGTGTAGGAGTCTTTTTGGCGTCTGCGGGTGTGTCCACTCCATTCCCGTACTTCTCAACAATGTCCTCCCAAGCCGTCACCATCACATACGCCGGCCCGCTAGTATTTCTCTCCACGGACCATTGGAAACAAATATATGCGTCGCTATTGTCCCAGCTTCCTCTCAGAAACCTGCACTGGAAGTCCTCCGCTCGGAATGCCCTCCGCTCTATCCAGGAGCTCGACGTGAAGCTCGTCGCGCTTGAAACGCTCCGCGATGACCATGCTGCATCGCAGGTGCCGCAGACTGTACTTGACAAGCCACTTTTGAACATGTACATATTCATTTGTGAGGTGAATGTTATCGCTTTGTTTTCTCAATCCGTCCTCATGTTGGTGTCCCAAGGACAGCGAATCCTATCGGGTGAACAACCGTAAACACATCAAAGAGTGGCACGCGTCCGTTAGCCAGCGCAAGAATCAAGAGTGGCTCATTGTTCACGTCGTGCGGCCAGACCAAAATGTGGCTCAAGGGAGGTTGTTTCAGATGAAAGCGTCAGTGCTTGACAAGGTCAAAGCGGACTTCAATGCAGACAAGAAAGACCGGTCAGCAGTTCCGTACCTGTTGAATGCACCCATTGTCTGACATGACATGAAGATGTGTGCAGCTCGTGTGGTCTGCAGAGAAAGACAGCCCTGCTGTCTGGGCCGACCTTGTCACCAAGGTCAAGGATGGGATCTTGTCGGCCTTCGATGGAGCGTTGAAGCAGCGGGAGGACGAAGTAAAACGGTCGGAAGGACAACGTCAGATGCCTGGTTGGAACTTCTGCACATTCTTCATTCTCAAGGTGTGTTACTTCCTGTACTTTCCGTCTCGTGTCTATTTAGCCCGAGGTCAGGAAAGCGTGGCGAATTCTCTTGAAGGCATGAACCTTTATGAAGACTCTCTGCAACAGTACTTTGAGCTTGAGGAGATATTCTCGCAAGTACTAAGAGAAAAAAACCTTTCATGGTTCGGCACCTTGATCACACCCACTCCCAACGACGACTCTGCTCCTCTTCTGTCGGTGGATAAGAAACCATACCGTGATCTAATTCTGGCCAACACTATCTCTGTCTTCGACTTCCGTATATACCTACTATCCCGTGAATGCGCTCTGCTCGGCAAAATGGGCGATATGGAAGAGCTCTGTCGGAAAGCGGCCTCGTTTCTCAGCACATTCGCAAGAACCTTGCGTGAAGTTGAGGTATGTTCTCACGATTCAGCGCATGCCACACTCGCACAACCCATTGTTTAGAACACGCTGGCCCCATTCTTCATCGAATCATGGATCTACTCTTCGGCACTGTCTGTCGTTGACCAGAGCGAAGATTGGGCGCGCACACTGCAGCTAGATAAACCGGCCTTGGCGTCGTTCAACGCTGCAAAGGGAGAGCTCGTTGAACTTGCCCGCCACCAGGTGAGCCCATCGTTAGTTACAGGCGAGGGATGACATCTTACATCCAACAGCTGGACATCCTGGGAATCGCTGCGGGCTTCCTTCCTAACAAACCCCCGTTCTCTCTCGCACTCCCTTCTTTTATCAACCTCGCGGACAAGAGTCCCAGAAACCGACGTGCATCCATGGACCTGACGATCACACGGCCGGAATTGCTCTCCTCGTTAGTAGATGCAGATGCGCTTTACGATCAATACGTGAGCATAACCAACCGTGCCATCGACCTCTACGTAACCGCCGGCCGTCGCAAATTTGCATTGAAGATGCACGGTTCCTTGGCGGCGCTCGATGTGTACGTCTTGTGGCACATTGTCTACTTCTCTCGCTTAATTGATCTTTCTAGTCACCGGGACCGTCTGGGCAACGCGTTGCAAACATTTACATCACTTCCTGCACACTACTCGCCTCATGGCTGGACGTCATTAGAGGCATTCATGCTGAATCGCGCTCTAGATATCCATGCTTCGACGGAGAAGACGAAAGATAGGGAGTGGATCCACATCTTGCTGCATTTCCTTCGAGCATATGTGGACGGCATGGGCCGCGATCTGCTCATGAGTGAAGAGGACAGCAAGGTATATGTGGAGGGTCTTGTGGCCTCGCTCAAGGATGCAGCTCAAGAGATGGATTCAGGTAACACAGATGATTTTGAGCTCTTCTTTCTATACTGACGGGCATTGTATAGACATACCATCCCCTGACCACACTGTGCTCTCCGTCTCTCTACCATTTCGCGATGCTACGCTTGCAGAGAGTCGAGATGGGGCACTCCTCGGAATTGTGGTTCAAAACAAGCTTCCTTGTGTATGGGGTATTTTGCCTGGTCATGAACAAGGACACTGATTAGCATCGTCTAGGCATTACCCGTTGATGAGGTCGAAGTCCAACTCGGCGGAAGAGACAACACCAAGATCACATTTACCGTCAAAGTAGCAAGTCTCGCTCCCGGGCTCAACAAGCTCACCGCATTCTGTCCTGTGAGCTTCGTCGACATCGAGGTTAGACACACACTCACAATTTCTTCGCAGTCGTCAGCCCCTGGTACGTATGCTTTGTTCAGCACTCAAATTACTATGTCTCGCCTGCTTTTCCAATGGAAACATACGAAGACGGCGAAGCAGATCCGCGCCGGAAACCTACCCACATTAGTACACATTCCGAAAGACCATTGTGCGCTCGATGTCAAGTTGAAGCAACCACCACGAAGTGAGTTGATTTCCATTATGACCAGTTGATCACGTGTTGACATCTGTGAAGTCGAGCTTGGAATACCGTCAAGAGCCGTCGTAGTATTGTCAACTGGTCGAAACGAGGTTGCTTCCGCCGTGGTGAAACTGGGTGCACCATCCGGTGTCACCTTCAAGTATGCAGAGACAGAGATGATCGGGGACGGTGAGCTTGTGCACACCCACGTTCCCGCAGTCATTAATATCTCGTTAGACCCACCGCCGTTCCGAACCGAGAATGACTGCGTTATGTTCTTGGACATAAAGCCAGGGCAAACCGTCGCTGCTTCAATACCTCATTCAGACGCCTCGGCCTACCATTACATGGTACGTGCGCTGTCATACGAAGCCACATAGGAGCTCATATGTCCACGTGCTTCAGAAAGTGACTATAACTGTCGACTATGTGACCACATCCGAGCAAGCAATCACCCGAACTTTACGCCTCAATCGGATGATAGCCACTTCGCTTCCTGTGGCAATCAACGTGGAGGACTTCTTCCGTGGCACAAGGCTAGTGGCCCTTCCAACGTCAGCGGGCCTCTGTACTCACTTTCTTACTTCTTTAGGTTGTTTACTATGTTCACGTTGTCCACCACGTCTCACCAGCACGTTCGCGTGAAGACCACCCAGCTGTCATCGCAATCAGAATCCAGTGGTGTCAAGGTCACAGGCTGCACGGCGCAGAAGCCGAGCGTTGTGGTACGCGCACTTGACTTTCATTTCCTTTCGCGCAACTCACGCCGCGTGGTAGACGATCACACCGGTGCAGCCGGGGCGGTTTTTGTTCCAGATGGATTCCATTCGAGGCCAAGGTATGCACTTCTACACGCACGAACGCTCGGTGAATTTACACTTTATTCAGTTCGCGAGGGTCTCAAGTTGCATATCATGTACCGGATGCTTCGCGAAGGTGGTTCACCTCGTCTTGAGTTGCTAGTTCCCAGCCTAACCAGTTATAAGAGGTCGAGTCGTTGGTCGAGCTTGCAGTCAAAGAAGCCGTAGCAGAGGATGCAGATATAGCGCCTCATCGCCAAGACATCGTCGACAAGCTGGTGCAATCTCTCGAGTCCAGTGCGACATGGGTAGAATTGTACGGGGTGACAGGCGAGCTTGTACCACCCGGTGTGGAACCTAGTGACGACCAGATAGGCAAAGGACTCCGGCGAGCATTGGAGGTGTGTCACAACGACACTGTGTGCGGCGACATATCTGACTAGTGGCGAATAGATCTTGAAGCAGAAACGGACACCCATCTCGTTTGGAGACTGGAGGGAAATCGTCATTCCTGTCGATGTCCCTCAGATGCACGTAAGTACTTCACTCCGTATGATTTGCATGCCCTTATAGTCCAACCAGATCCTGGCAGCTGCCAGACTGCAAATCTTGGAGAATCCCGTTGCGGAGGGTACCACGAAGACGGAGAGGCGCAAGCGCCCGCTATATGCTGGCCAACCCATCTCTGCGCTTCTCGCTGTCCAAACGTCCTTCCATTGGGCACCCCTGGAAGACAAGAAGGTCGAATCCTATCACATGCGGTACGAAGTGGAGGACCTCATCAATGACTGGCTCGTAAGTGGGAGAAAGAGAGGAGACTTCACAGCAAGGGTGAGCCACTTGCACCGTGTATGGTGTTCACAGACTGATCCCCGTTCAGGACGGCGAAACACTTACAGTACCGGTGACTCTCATAGCGCTGCACCACGGAGAGCTTGCTCTTCCCAAGATCAGTGTCACGGCTTTGCCTATCATTGCCGGTGGAGAGCATAGGATGCGCTCAAGTGTGGTACCGGGGTGTGATACGCACCAAGTCCATGGAGCAGAGAAGGTGCTAGTGCTTCCCCGAGGTGGACGTACCACGTTTGTGGTCAACATGGGAAATAATGATGCAATTAATCCATTGTAGTGCACGGCGCGTTGACAGTAACTTATTATTCTCGGATGTAGTATGGAAGTTAGAATTCACGATCTGTTCTCGAGGGCTGAAGTCAAGCTCAAGTGAATGTGTGACTCTATGGACATGCTCGACGCCATCAGTCACAAGGTGACACGACGCGCCCGGTCGCGCTTATGGTGACGCCGACAGGCTGTCTCTCCCCATCCTTGCAGCTCGCCCTCGCACATCCTATACCGCGGCTGTACGACTAAGGAGAGAAGCAACATGTCCGATACATCAGATTAGTGAGTCTTCTGCCGTCTGCTATAGACAAGCTGTCTTCGGGAGTTAACGGTCCACACCCCAGTGAACGCGATCGTCAAGCAACCATTGCCCGGAATCGTGAGCTCCTAGCACAGCTCGGTCTCTCGGATGCGGCGTCAGTAATCAAACCCACGGACGATCCGAAGACCAAAGCGAAACCGGTCCAGCCCCGTGCTAAGAAGCCGAAGGAGGCGCCATTACCCACCCGCCAGTCAACCCGACTGCGGAGGGGCGCAATAGATCCTAATGAGAGCCCTGCTGCGAAGAGGAAACGAGAGGTGAGCTCTGCCATGCTTCATTGAAATGCGTCATACCGAGATGGCTCTGTAGCGCGCAGAAGAAGAACAGAGGCGAAGGGGAGAGGAGGAGCGTCGTGAGGCGGAAGAGCGCGAGAGAGCGGCGAAGCGTCCTAGACATCATGAGCTAGATCTCGATGCATTGGCGGATGTGGCCTCCCCCGAAGAGCTATCGGACCTCAAGTCCATCTTCCAAACTGTACTCAAAACGCCCCGACCTAGAAAAAAGGCGGCCGAAGATGCGTTCGTTTTCGAAGATCACAAGGCGGAAAAGGCGGAGGTGGAGGAGCTCCAGGAGAAGATGAGCAAGCTCAAAGTCGTTGCGCGCGCCAAGGTCACTCAGGACAGAGTCTACAGCGCTGCATATCATCCAGAGCCTACCAAGGATCTGATCTTCTTTGGAGGTTGTACACGATCTCTGCTGCTTCGTTCGGGTGCTGACTCCACTTTCCAGACAAGCATGGGCAACTTGGTATATGGGATGCTCGTGCTCCTGTAGACGAGGTCACAGATGACGACGACGAGAGGCCGACAGACGACAGGGAGGGTGGCAAGTACTACCGCCTTCAGATGCATTGGCCAGCTACTTCCAAATCATCTATATCATGCATCAAGTTTGACCCCATAGACGCTTTCACTGTACGTCTCTACTCGCCCCACGTCACCCTCCACCGCTGAGACTAGTCCCATCAGGTATACACCAGCTCATATGACTGTACTGTACGGTCTCTATCTCTTGTGTCGGGAATCTCGAGCGAGATTTTCGCGACCGACGATGTTCTTATTACTTCTGTCGACCTACCACCCCAAGGGCAAGAGATGTGGATTTCCGACGCCATGGGTGGTATCACACAGATGGACCTCCGTGCAAGCCGTTCTTACGCCAAGCGGTACAACATAGGAACTCACAAGATCGGCAATGTCAGTATCAACCCGACTCACCCATACTTTCTCGTGACTGCTTCCAACAATCGTGATCTGACGTGAGTCGGCCTCTTTGACTTCGACGCATATCCTCATTGTCGGTTCATAGAGTCTGGGACACGCGGATGCTTATCGACCTGGATGGGACTGCCCCTTCAGCTCCTGCCAACGAGTCTCCGCGCAAAGGGAAGGCCAAAGCTGTCGATGTCGTTACGTTTCCCAAGGAGGTGGAAGCAGAGGCAATCACCGAGCTGTTGGATGCACCGAGCGGTTTATCCGTGAAACGAGCACGGTGGAGTCACAACAAAGCTGTCAGTGCAGCTTACTGGGATCCCCGAGGGCGTTCAATCGTCAGCACAAGCTATGACGACACACTCAGGCGTAAGTTTCTCGTCACTCCATACCCGGTTTAATCTGACGAATGTTGATGCTAGTGTGGGAGTATAAGCCCTCCCAGCTTGTCAAGGAGGAGCCATTCCCATCTGCACGACCATTCAGCCAGATCCAGCACAACTGCCAAACAGTACGTTTGGTTTACATCCACCTCACACCTTCACGACTGATATTTGATCCGGCACAGGGGAAATGGCTAACCATCTTGAGAGCTCAGTGGTCGCCCAACCCGGACGTCTACCCTCACTTCACAGTGAGCTCGCATCATCTTCTACCGTGGCTGACGTTGGCTTGCTTACGTCTCATGCAGATTGGGAACATGAATCATTCGGTGGACGTCTACTCTTGCAAGGTCGGTAGTCGTGTCTATCGGGCTTCCTCGTTCACTCACCCCGCGACGCAGGGCGATCACATCGCTACTCTAGCCGATAAGTCCAAGTACGTCCGCAGAAACGTACCCAGTGCCCCTGCTGAGTGACATTATTCCAGGATCACGGCCGTTCAAGCTGTGACTTGTTCTCATCCGAGTGTGGTGGAGCGTATAGCCACAGGTAATGGCAGTGGTAGATGTGTGTTGTGGGCACCAGACCACTCGTGAGATGTCGGCCACTTGCACGGTCACCTAGCTATGTTCTTATATATCCATATATCAGCTGTTTTTGTATGCCAACTTCGTGTGGCTATTATTGATACGGGCTTCCAACTGGTGTAAGTGATCGAAACAAAAAGTGCGTCACCTGAGCGATTCGAACACTCGCGGGCAAAGCCCAACCGCTGGCAGCTATGATTAGCAGGCGATCCCGTTAACCACTCCGGCAAAGTGACTACGCCTACTCTCTGTAATACAGTCAAACCCCTCGTAGTGCATACCTGTGATAGTGCATACCCCCACATAGTGCATACCTTTGGCCTCTTCCCGAGTTGGTATAGGGGCATAACGCATACCCCCCCGCATACCGCATACTGCATACCTCGGCCGGGGGGTCCATAACGCATACCTGTGTATATAATCAGTATTAGCGCCCCACATGTATGCCTTGCATGCCGCCCAAATGCGGGATAACTTTCCCATGTGCCCTCCATGCCCGACTGCCAACAGCCTGGAATAGCCACACAAACCGTCGGGACTGGCCGGGGCTCACGCACGACTTGATCCCACCCCCGGCCACCTCTCCCTGCCTCCGCAATGCTCCCTATATCCCTCTCGCCCTCCTCTAATCCGGCCTTGCTGTCCTCGAGAAGTAGATGAAAGAGCGCCAAACGGCCCTTCAAGCTTCTCTTCAGGCAGGGGAAATCATCTCGCAGTCATTGATTACTTCACTCGTATGTAGGCTATGTAGGGGGCGAGGTCAGATAACAAACGGGAGGAATGTGCGCACGAGGAATGCGGCGTGAGGATCAATGCGCGCGCCAGCAGCCAAAAGGGCGCCCTGCAGAAGGGCGTCAATGGGTCTCCCACGATGAGCGCTTCTCTCATACTGCATACCCCACATAACGCATACCTCGGGGGCCTTCCGAGGGGTATGCACTATGAGGGGTTTGACTGTATTACGTATTATGATAATCATTATGCCGCCGCGGTGAGGTCACAGTGTGAGCGTCGTTCGCGCAAGTTTATATGATGCACATTGACACAACCGTCATGGCAAAGAAGAAAAAAACTGCCCCGGCAGCAGCCACGGCGGCCACTTCTCAGACCAAGCCCGTGCAGGTAGTGTTTCCTCCCTTGTCGTTGAAAGAAGACATACGACCCCGTGTTCTTCTTGAAGACCAGATCATCCTTTTCGACGTCCGTTACCTCTCCATATTCACTCGTGCGCCTGCTGAAGCAGCGTTACTTCAGGACTTATTCTCATCTGAAGAATGCAAGGCCTACGTGAAGTTCATCGACAATCTGCCTCTGGAGCCCACGCCGCCACCGAAGAAGGGTGAGGCAGAGCGGGTCAATCGTGCGTCTTCCGTTCTGCCGAATCGACCTGTTCAAATCATTGCTTTGCGCCGTTCCTCAGATCGCATCTCTATACCTTCCGTTGATTTTGCGCAACGACTATTCACTGTTCTCGCTCCTCATTTGCCTGAGTTTCCCTGCCCGGCTTCGGCGAAGCGACCCGCCAACGCGATCGGTCGTGCGGCCCATTCTTTGAACTCCAACATCCGGCTATACAAGTACCACGCGGGTCAGTACTTTGGACCCCACTACGACGACTCGGTGCGCGACACCGCAACGGGAGCAAAATCGGAATGGACATTGCTCATATACCTCACTGGGGAGCAGGACGGCGTGCAGGGTGGCGAGGTATGTACGTCCCGATCCTGCCTGTCTTTCGTGATCCGTAGCTCTTCGTGCCATTGCACAACGTAGACGATTTTCTACAAGGAGCAACGAGGAAAGCCTACTGAGTCCATCATACCTCCCTTGCACAGAGGGACCGCTTTATTGCACCGGTACGAGGCTTAGCTCGCTCACTAGGCGAGGAGGCTGACGGCCCGAGTTCTTAGTCACGGCCAGGACTGTCTGCTGCACGAAGGCTCACCTGTACTGAAAGGAACGAAGTATGTGCTGCGTTCAGACGTCATGTTCACGAGGTAGATAAGATCACAATAGAAGGCGGCCCCCTCATCTCCTCCCTTTCCCCTTCGACTTTCTCTTCATCTTGGGCATCCCTGCCTCGACCACGTCGTCGTCTCGATCCATGTCATCCTTGCCAACGCCTTCTTCTCTCTTCCTCTTCCTGCCATGCCCGCCTTTGATCCCCTGCTCCTTCAGCTCTGTCGATGCCAGCCTGCACGCCTCATCCACACGCTCGCGCAAGAGCGCCACCTCCTCCTTGTCCACGGGCCAGAGGTCCATCTTCTTCCCAGTCACTTGCTCTATGCGCAAGACGAGCTCTACGTCGTATTGCGTGACCAATGTGATGGATTTGCCGGATCGACCCGCTCGTGCGGTGCGGCCGACGCGGTGAATGTAGTCTTTTGAATGTGTCGGGATGTCGTAGTTGATGACAACGTCGACTGACGGGATATCGAGCCCACTGTGAGGTGATAAGTGCATGTCTTGCCTTGCCAACCAAGACCGAACACTGACCGACTCGCGACATCAGTTGCGACCAGCACATTCCGTCCACCGCTCTTAAACTTGCCGAGCGCGCCCAGTCGAGCACTCTGGCTCAACTGTCCGTGGAGCGGAATTGCAGCAAAACCAAGCGAGCGGAGCACAATTGACAAACTAAACGGTGAAGGATAAGGACGAGGAAGATTCCTCGCAAAGAGGAGAAGATTGACTTGCCGTTGTGCATCATGTACCGTGCGAGTGAACACTATCATGGAGTTCTGTGCAAGGTTGTTGGCAAGGTAGATGAGGTGCACATCTTTTTGTGGTAGAGGCATGAGGAGGTAATACTGCAATAGGGTTGAAACCGTGGAGTATCTATCGCACGCTCAACATCTACCGGGATATGAAAGTGTATGAGATGCTCACTTCGAATTGACCTCTACTCGCACAGGGCTCGACAAGCTCGCCCTCTGCAGCTTAGCAACTTTGGTTGTCATTGTTGCCGAAAATAAGTAGGTTGTGCGTTCTTTGGGAATGAGCTTGAGAATCTGGTCGAGCTTTGGTCCGAAATCCATGTCAAGAAGCCTGTCCGCTTCATCCAGAACCTGGCCATATCCCGTGAGTTGGGGTCAAGGAAGAAGCCGTACGTATCGTTACTTACCAAGAACTTCAGATTCCTCAGGCTGAAACCCTTCGTCTCTTCCAGATGCTCCAGCAATCGTCCCGGCGTCGCGACCACAATATGGGGCTTTTTCGCAAGCGCGACCTTCTGGGGCTGAATGTCCACACCACCGATGATAGTCACGCACCGCACGCCCATCGCCGCCCCGATGCTCTCGAACTGTTGAGATATTTGGTACGCGAGCTCGCGCGTGGGCGCGATCACACAGGCGAAGAGGCCCTTCGGTTCCTCCCAGAGCTTCTGGAGAATGGGAAGTGCGAAGGCCGCAGTTTTGCCGGACCCAGTGGAGGCGACGCCAATGATGTCCCGTCCCTGTAGCGCGTGAGGGAGGACCTCTGCCTGAATATCGGTGGGAGCCTTGAATTTCATTTGCTCGAGAGAATTTAGAAGAGGGTCGATGAGCCCGAGAGACTTGAAGGTTGAGGGTGCTAGCGGAGCATCCTGCTCCGGAGGTGGAGCAGACGTGGTGGCATCCTCGGGTGGTGGCATGGCGGTGAGGCGGTTGTGAACGTGGAGGAGGAGGAGGGAGGGAAAGCAGCCTCAGGCCTCAGCGCTCAGCAGTAGGCTCCATCATTCAGCCGCTCGGTTTACGGACCGCTCAAAAAGGAAGGTGTACCTGAACTTGGACTTAGAAAAACCGCGCGTTTTGGCCTCTGGAGTTGTTGTAGCTCCCCTGTGCACGTCCCCCCAGGGCCCAGTCCACTCCCTCTGGCGTGCGGGTTGTAGCAACTAGCTGTAATTTCACATAATAAACCAGCATTGCCGTTCTCGACATAAGAGTCAGGTGTTGTGGCCACTATTAAGTATGTGTTGCCGGCACTCCGATCTCGCTGTCCGACCCCAATTTCCATCATTTTCCGAAATTTCTGCGTCGCTCGCCTCAGGCCGTGCACGCGCGGTGGGACTTTCCCCAATTTTTTCGTGTCTGTTGCCGCTCACGTAGCGTCGGAGTTGGTCAGGCAATTATTTCGAAGACAGCTGTAAGGAGAATGGGCCCAACCGACTGGTCTGCGAATCTAGTAAGTCCCGTTCATGCTGAGCACCGTTGGCCCAAAGTAAGTGCACACGTTCCTACGCTAGGGAGCATCCCTACTCGAAGCAATCGGAATACATCTAAGGCTCCTGAACGCCTTCGTAAAGTAGACTCAACATCCCCTTGTCATGCGCGTGAACAATCGGAGCATAATCATCTATCCCATCCACCGGAAACACGTGCTTCGACAACTGGCACGGATACCGCACCTCGCCCTCCCGACCCGCCCAGTCGAAGTCGATGATAATCACCCTGCCTTCGACACCCTGCCACCAGCCAAGCAGGAGCAAGATGTTAGTCGGGCGCAGATCTCCATGCACCATCCCGTTATCGTGTAGGACCCTCAGCGCGCGCCCCACCTCGGGCGCGGCGGCCCTCTGCTGCTCCGGCTCGAACGCGGGGATGCCCTCGACATATTCCATGACGACCATCTCGTGGCCGCGGCACTGCAGCTCGTCCTCTCCAGGCCAGACGGGGCCGTGGTAGAGCAGGGCAGGCGCGAGGCGCGCCTCCGCGAGCAACTCGTGCGCCCGGGTCCCGTACCGCTCGACGAACTTGACAACGACGGTGCGCGGCCCCGGCTCGTCGAGGCGCGCGAGGAACACTGTAGAACCCTCTCCGGGGTCCTTGAGCACGTCGACGTATGTGAACGTCACGACGCGGTCGTCGCCTGTGATGTACTGCGTGGCGAGAGGGAAGAAGCGAGACATGTCCTCCGGGAGCGGAAGGTGGGTATAGAACGTGTGCAGGCGTTCGAGCGCGACCTTGAGGGAATAGAGCACGCGCGCGTTCTCCAGGAGCACGTCTCCGTCCAAGTGGTGGTCCTGCGATAGCCGTATGTCTTTCAAGCGCTGCACGACGGGCTTTCCCGTGATCATGGCCAAATCATGGCGCCCGAGATGGAGATGTGCGGACCGTCGACGCCGATCACGAAGGAGGGCG
The DNA here is from genome assembly GCF_022376455.1 of Epithele typhae. NCBI lineage: Eukaryota > Fungi > Basidiomycota > Agaricomycetes > Polyporales > Epitheliaceae > Epithele > Epithele typhae. The sequence continues at coordinate 504,837 of NW_025954192.1, read as the reverse complement.
CAAAGCAGCTGTTGAGGATCGTCTGCGAACATGAGGTCAGATGCACGCCGCGACGACGCTCTGAAGAGAGCAACTCGCCCTTTGATCGATGTCACACCAATGCGCGATGTAAGCAAACGTTGAGCGAAGAGCGGCGGTCCCGAATTCTTCATCCAGCTCAATCGTAGCCAGCGCTGCAGTGCCGGAGAACGGAGGAGGAACAGTGGAGGGAATGAAGTAGCCCGGATTACTTCGCGTGATGGACTTGTTGGACGGTCGCTGGAGAGGGAACCCGAGGAGAGCGGAGAGAAGCGGACGGACTGCTTCTTCGAGTTCCCATACGTCGGGGAAGATGCGAGCCCCAACGTACATGAGCTCTGCGGTCGTGCGGACGAAGTCTTCAGGCACGGAGAGACTGCGATCTTGACACAGACGCCTGAAGGCGGCAAAGACGGGGTGGAAAATGTCAAGTGGTGGTGGAAGGGGGTTGACGGCGACGCTCGTGCGACGGCCGTCGATGATAGCGTCTGCACCGCGTTGAATTTCGAGAAATTGGGAAAGACGGCAGTTCTCAGATGGCGTGCCGGGGTCTTTGGCTTTGAGCCGTCTAAGTCCTAGCCGCCGCCAATAGAAATAGTCAGCTTGCATTCTCGGGGTCTAATATATGCCTTGCGCACTCTTCATCATATCGTTGAGGATGCTCCCGTCTTCGTCTTCTTCATGACGCAGCTTCTTGAAATCGAAAGGTGGCACGATCTTGACAACAAGAGCCCGTGTCGTGTCAAATGGTTGTGAGGGTTTGATACCAATTCCTCCCTCGACGGAGTCGTTGTGACACATGTGCTTCGTGATGTAGTCGCAAAACGAGTATGGATCGTAGTCATGGACCACGAAAAGCGATTGCAGATAGGGTCCATAAGTGGCGAAAATGGCGTCCTTTGGCTGAGTACAACGTTTTGGATGTAAGGTCGATGGCACGGGAGTGAGGAACGGAAAACAGTGTAGCTCACTTTGAATATCAGACAACGAGACGTGTCAGGTTGACCTACTACCTTGGAGACAGCGACAAGGAGTTTGAGGAAGTGAGCATCCGACGGGACCGTGACTGTTTCGGGTTGGGGACTACGCAATGACCGCCCCTCGAATACGAAGAGTGGGATGTTAACGTCCATGGGCAAATAACAGAGGAGGATGGAGGAGAGAGAGACAGTTCTCAGCGAAGACAGACAATGTTTCGTTTCGATGACAAACTCATGTTGGTACGCCCCTGGACAATACAGTGGTGTTGAGGGTGGTCCGCCTTCGGCGGACCGTCGAAAAGGGGCCAGGGGAATCTCGGCCGCCCAAGAGTTCCCTCGTCGGGGCAGGATAAGCGCCTGCGCGAGCGGTCGTAGCCTGCGTGCCACAGCCAATCGCGAGTGCGGCTTGAGTCGGCAGTCTTGCGTGTCCATAAAAGATATGGTGTACTTCCGGGCCGGTCGTGTGCTGCTCGGACGATGTCGAAGTGCGCGAGTGGAATTTATTGTACTAATTTGCACCACGATCTCTCCAACATGCACAGAATACATCATACCAATTGTATACACAGATTGTTTCATCGCGGGGTGCTGGGACAGCTAAACATAATCAACTCCGCTGACGATAGCGCCAATGTCAAGAACGGTATCAAGAATGATTCATTGAGTGATTATATGAGCCTCGGACTGAACAGGACTATCTACAGTAATATATATCGAGGACAGAGAGATCAAGCAAAGCTATGAGTTGCACAGACTACTAAGATGTGACAGCAGGACTCAAGATCAGAATATATCGACCATAACCGAAGCTTCAAGCCTCAAGGCCTCAAGGGTCAGGCATCACCTTCCTCCTCATAGATCCGAACACCTCCCTTACCCCACGCCTCGAGCACGCCCTTCCCGGCACCAGTGGGCTGCGTGAACGCGACCTCGCCGCGTGCTGGGTTGAGCGGGCACCCCAAGATGAAGGTGGACGCCGCAACAGACAACAGACGGGAGGCAATGCCCAGTCGACGGTATTCGGAGGAGACGAACAGACGAGGGATGCCCATCGGCGTCGGTAACGGGGTGGGATGAACGTAGAGATTCGTCGAGTCGTCCACAGGCAGGAGCGCCAGAGAGGGCGCGCTTTCCGACGGATCCTCGCCAGCGATGGTTCCTTGAGAAGACAGCGCGTCGGCGACGGTCTGGGACGAGGCGGGGGTACTCGTGGTGGAGGCAGACGCGTTCTTGGACCGCGCGGCGGAGACCTCGGAGGAGCGCGCGATGGCCATTGCCGTCGCGATCCGCTGAGCGACCACGCAGCCCACGATCTTCTCGCGCGCCGGGCTCGGCCCAGGCGCGGTGAGCAGGAACAGGTAGATCTTGGATCGGCGGAGGACCGCGGGTGAGAGCGCAGGGGACGTGAGCGCGAGCCGGATCGTCTCCAGTAGGACCGCAAGCTAAACAAGATCACCGTCAGTCGGCAGGCCCGGACGCCCGCGCACGCGCACGCAGAGGACGACGAGGTTGAAGTCGACGCACCTTCGCCCCGATCTTCCCGCCGACGTCCGGCCGGAAGCACACGACGCGGCCGCGCGCGCCGTTCGCGAGCTTCACGCCAGCGAGGAGCTCCTCGACGCGCGCCGCGTCCGCCTCGCGCTGCTCCTCGCGTCCCCACTCGAGCCCGCGGCGGACGCGCGCGCAGTGCGCGCGGTGGAGCGCCTCGTCGTCGGGTGCGCCGCGCGTGTAGGAGAGGTCGCAGAGCGGGCAGGTGCGCAGCGTCGGCGCGTCGAGCGCGAAGTGCAGCTGTGTGAGCCTCGCCTGCTTCGGCGCCGGCGCGGCCTTCTTGGCGGCGGAGGACTTGGCCTTTGTGCCGGCGGGGAGCTTGGGCTTCCCTTTGGGCTTCAGCGTGGAGGGGGCGGAGGAGGACGGGAGGGACGAAGAGGAGGACATGCGGCGCGGTCTCTTGGTGGGCGTGTTATGCTCTGTGGGGAGGTCGGTGAACGGCCGCTTGCGCTTTTGCGGGGCGGGCGGGGAGGACATAATCTCGGAGATGGGAGAGGAGGGGATGGCGGCTTTGGCTGAGCGCGTGCTGTAGGTCCTGCTCAAGGTGGACATGATGGACGGAAGGAAGAGAGGTGAGACTGTTGAACTTTGAAGCGCTGAAGGCGGCGAGGCAACGGTAGGCGCGCAGTGCACAATTACTTATCGCCACGCGCACGCGTTGGCGTTGTTTGGCCACCGACGCACGACGCGTCAGTCACGTGGGGCGCGACGCCCATCGCGGGCTCCTCCACCAAATACAACTCTATAAGTACACACCAGATACGACTCTGGTGCGTCCAAATACGTGACAGTCTCTGCTGCTAGGTGGTTTCACACCAATCCCGCCCCCCCCGCCCTCCACCTCGTCCAGCAGCCACTTCACGTTATCTCAACCGCGTCCTTAGGCGGGCATCCTTGCGCAGAGATGTTCTGATTGACTGATGTATTACCTGATCCTTACGACTACAGGGTTGTTAAGCTAAAAATACGAAAGGAATGTGATAGCGGAGACTGCGGAGGAACCCGTATAACAGGCCCGAGGGATCGAGGATTTTGGTAGAATGCGAGTTGACTCGAGCGCCTTCACGAGCTGCTCCACGAAGTGATGGTGGACTCGAAGCCGTTGTAGTTGGGCTTCGAGGGCACGACGCCGTTCGCATCGACGGACAGCATCATTTGCGCACCGACCGTAGAGAGCCCGAAGATGGCGACCTCGTCGACCGAGTCGGAGGCGATGTTCAAGATCTGCGACTGGCACATGCCAGCGCCGGGGCACGAGCTTGTGTAGTTCACGAAGAAGCTGTAGAGACCCGCGCCTGTTTCGCGATCGTCAGGACTCAGAACACGAGGTAGAGAATCCGAGGGCGTGGATAGGACGCACCAAACACGAAGATGTCCTTGGAGGACTCGACGTTGACAGACCATGAGGACGTCTGGTTGGCTGTGTAGACCGGGTCCTTAAAGTCCTTGTTGTACACAAACGGAGCGGGCGGGGCGGGCCCGGGCTGGTAGTATGGCTGAAGAGGGAGTTTCGGTTTCGGCATCCCGCGCGGCGCACACTGATAGCTTTACGCACCGTCTCGCTCTGGAACAGGCCGATATAGTGGTTCTGCGCGTTCTGGAGGTTGAGCTGGTACATTACGTGGTGCTCCGCTAGTAGCAAGTCAGTCACAATGGCCACAAGGTCGAGTAAAAACAGCATACAGCCGGAGCCAATCAACCAGACGGGACCCTGGGACTCGGAGAGAACCCCGCGGCCGCTGAAGACGTTGAGCTGGGAAATGTTGGGATCGTCCATGTCATGGTCCGGGGACCAGATCCATGCACCCTACAGAGATGTTAGATTCGGAAGCAGCGAGGTGTTATACGAGCTGAACTAGCCTCGATGTACGCAGAAGCTTTGCTCGTGATGTGGAGGGCAAGGAAGTCAGTGAGGCACTGAGGCCAGTTGAAGCTGCCACGAGGGCACTCCGCGAGTGACTGGTTGGTGCCGGCACCTGTGTGACTGTTGGAATCACAGCTTGAATCCCAGAAAATGAACACTCACTGCCCCCGAGCCGGAAGTGGGTATCCCACACGCCGGCGCCGCCTTGAGTGGTTGGGTGGATGTTCCACTGCATGACGATAGCCCCGGGGGCTGCAAAGCGAAACCCTTGGTCAGCAACGTTCAGCAAGAAACCATCCGACCGTTGTGACATACCCGAGCCACGCGTCGAGAAGACGATGTCCGTAATCTCAACGTCGCCAACCTCGTTCTCCTTACCGACCTGGATGACGGGCTGCGGGTTGTTCATGTCCTGGAACTTCTCGCCCCCTCCGATGATCACGCTCCAGCCCTCGCCAACGAGCTGCGTGTTCCCGGGGATGTAGAGCGTGTCCGACACGTAGTACACGCCCGCGTCGACGAAGATGATCTTCTTCCCGGCGCACTGCGTGATCGCGCGCTGGAGCGCCTCCGTGTCGTCCGCGACCCCGTCGCCCTTCGCGCCGAGGCTCCGCACGCTCACGAACTGGCTCGGCGCATGGTCCACGTACTGCGGGTGCGTGCGCCCGAAGACGCGTCCCGCGCCGTCGAGCACCGCCGCGGGCTTCCGCGCACGAACCGTGCCCTCGGTGAACGCGCTGGCGCCCGCGAGGCCGGTGTAGACCATGCCCTGCGCCCAGCTGTCGATGACCATCGTGCCCGCGCCGTCGGTGCCGGCGAGGACGGGGGCGGTGGTGTTGAGGACGCCGACTGCGACGGGCACGTTCGTGAGGCGGACGTTGTTGAGGATGAGCGCCGCGTTCTCGTGCCCGGTCGAGTTGGCGGAGCCGCGGACCATGATGGGCGTGTCGTTGACTACGGCGTCGATGATCGCGAGGGAGCCGACGGAGCCGGTCCCGACGTCGAAGCCGACGGAGCAGTTGTTGACTGTGAGGGGCATCAGATCATAATGGAGAGCATGACGGGAGCAGGCGTACTGGTGACGCCCTGGTATGTCCAGCCCCAGTTCCAAGGAGAGTAAATTGCGCGAACGGCATTGTTGACGGTGACGTTCCTGACAGTGAACCTATGACGCGTATCTCGTTAGTACGTACGAGCGTGTGTTTTGAGTGCTTGGTGGGACTGACTGCTGGTTGCCGTTCCACATGCCCATGTCGCCTCCGTTGAAGACGATGTCTGTCCACACCATGTTTAGCTGGTATCATGCCTAATCTGCCGGGTGCATACCTCCCATGAAGCCACCGCTGCCGTTCTCCATGAACAGACCCTGATGCTTAGTACCGTTGTCCGAGTTCATGTTCACGACGACATTCATAAGGGACGTTGCCTGCGAGACCTGCCAATGGATGCCTCTCGCGGTCGCGTTCGCAGGCTGCTGGGTGGTGTCAATGACGAGATTCCGCACGCTGCGGAAGAAGTTGTCCTGGTTGATGTACCAGTTCCCGTTCTTGTTGGACGGGTCCGCATCTAGAGCAGCGAGTGGTCAGCGAGTGTACCGACCTATTCACAAGCTCAACGCACCGATAACGGCAGCACCGTCGGGCCCAAAGTTGGGGTCGGCGATAATCGTTGGCGGATGACGGGCGTCCCCGATAAGCTGGGACAGGTAGTATGCCCTGAAAAGCAAGCGCGTTCAGCCACTGTGGCACACGTGGAAGCTTCATGGAATGAGTCTCACTGGATAGAGGAGGTGACGCGATACGTTCTGGGCACCAAGGGAAGTCGGTGAGTGCGCAGCGTTTGGACGTAGAACGAAACTCACCCCTTCGGGAAGTAGATGATCGCAGTGGTCGTGGTCGTGGACCAGCAAGTCACGTTGCCTCCACCACACCTGTTGCCGGTTGAAATCGCCGCGCTAAGGGGGAAGGCGAGCTGTGTCAGTACCGCTGCGCGCAGACAGCGAGACTACGGGGGCAAGAGCACGCACTTGATGGCGGCCGTGTCGTCGGCGACGCCGTCGCCAACCGCGCCGAAGTCCTTGACGTTCCGGAAGACCTGGTACGAGGCGGGGTCCGAACTGTACGGCGCAATGCCCTGGTGCTTGATGGACTCCATCCAGAACGGGGCGTCGGGCTGCGCCTCGGGCGCGACGAGCGCGTGCGCCCCGAAGGCGGCCGTGGAAAGGAAGGAAAGGAAGGCGGAAGGACGCATGTCGAGGCGTCTGGAAGGGGCAAAGGCCCGAAGGAAGGAAGGTGAGTAGAGAGCGTGGGGGGAGGCACAGAGGACTCGTTGAGGGGGTGCCTGCGTGGCCGAGGGCTTATAACCGAGCCGGACGGGGACGAGGCAGGGGTCGCGACGGAGCGACGGAGCACGCGTGCTCTGGCACAGCTGGAGTCGACCCAGTTCCCGATGTCGTCCAGCACCCCTACGCGTTGCGCTGCGAGCAGCGCGGTTGTTGATCGTGAGGGCGAAGGGCGCCGCCGACTCCTGAGGCCTGAGTGATTGGGCCCTGGGAGTGGTGCTAGTCTGACCTGGTCTGAGACACTGGTGGCGGGCACAGAGACGGGGAGCGGATGCTACCTCGGCCTCAGGTGCGTATACATGACAGGATGGGCCAGATGTTAGGCGTGAAGGCGCGACGGTGAAGAGGAAAAGGGTGCGAGAGGCACACGGGGGTTCTGCTCCTCGCGAAAAAAGACGTGGGCCATAGGTATGGTGGATGCATGCGATGGTCGTCGAGGCCGAATCAGTCGCGAGGTGTTCCGGTGGACGGTCGTAGTTTAGGTTGAGCCGCGGGCGCCTGCTGGCGGAAACACGCAACGGGCGTTCGTCCGATTCACTGCCACCGCTCATCGACACAGCTCTCAGTGGCTAGGTTGCCGACGACCCCTCGGGCCTCAAGGCTTCATGGCCCCGTTCACCTGTCGGCCGTTTCGGTTGCACGAATGCCAAGAAAGCTTCCATAGCCCAAGAAACAAGGCGTCCATATATATTCGCATGGTATCTGCATCCTCAGGCTCCTCTCATCTCCTCCCAACCTCCTCGCTAGTCGCCGTCGGACTCGCTCACGACTGCGTGAACGTGATCGCATGGCAGACCGCGCCCTCGTTGGCGTGCCCGCCACAGCCGATAACCTCGCTCCCGAGCGTGAGCAGCCCGGGCCAGAAGGACGGGATGCCGGTGACGACGGTGCGCTCGCCCCACGCGCCCGTCGCGACGGGCGCGCCGGTGACGACCTTGAACGACGCGCCGTCCGGCCACGAGTGCGCCGCGGTGTTGTCCTCGTCGGTCATGAACGAGACCACGAGCTTGTCGTCTTCCGTCGCCGCGATCTGCGGGGCCCCGGCTGGCGCGCGCGCGGGGTCATCAGCGGGAAATCCGGGTTCATGCGTGACAGAAGAGGGCGGGGCGTACCGTTGAGCGAGCCCCCGGGGTTGTAGACCACGCTGCGCTGGCCCCACGTCGCGCCCTCGTCGGTGGAGACGACGCTCTTGACGGAGAAGAGCCCGCCGCGGCCCTCGGTGGTCTCGAACACGCACATCAGCTTGTCCGCGCCGTCGTTGAAGTCTGCGCCCATGTCAGCGTACGCACGCCACGCGCTCGAGGGGACGCACTCGCGCAGCCGGGCATGCCGTCCCGCCCGGTCGTCGTCGCGCCCGCGACAGTCACGGGCGCGCCCCACGTCTTGCCGCCGTCGAAGGAGGTCTGCATGAGGATGTCCTGGTCCGCGCCCGAGTTCTCGGACGCGTAGTACACCTGCAGCGAGCCGTCCTTCTTCGACAGCCTGAGGAACGGTTCCTGCACTCCGCGCCCAATCAGCCCCGGACGGCCACCCCAGCACCGGCGGACGCACCCAAAGCCCGTTGTTGTCCGCGCCCGCCGCGCGCTCCGCGACCTGGCTGAGGAAGCTCCACGTCGCGCCGCCGTCGTGCGACACGCACGCGGTGATGCGGTAGTACGTCGGCGCGCCCGCCGCGTTGAGGTCGTGGTTCCGGAACGCGGCGAGGACGGCGCCGCCCGGGGAGAGCTCGAGCAGGTTCGCGTTATCGAGGTCCCCGGGCGCGGTCGCGATCGAGCCGAGCGCGGCGAAGCTCCGCCCGCCGTCCGTCGAGCGCGTCACCTGGAGGATCTTGTTCCCGCCCGAGACTTGGGTGACGGTGCCGAGGAGCGCGCCGGAGGCGAGCGCGGCGAGGCGCGGGTACGCGCCGTCCCCGGCGGGGAAGATGTCGACGGCGGTGGGGCTCACGTGAGGGACGAGGCCGTCGCGCGCGGCGAGGAGGGGGCGGGGGATGTTGAGGGAGAGCGCGAGGGCGGCGCAGGAGAGGAGGGAGAGCGCTTGGAGGAGGCGCGCCATGGAGTATGCGGAAGTGGGACCTTAAATACGGATGTGTAGAGCAGGATCCTGCTGAACGAAAACGAGAGGCGCGGTCGGAGAGACAAAAGTAAACCGAGAATGTGAAGGAAGGCAGTCGAAGGGGGTGCGCAGAAAAAGGGTGGAGAGGTCAAGCGGAGACTCGCCTTTTGTACGAGATCATCGGCGGGAGGCGCTGCGGTTACAACGGTTTACGCCTAGATGAGCCTAGCTGGTCTCAAGGATGGTGATGGCCACAGAAGCACCGAGCCTGCTAGCACAAGTCCTTATGGTGTGGGGTCATACAACGTGGTCCACATGGACCCCTGTAGATGCAATGATGAAGGTTTGTCTGTGTAAGTCACCCAGACAGGCAACCTAGCTGGGTCACTCTTGCACAGTCCGGGGAGTGAACTCGAACAGCCTGGATAATGGCAGTCACGGCAGGCCACGGCTCGACGGCTGATGGAGACGGCCCCGAGCTTTGAACATCTGGTCATGATTAATATGATGCTGCTCGGAGGAGAGCAACCCTTCGCATGGGTCAGCAACTGGAGCGATAGTCTAAGTGAGACACGAGGAGATGGGTGGGATGCGAGGATCGGGCGTCCAGGTGGCAATGCAGGGACCTGGGGCCTGTATCGCCTTAAGTACTGCCACATCTTGTACCATTTCGACCAAATGTTCATGTCACGCGTCACGGAGGACCACAATGAGGAGCCACATGAGATCCATTGAAGAGTGACGGCATCAAGGCTGGCCTTGGCGGAGACAGTCGCGAAGAGTCGAGAGACGAGTATAGAGCGGAGGGACACCAGTACAGACGGCTCAATGTCCTAAACTATACTTGACCTAGCCAGGTGGACGAGATTAGCAGGTGTGGTTAAAGACGACACATACCTGTGGACACAGCGGCGGACGAGAGACTGCTGCCACTGAGGAGAGACTGGCAAGTGGAGTGTGGACACGGTCAGAGACGTCCCACCTTTTGCCACGAGCACTTGAAGACGGCTATCAGCGGGGGATGCATCAATCAGCAACCAGCAGATGCGATATCGCCGGCTGGAGGCTTGCGGTATCTTCTGTCTTCGAGGAGCGCAGTGAGCTTCGATTGGCGGGCAGTGTTTGCGGGCATTGGAGGACGTGTGGGAGTCGGACGTATGTTCAAAAGCGGCATCTAAAGTTGGCGAAAGGCGTCAACAGTGACATCATGGATGGTCACTCAAGTAGAAGACAGGTGGTTGGAAATAGCAGTCCGAGGGGGCCGACGGCGGCCATCGGCCGGCGAAGGCAGCCACGACTCTTTTTTCAACCATGCGGAGAACATGACACGGACCTGGTTGGGTACTTGGGATTCGCCTTTGAGGATACCTTTGGCGCTGTGAACGGCGAGGCGAGGGCGAATTGGACTGCGGTTGCGGGCAGGCCTCACCTAAGTCCGGCCACGATCGCACGACGGTGGGAGGCTCGGGGCGAGCGCAGACCTGCGCAGACCTGCCATCCGCAGACGTCAGTGGACGGGGGTCCTGGCGGCCTGACTCGACGGATTCGACATCCTGTCACGTAAAAAGTGGGAGGCGCAGACGCCTCTTGGCCAGATCGTTGGAGGCTCTTCAGCCTTGAGCCAAGAGATGCAAAGACCGTACAGTGTGTGTGGGACACGGACGAAGGGAAGACTAAGTGGTCTCCTGGGCGATGGACGGCGAGCTCTGGAAATGAAATGCTTGCCGAGGCGTGCCGGCAGGCGCGTGACCCGCGCAGCTCAGGCGCTCGGGCTGGGCGGTCGAGGGAGGCGCGCCCGCCGCCCGCTCGCTCGCGCCCGTCGCCTCTTGTCTCCCCTTCCGGCTTGGCGCCACTGGCTCTTTCTCTCTCTCCTTCCTCTTCCCCTCTTCCGCGAGCCGCGCTCGCTTTCCCCTCGTCCCACTTCCCCCGACGAGGCCCTCTCCCGCCTCGCTCGCTCCCCCCTCTTGGCCCCCTCCCCCGGTCCGATCACCCAAACTGGTCCCCGCCGCTACGTGAGTCTCGCTTGGATCTGGTCACGGCCTCCCGCCCCCGTTCATTCTTACCCGACGCTAATAATCCTTGCTCCTCCCTCTTCTCGCCCGCTCCCTCTTTCACGCTCTCTTTCTGGTTTCTCGTCGCTCCTTTGCCCCCCCACCTCCTCGCCGCCATGGCGCACCAACACAGCATGTCCAACACGCCCTACCAGCCCGTCTTCGTTCACAGTAACCCGTACAGCCAGCCAACCGACTCCCGCGAGTCCTACTACGATGGCCCCGAGGCAGAGCACCTCCAGCCTCATCATGATGCTTTCGCCGCTGGGTCCTCCCAACCTCGTTTCTTCCCAGGAAACCGTGAATCCTTCGCCTCTTCCAACCCTACCCTCACCGGCGACTACCACGATCGTAATGGCTCCTCCATCGCGCTGAACGACAAGCCTGGTTATTACACGTACAATGACTCCGGGGACGTGGGCATGCCTCCACGCACTGGTCCCTCGCCCTATCTCAACGAGAAGACCGCCTTCCCTGCCAAGCGCTCTCGCAAGAAGGCCATCATCATTGGCGTCCTCGCCGTCCTCGCCGCCGCTGTCGCTGCCGGCGTCGTCGTCTACTTCTTGGTCATCAAACCCAAGAGCTCAAAGAGCTCTCCGTCGGCCAACACGTCCGGCGCGAACGACACGAGCACCGACAACGGCAAATCGGACACCACCAAGAACAACCTCGTCGTCACTGGCGGCGATGGCAGTACGGTCACGACCGATGCCGGCGATACGTTCACCTACACGAACAGTTTCGGCGGTGTCTGGTACTACAACCCCGAGAACCCTCTCGAGAGTGGCGCACGTGCCCAGTCGTTCACCCCTGCGCTCAACGAGACCTTCAAGTTTGGCGAGGATCCCATTCGAGGGTATGCCTTCGCGTCCTCAAAACGCGTCCCATATGTTGACCGGTGTGACGCACAACAGAGTCAACGTTGGTGGCTGGCTTGTCACTGAACCGGTACGCGTCTGCTTCTATGTTGCGGCTGTGGCAACTTGCTCATGATTGACTGTTACAGTTCATGTGAGTTTGATGTCAGATGAGGTCGAACGCATCTTGACGAACCCCACTGCGCTCAGTGTTCCCGCGCTGTATGAGAAATACATCAACGGCTCGACTCCGGCGTTCGACGAGTTCGATCTTACTACCAACATGAGGGCCGATGGCAGCCTGAGCGACCTGGAGAACCACTACGCGACGTTTATTGTACGTCTTCCGGTGACTGGTTTTACTCTCTCATTGACTTAGTTTCGTCCAGACCGAGCAAGACTTTGCCGAGATTGCCGCTGCCGGGCTCAACTTTGTCCGTATCCCGATCGCATATTGGGCCATTGAGACTCGCGAGAACGAGCCGTTCCTCGCCCAGACGTCGTGGAAGTATGTATGCTTACAGCATCGCCACATAGTGCAGTACTGATCACAATTGCCTGCATTTAGGTACTTCCTCAAGGCTGTTCAGTGGGCACGCAAGTACGGTCTCCGTATCAACCTCGATCTCCATGCTCTCCCTGGCTCCCAGAACGGCTGGAATCACTCTGGACGGCTCGGCAACATCAACGTCCTCTACGGTCCGATGGGGATCAACAACGCTGAGCGCTCGCTGGACTATATCCGCATAATCGCCGAGTTCGTCTCCCAGCCCGAGTACAGCGACGTCATCGTCATGTTCGGCCTCACCAACGAGCCCTTCGGCCCGACGATCGGCAAGGACGCCATCTCGCGCTAGTCCGTCCTGTCTCCCTTCCTGCGACGCATTCCAACTGACCCGCCCATAGTTACGTCCAGGCGTACAGCAACGTTCGGACTGCCTCGGGCAACGGCAACGGACCCTGGATCGTCATGCACGATGCCTTTATGGGTCTCCCCAACTGGGCCGGCTTCCTCCCCAATGCGGACCGTGTGCAGCTCGACATTCATCAGTACCTCTGCTTCAACAGCCAGTCCGCTGACGATTACACGGTGCGCACGGCCGCTACCATCCCTTGCGGCACCTGGGGTACCGGACAAAACGCGTCCATGTCCGCCTTCGGAATGACCCATGTTGGCGAGTTCAGCAACGCGATCAACGACTGCGGTCAGTGGCTCAACGGCATCAACATTGGTGCTCGCTTCGATGGCTCCTTCACTCCGGACCCGTCCTTCAAGGCTGTTGGCAGCTGTGAGACCTATCTCGATTACACCCAATGGGATCAGCAGTGGAAGGACTCGATGAAGCTCTGGGCCCTCCAGAGCATGTCTGCCCTTCAGGTACGTACTCAGAGCTATGGGCCATCAACCTTGCTCACCTGATTTGCCATAGAACTGGTTCTTCTGGACATGGAAGATCGGTAACTCCACTGTTACTGGCCGTCCCCCATCGCCCGCCTGGTCCTACCAGCTCGGTCTCCAGGAAGGCTGGATGCCCACCGATCCCCGTGCTGCCGAGGGTGTCTGCGATGACACCGCACCTTTCGCCGGCACGATCACCGACGGCTCAGGCCAGGTCCCGCAGACGTTCCTTGACACCTTTACGTGGCCCCCTGCGTCGCTCACCAACGAGCCTGACCTCGCTACCCTGCCGCAGTATACCCAGACGGGTACGATCATCACCCTCCCTCCGCCCGCGTTCACGAGCGGCAGCTCTACGATCTCCGCGTCCACCGGCAACGGCTGGAACAACCCCTCGGATACCGCATTTCTCTTCGTGCCCGTCGCGAGCTGTGGCTTCCTCGACCCCTGGATTGGCCCTTCGGCCACCATGGTCACCTGCCCGCCTGTGCAGCGCCGTGAAGACTTCGTGCCTCGCGCCGCGGCGCCGACACCCCCGCCGATGCCCCGCCGGTGAACGCACGCCACCGCTTGTTGTGTCTCGCGCACTGGGCCGTACTCGTCCCTCTTTCCGGGCTTTGACTCAGACTGTCCGACTGTAAGTACTTACCGCACCACACATGACGACAGCCGAACGCTTGCGCGCCCGGCACCGTGCTCCCTAGGACATTGACCGACTTGTTAGTAGTACCGTACTAGTTCATGCTGCCCTTTCACCCCCGTTCCTTCACACGGTGGCATGTAGTATACGATTTGCGTGCGCAGGGTGTGTATCGCTCGCTTCCCTCCGTACGCGGACCCTCCCTCCCTCCTTCATTCCGATAACGACCCTCGGGCAAGCTTTGCCGGCGCCCCTCACGCATACATACATTCATACCTTATTCCTTCGGCCATGATCCTCGATTCCTCTCTCGTACTAGGTAGTGTCGATATTGACGGACTTCTTGGACTCGTGCGACTGTGTTGTGTCCGTCCGTTTAGACGGAATGCATTGGACCGGATATCCGATGATGAGTGCTGAGAAGGTGGGCCTGTGGCCTTGTACCTAGGACTCATTCGTCAAGACTATACATACCCTATAGGCAGACCGTGCGCAGTGGGTCTTCCGCCAGCAATAAATATTGCTGCGAGAAAAGCGTCGCGACACACACGCCGCTGGGCGAGCCCTCCTGCAGTCGATCACAATTGCATCGCGAGCGGAAACTGGAGTCTGGGCTGCTGCACTACTAGTACTGTACATTGCGATCGCGCCCGCCGGGACCGGACGCACGCGCTCAGTGCTCCCCCGACGTGGTCGCGTACCGGTCCTCGAGGTCCTCCTGCCCGCCGAACCCGCCCTCGAAGTCGCGGTCCACCGCCGCGGCGGGGTCCGCCTGCGCGGGCGCGGCGCCTTCCGTCTGGGCAGCGCGCAGCGCGCGGAGCTGGTCCTGTTCCTGCGTGCGCACTTAGCCGGGGAGCCCCGGAAAGTTGAAACGGCGGCTGCGCGCGAGGCCCGCGGGCAGACCAGTACTAGTGGACGGTGCGTACCTTGGCGCGCGCGTACTGGGCCTCGGCGGCCTGCTCCCTGGGCTTCCAGGCGGAGTCCTGTGCACGGGGGCGGGCGCGGCAGCCTGCGGTCAGCCGACTGATCACGGAAATTCCAACTCACCCCCTTAACGCAACCGAAAGGAAAAGGCGCAAGGAAGATGGGGCGCACGATGTGGCGGCGGCGGCGGCAGCTTCCATGTCATTGTGGGACGCTTCTTTACGTGCGCATTGTCTACATATTGTATTTAAAATGCCCTGGGTTATATGGCGATGTAGTCTTGCTGTCTATGATGCTGTGGTCAGCGCAAGAATTGTGGTGGTCTCATGGTTCGAATCCTGGAGGATTTTTTTTTTTCAATTGTTGCCACTGGTTGTACATCCAGAAGTGAATTTTCTGTCTGTCCCTCGTTTTATTCATATGTGCCGCGCACGAGTTCACAGCATGTCCCGACTGTCCGATGAACGAGTCAGTGTCCCATATTATACTCGCTTTTTCACATTGTGTGACAGTACTTGCAGGATTCTGTCACTCCCGCGGAGTGTAGCAACGCCATACAGACCCGCACGCCCATGGGCCCAGGAACCAGCAGCCATGCCTCCCGCTGCTGACGTGAGTCTTTCTGCGCCTCACACGCAGATAGCTACCTACTTATGGCTGACCGAAACCCACCGAGTTATTTGTGTATCCCATGCCGCCCCGCAAGTACAACTGTTCCAATATCAATAGGCCGTTCTCGCGCAGGAGCGTCTTGGAGCGGGCCACAGCGCTAGCGCCCTCGCGCACCACCGCGCGACGGGCAGCACGAGTCTGAGCGCACCACCGTGGGCGCCGCGCAGTCGTGGCGATGTCTCTGCGTGCACCCCGTCGTGCGCGAGGAGTTTAGATCCGTAGTGCACGTATATCGCCGCGCGCGCGCGGTGCTCGCGGCGGTGCGCTCGGACTCGCGCTGCCCGTCGCGCGGTGGTGCGCGAGGGCGCTAGCGCTGTGGCCCACCTCGCGAGAACGGCCTATCGCTCCCGTAAACTACTCCTCCTCCTCAAATCACGCACCTCTTCGCTACACTCCTCCGTACTCGGCCCATTTCGGGCGTTAGATTCCATCGAAAGAACACCTGCATTACTAAGACTACCAAATCGAGCTATTTAGGCGCCGGGTTAAGGGGGTGAGTTGGATTCTCCTGATCACGGCTTGGATGAGGGGTGCACGCTTCACTCGCCTCGGCGGTCTTTCCTGAGCTCATCGGAGGTGCTGCTTGGGGAAGTGCTGAGCGGTGGAGATGGGGGGAGATGGCAGGCTTGGTTGTGGGGCCCCGCCGCCCTGCGGCCGAGTGAACGCGGCGGGGACGGGCCGGTGGACTGGGTGCGTCATTTGCTTGTGGGCGTCTGAGGCGTAGGGCGAAGTCCGCGGCGCTCGACGCCGTAGGCAGCACCAGGCTTGGCCAAATACAGCTGCTCCTCCTACCAACTTCACTATGGTATAAGCGTCCCAGGCCTGGACGATCCTTTGTTGATTCGCGAAACCTTGACTCGAGGCGATTGATCTCATGGCCTGTCATCAATACCCGTAAGATGTGGACACTAGTCGTAGAGTCGCCTTCATGAGACTAGTAGTACGAGTAATACGAGTACAGCGCGAGAGCGTAGACAGCAGGACAGCACAATACAAAAAATAACACGAACGTCAACCAAAGCTATACAACCATTGCGTACACAGCGACCATCATGCGTGAGGGAAGCTGCCATTGGGCCCGGTTTGCTGCTGCTGTTGAGCGTGGGCGGCGTATTGCTGTTGCTGTTGTTGAAGACGCTGCACGCCCTCTCAATCTCGGCTGCCGACAAAACGAGCGGACAGTCATCACTTACCAAAAAAGCCTGGATCTGTTCTACCGAATGCAGCCCCTGCATCGCCTGCATCGCCGGCGCGCCGCGAACGTGCATGTTGTGCGGATAGAACGGCGTCATGTTCGCATGCACCATCGGGTTCACAGGCGCGCCCTGCACAGGCTGGCCCGGGACCGATGGCGGCCGCTGCACGTTCGGCGGGCTCGCAACCGGCAGCGGCGGCGACTGATGCGCCGGCACCCCGGGGACGAGCTTGCCTGTCGCGCCGCGAACGGCGGTGAGAGGTGCACCGAGCTGAGCGCGGGCGCCGCCGCCGTGAGCGCCGCCGACGCGTTCGACGGCGGGGGCATCTGCGCCGGCATCTGGGGCTGCGCTGAAACCTGCGCCTGCTGCGATGGCTGGCCGGGGACTTGCTGCTGCTGCTGCTGCGCCTGGCCCTGTGCCGCCGCCATCGCTCGCATGTGCGCCACCTGCAGCTGTTGGGCGGAGAGCTGAGGTGGCGACATCCGCGTGTTGGCGCTGGCCAGGGCCGCAGCGATCCGCTGCTGCTGTTGCTGCTGGGAGATCCCGACCTGGCTCCGAATGGAGGGCACCATCGGAGACTGACCGGGGGCAGCACGAGCAACACCGTTCGCTTGGGGATGCATCGGAGTTTGCGGGTTTTGCGGTGGATGCTGCTGAACGATAAGCTCGAGAGGACACGTACAAATTTATGTAGACGTACTGCGTTAGGAGGTAACCCTTGCGCGCGCTGCTGCTGCTCCCGCACGAGTTGCTGTCGATTCATATTAGGTCGTTGTCGCAATGCTAGGTCCTGCTGGTCTCTTGCCTCCTTTTCGGCTTTCATTCGACTAAGCTCCGCCGGCGTCAGGCGCGGCAGCTTCGTGAACTGGCCGTGTGTGTCATGCACCGCGGCAGGCTTGACGCGTGGCGCAGCTGAACAAAGGTCAGGAGGAATTTCTACGTAGATCCAGCACAGCGTCTTACCAGAGCTCTTCTGCAACGCCTCCCGCTTCTTCGTCGACTTGCGCACAGCGTCGTGCATCGACGCATGTCTGCGACGCTTGCGCGGCTCACCTGTAGCTGAGGAGCTACCCGCGGTAGCGAGCCCAGACGTTTGCGTGAGCGACCGCTTGTGCCCTCTTGTGGCCATGTACGCCGGGCGGCAGAGGCGGACGCGCCCTCGTCCGCCCCGTCGCCCCGAGACGAACTGGCCCTGGTCTCCTTCGCAAGTTGAGTCCAGCGTTCTGCGCATTCCCATGTTGTACGTTTGTCGGTGGAGATGGTGACACGGGAAGAGTTGAAAGCGTCTGCCGCGAGTGCCCAATTGGTTGGGTAACGGTCCACAGCTTGCTTGAGCAGAATGTCCTCGGCAGGGGTCCACACGGTACCTTCGCCGTGGTCGGCATTGCGCTTCCGGGGATCTCTGAGGGGAGTGGGTTGGGGAATGATATGGGGTCTCGGGGTAGACGTTTCGAAGAGTGCTGAAGAGATTTCAGCCAGAGATTCACCTATTAAAACGAACCCCTTACCACAAAGATGCTCTTCGCGTGGATGAACAACATCGATGTCGAGGAAGACCGGAGTATCCTCTATACGATCCCAGTGCCCGTCTTCGTAGTGCTTCGCGGGCTGCAAGGTACCAAGTAAAGCGGGTTTGATATGCATGAACTTGCTTGCTGATGTGACTTTGAAGTACGTGGTCTCGTCATGACGCTTGTTTGGATCGTCCTTGTCGCTTTTCTTGTCCCCCTTCTTCCTAACCTCGTGAACAGGAGGAGGGGCGACGTCAAGCATCGTGAACGGCACAAGATCGGGGAAAATGGTGGCGAGGTCGTGAGGGACCGGTGGACCGCCAGACGAAGGGGCAAAGGGGTCCTCGGTGGTGGTGAGTTCGGACATCCCCTTGATGATGTCAAGGTCGTCGGGGTCGATGAAGAGCTTGTCGAAATCCGAGTATATGATAGCTTCGCGGAGAGGTGCGTATTGATTCGCTTTGCTCTTCGTAGACTTCTTGTCCGAGACCTCTTTGCCAGCAGCGCCGAGAACAGGATCCTTAGAAGTCGATTTTAGGCCTGGATGTGCCTCCAATGGATCGGTCTTAGAGGCGTCGACATCCGGAACTCCAGATTGCTCAGTAATGTCCTTCTTGACGTCGACGTTCATTGCATTCTCGGCTCGTGCGGCAGGAGTTTCCCCAAGTGCAGTGAGGTCTTCGATTTCTTCGACTTTGGGCCTGAGAGAGACTCCGGTGGCGTTTGGCTGATTGACCGTGGCCTGATCTTGTTCGAGTTGTTCGAGAGCATCTTGAAGCGCGCCTCCAGGAGTCAGGCCGTCTGCGGCCTCTTGCGTCTCCTTGTCTTGTTCCTCGTCGCTCTCATCGTCCGTGGCGTAGCCGTCGAGAGGAGTAGCGGTCTCCCTTGAATCTGCACCATTCTCATCGGCCTCTTGCGACTCACGGAACGGACCGTCTGGCCGATCTCCTTCACCGTCAGCCATTTCGGCGTCTTCTGGAGGCGGCGGAGTCCAGCGTACGACGATTCCGCGGTTTACGCGCTCTTCCAGAGATCCAGCTTCATGCCACTCCACCACCGCTCGAGAAAGGGTGTACGCCAACGCAAGCTTCCATCGTCGCTCCTCGCGAAAATCTGTCCGCATCCACCTCTGCAAGAAATGATCAGCGCCCTCTCAAGAATGCGGGTGTCATGCCGCCTCACCATCTCGTCGATGAGGTAGTCCCAATGCGTCTTCACGGACGAGCCAACCCCGCGCTGCTTCTTTGGCTGCCTGAAGCTCCACGCGCCGTCCTTGAGCTTCTCGATACGTTCGAACGCGCGCATGTAGCGCAGCTCCGTGATGCCGACCTGCACAATGTTGAATCAGCGATTCAGAACGTGGAACCGTTGCAACCGGTCCCTTACCGACCAATCGCGCGTGCTCAGACACTTTGACGACCGTGACAGCTTGGGATGCAGTGGATTCGCTTTCAGGGTAGCAGCCCATCTATTGAGACTCATAGGCTGCCACTCCTCCTTCTTCGACTCCTTCTCCTTGTCTTTCTTCTTTTTCGACGACCTCTTGCGCGTGAACTCCATAGGCAATAGGCTCGCTGGCGGAAGAGGATACGGAGGTTCGGGCCCAAAAGTAGGATGCCGTACCGGGTTCTGCACGAAGTCCGTGGCACTTTGCCCATCCGCAATTGAGTAGTCCTCCATTGGCTGGGGTCGGGGTAGTGGTATGGTGTAGGCCGGGTGACGCTGATCCTCGCCACCAAATATGAGGTAAGTTTGGAGTTGTGAAGGCGCCAAGATATTCATTGACTGTTGTCCACCGTGCGAGCCGGAAAGCTGAGCGGGAGAGATGGATATGACTGGCGCCCCGTTTGCTTCAGATCTTGAAGTAGCCAACGCCTCTGATTGCTGCCCGTTCGCTGTAGGTTCCTCGACTTCCATAACAGTATCTTCCCCCAGAGACTCGGGCTTGACATCGTTAGACTCTTTCGGTACTTCATCGGGCCGCTGGGGTGGGGATAACGGCGACTTCGGTACGAACGAAATATCAAGGTCCGTGGGAGGAGACGGGGAGGAGAGCGTGGGGGAGTCTTCAGGAGGTGCGAGGGCAGCAAAGTGTGGGGAAGGGGAAGGTGTAGGTGTCTTGGCGGGAGTATGGGACTTCACAGGCCGAGTGACCTCGGCGATAGGCTCGACGACGATGAGTCCCGGCGACTTCGGTATGATTTGCGGCTCTTGTGTGGGATGCTGTGACGCCATGGAGACATCCCCAATGGCCGACTCACTTGGGAGAACTGGTGTCGCGGCGACGGTGCTTGATTCATCGATGTCCATGTCCATGGCGGAGTTCTCCTGCAGGGGCTCTGGAGCCTGAACTGTCACCACTTCATCCTCGCGCTCTTCTTCTTCTTCTTCCTCTTCTTGGGCCTCCGCGCGTGGCGACGTGGGTGGGTCGGACATAGGCGAGTCCAGTATGACATTGACAGCGGCTTCCGCCTCTGCCTCTGCCTCCGCCTCTGGTTCCAAGGCAGCTGCCGGCGGTCCAGGTTGTGAAGATAGCTCTAGCCCCAGCTCCGGTGTTGGCACCGGTACCAGCTCGGGCTCGTCTTCATCGTCCGCCTTGATCTCTTGCGCGGGCTCCGGCAAGGAAGGACCCAGCTCTGGCGTTAGCTCCGGGACGAGCTCCGGGTCCGGGTCGAGAACGTGCATAGGCACGACGGGGGAGTATTCTGGGGGCGTGTCCGGTATGGCGACCTCATCTTCCAAGAGGTTCAAGATGAGGCCGGAATCCGGGCTGGCACGCGCCCAGTGGGTGGTCAGAGCTATGAGGGATGTGGCTGGACGGAGCACTCACTGTTTCTCCATGTCAAACCGCTCCAGGAACAGTTTGAGCGCAACGTTGTCCTCATCCTCCACCGCGATGACGGACCCTAGGTTATCGCGTTTCTGGATGAGGTGGAACATTTCGGACAACAGTTCATTCCGCCGCCGCCGTATTTCTCTGGGACGGGGAGCGCATGGGAAACGACCGAATTAGCAGGAACACATGGCACTCACTGTAGATGCATCACACGTTCCTCCACAAGAGCTTCCGCACGCTGTGCCATCGTTCGGGGAACGGCTGGGCCGAGAGCGAAGGGTGGTCAGGGCTGAGTCGCGTGTGTGGCTGAAGGGGAGAGGTCGAGGTGGCGCGCGACAGAGACGTGGAAACCGCGCAAGAAAGTGACGGTGGGTCGCGACAGCGTAGTCAAAGAGAATGGTCGGCTGTAGGCTTACACAGGGGAGAGGAGGGGGGATGAAGAGAGAAAGAGAGTCGGCTGCCCGTGAGCACATACACACCGGCAATAGCCGAATGTGTGCTTTTCTGTTTATGGCAAGCGTCGTAGTTCATCCACGAACATGTCTTCTGCGACCATACTCGTGAATCACCTCTCATAGACACAAAATGTAGTTTAAATGAATTATAGTGCATGCAGAGCCCTCTTCTTATTTTTACCGACTCTGGATTGCCTCCATTTGTGGAAGGAGCCCAAGCGTCTCCCCAGGTGCGTTCCCACCAGCCGCGCCTGCTCACGCGCTCACGAGCCCACCGCGAGGCAGATGCTGCGATAGATCGCACCCTCCGTCTACACCCCCGGCTGTGCGCGTGCACGCCTCGCCCGCGAGGCCCCCCCGCCTCGTCCTCTCCCTCGTTCTCCCCGCCCTCCCTTGCCTCTGCTCCCTCTCAAGCCCGCGGTGTCGACCATCCCCACTCGACCCCCGCTCGACCCGGAGATCTCGACCGACGGAGCCCAAGTGCGCAGACCCGCTCCGCGCCCAAGCACCCGCCACCCACCATCCGTCACCCGCCACCCGCACGCTATACGTTCTCGATTCCCCCTCGCCCACAATTCGAGCCACACGGTGACCACCCGCGATCGCCCACGTCCATGTCGACGTATACGTACGCACCCCCCGCCACTCGCCACCGCTCGCGCAAGGGCAAAGAGGTCGACCGCCCGGAGGCGCATTGGCCCTCGAACGCGACGAACATGCGCCACACCGTCGACCTCCGCCGAGGGTGGGTACCATCTCCAGAGCTGCACGCGCAGGTGCTGCCTAGGCCATCGAGCCCTGCCGCAGCACCTATTGTGGCGGAGGAGTCTCGCGCCACCAACACCAGGACGTTCCCGACGACTACGACCATACCGGCACGGTCTGCAAGGAGTGCGCGTGCGTATGACGGAGACTATCCAGAGCAGGAAGAAAGGCACACGGGCCCCCACCACCCGCAAGCACAGAGACATACGCTCGGCAATGATATACCCCACACCCGGCGGAGCGCTTCGACAGCGGCATCGACAACATCGCGCACACAAACCGGGTCCATCGAGCGCGAAAAGCAGGAGGAGCGGTCGAAGTCATGGTTCATCGCGCTCTTAACTCGCAGTAGGTATTCACCGCCGCGCGCCTCGATCGTAATCCTCACGTGCGCGCGCACGACCGTCTACAGGGAAACGCAAACGGACCAGCGCGACCAGTGGTGACACAGGCGGGCGCGACAGCGTCGCTGAAAGTTGGGGCAGCGCTGCACACCGCGACCGCGCGCACGAAGTCGAAGAGCCCGCGCCCGCGCCCGAGCCTCTCCCAGAGATCACCCCCACACAGTGGCGCGCGTACGGTGTCTGGGCGCGCCCGCTGCTCGGCCCGCCGTGGAACATGGTCGTCCACAACGCCAGTACGTCCCCCGTCTCTTCCCCTAGCCTCTTCCACATCCCGCGCGTCCTCAACGAACGCACTCCGCACAGCGCCCCCGCGCCACGCTCGCTCGCTCAGCCCGCCACAAGTGGACGCGATGCTCGCCAGCCTGCGCGACGCGGACGGCTCCCCGCACCCCGAGCGCTGGGTCGCGCGCGTCGCGCACCCCGCCCTCCCGCCGCGCCCCGCGCTCTGGCCGACGCCCCGGCAGAGCTTCGACGCGGCCCCGGGCGCGCTCCAGCTCAACCCGTTCCTCCTGCACCCCCGCGCGGGCCCGCCCCCGCTCCACTTCGACCTCCGCGGCGCGCTCGACGGCGTCCTCTTCGGCGCGCCCCTCGCGAGCCCGTACGACGACCCGAGGGAGGAAGCGGAGGGCGAGCGGCCGCGCGCCGCGGACGCCTTCTGGTGCGACGGCCCGAACGGCGCGCAGCCCGCGACGTTCCCCGGCGTCCCCCGCCTGCGCATCACCGCGCTCGCCGACGACCCCGCGCCCCCGCCTTTCCCTGGCCGGTCACGGTCCTCCCCGGGGACGCCCGCCTGCCCGTGCGCGTGCGCGACGTGCTCGAGGCCCTCCAGCAGAACTTCGCCCAGCGCCTGCACCCCGACGAGTGGGCGGAGATGGGGCCCGCGCGCCGTGCGGCCGTCGGGAGGGCGTACTGGCTGAGGGTGAAGGGAAGGGCGCGGTGGGGTGGCGGAGACCGGGAGGACGGGGTGCGGAGGGTGGATTATCTCGGCGACCGATTCTGCTTTCGCGGTCTTGAGCCGGACGCGGACGGGAGGGGTTTATGATGTTCGTGGGCGCGCCGGCGTAGGAGGTGCGGAAGGCGTGTCGCGTCGTTTCGTACTCTCCTCTCTCTTCCTCTTTTGTGTTTCTCTGCGGGACTTCGCATGTCGCACACTTGCTTTTCGGAGTCGTTGGTACTTACGTAGGGTTGCAACGGAAGAATCTGTACGGCTGTACAATACATCGCTATGCTGTCCATTTTGCTATCATCATCTCGTTGTACTAGTATTATACCCAAGTGTTGCTGGCCTTTGCCTGCCGCTCCTTTTACGGGCAGCGAAGCTTGCAATGTCTTTTTACGATTTTTATCACCGACGGCGAGAGGTGTGATTAAGGTGCGGTCGCGAGCGGGGAGTGCCTCCAGATGTAGCGATGGACACGGTGCCGCCAGGCAAGCATGTGCCAACTTATGAAGGCTGTTAAAGGACTGGGACAGAATAGCTGTGTCAAATGAATGGACGTTGGCAGAGGGTCACGATGACCTGGCCAGTACTTACAACTTAATTTGTCACCGAGCCCTATGAATCCACACTGCAGTGCACACACATCGGAATATTCGGCCACCAATTCCGAGGTCCACGATGCGCATAATAATTATCGTTACGGTACTGCCATCACAGCTTACTAGGGTGTAGCTACGGGTATCGACGAACATGAGGCATGACGGGGCAATCGACGATCGACGTGGATGCGAGTGAATGAGCGAAGAGGACGAATGGCCAGAGGTGCGTGTGAGAATCGATGATGTTAAAGGATGGAAGATGAGGAGACGTCGAACCGGGCCCTGTACGCATTTTGCAGAAAGAGCATGCACTAGTCTAGGGAAGGAGCGTCCGTACAATGTGAGGCTGGTATCGGGACACCAATGGCACACTGAGCACGCGCCCGAGAAGATGCAAACGAAGGGGATGTCGACAGTCCATTGCCCGTGCACGAGACTACTGCTTGGTCTCCACCGAAACTACCGAGTCAGTTCTCCGCTTGCCACCGAGCTGTCCGAGTTTCTTGAGTCCTAACGACACGCTGCTTTTCTTCCGCCCATGCTGCTTCTTGCTGATGGCCGAAGCCTTGGAGTCGATCGACTTGATTGACGCTACCTCCGCCGTGGGATCGTCTTCAGGTTCGTGCTCATCAACGAGTACAACATCCTCTTCGCCCGCGTTGCCTGAGAAGCCCCCTGCGCCAACCAGTCGGATTGTTGACTCCGCTTCGTCGGCAGAGGCATCCGTAGCATCAACTAGGACAGTAGAATCGTCCTCGAGCACCACAGAACCCACAGGCTGAGAAGGGCCCGCGCTTCGATGACACCGTCCCGGAGAAGGTTCGTTGCGGTGCTAGGGGAGGTAACTGGGGTGGCGTCGGGAGATTCAACAAACGTTGGCTCGTGTGAGACCAGGGAAAGCTTTGGCGAGGGGGACCTTGAGCGTGCAACACGTGGGGGCACTGTCGTGAGGGGGACACTATTAGGGTCCTCAGCGGGACGTCCCTCGATATCGTTCTGAAGGGGGAAGTTGAGCGTGCTTTCGTCATCTGGCGTGAGGTTGCTAGGGGAGGGTAGGTCGACAGGCATGGGTGCTGGAGGCTTCGTCACGGATATTGATGGTAGTCTTGATGGCTGAGAGAAGTTCGTAACATTACCGAGGGGAGTAGGGAGACTTGACTCGTCTTGTGCCGTCTTCTCGTCGTCGGTAATGACGGGGACCGAGACCACTTGGCCCGTAGCGATATCCGTTGTTGAAGCAACGAGCACCGGCTCTATCGCCTTTCGGATGCCTTCTCCTGCGGAATATTACAACGAGGAAATAAGACGTTCGAGAAAATCAAACTCACCTTGCCCTTATCCGCTGCACCTTGCTGGAAGATATTCTCGGGCACAATCCCTGCGTCTATCCATCGCCGTACGCTCTTGTCTGCCCAGGCCTCGAGGACGTTCCAACCCTTGTACTCTCCAGACAGTTTAATCCCACCGGACCCAAGGTCGCCACCAGTGTCGCCCTGCCCGCCGCCCACGCCGTTGAAGAAGTAGTCGTTGTATCCAACGGAATCTTCGCTGCCTTCGCTCCCCTCGTGGCCCGGACCCATCTCATAACCCTCTCCATTCTCCAGGTCGTCCACGAACCCAGCGAGGAACTTGGCCCACCCCCCGGGGCCGTCTCCACGCCACATGACGACCTTCGTGTCGAAATCACGCCCGAACACGATGACCTGCCCGACCGCGCCGCCCTCGCCCGGGTTCATGTCGATCCCGAGATAGTTGCCCGCCTTGTCCGCGACGAGCGGGATCCAGCCGCGACACGAGTACTCGCGGCGGACCCACCCGGCGGGGATGGACTCCATCAGCTCGCGGAGGCCTGCGTTCGCGCCCGTGGCCGGGTCATCGTCGACCTCGCGCCAGAAGCGCCACTCCTCGAGCACGTCCTCGAGCGGTAGGAGAGTGAGCCGAAGAAGAGCCCCTCGGCGCAGCCCGCGGACGACTCTGGCTCCTGGCCGTCCACGCACAGGAAGGACTCCCGGACGGGCTGTGGAAGCGCAAAGCCAAAGGCCATCTCGGTATCCGCGAGGTCCTGGGGAAGGATACCGTAGTTGAGGGTGTCACCAAGCTCGGGGTACTCGCGCTCGAGCCACTGCCGGAGCCGGTTCCATGTGTTCGAGAGCGGGGGATACGGGTGGCCGGCTGGGACGATCGGGTGGTGGAGGGGGAGCACAGAGGCCTTGGAAGAGGGTGCGCTGCGGGCGCGTCAGCGCCTGGGATACCATGATGATACCGGTGTGCACATACGACTTAGGGACTTCGTAGTAGGGGCCCGACGGGGACGAGGGAGGGTAGGAGTAAGCTGGGATTCCGTACTGTGTAGACGCAAATGCCTCTCCATTGAACGCATCGGGGTGACCTCTGTTGGACGAGGACGTTGGAAGGCTGAAGGCCTCGTGGGTGGAGGTCATGGTCCTGCGGCTATTGCTGCGATTGCTTTTGTTTGAGAAGAGGCTTGCGAACCAACTCATGGCTAGGGAGGCCGGGGTCGGCACGGGGCGCAGTCGGAGAGGCAAGGGACAGGGCGGCGGACGGAAAGCGTATAGGTGAAGCTAGGCGAGACACGAATGATGCGCCTGACAAGCTGATGACGAAACGCCGACAGTCGACTGCGGGCCTTGACGGACGAAGAGATGGGCCAGACTGGAGAGGCCGGGGGCAGTGGAGGAGGTGGATGGAGAAGGGAGAGCAGCACAGCACCAACAGCGGAGGGTCACGAACGACGCTCAGCGCGGGTGGAGCCCGTCCACGGGCGGCTGCCAGGTTGCCTCCAGCTGATATGTTTGAAGGGGCGATCTCTCACCTAGGAGCTGCTCCTGTCCGTGCGGTCCTGACGCCGACCGTCTCGCACACGTGCGGATGGGAATGGCTGCAATACTGTACAATTGATTATGCAATGACGACTGTCCCGGGTGCGTACAAAAATACATATGCGGAAGGCTATCTAGAATGTCGCAACATGGCTCGAAACCTTGAAGTCGCACGCCGTCTTCGCCTTGAGCTCGTCCATCGTCACGCCCTCCGCGATATCGGTGAGCGTGAGCTCGCCTGCGAGACGATCGACCTGGAACACCGCCATGTCCGTCACAATCAAGCCCACCGACCGCGCGCCCGTCAGAGGCAGAGAGCATTCCTGCACAATCTTCGGCGTTCCATCCTTCGACACATGCTGCATCGTCACCATGACTTTCGTCTTGTCCGGGTTCGATACCAAGTCCATCGCACCGCCGATACCTGCGCGTCCAGTTAGCTGCTGCGTTCGTTTTAGAAGGAGCTAAACTCACCCTTCACGAGCTTGCCGGGGATCATGAAGTTGGCAATATCACCCGCTTGTGATACCTGCATGGCCTGATCGAGCAAAGTCAGCGCGTTTCGTGGAAGCAAAAGCTGGGTGCTCACTCCGAGACAAGTAATATCCATATGACCACCGCGAATCATGTTGAACGACTCCGCAGAATCTGTGTCGTAGTTAGCCTTTGTCGCTCGTCTGCGTGCTACACGGTCTAAACTCACCGAACGTGGATGCGCCTGGGAGGAGGGTGGTGGTCTCCTTGCCAGCATTGATGATGTCCCTATATGCAGATATGTTACTATTGGATTTCCATCAGCGGTCCGCCCTAAGTACTCACGCGTCAACCTGGTCAGGTGTGGGGTATGGACCCATGCCAAGAATGCCGTTCTCGCTCTCCAGCCAGACCTTGATCGACGGGTCGAGATGCTGCACGGCAACGCGCTTAATGAAAGCCCCTGGACTCCAGTGATAGACCGCGCTCACCTCAGGAATGAGTGTCGGGATGCCCACGCCCAGGTTGACGTAGAAGCCGTCGCCGATCTCCTTGGCCGCGCGCCTCGCGATCCGGTGCCTCCAGTCCTTCGACTTGTCAGCGTTGGCATTCGCAGCTTGTGTCTCCTCGCTGGGAGCGAGTTTGGTGACCTCGATAGCTTTGGGCTCTGTCGCCTGCACTATTCTGTCGACGTAGACACCGGGCACGTGAATAGAATTCGGAGATAAGCTTCCAACCGGGCTGCAGTGGTGTGATTGAGTTACGTCCGTTCGTTTGAATAAAAAACCCAGATTTCACATACACGATCTCTTCGGCCTCGACGATCGTCAGCTTGGCGTTGCGCGCGATGACGCCGTTGTAGTTGTTCGCCGTATACCTGTGTGAGCGGCGAGATGTCAGACGAGCGCTCTAAAGCCGATCACAGATCCGGCGCACCTGAAGACCAGGTTTCCAACCGCGTCCGCCTTCCACGCGTGGACGAACGCAACATCACCGACGACGCGGGCTCGAAAACAAATCGGCGACCACCGAAAATACGGGCCTCCTTCGGGTTTCCGGGGATCATGACGCCCGCTTTCATGCCACCAGGGTTGTAGCGGATGGGAATGCCGCCGCTCTCGACCGCGGTGTTCGCGCCGGTGGGCGTGAAGACACCCGGCTCGCCCGACGCGTGCGCTTGCAGACGGGCGACGAGCGTGCCCTGGGGGACGAGCTCGATGCCGACATCGCCATTGAGATAGCCCGACTCGAGGTACTTGTTCCTACACAGCGAGAGACCGCGCGGAACGGGTCAGCTGGCACGAGAGACGGAAATAACACGGGAAGGACGCACCCGCCGAGGTAGGAGATCATGACCGTGTCCAGCTGCTGCGTCTTCATGAGCTTCACTGGAGGGTGTGTCAACCGAGTGGATCTCCATGCGCAGAAGCGCTCCCACGGAATGCGCGCGGAAAGACGTACCGAGCCCGTGCTCGCCTGCGCCCGCGTTGTTCGAGACGGCGGTCAGGTTTTTTACGTCCGGTCGGCGCGCGAGTGCGGTGATTAGGGTCTCTGGGATGCCGCAAAGTCCGAAGCCTGTGGTGGCGCAGGTTAGAACGCCATTTGAGCACAGGGGCATTGGACGCACCTCCAGAGAGAATGGTGTCCCCGGTCTTGACGTCTTTGACGGCCTCGTCGACCGAGTCCCAGACCTTGGTTTTCTTGGGCGCGTCGCGGACGACGGAGTAGTAGCGCATGCGCGCAGCCACCACCAAGCGGCTGCTGCTATGCGAGCGGGGTATCGATACCGCGCGGGCCTTGAGGGCGAGCATTACGGATTAAAGTGGGAGGGGGTATGGGAGCGCGAAGGGTATCCCGAGAATGTCACGGAGAACGCGGGGAATGCGGGGTAGAGTGCGGGGAGAGTGCCTCAGCAGAAGCAGCCATCGCGGCTTATAAGCTGAGAGCAGTGCGGGGAAAAGACTTCCGGCAGATTTCCGTGCGGAGGAGGACGCGACACGCCCCATGTGAGGGAGGTGTGGACAGTGGCGGACTTGCCCTGAGGCGTGACTGCCGTCCCTTCCCCGAGCTCGAGCGCCAAACGGCTGCCAATCAGCTCGCCGGCCGCGTTCAGCCAAATCACTCGCCTAGTTCCGCACCCAAGCCGTCTTTCGGCGATGCGGTGGTTGCTCCAGACAACATCCTCGAACGCGTCTGGGGGTCCGTGGCGCGCCGTGCTTTGCCCAGCACCACGCAAAGTAGGAATCCAGAAGGCAGCACCCACGAGAAGAAGGAGCACTACAGACCGCCGTTTCCGAAGTAGACGGAAAATATAGAACGTTATACAAATCAGAGTCGCTATTTGGCACCGTCTATGGCCGCATCCGTGCTCACATTCGCCCGAGCGTGTCCGATACCATGAAGTCGCACCCGGTCTTCGCCTTGACCTCGTCCAGAGTCACGCCCTCCGCGAGTTCCGTCAGCGTGAGCTCGCCTCCCAACCGGTCGACCTCGAACACCGCAAGCTCGGTAATGATGAGACTGACGGTCCGAGCGCCAGTTAGCGGCAACGCGCACTCCTTCAGGATCTTCGGGCTGCCATCCTTTGCACAGTGCTCCATAACCACAATGACCTTCGTCTTGTCCGGGTTCGAGACCAGGTCCATAGCACCACCGATGCCCTTGACGAGTTTGCCCGGGATCATGAAGTTAGCAATGTCGCCCTTCTGTGAGACTTGCATGGCCTGTGCATGCGGTAACAGAAGCACACGAAGCGTTGTCAGCGCACTATCTCCCTTGACGGGCTATTGTCGGACTCACGCCAAGAATTGCAACGTCAATATGACCTCCGCGAATCATCGCAAAGGAGTCATAGGAGTCTGCAGACTTGTGGGTCAACGACAGCGATCGCTTTCACAGGCATCTCCTTACCAAATACCGTAGATCCAGGCAAAAGGGTAACGACCTCCTTGCCGGCATTGATAATGTCGCTAGAAGAAGAACGCTCATGTGAGCCCACAGTGAATAGACTCAGTACGCCGACACTCACGCGTCAACCTCCTCCTTCTTGGGGTAAGGACCCATGCCAAGTATACCGTTTTCACTCTGAAGCCACACTTTGACGTTCGATGGGAGGAACTGCAGAATCGTATCAGATCGCGTGCCTCCACTGAATTACGCTTCAGCCTGACCTCGGGCACAAGCGTAGGCATCCCAATTCCGAGATTGACATAGAAGCCGTCCTTGAGCTCTTTCGCCGCACGTGCCGCAATTCTGTTCCGCAACTCCAGTGCGCGCTGCTTCACCGGGTCCGCCGACGTCTCATCCTTGGCCGAGCCCTCCTTCGCGAGGGTCATGAACTCGATCTGCTTCGGCGCCGTCGCCTTGACGATGCGGTCGACGTACACCCCGGGCAGGTGCACCGCGTTCGGCGAGAGCGAGCCCACGGGCACGATCTCCTCCGCCTCGACGATCGTCAGCTTCGCGTTGCGCGCCATTGTCGCCGAGAAGTTGTTCGCCGCGTAGCGGAAGACGCAGTTGCCGACCTCGTCCACCTTCCAGGCGCGCACGAACGCGACGTCGCCAACGATCGAGGGCTCCATGACGTAGCGCCGTCCGTTGAACTCGCGCGCCTCCTTCTTGTTCCCCGGGATGGCGACGGATTTGCCGTCGGGCCCGAGACGAACAGGGATAGACCCTTCTTCGACCGCGGTCGACGCTCCGGTTGGGGTGAAGAAGGCAGGGTAGCCGGCGGCATGGGCATGCAAACGCGCGACAAGGGTACCCTGAGGGATGAGTTCGAGGGAGATTTGGCCCTTCAGGTACAAGCCTTCGAAGTGTTTGTTGCTGGTCCGTAACATATCAGAGAAACGCGGTAGGCGTATGTCGACGCGAACATACCCGCCAATGTAGGAAGCCATGACCCTGTCGATCTGGCCAGAATGCAAGAGCTTGCCTAGAGTTGTGGTGAGCGTTGTCGTTCAGCTGGCCACTTTTCGACACATACCAAGACCCATAACTCCAGAACCAACATTGTTGGAGACGACAGTCAGTTCCTTCACTCCATCCTTCTTCTCAGCGAGCGCGCCAATAAGCGTGTCTGCATCATGCTTGCGCGTCAGGTCCTTCCACCCAACCACACATGAATGCCAGACACTTACCAGGAGTCCCGCAGAGTCCGAACCCTTCATCACAAACCAGCTGAGATTACACTTCCACGCGCGCATACAGCCGAAGAGGTGACGCACCTCCGCTCAGCAGGACGTCCCCGCTCTTCACGTCCGCAATCGCCTCCTCGACCGAATCCCACACCTTCGTCTTCCCAGGAGCCTCCTCTGCGGCCGCGACGGTGCTGTACGCGCCACTCTGCACCCGAGTCGGCCCTCGGCCATGTGCCCGCGGCGGTACGCTGGTTAACGCCGCATGGTGTAGCGTTCCGTAGACGTTCCGTGTAGGCTGGTTCCGGAGGAGTGCGCGCGGCGCGATCAGTTGGACGGAACACGCTCGCCGAACGGTGTGCATCTGGGTAAGCTTCGCGGAGTCTGGGCTGGCTGCGGGGGTTGGTGGACGGAATGTGTGCGGGGCTTTACGGCGGGGCTGCGCGGGACGTGGCGGGGTGCGGGGAACTCGGGTGCGGGGTAGTCCGGGGTAGCTTGTTGGGCGTTGCGCTGTCGCCTCCGCGGTGCAGGTGGTCGTTGGTGGGAAATACGCGCAGTGTGGAGGAGATTGGGCATCGGCCAGCTAGCGACAGTCTATATAAGGGGGGCCGTCGGGGACGCATGTGAGCTAGTCGTGGGCATGTGAGGGAACGCGAGAACTGTTTTGGACAGGTTGGGATCAAATGCCCGTTCCGTACAACCCGCGTCTCAAGGGTCTCAAGCTTCAAGCTTCAAGTCTCAAGACTCGACACTTTCGCCTATGTATCTGTCACACAGGCCTGGAAAACATGCATGCAATTAATACCTGGGGGTGCTGAAGTTGTAGTCGAGCGACTCTGCAGCGACCTGCTCTAATCAGGACATTCGGAGTCCGGACATCGGTCTCATGACTTACCACAGGCGATAGGCCGTCGGCCGACAAGTTTCGGTCGACCTCTGCTTTCTGGTGACCGGAGCTTTGTATTAGCGCAGTCACATACATGTTTGTTCCTAGTCTACAGGTATATACTTCTTCCTCAGTGCTCACGAGACGTTGAGAGATCGCTTCCCTGGCAGTTCACCGTCTCCGCCCGGGGCCCTTTGGACGCGCGAAAGGTTTCTTGTCACCATCCGTTGCTGGTAGCGCGCTTGCCGCCGCGGTAGTGTCCGACAGTCCAAGCGAAGAGACAAGATACGCCTCGTCTAACTCCGCCGGATCCGAGGTCTCGATCTTGCGAGCGGCCAGGATAGACGAACTCCTTTCTGCAGCCAGCAAGTCCTTCACTTGCTTCACGACGGTCAAAACTGCACTAGAGTAGAGCATGCGATGGCGAACCGCAGATGACGGCGGGCAAGAATAGATGGGGACTGCATGCTGACAGTTTAGCCCGCGAAGTCCAGTTCAAGATGAGTCGTTCACTGACCAACCAGGCGAGAAGAGGGTGATGTGTAACTTTGCGGCCACGCGAAATACGCTAGGCCTGCGCGACGGTCAGTCGTTGTGAAGGGTATGCACAGAGGGACACTCACATGGGTCTGATGTCGGTAGAGAGCTCGCAAGTTGCGAGATGTCGATTGTGGAAGCAGAGGTCAGTTGAATTGCTTCAGTTGCCGGATTGATGTTCTGCTCATTGCTCAACACATGCAATGTGGGTTCGGGATCCAAATAGATTACTCACAAGGACAACGAGGTGGTAGTCATCGCTTGTACCCAGCGCTTTCATGGCTCCTTCTACCTCCGACGTCCATTCCATGGATATCCGCTCACCCACATGAGATGCTCTCGCCCGACTACCTTCGTAGTTGCGCCCGCCCGCTTCGCGCTCCGCGGCCTTGACTTCTTCAATCTCCTTCTCACGTTCACTCATGGGTTTGGGTGCTGCGAGGTGCTGCCTATGTTTCGAGTATGCCTCGGAAGTCACATCACTCTTGGAGGTAGCGAATATGTTATCTGAGAAGTGGGCTGCGCCGAGACCTTTGGTGACAGTGTTCCGGGTGGCTGCATAAACCATCTGTCGGGAACTGAGAACAGCACTGCAATTGTGCGTTATGACACTCACCTTGTCTCTGACTTTCGCATTGTCGGGGACATAGAACACGGCGAGCCAGTCTGACTGTGTTTCGTCTGTGCGGACGAGGACGTATGCGGGTTCGTCTTCTTCGAGAATCTCCGCCAGCCTGTCTAAGTCCTGCTCAAATCTTCCAGATGGAGGATAGGCACCGTTCGGAACCAGGGTTTCTGGTGGGATCGACAGGGGCATGAGCAGCTAGACGGTACATGTGGGCAGACGGAAGGAGCGACCATTCTGGATGGAGATCTTGAGAAACCTGATGTTGCTTGAGCTCACGGCATCTGAGAAGGCTGAGGCGAGCTCGGGCGAGATGGCAATGCCAGTGGGGGCGGACATGGAGGGCGATGTGCAGATCGGGGGAGGCAAGTACGAGGAATCCTGAGGCCTGAGGCCTGAGGAGGAGACGCGCCGGATGCCCGGATCGCGCTGCCGCAGCGGGGAATAACAAGCAGCACAGGTCACCTCCTCATCCTCCACGCCCTCACCCTGCCCTCTGCCCGCGGCGCCGACGACTCTCTTATCGTCGCATCTTGGCACGCTCACTGAAGTAGCCATCTTCCAAACACACAGACGCACGTCACGCACTGGCCAGCGCTGCCTCGCCGTTCACGGTTCTACGCAGCAATCGGTGCCTTTCAACAACCGTCATCGGCGTCCTAGGCTTTACCCCGACCATGGAGAACCCTCCGTATGTCACCTATCAACCCTACAAGGTGCGTTGTACGTACGTCTCTCAATGCATGGTCTGACACCGAGCAACAGTCCAAAAGGCACAACCGCAACTCATCAATTCCCCAGTCCATAGTCAACGAGGCTCCACTGGCCGTGCAGTCGCGCCCCGTGTCGAATCTGATAAATGGCCAAATTTACAGCGAGACAGCGATATCCTTGGCCTCTGATGGTCCTCTCGATGCAGAGAAGCGATCTATAGCTGTGGCTAATGGACGAGCTGTGATGCAACGTCCAGTCTCCATGATCGACTCCCTGCCCCATCTCCGACAAGAGCAGGCGCAGAATCTGCTCATTGCCGAGGCACCCGTGGCCAAGCCCCCGCCTGCCGCCGAGTCTGTTTCATCTCCCGCTGGTCTTCAAAGCAGTTCCTCCCCTACCCCCACTCCTCCACACTCGCCTCTTGTGACTTCTCCACCGACTATGGTTGCAGCGCTACCTTCCACGCCGTCGTCCTCCACGAACTCACCCAAAGCCAATGGAAAATCTATCGCTTTGTCTGTGTCTCCGGTCGCTGGGCCGTCATCTGTACCGTGTGCCGCCCCCGCATCTCCGCGTAGAACCTCCACATTTCGCCGTGTGCCCCTGCGGTTACCCGCTACTCGTTCGGCGCACCCATCCTCCCCTTTGCGACCCGCAAGCATGATTATCACAGGTTCCTCTTCGCTCTCACCACGGACAACGGAGAGAACTCTGGGAGAGCCGAGGAGTGGTATGTCTTCCGCTGTCTCGTCGCCTTCCATACCTGCACAAGATCGTGCATTGCCCTCCATCCCATCGCTCGACCTTCACACTCAACCATCACTGTCCCTCAACCCAATGCATGCGCCGAGCCGGCTCCCGTAGCTCCCGTGGCCGTCGCTGCGGTTCCTACGCGCTCGTCATCTCTGATGACTTCTCCGGCGAGCGAAATCATGCCAACATCACAGCCGACCTCAGTGTCCCCTTCACCCGCCATTACCCCCTCCACGTCCACCTCATCTGCTCTGCCGGTCGCGGGTCGTGCCCCGGCACGCTCTGCCGCCCCGTACCGACCCGGATTCCAGCCCAAGGGTGTGTACCGGCCACGCACAGATGAATTCGTCGAGGCCCGCAACAGAAGTCGGGACGTGGGCCGCATCGAACACACCCGACTCGAGCGAAGGCTCGAGAAGCTCATCAACCTGCATTTTCCGCAGCCCGGCCACAAGGAGGAGGTGTCGGCGGACCACCGGACGACGCAGCGGAACCGGCGCGCCTCGTCTATCTGGGACCTCGACCTCTCGGATCTCCGGACCAAGAGCGCGGGCGACTTATGGCGCGAGGTCGTGCAGTCCCAGGGTGCGCAGAACAGCAAGAACGACATCAGAGGTGTGTTCTCCACATTCTATTTTGTGACTCCCCCGTGAGACCGCGTTTGTGCAGCCGCCGAACAGAAGATTACACCATGGGAGGAAGATTCTGTTGTTTCGCAGTGTCCCCTCTGCTCGTGGGTGCTTTCATTATGTCCACCGGCAAACCTTAGCTTATAATAGTGCAGGTCCACGTTCCATCCCCTGACGAATCGGAAACACCACTGCCGACTATGCGGACGCATCATCTGCTCGCTGCCCGTCAAATTCCCGCAACGCCCACAGACGTGCTCGCTTCTCTTCGTCGTGGACCAGAAGACCGGTCGAATAGAAGAAGTAGGAGAAGGTGTAGACTATGGTGTTCGCAGGCGCACCGTTTCCACGACCGGCAAGAACCCACGGAACGCGAAGCCCACCGAGGTGCTGAATGACGACGAGAAATTCCTGAAGGGTGTGCGAATATGCCACGACTGTCGGCCTGTATTGCTGTGAGTGGTTTAACTCCAGTCAGAATGCTGACAGAGACCATATGGCGATGCGGTTTGCAGCAGCAGCAGTACCGGCATGAGATGGCCTCAGTTCCCTTGTTCGCGAGGCTATACGAGGTGCGCGGCCGGTCGCCCCAAACAGGAGTCACGCGTACTAATCGACGAGCTCCAGACGTTCATCAGCCTGGAGAAGGAAATTGAAGAGGAGCTGCCCATCTTCCAGGAAGTTGTAGTCAACCTCAGGTGGGTTCTATCTGTTTTGTTACTGGTTCAGCGATTCATCGTGCTATGTCAAACAGTAAGCAGGAACGACCAACGCCGGAGGCAATTGCTGCTCGGAAACGCCTCCTAGAGGCCTTTGAGCAGTACGACGCGCTCGCCAAACGAATGCGCAAGCTTCCTTGCGTTCCAGGGAGCTCTCAAGACCGCATACACGGTGCGATTCTCGTTCGCGCAAGCAATTTCCTCCAGAAGAACATGTTCCCGCTCCAGGCACGTCCCCTTCGTCGGCTCATACACCGATTTCATCTTACCGTCCTCTGCTCTCCAGTCCCTCCCGAATCCCAAGAAAGCACCGTCCGGCTCCAACCCAGCCAACGACGCGCCCCCGCCGGACGAGCAGATCATCGACCCGGACTCCGAAGTCGCGCGTGTATTGCAGCCGCTGCTCGAACAGGAGGCCCTGCTCGAGACGTTCGTCGAGGAGGCCAAGGCGCATCGCAAGTTCGAGGACGTCAAGACGCTCAAGCGCAGCCTCCGCGAGATCCGCGACGAGATCGAACGCATCCTTCAGAACGCAGAGGAGCGCGCTGCACCCCCCGCGCCCGCACAGAGACATCGACGGACGTCGACTCGGACTTCGAACGCCTGAGGGTTTCCGGGACGGCAGTCGCGTTGCGGCCGGTCGAATGTATGTTTTTGTCTCTGTTTGCGCTTTTTAAATCGGATTTGGAACTTCGTTGTCAATGGCTTGTGCGCCAAAAACTGAGCCAAAGTATTGAGGGCACCGAGAATCTGCTCAGCAGCCGTCAAGAGCCTGGGGCCTGAGCTGAGCTCCAAATGTTTCGCTTGGTAGGAAGACTTCCGGAGTATTAGAATCATTAGACCTATGTATACGTACACAACACGCATGCAGATGCAACAACGGAGAGTAGTGCAAAACGAACCACAATAAGCGAGGATAAGTTATGTCGACCGAGCGACCGAAATGGGAGTTCCACATCCAGATGTATCTCCGAAGATGCCTCGAAACCCGCAGGGACAGTCTCCTCGGTAGCGTTCCCCATCTGCTACCTGCTGCTCCACGAGATCCAGGCGGACCAAGCCCCTGAGAAAGGTAACCAGCCGTCGCCGAGACCACTCCAATGTCACTGCCGTAAACCGTCCGCGTTGCTCTGGTGCAACACGCCCCAGGCGGGACAAGCTAGCCCCGCAGATGCCTCAACTCAATGGCATGGTTCCTTAAACCTTCATCCCGACAGCGTTGGCGCTCCGGGCGCGTGAGAGGTTGGAGCCGAGGCGCGATTCGTCGAGGAAGGAGGGCGAGGACATGGGCATAGGCGTTAGCGGTGGCTGCGGCGTGAGGCCTCCGTTCATGAAGCCGACCATGGGCGAGTGTGAGCGGAGGCCGGGCGTCGGCGCGGGGGAGAACGAGGACACGTGCAGGAGCATGACGAACTCCTGCGTCGCGTTCGTGAGCCGGACCATCTTCGTGCGGAGCGTCGAGGAGAGCGGCGGCGGTGTCGGTGTACTCGCGCTGGTCGCGCCGTTCGCAATGGAGGCGGCGGGCGTCGCGCTGGGGACAGTGCCGCGCGTCTTCAGGGCGCGAGACAGCTGGATGACAGTCTGAGGGGACAGGAATAGGTCAGCGTCGAGGTACGAGAGGTGGGGAGCGTTGGCCGTCGGTGGGCGGAAATAATCGCATGACGCGCCCCGCAGGTCGGAGCGCAGATGTGCCGAGCGCACTAGGCGAGGCACGAGGCGATGCAAGCACAAATGGGCAGGTACCCACCTTCACGAATAAATGCGCGTCGTCGTGCAACGCCTTCCCATCCGCCACTTGCGAGAAACCCCCTTCCTGAACGGCAGCGATACTTCTCCGCAGACGCTCCGTCACGGCCTTTGCTCGCGCGAGCATATCGCGGAAGTCGTCGTCTGCATCTGAAGCCTCCACGTCGAGAACCTCGTCCATCATATCCCATATCTCTGGTGCTGCTTCTACCGCGGCCTTCATTGCACCGATAAGATCCTTGTCGACAAGCGTGCTCGTACCCGAGACGGATAGACCACTGAGTTGCGGAGAAGAGGTAGAGTTGCTGAGAAGGGACGTTTGAGAACCGTGTCGTGAGTGACCCCCGAGTTGAATCTCCTGTGACTGCTGCTGGCCCGGAAGGACTAGTCGACGCATGGTCCGGACAGAAGGCGTGGGAGTGGTTTGTTGGAAGGCGCCATTCGAGCTGAATCCTGAAGGGAGTGACGGGGGAGGGTCAATGTAGGACGGGAGCAGCTTGCCAATCTCGACGTCTTTGGAACTGAAAGAGCCCGCATGTCGTCGACTGATGTGGATCTTGCCCAAGTCCAAGGAGCGCTGGGTGTTGGTGCGGAGGTGAAAACGTTGTGGAGTTTCTGGTTGACCGGGAAGGAACGGCGATGAGGTGGCAGGGGGTGCAGAAGACGGTGTTCGTGGCTTGTCTCCAGTGACAATGCCGTTCGTCCGTGGTTTCCCGCCGTATGATTTGGAGGGAGGTGGACGCTGGTCGGAGAGATATGGGCGTATCGCGTCGACGTGCGTCGACATCGATTGCCACGCGGCTGCGATCTCTGACATCGCCCCATAAAGTACAAGCAGCATCTGTCGTGTGTAACGTTCATCGTCGTGTTTCGCCAGAACCTTGAGCTGTAGTGAGAGCATTCCGGCAGCTTTACCAAATATTGTGACGTTGTCTCGACAACATTCTATCACCATGCGACAAATGGGTGGGCTTGGTAGCGCACGTCTGCTAACTGCATCAAAGCGGTCGAGCGTGTGGATGAGTTGTGACATATAATGCGCGGCCGGACCCAAGACCTTCTGTAGCACCGCTGACAGGCGTTCATCGATGGCGTAGACGGTGTAGTGCTGCAGAGACTGGTAGATTTGAGAGAGAGCGAAAAGAATGCCTCGAACAGCGTCAACAACTGCCAGCAGGGAGTCTGGAATGGCCTTCGAGAGGGTGGCGGCCGAGAGGGTGGATAATCTTCGGAAATATGAGTTGCGTTCAGTGTCCATGGAGGGAGCTACTTGGTTGATAGAGATTGGTGATGCATGCACCGGTTCGTCCGTAATGGAGTTGTGAGGTAGATGATGGTGGAAACTATGACACGTGAGGACAAGGACATGCGTTGTTTTAGGAGGTCGCTCACATGGGGAAATGATCAGTGCCATGAGTGGCAGCGCGTGGAATACCGCTGAGGCCATGCAAACGGGTAGGTCTAAGATCAGTCATGCTTTTCTTGACAGCAGGATTACTCCTTAGCAGGACTTTAGTAGACCCATTGCCATTTACCGAGGCGTTCGATGAGGCGTAGCGCGCATGCCCCGCATGTACACCGTTGGAATACGGAGGGTCGTCGATAGGAGAAGTCACGGCTTCTGGGGATCTAGGAGAAGGTGTGGCACTTTTCGCCGATGACAAATGGGAGAAGAAGTGGTCGAGATGCAGACGGGGAGCTTCGTCGACGGGACCACGAGGCGGACCAGGGGAGCGAGATCGTGTATGCAAAAACGAGGAGGCTTCGGAGTCCATGGACACAGAGCGAGAATGCAAGATTGACTCGGCATGAAGGGATGGTGTTCGGTCTCCGCGCAGTGGGTCCAAACTGGAGGTGTCAATGAGTGGTACTCCAAGCGGGTCGGGGTGGCTTGTGCACTCACAACAATGACGACTCGTTGCTGATCTCACTGGTCATTGAGTCATCACTGAGCTTCCGTTCTCCAGGCTCCGACGCGTGTTCCTCTAGCCATGACTGTAGATGGTGTATCCAGTCTGCCATAGCTTGAGGGTCGCTAGGATTTCTTTTGAATTCCAGGATTGATTGATTCGGCCATTGCAATGGGTTCTGGTCCACCTTCAGCAGAGTCAACTGCTTAAACTTGGATAGGTATGGCGGAAGTCTCTGGAGTTTGTTTCGTGTGAGGGAGAACACCTGTGTGACTTTACATGAGATCATGCGGAATGAGGCGTGGTGTAGACGATCAAATCCAAGACACAAGATGCCGAACATCGAACTCGGAGTTTAGAGAGACATACACCGATGCGTCAAACTAAACCCTATTGAGGTTGAGCGGGGATTCGCGCCCTCGACCGCGCAGCTGACCATTTGGGTAATGGAAAGGAGGGTATTTGACCCGACCGACGAGGTGGTAGAATATGTAATGGGAGCAAGACTAGAGATATTCACGTACACGCAAGTTAACCAACGAGCCGGGCTGGGAGGGTAGACTCTTGAGTTTGTTCCGGCTAATGTCCAGGATCTCGAGCGATGGCAGCACAGTGAGCTAACGACATAATCAGTAACAACAGGAGATAATTGAAGATAATACGCACAACGTCGGGGAAGATCGAAAAATTGTTGTTCTTCAGTACCAGATAACGCAGGCGTGAGAGTAAAGAAAAGGCCATGGGCAGGGCCGTAAGTCTATTATGTGCGAGCGCGATTCTATAAACATAGATGAGGCGTCCTGTACAGGACATAGAGTTATAGAAGACGTACCGCACTACAGGGCTGTCCATGAGGTCATCTCCATCCTCATCCGTGCCTACTGAAGCGAGTTCCTCTACTCCCGACTCTCCGACGTCGGTAAGCCCTTTGTAGGCAAGGTCCAATGTTGCGCCTCCATCGGGTGATTTTGAAAGAGCCTCAGTGATGTGATCCCTGGTCAGCGACAAAGACGGAAGCGGAGACGATGAGGGAGTTCTCGAGGCCGTGGAGGATTTACGTAGAGAGCGTGCGCCATCAGAACCAGACATTCAGCGAAAACAAGCAGCCGGCGAGAAAGAGAGAGTGCCCGTGAAAGAAGACCGGCGCGGGGAGAGGTCGGAGGAAGAGGGTAGAGCTGGAGACGAACGGGGGCCACTGGAGCCTGTGCAGGACGCGGTCCCTGGACAACTCGAAACGGCTCCTGGACAAGGCTGCCGACCAGCCGGCCTGGGCATCGTTTCAACAGTCACCGTCACACTGGCCTCGTGACACGTGACATTCGCGTTCCCGGGTGCCCGGCCCGCCTGGCGATGAGTCTTTTCTTGAAGCAGTTCTGCTCCCACTCCGGCCCATTCACCTCCTCTGTTCCCTCTCCAATGTCAGTGTCTACGGCTTTTGCAGGCGGATGGGAAAAGCTGCCCACGCCTCTCACACCATGGATGTGCGTCCTCTTGTCACGAACACAATAGGGTGAACTTGACCTTGATTCAGTCTAGATGTCATCAGCTCCATGGGACACACTCAGATGACCCCAGTTCAAGCGTCAACAATTCCGCTCTTCATGCGACACAAAGATGTCGTCGTAGAAGCCGTCACCGGTTCTGGGAAAACTCTCGCATTCGTTGTCCCAATCCTGGAGAAACTCGTGCGGAGAGAGCGAAGGTTGGCGAAAACCGAGATTGGTGCACTGGTAATCAGCCCGACGAGGTGTGTGATATGGTTGCGGTAAAACTTTTTTGTATCTCAACCACATGTAGGGAGCTGGCTACACAAATCCATTCAATCTTCTCCCTCTTCCTGTCCTCCCAGCCCACCTCCCGCCAATCACTCTCCCCAGACGAACCCTCGGGTTCGAACGTCCAGCTCGATTCCGAACCTACGTATCCTCCTCCTCTGCTTGTCATGTCTTCAGATTCGGCCCCGGTACAAGATCTACAGCGCTTTTTGTCAACCGGTGCGGACATTGTCATTGGCACTCCGGGACGCATCGAGGAGCTTCTTCTCGGCAAGGGCAGCAATATCGTAAGCGTTAAAGAACTGGAAATTCTGGTTCTGGACGAGGCAGACAGGTGAGAACAGCCACTCCACGAGTACGACTGGTCAGTGCTGCATATACCGTTCTAAATTTCGTGACCCAGACTGCTTGACCTCGGATTCCAAGCTGTCTTGACACGCATACTGTCACATTTGCCGAAGCAACGGAGAACGGGACTTTTCAGTGCCACTATGACAGATGCTGACGCTATGTCTGAGTTGGTCCGTGTTGGTCTACGGAATCCCGCAAGGATCGTGGTCAAGGTTCAGTCCAAAAAAACGAAGGGTATGAACGCATCTGTGCAGGGTGAGAAGGAAGTTGTGGAAGAACGGCGAATACCTGCGAAGTATGTTGTTCCGCAATCCTTTCAAACACCATAATCGCTAACCAACCCTAGTCTTCAGAATTTCTACATGTCCTGCCGAGCATCCGAAAAGATGCTGCAACTAGTGAGGATCATCCGTCACGAAGTGAACCAGCAACAGTCGTCTCGTTTCATCGTTTACTTCGCGACATGTGCATGTGTGGATTATTTCTACAGAGTATGTCGGCTTATGTCCAGTCAAATACCCAGAAGCTGACTTTTCTTACCGACTTCAGGTACTATCACCGCTTATGCCGCCAGGAACCGACCTGTTCTCTCTCCATGGTCATCTACCACCCAGCGCTCGAACGAAGACTCTGTCCAACTTCACGAATTCCGTCGCTCTTCCTACATCTCCATCAATACTACTTGCGACCGACGTCGCTGCGCGAGGTCTCGACCTTCCTGACGTCGACGTTGTCATACAGTTTGATGCCCCAACTGACACCAAGTCGTTCTCCCATCGATGTGGACGTACCGCCCGCGCTGGCCGTAAAGGCCGAGCCTGGGTGCTTCTTGTAGGTCGCGAAGCCGACTATGTCGAGTTCATGGCTGTTCGCAAGATCCCTCTCAAACAGAAAC
The DNA here is from genome assembly GCF_022376455.1 of Epithele typhae. Lineage (NCBI taxonomy): Eukaryota > Fungi > Basidiomycota > Agaricomycetes > Polyporales > Epitheliaceae > Epithele > Epithele typhae. The sequence goes on along the minus strand of NW_025954192.1, from coordinate 461,795 downwards.
ATCGCTTCTCGCACGACGGCTCTGTCGTTGACCAGAGCGACGAGGACGAGGACGACCCCGAAGTGCAGTCTGTCGTGACTATAATCAGGCAGAAATTACTCGCAGACAGAGCATTGCATGACAAGGTACGTGCACAAGCGTTACCGGCATCGTGTTGGTCTGAATCACCATATCCAGGCCGCTAAAGCGTTCGTGTCATTTGCTCGTGCCTATTCAAAGCACGAAGCATCCTACATCTTCCGACTCAAGGACCTTGATCTCGTCGGCCTTGCGAAAAGTTTCGGACTTTTGCGGCTGCCTCGCATGCCAGAGCTGAAGGAGGTCTCGACTGATGGTTGGGCAGATGCTGACCTCAATGTGAGACCTTCCGCTTTCCATGCACGAGTCTGCTACTGACGTTCCTCGTAGTGGGAGTCTTACATGTATGCGGACAAGGCACAGGAAGCCAAGCGGCTCGCAGAAGCGGCTTCAAAGCCCACACGCAGTGTCGAGGAGATTGAACGTCGCAGAGCGGCCCGGGTAGAAAAGCGAAAGGCAAACACAGCTTGGAGCAGCCAAAGCCGAAGGCAGGAGGAACGTGAGAAACGTCGAGACAAGAAGGACCGAAAGAAGAGGTGGCAGAAAACACAGACATCACCGGGGAGTGAATCTGCGGAAGTGAAGCGGGGGGAAGGTGTCCCACCCAGCGGCAGTGATGAAGGTGATGACTGGGAGGACCTTGCACGAGAGGAGCGTGCAGCAAAGAGGGTGAAGCAGGGACATTTGAGTCAGACGGAGTTTGACGCAGAGTTCGCAGACTTGTGAATGTTACATACGTATGTCCCATGGCAACGACCTGTCGAAAGCGTCTTCATACACATGTAGGGATCGGGGCGTTGGATCTACCAGGCTGAGACAGAACGCGGGTATTATAGGCGAGTCCGCGCAGGTCCGCGCCCGCACCACTAGCACACTCGCCCCCAAATCGAGATTTGTGCGACGTCGGCGCGCTGCGTCTCTGGAGATCTAACCCGCCACCGCTCACTAGCCATGGATGATAGCTAGAACAAAGCAAATGTTGGACGGCTGCGCGTTGGGCTCAGACGGACAAGTGCTCGTCAACCTGACACTCAAAGTTCCATGCGGAGGCCAGTCACTGCGTTTGAGCAGCTCGTAATCGATTCCGTACTATAGGAAAGGTCGATAGTCAGACGACAGAAACGATACTCACGGCACAGATGTACAGAGTGTGACACCGGGTAGAAGGTACCGAGGATAAGCATGAAAGGGAGACCTCGCCACCGACACCAGAGGCCTTGCGCGACGTCTCGTCGGCCCGCACGCGAATGAATCCTGGTCTCGGGGTAGCTGTTGGGAAAAGTGTGGGCGAGTGTCGTACGGATCTGGAGGCTGCAGTGCGGGTGGCGACACGCGTGGGGAATCGGAATCCTTCGTATGCGGAAGGTCTGCCTAGGGAAGACTACTGAATCTGGAACGCCTGTGGCCATACTCCTCTTGTACTCTGCCCATCTCATCTCCGCGTTTGCTCAACTTCCAATCCGAGACCCTCATGCGGCAATACCCACCCAAGCAGCGCAGGTGTTGGGTATGTTGCATGTTCTTTGAAGCACTTCATAGCCGTACCCTTAACACAATCACGCATGCTGCCAACCGGTACATACGCTTGCCCTGACAGTATTTTGACCACCACACTGGCGAGATTCTTCGCGACAACGCCTGGCACGTCAATGCCGCCTCCACTTGCAACTACGCACACCCCGAGGATCCAGAATGGCGCACTGCATCCTTCGCTGCGAAGTGGTTTGGGAAAGCCGACAAGCAGCGCAGATCCCCTCCGCCCCGCCGCCATGCACCCGACGCCTTGCTTCCGCTCGATTTACCGAGTGGCAGCAGGCGATTGCCGCTCGGCGAACGTCTCTCCTCCGCGGTCTCCTCCCCCTCCACCCTCCACCCTCCAACCCCCCGCGGCTCCGACGACCACATGGGCTCCCACCGCCCGCGTCACTCGCGTGCCGACTCCCCAACGTCGTCTATCGCGTCCTCTTCCCACCTGGCGCGGAAGACGTCCTATTCGAGCCTAGCCACCGACCGCCGCAGAGAAGACGAAGACCGCGACAGACGCCATCGCGACAGCTCGCGCAGGCGAGACCATGACCATGACTACCGACGAGAGCACGACAGGGACCGAGATGGGAGGTATAGCGATCGGCCAACGGAGGAGCGAAGTCGGGGGGACAGGGACAGGTCTCGAGGCCGTGACCGGAGCCAGTCGAAGCATGCACAACGACCGTCATCTGCGTCCAAACCAGACTCGCACGCGCCGAGCCTTATCCCAGCGCCGCGGAAAGAGCTTACGGAGCAGGAGAGGAAGAACATATGGATGGAACGGGTCAAGTGCGTATGCTTGTATTCACTCTGCCGCGCCACTCCTCATACGAGTGCAATTCCTCCGCCAGAAACATGACCGAGATCGTCCAGCAACGAATTGAACAGATCCGTATCCGCGAGGACCTCAAGACGTACGAGCATCTGGCCACGACGGCCACAGTTGCTGCGATGTCGGACGGGGACAGGGCTGAGGTGAAGAAGCACATAGATGACATCAAGGCCAGAGAACGTAGCCAAGTTGCAGAGCTCAATCGCTTGCTCTCGAAGCTCATCCCGAAGGAGTACTTTCCCTTTGCGCAACCTCCGGAGAAACTTGACGAAGGGCCCTACCGCGACATGGTCACCTTGCTTGAGGCTTTACGTGCAGACATGCACAAGCTCCACGACACCGTCGACGCCCTGCAAGCAAGGTCGGACGCCCTCGCCCCCATCCTCAAGGAACTCCCGTCTTTGGAGAAAGCCTCTCCAGGGCCCGCAGGAGCGACCGCCGAGTCAAGTGCTCACCCCAAGAAACGGCGGCGGCTGTCTGTTGACGACCACGAGGGCGTCTCCGCCGCAGCCGTCCCCAATCCGAATATGCCTACCCAGGAGGACTTCGAGAGGCTCCAAGCTAGGTTCGAGCGACTGGAGATGAGGACGGAGACCTTCACCAACGAGCTTGTCCAGTATGACAACCTACTGCACGACCACGTCGAAGCTGCGCTCGACTACGAGCTGTATCGCATCGGTTATCACCCCAAAAATCTCAGAGGGACGAACGCCAAGCTCACTGAGCAGGTCGATGATCTCATGGAGTCCGTCGCTGCCCAGAAAGCGAGTGTGGAGGAGATCGTCTCGGGTCGCTCGTCACTGAAGGACGATGGAGAGAGGCAAGAGCAGGCGAATGAGCAACAGAGGGTGAAGAACGCAGAGCTTCGAGCCCAGCTCACGCAGGTACGCCTGTTCCTCCGCCGCCGTGCTTTCGGTCACTGAAATTCTGCCGCAGGAGTTGGAACGTGGGAATAAAATACGCGACAAAATTCAAGAGCAGGAGGACCACATTGCAGCCCTCAAACGGGCCGTGCAGGAGTTTCTCACTGCAGCGCCATCGCGCCCTCCACCGCAGCTGGGCGGCCTGTCGCTCGAGGAAGTCACGGCGCTTCTTAAGCCGAAGTTACTCGAAGCAGCGCACGCAGAAATTATTCCTCTGCTCTCTAACACCCATGAAGAGGTTGAAAAGATGCTGGCCGACCAGACGAACCAAGTCAACAACTCGGTTAACACAAATCTCTCCCCCACCGTTCGGTCGGTGGAAGCACTCTGGGCCTGGTTGAACTCAACGCGCTCTGCTTCGTCCCACGTGGCGGCAGGAACTGCACACCCACACCAGGCTTCATCATCTCATTCGCGACGACCATCACAGTCGGCTGAGCGAATTGCAGCGAGCTCGAGTGCATAACTTGTACCAATCCTGTAATTCCATCGTCTGTATGTGCGCATGTATATGTAGCATTCTTTGATTGCTTTTTGTCGAGTTTGGCGAAAGGCGAAGGTATTTCGATGCTACAGTTAACTATTAGTATATCAAATGGGAGTTCGTCAACCAAAATGATCTGGTCCCCCCGAGGATCGAACTCGGAACCCTTGCATGACAAGGTAGTGATATCCCTATAAGTACAAAGCTCTAACCAGTTGAGCTAAGGGACCATGCAGTGGGGACTGCTAAAGGTATATAAGTACGCACAAACTACCATGCTTCGCTGCCGACTCGACTCATCAGTAAACGCTATGTCATTTCGTTCCTCGCCTTTCCACCGCAAGTATTAAAAGGCGAGTGGCCGAGCATAGTTCCATGAGCACCAGTAGGACTTTGGGAGAACGAGCCTGAGGTCATGATACGACGTACGGTTTGGACTTGCTTGCCTTCAGGCTTCAGTGTCAGCCCGTTTCTGCAAGAACGACGCCTGATAAACGAGGTCCGGAGGACTTTCTGATGGTTTGTATTCTGGATAACGATCCCTATCTCACACCTCCCGGCGACAAATGATAAACGTCTGATAGGTGATTCAACAAAGCTAACGAGTGCGTTCGCGTCTAGCAGTCCGGTTCAGCGAATACATGCATTACGTGAGTGGAATGTCTCGCGGACCAGCAGTGGTTCACTCCCTCTACTATGAATGCGCTGGTATATTCCTCCAGAGTTTGGCGTCTGCAATGTGCACTGTCCACAAAACAATCAGATCAGCCATGACCATAGATGCAGAAGTCGATTCGTCAGACCTTTGCCCTCGCATCACACGCCTGAGTCGGGATGAACCTCTTGCACCCCACCAGCAGTGACACGAAGGAAGCGCGTCCCGACCCGCTGGCCCTGCTCCGGCGAGTGCGTGACCCAGATGACGGCCTTCAATTTCGCCTCCGGGTCCCTCACGGCGGACACGAGGTGCTTCTCGATTGCCGTCGTAGACTCGCCGTCCAGCGCAGAGGTCGGCTCTGCGTCACGTCAAGTCGGTACCGCTGTCCGTAAAATGGCGCGAGCGTAGTACGCACCATCGAGCAGCAGCACCTCTGCGCTGCACGCGCCAACGGCGATGGCAAGGACCACGCGCTGCGCTTCGCCTCCGCTCAGGCTTGCCCACGGTCGGTCCCAGAGCTCGCGCGGGACGCCCCATGTGTCTGCAAGGTCTAGTGCAGCCGTGGGGCAAACTGCGTGCTGGGCGGCGAAGGAGGAGACGGCGGTGAGGAAGTCGCGGGGCGAGCCCGAAAGAAGAGAGGCGCGCTGGGGGACGTACGCGACCTGCGTACGGAAGTACGGGACGCCTGGAAAAAGGTCAGCGTGCGGGAGTCTCCAGGTGGTATGGCGAGCATACCGTACGATTGGGGGGTCCTAAAGGCAAGACCGCCTATGTGTCAGCGTTTGCTTGCCGTGATGGCCCATGGGTGACATGAAAGACGCACTGGCCGCGATACAAGACCTCGCCTTCGTACACATTCAAGTGAGAGATACATTTTAACAATGTGGATTTCCTGGCGAGAACGTGGACTTCAGAATGCACCGAGAGCAACTACTTGGCTGCACCCACCCACACCCGCTCTTGCCCTGTAGGATGAGAACTTCACCTTCGTTCAGAGTAAGGTGTACATTGGTGAAGGTAGGTTGCCCCTTTGTTTTGCACCAAGCAACGTCCTTCAACTGAAGCAGCGGCAACTCAGGCATTGCGGATCTGGATGGTTGCAGTAGAGCAAGCCATCACAGTGGATTGGATTACGGTGGACACTGGCGTATTTGCAACCTGGCCGCGTTGACCGGCGGTTGGAGAATCCGATGACGTAACCATTCGATCAAGACTGCGCATCCTCCCAGATGTCAAGGACTGCACACTCAAACGTTCACCACCAGTTGCGCGAAAGGAGCGGTATGAAAAGAGGGAAGCCGTAAAATTATGCGATGCCCAGTCCATCCATTGAGAGCGCGTTAAGGAGCAATAAGCGACTTGCAGTATTATCAGAGCATGAGGAGGGGTAGGGATGCAACACGGCACCTAATAGTCTAAGCTACTAATGTACTTGAAAAATGATCATCTCAAGGCTGAGGCATGCCAGGCATGGGCATCTGCCCCGGCGACACCATCCCCATCTCCTCCGGCGTCATGCTCGCGCTCTCGATCATCACACCCACGCCCACCTTCGCTGCGTTCTGTAGAAGCATTCGCGTCAGCAAGAGACTGAAGAGAGAGAAGACAGAACACGGACCTTGAAGTGGTCGATCTCGCCAGAAACAAGGAAGGAGAAGGTAGGCGCAAAGCGCTGCTCAAGGTATGCCGACACCTTGCCAGTTGAGTCGAGCTGCGCGCGGAAAGAAGCCATGCGCAACTCGTAGCGTGCGCCAACGGTCGCGAGTGCGTCCCTACGGCCTTGTCCAGCGATGACCTGTAACTCCGCGGCGACGTCGACCTTCTCCGAGAGCTTCTGCCAGTACGAAGCCTGGATCATGCCTGCTCCCTGTAATTGCGCGGTCGCGATCCAGTCCCGGTTCGTACTTGTGTACTTGGCCATGTACGCGGTTGCAAGCTCGGCAGCAGCAGGGCTTGGCCGCTGGAGCATACCCTCGACTCCAAGCGCGAGATTTTTGGTGATGGACTGAAGGTACGAGCCCATATAGATTCCAGTGAGGTCAGCCGGTGACGGGTTGACTGCCTTCGCGTTCAGTGAGTAGTCGGCGCCCGAATAGTCGTGCTCGAGCTGCACGAAGCTCTGACCCGGTGTTGTTGACAGCTGTGGACGTGGCGGTCATTACGACGCCGTGACGTGGTTTGCCCGAGGACATCGACGCGTTTCTGGGCCAATAATCAACGGGAATTGAAAACGAACCTGAGCTTGAAGCTTGGACACGTTGTCCGCGCTCCATCCCTGGTTCAATCGCGCAGACAGGTTGCCATCATGGTCGATGTTGCCGTGCATGAACATCTGCGCGCCACGTAGAGGACATGTGAGCACACGCGTAACAAGATTAACGCGTGAACTGACCTTGTCATTCGCGAACAGGGCACCGAAGTGATATGACGGTGGCGCGGTCTGGGAGCCCAAGTTAAAGGAGTGCGTGACGTTGAAGTGAGGGTTCATCGACAAGCTCTTGGAAAGGTCGGCCCTTGCGCCATCGAAGGCGAGGTTGTTCAAGAGCGTGCCTGGGAGAGCGCGTTGAACGAGCGAATGGCTCTACAGGGGACGGCCAGCTCACCTTTGCACTCCTTGCCAACGTTCTCGGTGGTGCCAGGGTTGGGGAGATCAAGGGATCTCCGCCATGCTTGGAAGCGGTTGTACAGACCGAATGACCCCGAGGAAGAAGAAGAAGGACCCGGGGCGGGAGGGGGGGGCGGGGAGTCGACGGTGACGGGGCTGGGGGAAGACATGACCTGAGGACCACTGGGCGTCCACGCGAGTCTACCTCCAAAAAATCCGGCGCCGGCCCGACGACGCCCCCATTAGGCAGCCTCCCCGGCGGATCGCCGGCGGCCGTGACCTCGAGGCGAGACTTGCAATCGATCCCAGACGACACCAACTAGTGTGCTCACGGGGCTGGGTTCGTCACGCGGAGACACCAAGCTCGCGCTCGACATGCCTGGGACTTCCTGACTGCTCTCTCAAACCCCAGTTGGTCTCATCCCCGACAGAGCGGCAGATCGTCGACGTTTATCACTCCGCATGTCTACGCCGTGTATCGATGACCGGGTGTGTGACTCTGTGTTCAATTGGATCGATGTCTCCGCGCTGCGGCATAGGATCTGAAGGGGCCCTGACGACAAACGCTGAGCAGCAACGATCCAGCCAGCCTACGTCATACATGTGGCCGTCGATCATGAGAGTAGGAATATTTTACGTTAACACAGGCGTGCGCAGGGACTGTCATGCGCGGGATTTTAGAGCGCACAGGCATGCAGATTTCAGAATCCGTATATCCATAAGTCATGGGCCAGGAGGGCGACGCTTACAAAGACGAGTCATCGTGTGAGGTCGAAGAGACAGGACCACGGCAGATGAGTGGAGTGCACGCGGGAAAGTTCGCGAGCGACGATGGATCGACGGGGCCTCGTATGTTCCTGCGAGCGTTTTCCGGAAGACGCTTTTATTATTATTATTATTTTCAGACTATCCCAACACGACACAAAGGCGGTTTTTCCGGAAGACGCGGGGTGGATCTGCAGGGCGCCGGGGACGGTAAGTAGCGGCGGGCACGTGACATTGCAGGCGTGGAAAGCTCTGGAACAGGCAAGAAGGAAGAGAGAACATCCCCGAACTCGGTCGAACGTCCTCTCCGCGGGTTGTATATAAGCCATGGGCCCCTCTCCGCCACCCTCCAACGATTCGCATTACGACCACTTGTACTCTCTACTCCTCGTCTCTCTACCTCTTTCTTAATATCCCTCTCCGCAACCATGAGCAAGGCAGTTGGTATCGATCTGGGCACCACCTACTCGTAAGTTTTCATCAGATCTTATACGTCCTACCCCTCGTACTGATGCGGTTTTCTCCAGCTGCGTCGGTGTCTGGCAAAACGACCGCGTTGAGATCATCGCCAACGACCAGGGTAATCGCACTACACCCTCGTATGTCGCCTTCACCGACTCCGAGCGTCTCATCGGCGATGCCGCGAAAAACCAAGTCGCGATGAACCCCTACAACACCGTCTTCGACGCGAAGCGCCTTATCGGCCGCAAGTTCGCGGACGCCGAGGTCCAGGCCGACATGAAGCACTTCCCCTTCACTGTCTTTGACAAGGGCGGTAAGCCGTACATTCGTGTGTCCTACCGTGGCGAGGACAAGGAGTTTGTGAGTACAGAAACCTTCAAAGTTTTTCCTTCGGTTGCTGATTCGTTTGTGGCAGTCTCCCGAAGAAATCTCCTCCATGGTCCTCAACAAGATGAAGGAGACCGCTGAGTCCTACCTCGGCGGCACCGTCGCCAGCGCTGTGGTTACCGTCCCCGCCTACTTCAACGACTCTCAGCGCCAGGCGACGAAGGATGCCGGCACTATCTCGGGTCTCAACGTCCTCCGTATCATCAACGAGCCCACCGCTGCCGCCATCGCTTACGGTCTCGACAAAAAGACTCAGGGAGAGCGGAACGTCCTCATCTTCGATCTTGGAGGCGGAACCTTCGATGTCTCTCTCCTCACCATCGAGGAGGGCATCTTTGAGGTCAAGGCTACGGCTGGTGACACTCACCTTGGCGGTGAGGACTTCGACAACCGCCTTGTTACCCACTTCAGCCAGGAGTTCAAGCGCAAGCACAAGAAGGGTAAGTCGTCTGGTGTTGCTCATAGCTAGTGTCCGATCCTGACAGCCTTGTTCTTCAGATCTCTCCGGCAACCCCCGCGCCCTCCGTCGTCTCCGCACCGCATGCGAGCGTGCCAAGCGTACTCTCTCCTCCGCTGCGCAGACCACCATCGAGATCGACTCCCTCTTCGAGGGTATTGACTTCTACACTTCCCTCACTCGTGCTCGCTTCGAGGAGCTGTGCCAGGACCTGTTCCGCAGCACGCTCGAACCGGTTGAGAAGGTCCTCCGCGACGCGAAGATTGACAAGGCGCAGGTCCACGAGATCGTCCTTGTCGGTGGCTCCACTCGTATCCCCCGTATCGTCAAGCTCGTCTCCGACTTCTTCAACGGCAAGGAGCCCAACAAGTCGATCAACCCTGACGAGGCCGTTGCCTACGGTGCCGCTGTCCAGGCTGCCATTCTTACCGGTGACACCTCCGAGAAGACCCAGGACCTCCTCCTTCTCGACGTCGCCCCTCTCTCCCTCGGTATCGAGACCGCTGGTGGTGTCATGACGCCGCTCATCAAGCGCAACACCACCGTCCCGACGAAGAAGGCCGAGATCTTCTCTACCTACTCCGACAACCAGCCTGGTGTGCTCATTCAGGTCTTCGAGGGTGAGCGTGCGCGCACCAAGGACAACAACCTCCTTGGCAAGTTCGAGCTCTCCGGCATCCCCCCTGCACCACGTGGCGTTCCACAGATCGAGGTCACCTTCGACATGGACGCCAACGGTATCCTGAACGTCTCCGCCGCCGACAAGACGACCGGCAAGTCGAACCGCATCACCATCACGAACGACAAGGGTCGGCTGTCGAAGGAGGAGATCGAGCGCATGGTTTCGGAGGCTGAGAAGTACAAGGCCGAGGACGCCGCCGCGACAGAGCGCATCTCCGCAAAGAATGGTCTCGAGTCGTACTCGTACAACCTCCGCAACTCGCTCACCGACGACAAGCTCGCCGACAAGTTCGACGCGGCGGACAAGAAGAAGCTCGAAGATGCCGTCAACTCGACGATCGCCTGGCTCGACGGCGCGCAGGAGGCGAGCAAGGAGGAGTACGAGGAGCACCAGAAGGAGCTCGAGGCTGTCGCCAACCCCATCATGCAAAGGCTCTACGCCTCGGCTGGTGGTGCGCCCGGCGGTTTCCCTGGAGGTGCGCCTGGTGGCTTCCCTGGCGGCCCCGGCGGTGCTCCCACAGGCGGTGCGGAGGACGGCCCGTCGGTCGAGGAGGTCGACTAAGCGGTTTGCGCCTCCTTTCCTCGTCTCGGTTGAGTCTTGCTTGTTCACGACCATGTTACGATAGCGGACTGCAAAGTAAAAGTATCTGCATGTACATTAGTTGCATCTTTTAGAATCTTGCACGCATCTTCTCGTTTTCTCTCATCATTGCTTGTGTGCGCTCCGGAGTATTGGATATGGTTGTGCATTTGGTGCAAGGCATGGGACTCGGAGGCGCGGACTTGAGGTCGACGCGACTCGCGACATTTACTTCCCACGCTATGCTGCTCCAGCTCATCTTGACCCCGCTCGGCTGGCTCAAGAACTCCGTGTCTGTTGTCGCCGAAGACGCTCTCCTCGCAACACTTTCCGCTGGCCCAATACCACAGCACGTCGCTTTCATTCTCGATGGCAACCGGCGGTATGCCCGGAGCAAAGACAAGCAAGTGAATCTAGGCCACACCGATGGCTTTTACAATCTGAAGAAGGTGAGAGCGACACTACTTCCCAGTTCTGAATACGCGCTGAGAGAGATCGCGAAAGATGCTAGAGGTGTGCATCAAGATGAAGGTGCGCTGCGTTAGCGCATACGCGTTCTCGATCGAGAACTTCAAGCGGTCGCCCGGAGAGGTGGAGGCTCTCATGGACCTCGCTGAGCAGAAGCTGCTCGAGTTCTGCGAGCAAGGGTACGATTTTGTCCTTGTACAGTGCATAATGCACCAGTGCTTACTGGACGTGTTGCCTGCACATAGGAGCATCCTCGAGCAGTACGGCATCAAGCTTGTCGTGGTCGGACACAAGGACATGCTGCCAGAGCGCGTCAGGGCGGCCGCGGAGAAGGCGGAAGCGTTGACCGCACATCACGACCGGTAGGTCCAGCACCCCGCGTTCGCACTCCCCGCCTCCCCGCTCAGTCCTGCCCTGCCCCGAAGTGCCATCTTCAACCTCTGTATGCCCTACACCTCGCGCGACGAGATGACGACGGCCGTGCAGACGTGCATCCAGGAGTGCCTGGTGAACGAATCGATGGACAGCAAGATCTCCGCCGAGGACATCGACGCGCACCTCATGACTTCGCTGGCGGGCAGCCCGCCTTTGGACATCCTCATCCGCACGAGCGGGGTCAAACGCTTGAGCGACTATTTACTGTGGCAGGTATGTCGTAGGACTACCGGGAGGTTCAGAAAGACGTTGACGTTGCGGGCAGTGCTCCGAAGATACTCAGCTGCAATTTTCCAACAAATACTGGCCTGAATTCGGGATGCTGGACTTTGTGCCGATCATCTTGGACTACCAGCGCAAGGCATGGGCGCAAGCATCATAATAGTCGGACGAGATCTTCAAAACTCTTTAGTCGTAACTTATTCCTTTCATCACACGTTCGCAGATGCCAATTATACATGATGATTTATCGTAGGCAGTTTGAGGAGTTCGTCTGGTTGCGCGTGGGCCGATGGGAACGAGTATTTCCGTAAGATGTACAACGGATTCGAGCCCGTATTGAATACGACAGCGATGAGTGGACAGCAATGTACAGAAAACGTTCTATGTCTAGACGTAGTTGATGCGCAGAGACAGGTTGAAGGGGAGAGTAGTTGCAGTGACGGTGACAGCATCGCCGTCTGCAACAAGCTCTGAGACCTTCTTCTCTAAATTGGGACGCGTCGCTTGCTCTAGCTGTGGCGGGGCTTGGAAGTAGATATGTTTGCCTGGCGCGGCGAGGGACGGTTTCTTGACTTGACTGGAGTGAGAGAAGGTGAACACAGTTTGAGGTGAAAGGGACTCATACAACTTACATGTCCTGTCTTTCAATGAGCATCTCGATCAGCCGTTCCACGGTCCAATCCTTGCTGATCGAAATCTCAAGGGACTCGCCGCCGCAAACAGGGCAGTCCTTACGCTTCTCGTGCTCGAAAGTGTACGAGTAAACGCTGTCAGTACCGATGAGCATGAAGTAGTTGTTAAGGAGAGCAGCGGAACTCGTCGCAATCTTGAACGCTTCATTGCAGCAGGAGGCTGGGAGACACACGGTGAGAGAATGAAGAGCATCAGTGTGCGAGTGTGTGCGTACCTGAAATAATGGCATTTGTGGAGGCAATGGCAGGGATGATGTTCTTCACGACTCCCTGAGTCAAGGAGTATGTCACACCTTCAATGTTGAACTCCTTAGCACGCGCCGCAGCGACCTGGTACAACCAAGAGATGTGCTCGGGATTATCTGTGTCCATCTTCTTGTCTAGACAACCGCATGAGTCTCGAATGGGAGATATTTTTATGTCTCAACGGACCTCCATGAACCCGCGGCCATTCTAGTACCGAAGCCCATTCTATACAGTGTTCGGGGAGACGAGGAGTGTTCGCGATGGTGCAAATGGGGAACGCGGTTGGCTTGTTGAGCATGTCAAGAGAACACTCGTAGCATGAGCTGATGGTGGGGAGGATGACACGCGCTTGACCCTTGAAGCCTGCGCTGATTCAGCAGGTGAGTGAACAGCGACGAAAAGAGAACTCGCCTTCGGTACCGCCATCAATGAGAGGCTTCAGGCTTTCTGGGTTCTCCTCGTCCACCATGTTCACAAGAGTGGCGTTGATCCATCGCCGCGCCTCCACGGAGTCAAGTCCACAAATAATCAGGTTGAACTGCATATAGTATGCTTCGTCCTTGTCCTGGATCTTTCCAAAGTAACTAAGAGTAGTGTGAGATGGTTACGGCACTGTAATGGGTTTAAACACGTACGGGGTCACTTTGACTCCTGGTACACGGTTCATGATAAACTCTGCCGCTGCGATGGCCTTCGAACTACCGACGTCCTTTGGTCTGGTCATTCGCCGTTGAATATATGCTCATAGCACCCAGTATGACCACGTACCTGAAGAGAAACTGACGGTTGAGGTTGCTGATGTCGATGGTATCCATGTCGATTACATGAATATCCTTGAATCCGGAAAGCGCGAGGTTGGAGAGGATTTCGCAGCCCAAACCACCCGCGCCGATGACGAGAATCTTGCACTTGTCCCGCAGAAACGTCTTCACCTACAACACATGAGGAACTGAGACGTCCGACGACGAAGGAGGACATACCTCGTCGCCCGCTGCGAAGGAAGGATCTGTCCTGGGACCTGGCCGATCCAGAATCTGGTCGACATGGTGGTAGCGACCTTCCCAGTCGCTCGATGGTGCGCTCCCGTTCACAACAGCAGCAGTGGCCATCTCGGGTGGACGCACAGAGGGGTTTAGGAGGAAGGGATAGTTGGCAGAGTCACGACCGCCGCGGGGTGGCTGCAGCACTGGGGATCTGAGCGCCCGCGAGCATGTAATGGGCGTCTATGGGGCGATCGAGGATCTCGGCTCGCGCACCTTTCTTTTGACCTTCCGAGTCTCGCTCAGCCACCCTCCCTCGCCCTCCTCTTTTTCTCCGCGTTCATGGCCCAAGCACCCACATTATTGCAGTTCAGCGGGCAAAAATACCTGAGGCATCGCCTGGTAATTTCCATCCTTAGCGGAAAGCCTGTGCGCATCGACAAAATCCGCTCCGACGACAAAAATCCTGGTCTTCGAGGTGAGCATTGCACCATCCTGCTTTCGATGCGTTGAATAACACGCTGGGAGTTAGACTATGAAGTAAGTTTCCTGCGGCTTCTGGAGCGGGCTACAAACGGCACCGTCATTGAAATCTCGGTGACCGGTAAGCCCTCAACCTAGGCGACTTCTTCATACTCATTCAACTCAGTATAGGTACCGCCATTCTGCTCAAGCCTGGCATCATTGCAGGCGGAGCCATCAATCATGACTGTCCCCTATCGCGCTCTGTGGGCTACTTCTTGGAGCCCATCATCATGCTTGCTCCTTTCTCCAAGAAACCTTTCAACGTCACGTTACGCGGGGTTACAACAGACGAGAATGATCTTTCGGTATGTGCCCTCCCGGTTCGTTTGTCTTTCTGCATTGTGAAAATTTTACTGGAACAGGTGGACATTATCCGTACTGTTACCCTCCCGCACCTGCAACTGTTCGGTATCTCCGATGGTCTGGAGCTTCGGGTATGTATACTGGCGACTTTTTAGTGTTGTCTACTCTGAGCGCTTCGCCCTAGATAAAAAAGCGAGGAAGTCCTCCACATGGTGGTGGGGAGGCCCAGTTTCTGTGTCCGGTAGTGAAGCAGGTGAAAACGCTGAACTTCTTGGATCCCGGAAAGATCAAGCGGATACGAGGGATTTCGTACGTGCGTGTACCCGCCGTGTAATTGTGGAAATACTCACAGTTTTTGACAGTCACGCTGTCCGCGTTAATCCACAATTCTCGAATCGTATGATTGAAGCTGCGCGCTCGGTTCTCAATCGCTACATCCCGGACATATATTTGTACTCTGATGTCTACAAAGGCGAGGACAGCGGAAAGTACGTTGATCTACCACTCATTCATCGGCAAACTCTGCCCTTACACTGGATCAGGTCTCCGGGATACGCTCTCAGTTTAATGGCTGAGTCGACAACTGGCGCGATGCACTGTGCTGAAGCCGTTTCAAAGCCCGGAGTACCACCAGAAGATATAGCACTGCTGGCCTCACGGTCCCTTCTCTCAGAGGTCCGGAGAGGTGGCTGCGTGGACCGGCAACATCAAGTGCTCGTCCTGCTCATGATGGTTCTCGGTAGTGAGGATGTTGGTCGTTGTAGAATGGGAGAACCAACTACACGAACGTACGTATCTCATCGGTGAAACACCCTCACTGCAGGACTCATTGTCGCTTCGCAGAATCCAATTTTTACGTGATGTCAAAGAGTGCTTTGGGACTGCCTTCAAAATCACCCCCGCAGATCCGACGGATTCTGAATCATTAGAACTGCATTATTCATGCTATGGCATCGGATACGTGAACGCAAACAGGACAATAGCATAGCCTCCTCTCCCAGTTCTGCATATCTCGTTCATGTTACTTCATCTGTATATTATAGAGATTTGCCCATATTCCTCGTCTCCTTCATCGCCTTCCTGTGCTCCACCAGCTGCAAACAGCCATTGCCTCAAGACAGGCCAACCAACCTCGAACCGGGTACATATCTCGTCCGTATGGTGTTCTCCATCCAATAACTCCAGTAGGTCTGATGGGAACTGCGCCTGGCCTTGCATTTCCGGCGTATCTCGAGCCACGCGTCTTCCGAATCCACCGCCTGTAGACCTTCCACCACTTGACTGCTCGCTATCCACTGTGTCTGCAGCCAAATCTCGCTTGTCGGGAGATGCTGAAAAGACGTGCGTCGCCTGCGACCTCGCTGGACCCACTGGGGCGATATCCATAGTCTGCTTCCGCCGCGTTTCCGTATGCGTATACAGTTTCGACATCGTCTGGTACGCGCGGTCCTGCGATGGCTTCCCGCGCGCATCCCGGCTTCGCAAGAGCGCGAGCGAGCTCTCCGCCGCGCTCGTGCGCCGTGCGAGCGTTGCGCCCGCTGCCACCTGTCGCCCACCACGCCCCACTGCCGCCGACGCCGACGCGAACGTCGCCGACGTTGACGACGCGACGAGCTCCGCGCCCGCAGACGCCATCGTCGGCTGCGCGTCCTGCACGCGGCTCCGGACGCGCAGGGACTCGGTGTCCATCGCACGCGGGGCGAGCGGGCTGTACTCGGTCGTGGGGGCGGCCGTCGCGGACTCGCTGAGCCCGCGGCGGCGGCCGAGAGTGGCCATCGAGGCGCGTTTGTCTTGCGCGGTGGAGGGCGCTGATGGTTGCTTGGGAGTCGGCTCGGCGTCGGCGCTGCGGTGGAGGAGGATGGGCCAGCGGTGGACGCGGCGGAGGAAGCCTTTGATGACGCCGAAGGAGGTGAAGCGGCGGACATCGATGTTGAGCTTGTGCACGCCGTGCTCTTCCATCCACTCGCGGACGGTCTTGCCTGCCCGAAATCGAGAATACAGGTGGAGGAGGGTTGGCCAGTCAGGGATGACGTGCTCTTGAATATCGTCAGTGGCTGGAGAGGGCGGAGAGGAGGGGGTACGGACTAGGTTTGGTAACGTAGGGCCCGCATTCTCCTTTGATATGCTCTTCGTCTGCCAGCCATTGCATGCTCTTTCGGAGAGCATACATGTTCGAGTATTGGAATATGTCGATCATCATGATGACCTGGTAGTATCTTAACAAGCGTCAGCGATCTGCTTTCAATCGAGCTGAACCATCGAGTGCATACAGAAGATGTGATATGGCTAGCCTTGTGAGATTGAGGTCGCAATTGGCGAGCCTGGCAATGCGGCTGACGTGGTTGATGCCGTCGATGAAAGGGCATACCTATGAACCATGATGGTATGTATAAATATTGTCCACCGATTTGGCGGATGACTTGACCACTGACCTTAGCCACAGTGAGGTCCCAGTTGGGCTCGATCCTATTCGGAAGGTCGATGAGGGCCAATGGCACTGTCCAATCTTTCACAGGGGATGGGTTTGGATAGAACGAGAAGATCTTCAGCTCTATCGAGTTGAAACGGTCGATCGGGATAGAGGTCTCAGAGTACGAGTTGAGGTCCTCATATAATTGTTCCAGGATTGCATGAATGGCCGGCCCACTGCCTAGAGAAGACAGAAACTTCGACTCTTGCTAGACAGGATTCAGTTAGTTGTAAGTGATTTGATCGGTGCAGTGATTAACGCACTTCGCAGCTGGTAAGAACCCGACTAGTTTTCCTTGCTACAGGCTCGTAACAGCTGAGGTCAGCGGTGCGCTCGAAGACGAAGCAAACGTTGTAGAGGAAGTAGTTGCGGGGATACGCTTCATCGTCAAGCCGCACGGGAAATCCGAGAATGCGGTGCGACTTCGTTGTGCAGATGACCAGTCGTCCACAGAGCGCTTTGGGGGGTATCACATACTTGGATATGTCGTCGAAATGAAACAGAGCACGGTTTGCCGAGGGGCCGCGTTTGTGCGGAGAGATAATACTTGTCCTGGGGTCGAGTCGTTGGGAGATGGGCGAAGAAAGGAGAGAGCTTGAGGATGTGCGTGACGGGAAATCGAAATCTGCGAGTGAACCTGATGATCCGACAGATATCGGCGACAGGGCGAGGAGGCTGGTACTTGACCCGCTTGAGACATGCCCAGATGGATTGGTGGTGGCAATCAGGGCTTCGGGAACCTGAGAGACAATCTTGGGCCCCTGCTCTACATCGAATACGGCATAGAATACAGACTCAAGCCGAGGTAGAAAGGAGGCCCCTGTGGATGTCATGGCGAACTCAGCCTATGTGCATACGTAGTACCTGTCGCAGTCATTAGTGAGCAATCAGTTCAGAAATTGAAACTTCTGACGGCATACTGCAGCAAAAGAAGTAACACAAAATTGCGCTATGCCAACACAACGACACTCGGCGACAGTAGCTGCAAGGCAATTGGCTCTGGTAGACTCGGCTCGAAAGTTGCACGCAAATGATAGAAAACAAGCGTTTCAGTCCTAGTCCGACTGTATCGTTAGTGTGTTTCATGGGAAATTATCAAACACATCCCGACTTACTGGATTGATATCCTCTCTCGTACCAGGTGAAGCACAGTTGAAGTGAGAGCTTGAAGTATTGAGCACTGGTTGAGCGCTGGCCGCGCTCGATATCCGCTGACTCAGCAGGCCTCCCGTAAAGTGTGGTGGCACGAACCCCGGACCGTTTGTCAACTGCCTCTCCCTACCAACCTCCACCCCCTTCCTCCACCATCCCGGATTCAATATGCCCAAGGCAGACATCAACAAGGCAGGCTGGGAGCAGAGCGAGTTCCCGATTCTATGTGAAACATGTGCGTCCTTCTCTTGAACCAATGCTTCTTCGTACCTACCGTTCGAAATGCAGGTCTTGGGGATAACGCCTTTGTTCGCATGGTGCGTCCACTGGGATTCATGCGAATCTTTCACTCAATCATCCGACATGCAGTCGAAACAAGAGTTTGGTCGCTCTTGTGGCACATGTGCCCGTCCATTCACTGTGTTCCGCTGGAATCCTGGTACTGGAATGCGTTTCAAGACGACCGTAATTTGTCAAACGTGCGCAAAAATCAAGAATGTCTGCCAGACCTGTCTTCTTGACTTGGAGTACGGACTTCCAACGCAAGTACGTGACACGGCACTGGGGGTGGAGAGCGAGGCTCCAACAAGTGAGATCAACCGGGAGTACTATGCTCAAAATATGGAGGGCAAGGTGTGTTCTTCTTCATTATCCTCCATTCACCTCATTAAAATGAGGCCATGCATGGAGCTCGACGGAGCGAAATCATTGCTCGATGTCAATAGCAAGCAGTCCAGTGCGGGCAAGGAGATGCTCAAGCAACTCGCGCGGACCGACCCGTACTACAAGCGGAATCGCGCCCACATTTGTTCCTTCTTTGCCAAGGGAGAGTGCAATCGTGGAGATGGTTGTCCGTACAGGTACGCAGGACATCAATTCCTCTCGTACATGAGCCAACTCCACATTAGGCATGAAAAGCCTGTGCAAAATGAATTATCAAAGCAAAACATACCAGATCGTTACCACGGACGCAATGATCCCGTTGCGAAGAAAATTCTATCAACTCATGCAGCCAGCATGGGATTACAACCTCCCGAAGACCAGAACATCGTACGTCCTAATCCGGTCACCACGATTCCACCGTTGAGCTGTTTCATGCAGACGTCCCTTTTCCTCACGTCACTGTCACCGACATCAACAGAAGAGACTGTTCGTACAAGAGTCCTCAAGTCTCTTCCCTCAGTACAGCCTTCTCAGCTCAAGTCAGTGGTGCACGTAGCAAAGACACGGTATGCGTCCGGCCGGGTATTCCTCAAGAACGATGCTGAGTTGCTTTCTACGCAGATGCGCATTCGTTAACTGGAAAGATCGAGCCACTGCAGAGCTCGCTGCGCAGGCTTGGGCTAATGGTCTCGAAATTGACAACGAGATGGTTGGCGTCCGTTGGGGAAGAAGCAAGAGTGCGTCGGGCAAGGCACCTGCTGCAGGCCCATCCTCTGTGGTTGCATAGTTCTGTCCTCACTTCATCATCATCCTTTGTGTACTACTGTAACCCTAACTATATTGTGTTGATACGTCGTTACGTCTGATCAGCCTTTGTGAATTGGCCACCTGAAGAGGATTGACTGGTCTGTAAGCGAGAGTAGCCCAACGGCCATTCAGTAGAGTTTGACGCGGGGAATCCTGGCACGAGCCGCCATGGCTCGAAGTCTCCCACATTTCCTCGCACCCAACCCGCTCCCACTGCTACCCGACACCCTTGAGCTCTCGTTCATCGCGTTGACGCGCGCCGATTCTAGCTTCCTGGCACCACATTGAGCGGTCTCACTACTAAGTCCTCGGCCGGTGTTCTGAGTCCCCGCGCTCTGTGAGTTGCCTGTATCATCCACATCAGAGCGTATCCTCGCATTTACTGGCCGCTATATGAAGGACCTAGTAGACCATTTCTCCGTTCCAGGTTTCACTGATCACTAACATGCCCTTCGTTCGTTGTAAAGTGAGAGCGCTTTGCCCGGATACAATTATTCATGATCTCACCGTAATACATACAGTTCTTCGACGAGGACGGAAGGCCCGCAAAGTACCCATGCCGGAACGGTTCCAATTGCAAGTTCATCCACCCAAGTGATCCCAACTGGGAAAGTGCGCCCGCTCCGAGGGATACGCAGCCTGCCCGGGCGAGGTTGATTGCCTCGAGACCGCGACAGAGCGAGGCGACCCCCACATCTGGAGGATGGGGCTCAGTAGAGTGGGGCGACAATAACAATGCGTCAACATCAACCCCTGCATGGCCTGTCAATGTCACACCGACGGCCTGGAACTCGCCTTCAACATCGAATCCCACCCCATCAGCGCCATCATGGGGCCAACCAGCTCAGTCCGCAGGCGCATCATCAGGAAGCCACGGGTGGGGGGTTCCGGAACCTGGGGATTTACAAAGGGGGTGGGGTGCGCCGGAAACTCTACCGGTGGTGAGTCCTCTCCATGTCATTATTTAGGGTGGATGCTGAGGGAGCGGTGGCAAGGCCCCTCAGCCAGGCCCAGCCGTTTCTCGTCCATTGGTCCGGACGACCATGACCAAAGACCCTCGTCAAAGACCTGCAGTCAGCGTGCCTCCCCAATCAAGTGAAGCCAGTGCCCCTCAAGCGACGATTGAACCCGCCGAGCCCGTACGTGTACTGAGTAGCGGCGTTCCCGCCCCGCCAGGTTCGGACGTCTCGGCCATTTCGTCGACGAACCCATTCAGTTTTCCGGACTACGTTGCGCCGGAGTTGGAGGCAACCACCTTGAGCAAGGATGAGATGCCACGGGGTTCTCCCGAGCCTATGGAGCTAGACGAGTCTGAAGGAGCCGATGCTACCAAGACCGACTGGGACGGGTTCGTGAGGTGAGATTCTCGATAGTCACCCTCTCTTCCTGGCAACGCCGACCCATCCACGTCATAGAACGCTCTCAGAAGCCATTCGGCTGTCAACAGAGGAGCGTGCGCTCAACGAGGTGACAGAGAGGCAACGTCGCATGCAGCGTTCAGACACATATTCAAGTGCCTCTCTCTCGGCGGCTCACGAAAGGATCGAAGGGGTTCGCAGCTGTAACTCAGAGAATATTCTTCAGACCAAGAAACAGCTCGACGAGACCATGCATCGCCTCCAGCAGTACCCTGTGGAGGGTCTCCCAGCACCGTCCCCGTACGAAGAGGAGCGACAAGAAAAGATCTCTGAGATCCGCGTATCCGAAGCGTCGATCAGAAGGTGGATGGCACAGGTGCCCGCGGTCGTAGAGAGTTCTAAAGCGAACATCCAAATCCTCGAGCAGAAGAAGCAGGAGATCGTCAAGCAGAAAAAACGCATAGAGGAAGAGGAACGCGTAGCCGCAGCAGCCGCCGCGGCCGTTGAAGCCGCAGCCAAACCGCTCCGCGACCTTTTTGACGCAATTCAGAAGACGAGCAAGAAGGTTTCCGAGAACATGTTCGATCTCGAGAGCTATTACGCCGAGCTTCGTGAAACGCCAATCAAACCAGGGGACGCTATCAACGACGCTCTCGTTGAACGTAACATTGTCCAGCCCGGCCAGCCACCACGTTTTGGCAAATCGAGCGAAGAACTTGTGCCGGAGATCGCATATCTGGCACAGATGATCGACGAGAACGAAGAGAAGCTTCAGATCGGTTTGCAGCAGGTGAAGGAGCTCCGAGAGTACAACGTCATTCTTGAGAGGACATTCCATAGCCTGGCGGCCGACAACGCAGACCTGACTGCGATGTTGCAGCAGGTACGTTCTTCTTCTCTTGCACGGACTTCTGTTCTTGCGGAGCGATGCTGACGTTCTGGTGCAGCTCACTGCGCACAATAATGAGATGGCGGAACGCGCAGACAAGAACGAGGAAGTGCTGCGGGCGCTCCGCACCGAGCTTGCAGCTGCACAAACATCGACCCCTATGGCTCCGGTTGGACCAACCCCCGAGGACGTCATGCAAGAAGTTCTCCGCGTGGTGCTGCCCGAGATAAAAGAGTCGTTGTCCAAAGCGCTCATGGCACTCAAGTCTGGCGTGGAAGGCACACTCCTCTCCAATCAGACAGATCTTTGCTCTCTGCTCATGGAAACTGTTCCGCCCATGACACGCACGGTCGGGGTCTTGAAGCGGTACTTGGATGAAGAGGTCATTCGCAACCCCGCTCTTCATGCACAGACAATCGTACCGCCCATTCCTCCAGTCCCTACGTGGCCTGCTCAGAGCGCCCAACACTGAAATACGTTGCACCTGTACTTGTACCGCCCTACCGTCACGTCTTGTATAATCTATAGTTTCGTCGCAGTATGACACCCACACCTTGTTAAAGAGCTCATGAAGGGGGTGGCCAGGACATGTGTCCCGATTTGGCGGGCCGAGGAGCCGAAGGTGAAGGCGGGTCGCTTGGGTCGCGCCCTGACCATGACGATGACCGTGGCATTCGCCCTGCGCCGGTCTCGCACTCTCCTCCGCACCACCTCGTACTCAAGATGCTATTCGACACCGTCGACGGTCAGCATTCTTGGAAAGAAGTACCCTATCGATTCCACGACCAATGTCACTGCGGCCATCGTTGACAAGGTCGGGCGAAACCTCTACATGGACCCCTCCCATCCCCTTGGAATCCTCCACTCTCTCATCTCCTCTCATTTCCACGACTTCAACTCCATGACCGGTTTGCCACCCGTCGTCACCCCTGCCCAAAACTTCGACGACCTTGGCTTTCCTCCAGACCATCCCGGGCGTGCCGTGACGGACAGCTACTACATCAACCGCGACCACCTTCTCCGCACGCACACCTCCGCGCACGAGGTCGAGACCTTCGCGCGCGGCGAGCGCAAGTGGCTGCTCTCCGCCGACGTCTACCGCCGTGACGAGATCGACGCCTCACACTACCCCGTCTTCCACCAGATGGAAGGCGCGCGTGTGTTCGCCGCCGGCACCGCTGGCCGCGCCGAGCTCGAGGCCGACAACGCCCGCCTCGCTGCACACCTCGCGCGCTCACCCATCGTCATCGAGGACGTCCCGCACCTCTCGCCCACGAACCCAGCGCAGCCCGCGCACGACCCCGCGCACGCGGCGCTCGTCGCGCAGAACCTGAAGCTTTCGCTCAACGCGCTCATGCTCACCCTCTTCGGGGACCGCGCCGGGGCCGGCGAGGGCGTGCCGCTGAGGGTGCGCTGGATCGAGGCGTACTTTCCGTTCACGTCGCCGAGCTACGAGGTCGAGGTGTTCTTCCGCGGGAAATGGCTGGAGATTCTGGGGTGCGGGGTGGTGCAGCAGCAGACTTTGGACCGCGCGAGTGAGTACTAGGACCCGCGTCTTCTGTGTGCGTTGTCGTGCTGACTCCAGCGTTGCGCAGATGTGCCGGACAACGTCTCGTGGGCCTTTGGCCTTGGCCTTGAGCGCATTGCTATGATTTTGTTCTCGATTCCGGACATTCGGTTGTTCTGGTCTCAAGACCCGCGCTTCACTTCGCAATTCACGGCGGGCCAGATCACCACGTTCAAGCCGTACTCAAAGTATCCCGCATGCTACAAGGATGTCAGCTTCTGGCTGGAGCAGAACAGCGCTGGTCTGCATGACAATGACTTCTGCGACCTTGTCCGGGACACTGTTGGCGACCTTGCGGAAGATGTGGTCCTGGTGAGTGTTGGCTTTGTGACCCTGTTGTTCGGCGACGCTGAAGTGTCCCCAGATCGACTCGTTCACACACCCCAAAACAAATAAGAGCAGTAAATGCTATCGCGTGAACTACTGTTCGATGGACAGGTGAGCGCAAGCGTGCATTTAAAGAGAAGAGTATGCTGAGCGGGTAACGTAGGTCGCTGTCCAACGACGAAGTCAACGCCATCCACGCGCGAGTGGTTACAAGTCTCGTGGAAAAGTTCGGAGTAGAGATTCGTTAGTCAATTATATGGCATGTTATATCGTAGAGTAGAGCCATCTATAATCCCCTCCGCAACTCTCCCCGTCCGACCGGCAGTACGACACATCAGAAGACGTCGTGTGAGGGTCATGACCGGGTGTCCTGCACAACACCGACCTGGGCGGCACGCAATACACGACCCTTGATCGTGTATCCAACCTTTGCGCACTCTAGTACAGAGCCGGGCTCCTTGCCAGGTATAGGCGCCTGGTACATGGCCTCGTGCTTGTTGGGGTCGAATTGCTCGCCAGTAGGGTCGAAGGGCTTGACGTGGTGCTTGAAGAGAGTATAAAGGAGTAACCGCTGGGTCGCCTCGACACCGACGTACAGCTCTCGGATGTGGTCGTCGGCGGTCTTGGGGGTGGGGGTGTCGGATGATGAGTCGGCTTGTGGTGGCGACTCGGTGTACTCTTTTGGCACGGACTTGAGAGCAAGGGAAAGGACGTCGACGGTCTCGAGGAGGTCGCCGGCAAACTTGGTGATCGCGAAGTCTCGCGCCTGCTCCTTGTCTTTCGCAGCGTTACGCTGAAGGTTAAGGAAATCGGCTTGGAGGTAGCGCAGTCGGCTCTGTAGAACAGGAGATGAGTGAGCCGCCCACAGCAGACAAGGGTAGGGAACCAGAGCGTAAGCAAGCGAGAGCAGGACGTACCATACAATCAGCCACCTTCGCCTCCTCTGCCTTCAACTTGCTAAGAAGCTCTGCGTCTGGCGAGACATCGACCGAATCCTTCTCCTTCTCCTCTTCTTCCACCTTTGAAGATGATCCCGCCTTGTCTGAGTAATAGCGTGACCGTGAGGCGAAGGCTACTGTCCTTCCCACAGCGTTCACCGAAGAACGTGCGAGGGTGCGCGACGACAGGGCCCCAGTGCAGGAGCGGAATGCCTGTACTGCCTGAGCGTTGAACATGGCGGTGGGGTGGTGAAGACAAGGGAGGGGGTGCGAGTGCGGACGTGGGCGGATGACGGTGGTGAGCAAGACGCTGGGGCGAGCGCTGGCAGCACTCTTCGGGAAATTTTGGAAAGAAAGCGGTCACGTGAGCTTTGCTGGTGAGTGCTTCGGGCAATCCACGGCTCGCGCTCTTCTCTTGACTCGGCCAGCGACCACCAGCACACGCTTCTTGCCTCGCTCCACGCCGCGTACGCTTAGCTCGGGAACGCAGAGGGACAGGACTCGCGCCGTGGGCAGACGCGAGCAACAGCACGGACACGCGAGCCACCGCGAGGAGTCCGCGCGCGCGCCCCTGCCTGCCTCTAAAGGGAATTCGAGATGTGGCGATCCCTGCACACAGCGGGCCTCCGCCCCTTCCTCTCCCTCCGCCACCATCCTCTCCCCCGCCTCTACCTCCGCTCCATGGCGTCTCGCGCCCAGCTCATCGATGGCACCGCCATCGCCAAGTGCGCTCGCTCCCGCCCCCTCGCGCTTGTACCCTAGCTCACTCGCTCGATCCCTCTAGATCTATCCGCGACGATGTCGCCTCTAGGATTAAGGCAACACAAGCCCAGTTCCCCCGCTTCAAGCCCACCCTCGCCGTTATCCAGGTGGGCGAACGCCCCGACTCGTCCGTCTATGTGCGCATGAAATTGAAGGCGGCAGAAGAGGTCGGCATCCAGTTCAAGCACATCCACCTCGCCGAGTCCGTCGAGGTCGCCGAAGTCGTCGATGTCGTCAAAAAGCTCAACGAGGACGACTCTGTTAGCGGCATTCTTGTCCAGCTTCCTCTCGGCCCCAATGTCGGCGCGGACGGCGAGCGCACTGTCACCGAAGCTGTGAGCCCCGAGAAGGATGTCGACGGGTATGTCCTATTCGCGTGACGCTACCTATCATGCACGAGGCATTATTTACACGTGTCGGCTCGGAATCGACACGTCTTTCCTTCTCTTGGACGAATATTTCTTCAACGTGCGCGGGCGCGAGCTGTTGACTGACACGCTGGTGCATTGCAGCTTCCATGCGTACAACATCGGCCACCTTTCGTCCCGCGCTTCCGACCCACTCTTCGCCCCATGCACCTCCACAGGAATTATTCGTCTTCTAGAGTCCACCGGCGTGACTATCTCGGGCTCCCGCGCAGTTGTCCTTGGCCGCAGTGACATTGTCGGCAGCCCTGTCGCCGCCATGCTCCGTCACCTTGACGCTACAGTCACTCAGTGCCATAGTCGGACCAAAAACGTGCCGGAAATCGTACGTTTTTCAAACCGTGGATTCTTGGCAGAACAAAGTTGACGCCGTCCCTCCAGGTCAAGGATGCCGACATAGTTGTTTCCGCCATTGGAAAGCCACAATTCGTCGAAGGCTCGTGGCTCAAGCCAGGCGCCGTGGTGATTGACGTTGGCACGAACTATATCCCCGGTGAGTAATGTTTTGCTCTATCAACACACGGCTAATATCCTGTAGACTCGACCAAGAAGTCTGGCCAACGTCTTGTAGGAGATGTTACTTTCGACTCTGCCGCCGAAGTAGCCTCGCACATCACTCCGGTGCCTGGAGGTGTCGGTCCGATGACAGTCGCCTTGCTCATGGTGAACACGCTCACGGCTGCGGAGCGCATCTGGGAGCAAGCGCGCTCGCTTCGTATCAAACCGCTCAAGTTGAAAATCCTCGAGAAGGTCCCTAGTGACATCGAAATCTCGTTGGCGCAAACCCCCAAACCCGTGTCTCAGCTGGCACATGAAATTGGCATTTACCCCGATGAGCTTGAGAATTACGGCAAGTACAAGGCTAAGGTTGAGCTCAGCGTTCTCGACCGTCTTGCTCACCGCAAGGACGGCAAGTACATTGTCATCTCGGGGTGAGCACTTCTTCAGGATGCGGTCTTCGGTGATCTTAGTGGCTCTGCAGTATCACACCTACACCACTCGGCGAGGGCAAGTCTACTACCACTATCGGGTTGGCGCAAGCTCTCGGTGCACACATGGGTCGTCCTTCCTTTGCCTGTGTGCGTCAGCCCAGTCAAGGACCTACGTTCGGTATCAAGGTGGTGCTGCCGGCGGCGGATATTCTCAAGTCATCCCGATGGATGAGGTACGAAGTCTCCGCGAAGCGATTGGAATGAGCTGACCAACCTCGCGCTTAGTTCAACCTGCACTTGACTGGAGATATCCACGCAGTGACAGCAGCGAACAACCTTCTTGCCGCTGCGCTTGACGCGCGAATGTTCCACGAAGCCACTCAGTCCGATAAGGCGTTGTACAGCCGGCTTGTGCCCACGAAGAAGGGCAAGCGCGAGTTCGCGCCTTTGATGTTCAAGCGTCTCAACAAGCTCGGCATCGACAAGACGAATCCCAACGACCTTACTCCTGACGAGATCAACCGCTTTGCTCGCCTCGACGTCGACCCCGAGACCATCACCTGGAACCGCGTCATCGACGTTAACGACCGTCATCTTCGGAAGATCACTGTTGGTCAGGCGCCGACAGAGCAAGGCCACTCCCGCGAGACTGGCTTCGATATTTCGGTTGCTAGCGAGTGTATGGCTGTTCTTGCGCTCACGACGAGCCTTGCGGACATGCGGGAACGCCTCGGCAACATGGTGGTTGCCACCAGCAAGCGCGGCGAGCCCGTGACCGCGGACGACCTTGGTGTCGGAGGTGCTCTCGCCGTTCTCATGAAGGACGCCATCAAGCCTAACCTGATGCAAACCCTCGAGGGTACGCCCGTGTTTGTCCACGCTGGTCCTTTCGCCAACATCGCCCACGGAAACTCGTCTATCCTCGCCGACCGTGTCGCGCTCAAGCTGGCGGGTATCGAGGAGGGCGACTCCCCGGACCGCATCGGTTACGTCCTCACCGAAGGCGGCTTCGGCGCGGACATGGGCATGGAGAAGTTCTGCAACATCAAGTGCCGCATGAGCGGGCTGAAGCCGGATGCGACCGTCATCGTTGCGACCACGCGTGCCCTGAAGATGCACGGAGGCGGACCGGACGTCGCCCCTGGCAAGCCTCTCCACGAGACGTACACGAAGGAGGACCTTGTCACGCTCAAGGAGGGTTGCAAGAACCTGACGAAGCACATCGAGAACTCACGCAAGTTTGGTGTGAAGGTCATCGTAGCAATCAATCAATTCTCGTAAGTACCACGCGTTACAGATATGGAGATTAGACTAATCAAGATGATCCGTAGCTCTGATACCCCCGCGGAACTTGAGCTCGTCAGAGAGCAGGCCCTTGCCGCCGGTGCGGACGGTGCTGTCGTCAGCAACCACTGGGCTCAGGGTGGCGAGGGTGCTCGTGCGCTCGCCGAGGCCGTCATCGCGATCTGCGAGGGGGAGTCGAACTTCAAGTTCCTCTACGACCTCGAGCTCCCGATCGATAAGAAGATTGAGATCATCTCGAAGGAGATCTATGGCGCGGACGGTATCGAGCTCAGCGAGGAAGCCCAGAAGCAGGTCGACACCTACACCCGTCAGGGCTACAGCAACCTCCCTAGTACGTTTTCTGCGCTTTCTGATACCTGAAGGCCTGTTCACTCATTCTTATCCAGTCTGCATGGCGAAAACCCAGTACTCGTTCTCGCACGATCCCAAGCTGAAGGGCGTCCCCACGGGCTTCACCATCCCCATCCGCTCCGTCCGCCTGTCCGCCGGCGCTGGCTTCCTCTACCCCATCCTCGGCGACATGCAGACCATGCCCGGACTCGGCACGCGCCCCGGCTTCTGGGAGGTCGGCCTTGAGACCGAGACCGGTCGTGTCGTCGGCCTGTTCTAAGCGCCCCCTCGTCCCCCAGTGCAAGTTCAACCTAGAGGTTCCCCAGACGCTTCGCTATCTTCACCAGATATATCAGGACAGAGGAGAGACTATAGACGCCCAGAAACCGTTCAACACGGCTAGGCCCGTTCACCGGGGCTCAACGCCCCGGGCACGCCGCGGTCGGTTCAGTGTTGCATACAAGCGGTAGAGACTCGGGTTCGTCTCCAGGTCACGTCCGGATGCGCGGGCGGTGGTCCCGCGAGCAGGTTTGTAGATACCCTTGTGGATTTTCCGTAGATTCCCCAAGGCCCGATCGAGCAGTAGAAGTAGCATTAATGACAGGTGTACATCAGCGACCCTGACCGCCGTGTGTTTCCACAACGGTCTTCAGTTTCCGATGGTCCGTCCGCCCGGGAGCCTGAGCTTGGTGATCGCGAGCGGCGCCTGCATCCCGGCGTGCTTGTCTTGCACCGCGCTGGCGGGCGCGGGCGCGGGCGCGAGCGAGCCGCTCTGGACGTCGGAGGTGATGTTGTTGTTCACGGCAGAGACCTTGCGGCTGAAGGTGTTGCCGTCGTCGTCGGCGTAGGAGAACGTGTTCGAGTTGGTGCCGTTCCCGGTGTTCCCGGTCGACGCAACCTTGAAGAAGCCGCCTGCGGGGCTGTGAGGGACGGTCGCTGCGGAGGAAGAGACACGGCGACTCACTCGCGAGCTGACGCTCCTGGATCGTCGAGCCTAGGATGAAGGGCGCAGGGTCGGACTTGCGGTCGTACGAGTGGTCGAACGTGCACTCGACTGTCAGATCCGGCCAGCGTCAGCGCATCCCAAGCGAGGCGAGCGGTTAGCGCGGCGAGCGACACGCACACTGGCTCCCGTCGGGGGAGAGGAGGGTGAAGTTGATGAGGAGCGGGTACGAGAACTCGTCGACGAGGACCGGGACGCCGTTGTGCGTCGACACGGAGCTCCCCGTCGCGCTCTGGTCGACGACCTGCACCGTCGTGTTCTCCAGGTAGCGCTGCGTGTTCGCGTACGCGAGCGTCTGCCGCCACACCACCGCGGTCGTCGCGCCGCTCCCGCCCGTGATCTCCGCCGCGATCTCGAGCGTGCGGCTCGCGCCGACGGTGACGTTCACGTCCCCGTTCGCGCCGACGCGCCCCGTCGTCGTCGTCGCCGCGAACGCGGGCGCGTCCACCCTCGTGATCCGCCCCGTCGTCGGCAGCCCGGACGGGTCGAGGACGACCTGGAGCAGCCCGGAGACGAACCAGTTCTGGTTCACGCCGTGGTCGGCCTCGGCGGAGACGACGTCGAGCGCGATCTCGTGCGGCGCGCCGTCGGTGAGCACGGGCACGAACGGGGTGAGGTCGAGGAAGTAGGTGGGCAGGTCGAGCGCGCCGTAGGACGTGATCGGCCGCCACGCGGTCGGCACGATCCCGCCGGTGAAGATGACGGCGTAGGGGAAGGCGACGCCGGCGAGCTGGCCGTCGACGAGCATGCGGACCTCGCGGAAGGGGCCCTGGCCGAAGGTGGTGCCGGAGGGAAGGTCGTCGAGGAACTCGTTCGCGGTGTTGAAGTACTGGGAGGGGGTCCGTGAACGTGCGGTCGGGTCGGTCGGTCGGGTCAGCGCGGCGGGGTGGGAGGACGTACCCAGAACTCTTCGTTGCCGTTTCCGGACGCGTACAGCTCTGCGAAGATCTGGACGGCGTTGCGCGGCACGGTGACGTTGAGCTGGAGGCGGAACGTGGGTCAGCCGACGCCCGCCGCTGTGAGGAGAGAGAGCGAAACACGGACGGAGAACTGCGGGGGCACAGAGGCGTCGTTTCCGGTGTTGTTTGCCAAGGTTGACACGGGGATGATCAAGTCGGCTTTGGGCGCGGGCGGGTGCGCGGCGTCAGAGGCAAAGAAGGTCGCATCCAGGGTGGCTATCGAGAACGGGGTTAGAGGTCCTGCGCTCGAGGGTACGAAAATACGTACTGGCGTACTGGCCGTCAAGCCCAGTCTCGAGCAGGTTGTCGAGCTGGAGGATGAAGGTGCCGTTCTTCGCGAACAGAGGGGTATAGCGCGTAACATCCTTGAGGTACGTCCAGATGATGCCGTCGCCACGGGTAGGCTCGGGCGTGGACGTGCGCCAAACTGCAAAGAGGTGGTGAGTGCGCGGCTCTGGGAAAGTTGGCGGGGCTGCCTACTTTCGACGTTCTGGAAGGTGAAGATTCCTGCAGGTGCAGTCAGGTGACGTGGGCGTGCGACATGGTGCATGACGTACCTAGGCGGTCAAACTGGGTGCCGTTGGAGGTGACGGTAAAGTTGAGACTGATGCCAGCCCAAGAGCCGACGGGACCGCAGTCGGTCGGAGGCCTGTAAAGCGATATTCCGGTTATGAGTTCCGTTCGACGGCTCTTTTGTCGCCTACGCACTCGAATTGCACGACTTCGGCCCTAAGAAAGCAAGATTCTCTCAGCGCGTTCCACGCAATTGCTTACACAGGGGCACATACGCGCCGAACGAGTTTCCAAACGTGTGCCTGGGCGAATCAAGTGAGCCCAACCTGGGGCGAAGATTGCAAGAGGAGAGCAACGCACTTGAGGATTTGGACTGTGCACTGTTTTGCGCCCTTGGGGAGCGGTGGAGGTTGTGCGACCTGGAAGTCAACGAGCACCGTGGCGCGCGCGATGGTGGCGCCGAGCGCGAGAGCAGCGGCGATCCTGGAGGACCACGGAAGCATGTTGTGCGCTCCGAACACTCACGGATGGGAGGGAGGGCAGAGGTCGAGCGGCTGGCAGCGGCTGGCGGGCATCATGGGGGCGGCCGTGCTTATATGCGAGCAAGGTGCTGATGGGAATATGGAAGCAGGCCGGGAGGGAGCAGCCATGTGGTGGCGAGGGACGGTTGCCACTATTACTGTTAGTATTACCGACGCAGACCACGATAACGCGCGGGGCGGCGTCGCTGTGTCGGAGCAGCTGCTCGCTGCACTGGTCGTCGGTCGGCGGTTGGTGTGCGTGCATTGCGCATCAGCCGACAGGAGGGGCGGGAGGCGGGAGATCTCCGGACTCGCGCGCTGTTGGACCGACGTCGATAAGCGTCGAATGCATAGGGCACGGAGGGCGAGAAAGCAGCAGCACATGTACAAGAACGACCGAAAACGCACGGCGTCCGTCCACCAGGATTACCTCGTCCAACCTCTCCTCTCCACCGTCCGCTCAGAGTTCGTGATTAAAGATGTCGTCAGCGTTCGTCCGCCGCGCCGCCTCGCTCTCTCCACCGCCCGCCGTGGGCTGCCTGTCGCCGTACAGCCCGCCCTCGGCGTCCTCTGGGAACTCCGTCGTCGACCCGCTCCGTTGCGAGGCCGCATCGACGTCGAGCCCCGCGCTCTTCTTCTTGCTGCTCCGCTTGCTCTTCTTCCGCTTGCTCGAGGTCTCGTCGTGCGCCGCGTACGCGTCCTCCGTCCGCGCCCACCGGTCCTTCTTCTCCTTCTTCCCCCGCTTCGCGCCCTTCTTCCCCGCCGTCATCTCCGCGTCCTCAAAATTGGCCGGGTACCGCCAGCGCCCGCCCGAGCCGGCCGTGTTCACGCTCGCCGAGCTCTGCCCGTGCTGGCCCTCGCCGTAGTAGCGCTCCTCGGACGGGTCCCAGAGCCCGCCGTTCGCGTTCGTGCGCGCGCCCCCGCGGTTCGGCGCCGACTCGTCCGAGAGGTCGATCGACGAGCCCCCGACCTCGCCCTCGGCGTACGGCTGGCCGTCGAGCGTCGAGCGCGGGAGGCGGTCGTTGTACCGGTTCGCCCACTGCGAGCGGCGCTCCTTGCGCTTGATCTCCGAGGTGTCGACGAGCCCGTAGCGCTGCACCCACTTGGGCGTCCGCCGGTGCGTCTTGTTGTTGCGGATGTTCTGGGCGAAGGGCACGGTTGAGCATGCGATGCGCAGTGGCGGGGATCGGGGAGCGCTGGAGTGCGAAGAGAGAGGGACATACCTGGATGTAGAAATTGTGTACATGGCCTGTGGGATCTCAAGATCGGTGTGCGGGTCGAGGGAGGTGGGGGTGGAACGTACCGGGAATGTATCCGGCGATGGTGAGTACGACGTTCAGCCAGAAGTCGCCACCGATGCCAAAGCGTGCGGCGACGGCTGGGAGTGCATTCAGGATATAGGAAAGGGTGAGCTGGCGAGACAGAGACGTACCGAGCGGGGGGAAGAGCGTGCCGAAGATGAAAAGCAAGACTGAATATCCATGGTGCCTCCTCGGGGTGAGGTCGACGTTGAAGGAGCGCACGCGGTCGACCATTGTGGGACGGGCGTCGAGCGAAGGGAACGACGGGGCCGGGCGCGGTGTTGTGTACGGATGTAAGCAGGGTCCGCGAAGGAGTCGAGAGAGCGGGTGGGCCTAACGGATGGGGGAAGCGGTGGAACGCCGGCAGCCGGGACACGGCTAATGTCTCATATCGGCGCCTGTGCTTGACGCAGCGAGCGGCCCGGCGCGCCGCGCGTACGATCCCGTCCTGTCCCCGGTGTGCAATTGGCCACCACCCAGCGAGCAGTCCGCGCAGCTCCGCACACGTCCACAGGCGTCGTGTTTTCTCTCAACGCTGTCGCTCTTGGACAGCATACTGGCCACGTCCCGGTTCCATTGGTCAGTGGCATGACATGCGGCGCTCCGCGAATGCATAGCCAGACGAGACTCTCGGGTACATAGCCGCAGCCACCCAACTTGTATGAGTGGCCCCCTAGCTATGCTATTCTCAGGGTCGCCACTATGTACGTACGCCCCACAATGGCGGATACAGCACCAACCTGGGTCCTCACGAACTCGCACCATGTATCGAGCATTCTTTGAGACAAATCCTGCATCCAGGCCTTGCCAAGCCAGAGTGGTACCGTTGCCTACACGCGGCACAGGCCGATAGCATTGTCACCAATTAATTGACACGAGAGTCTGGCAAGCGTTGAGTGAACCCCAAGACATCGCCCAAACACGCAGACGGAGACGATCGTGGGAGAGGGGATGGAGTGTTCCGTGGCCAAGATCACGTTCTACCCAACGGCAAGACGGCGAGCAGGTCACAGGAAGACGTCAGAAGGAGATGAATCGCGGAGCAAGAACTCGTGGCTTGCTCGTGGGCAGAGGCAGGCAGCAGGCGCCAAGGGCAGGCTTCCCGTGGGCGGAGTTCGAACTCGCTGATGAACCACGCCGGTGTGGCAGCCCTCGCCTCCAAGGGCGATCCGCTGCTCTGTCCCCGCACCGCTGCCCCTCCCCACCGCCTACAGCCCAACCACCACAGAGCCCCCTTCGCCCGCGCTCGCTTTCGCGACCTACGCGCGCGAACACCGCATACACCCTCCAGTAAGTCCGCCAGTTCCCGTCACGACGCGCGGCGACTGACGTTGCCGACCGCGTCCTACAGGCTCTCCCCATCCCCCACGCGCCCGCACGAGGCTTTCATCGCGAACCCGACGCGATCTGCCCGCCATGGACCAAGACGACTCTGAGGTCGCTCTCGCGCTGTCGGACGTCGTGCACGACGAACCGCTGCCTGACAACCCCCCCAACCACCACATGCACCACATGCACTCCCTCGCTCTCCCGCCCGTCTCGCAGCATCACCACCACACCCCCGCCGCGCCCTCCCCATTCCAGCATCAGCCGTCGGTGCACGCGTCGCGCGACGTCCCCGCGTCCCTTGACCTCGAGCCGGCCCACGAGCACGAGAGCGACTTCGATGCTGCGCTCTCGCCGGACCCGTCATGCCACCTTCACATCGAGCAACTCGAACGTGAGATCTCGTCCCTCCTCCACCAGAACTCTGCCGCAGCCGCCCTCAATGACTCTCTACACTCCTCCCATCCCGGCGAAGGCCATTCTGCCTCCCATCCCATCGACCTCTCGGACGTTCCCCAACACGAACCCCACGAGCAGCCGGACGCTTCGAACATGCATCTTGGCGAGGCTCTGGCAGGCGTGCTCGGCATGAACCTCAACAGCCTTGCTGCTGTGCTCCAGGCGGCCCAAGCTCAGTCCGAGAACGAACGAGCATCCAGAGAGGATGGACAACACGGGGACTCTCTATATCACTCCTACGCAACGACTGAGCCTGTGCCCCAGCTCACACACTCGGGCAGTCCTACAGACGGCTCGGAATATCTCTACGACGATGAAGGGGACAGTGAACACGAAGACGGGTTCGGTGGCATGCGGGGTAGTAGCCTTCACCACGGTTCGTCGTCCCCCATTGACGGAAGCGACCGGCACTCCCAACCCCCCGAGTTCACGGATACGGAAATCAACGACATCCTCAACCACTTCACGCAGTTCGACCAAGATCCTCCAAATCCACCATCCCTCAGACACCCATCTCCGCCGCCTCTGGACCCCCCTTCGAGTGTTCCTCCATTGCCTTCGACCCAGAGCGAGCACCAATCTCCGCCCGATCCGCCTATTGGCCTCTCGCCTCCGATGTCATCGTCGTATGACGGCGGCTTTGACCAGCCGGTGGCTTCAACATCCACGCTCCATCCATCAGCAGCGTTGTCCACGGCCGCGACGAAGATCGCAGACTCGTTCAAGGATAAGAACAACAAGCTGCAGCAGGCACACGTCTGCGACCAGTGCTCCAAGTCGTTCAGCCGCAGGAGCGACCTTTGCCGGCACATGCGCATACACACCGGCGAGCGGCCATTTGTCTGCCCCGAAACGACCTGCGGTAAGACGTTCATCCAGGTTCGCCCCCCCTTTCCGACCAACACTCCTGGACACCGGCTAACCACCTATGACCTTCCTCTTGTAGCGTTCCGCCCTCCATGTGCACCTTCGCGTCCACACGGGCGAGAAGCCGCACTTCTGCGAGTATCCAGACTGCGGTAAGACGTTCGGGGACTCGAGCTCTCTCGCACGCCACCGGCGAACCCATACCGGCAAGCGGCCATATCAGTGCGAGGATCCAGCCTGCGACAAGACATTCACTCGGCGGACGACGCTCACCGCACACATGAAGACACACGACCCAACCTGGGAGCCCGACCCCAACATGTGCGTGCCCCCGTTCGGTTAGGCCGACTGACGTGGTACTAACGCCGGTCTCAATTTCCCTTCCCCTCCACAGCAAATACAGCTTCAAAGCGAAACGCCCGAAGCTGACGGACCCGGACAAGGAGGAGGAGGAGCTCGAGGCGTCCGTCCGCACGCTCTCCGCGCTCCTCAGCCAGGGCGACCCGAACATCATCGCCGCGCACGCCCTCCCCGGCGAGCCTTCCCCCACTCTCGAGGAGCGCGTCGCGGCGACGCTCAGCGCAGAGCTCGCCGCCGCCCTCGCCGCCCAGCAGCACCCCCCGGGCGCGCCCCGGCGCGTGTACACGGCGGCGCGGCGGAGCGCGGGGTGGAGTTCGAGCTCGACCCGGACCCAGACGAGGACGGCGAGGAGGAGGACGAGCTCGACGACGACCAGTACGAGTCCGGGCCGGACGCGGACGACTCGCGCCGCCGCCGCGCGTCGTCGTCCCCACGGAGACACGCCCAGGCTCATGCGCCCCGAGGCCAGAGCCAGGGCCGCGGGCCGCGGGCGAGGACGAACACGTACCCGCCGTCGCTCGGGGTGGGCGCGCTCGGGGTCGTCCCGGGCGGCCCGAGCGAGAAGGGCGGGGGCGGGGGCGGGGAGGTGCAGGTGATGATCGTCGCGGGGCCGGATGGGGAGGCGTTCTCCGTCCCGCTGCGTGCGCGGAAGGGGAAGGAGGTGAGCGGGGTGGGGGTGAAGCGGAAGCGGTGACCGGATTTCTGGGTGTGGCTTTGAGGGGGCGAGATTCAGTTGCGGTATGTGATGTTTATTGTACAGTCCGTCAGTAACATATCTAGTGCGTAATACGCCGCCCGCCAACGGCGATGGATGTAACATTACAAAGGGACCCTGGCTTGGGTCTTGCACCTTACACGACAAGATACCACATGGCAATCACAAAACTGTCCTTGAGAAGGCGATACAACTCGGGAAATGGTCAGTACAATGGCAAGGACTCACTCCTAAGATAAGTACTGAGAACACGATTACCCGGCTGTAGTGAGCAGCCCCCGCAGGCGTCCGCACGTGAGCGAGGAGTATGCTCTATCATCGTCGCGTTGCCGAGACGAAGCGTGGGTGCACAGCGTTCGCAAGCTGCAGGCGCAGAATACTTTACGCATCGCTCTAAGGTGATGTTGTGAGAATAACGATTCGAGTTGGTGAGACCGAGCGCCAGCGTCTAGTTCTCGCAGTAAGGTTTCCGGACGCCGGGAGCTTGCCAAACTGACTAACAGCCTTGGAGGATGGACGGGGGCGGTTGGGCCGGCGTGGGCCGGCGTGGGCAGGAAGAGGAGACCGGGCGGGCGGACCGGGGGGGGAACATGTGAAGTGGAGGCTGTAGGGAGAGAGGGGCCCCGCCTCTCCGGACAAGCCACCGATTCCAGCCCTCCCGTCCCTCTCCGGCCTGGCTATAAACCCGCGCAAGGCTCGCGCGCATCTCCCACTCACCGACCCGCTCCTGCCCCTGCTCGTCTGCCACAGTCCACTACTCTACTCTCTCTCTCTCTCCCGCGATGGCCGAAGAACTCCCCAGCACCGACATCATCACCCTCACCCGGTGTGCAATCCACATCTGCCGTACTCTCCCGTACCGTAGCGCTGACCATCGCATCCATCGCGCGCCCCCAGCCACGTCCTCGCGGACCAGTTCAGCCTCGGCGCGCAGGCCACCGGCGACCTCACCCTCCTCCTCACCGCGATCCAGACGACGTCCAAGTTCATCGCGACCAACGTCCGGAAAGCACGCCTCATCAACCTGTTAGTCCTCCCCCTCCTTCCGTCCCACGTGATTCCCTGTGCGCACCCGACACTGGTACTGACCCTCCGTCCGTCCCACCCATTCCATCCAATTCCGCCCCTGCCCTGCGCGCACTCGATCCCGCCACCATCGCGCACCGCTCGATCCTTCCGCGCATGCGACACCGTCCATCGTTCGCACACCCCCGCACGCGCTCCACAGCGTCGGGCTCGCGGGCGAGACGAACGTGCAGGGCGAGGAGCAGAAGAAGCTGGACGTGCTCTCGAACGACATCATGGTGAACTCGCTCCGCGCGTCCGGCAAGTGCGCCGTGCTCGTCTCGGAGGAGCTCGAGGAGGCGATCATCATCGAGGGCAAGTACAAGGGCAAGTACTGCGTCGTCTTCGACCCCCTCGACGGCTCGAGCAACATCGACGCCGGCGTGAACATCGGCACCATCTTCGGCATCTACCAGATCGTGAGTGCTCTCGCCCGCTCCTGTCCCTGCTCTGCCGGTGCGTGCGGGCGTGCGGGCTGCCGCCCCTCTCCGAGTCGTGCGCGCGCATGAGACGGAGCTTCCCGCGCGGGACGTCGTCAGGGTTGGATATGCTCTGAAAGGGCACGCGCTGACTTGTGTGTGAGAAAGGCGCCAGACTCCAAGGGAACGATTGCGGACGTGCTGAGACCGGGAAGCGCTATGGTCGCGGCCGGGTACACGATGTGAGTGCTCCGAGTGCCCGGCGTACACCCCTGGTTTCTCACTGCACGGTCTCGCATCCAGGTACGGCTCGTCCGCGAACCTGGTGCTTACCACCGGCCACGGCGTCAACGGCTACACGCTCGACGCTGCCCTCGGCGAGTTCATCCTCACCCATCCTGACGTGAGAGCCCCCTCCCTGTCTGCCCTGGCGCGCACGCGTACTAAGTCACCCCCGCGCAGATCAAAATCCCGGCACGAGGCAAGATCTACTCCTTCAACGAGGGCAACTCGATGTACTTCCACGAGCCGGTGGTCAAGTACCTCGAGAGCATCAAGTACCCCGCGAACGGCAAGGCGCCGTACTCGGCGCGCTACATCGGCTCCATGGTCGCCGACGTCCACCGCACCCTCCTCTACGGCGGCATCTTCGGCTACCCAGCGGACAAGAAGAGCAAGCGCGGCAAGCTCCGCACGCTCTACGAGGCCTTCCCGATGGCCTTCCTCACCGAGCAAGCCGGGGGTCTCGCGACGACCGGCACGGAGCGCATCCTCGACATCGTCCCGACGAACATCCACGAGCGCTGCCCCGTCTTCCTCGGGAGCAAGGACGACGTGCAGGACCTGATGAAGTTTTACAGCGCGGCCAACGGTGCTGCGTAGGGCGTGCGAGCGGACTGTAGCATTAATCTCGACGGGCCGGACGAACGTCTGTTATAATCCTGTGTATCCTTACGTATGTAAGCTCTCTTACGGAAGCTCTGTTTCATTGCTCGTGCTCGAATGCGTCTTGAGTCTAGGGGGATCAATGCAGAAAGTACGTATGCGTGTGAGTCCAAGGGCTGATGCGGGTCGTGCGTAGAGAAGAGTGCAGGAGCACAAAGATGCGAGAGGAGACCAAAATCCAGACCAGGAAAGTAAGCGAGTTTGCAGCTTGGGAAACCGAGGCGTGACAACGACAGCAGAACGAGAGAGGCGGGACCGAGCGGACCCCAGGCCCCGGAACCTCACTACCATACGTTGACTATCTCCGATTCGTGCGTCATGACCGCCGCGTCCTTGCGCACGGGGTTGACACGCGGGTTCACGAACTGCGAGATCGGAGCGCGTCAGTGGCCTGCGCCGCGTGCGCGAAGCAGTGGTCTGCGCACCTTCTCGTCGTACTCGTGCAGCACCTCCGCGGCGATGATCGCGCGGTCCTTCATCAGGGCCTCGTACGAGTGCGCCATCGCGCGCACCTGCAGCAACGTCAGCACGAGCCGCGCACCCCCGAGCAAAATGAACGGAACGAGTCCGAGCGGAGGGCGTACGCACCTGGATCCCGACGAGGAACATGATGAAGAGCATCATCATCCAGTTCGCGCTCGTCGTCGCCATCCACAGCAGCGCGTGCACGGGCGAGTAGATCCCGAGGAGCGCCATCTCGAGCTCGCCCGGGGTCCACACCTCGAGCTGCTGCACCCGCTCGTCTTCCTCCCACGGCTGCGGCGGGCGCGCCTTTGGCGGGCTCA
This sequence comes from Epithele typhae, assembly GCF_022376455.1. Classification (NCBI taxonomy): domain Eukaryota; kingdom Fungi; phylum Basidiomycota; class Agaricomycetes; order Polyporales; family Epitheliaceae; genus Epithele; species Epithele typhae. Next base: position 422,322 of record NW_025954192.1, on the reverse strand, counting down.
GGTTGAGCAGGAAGCGGACGCTGACCACGAGCCCGCGCCAAAGCGCGGACAGGATGGTGGCAAGTAGGCTGTAGAGGGAGGAGAGCGTGGAGCGGCGCGGGAGGTCGTCGGACATGGATGAGGACGAGGAGTTGCGATGCGAGGTGCGAGGGCGTTTGATGAAGGAGGCGTGTGGAGAGGAGACAGGGTCGGGGGCGAGGGTGAGGTAGTAGATCTTGGTGCGGGTAAACAGGTAGAGCACATTCACAACAGAAGCGCTGATCACTAGGAAGGTGACTGGTGTTGTCTGGACGAAGCGTGCATTAGCTAGGGCATGCGAGGCGTGCGATGGTTGGGGTGGCTAGGAAGACTCACCCAGTCGAACCACGGCTCGCCCTCGCCCTCGCGGTACATGTCCTCCCAGCCGAGGTCGGAATCGGGCACTTTTCGAATCTGCGACACACGCACGCAAAGGTGCAGGAAGTGCAGGGCGCCACCAAGGATTCGTGCGGAATTATGTGGAGACGGCAGTGGAACATTGCTGGGAAACTGAGAGATCTCGAAAGACACTCGGGAGGGAATTTCGGAAACCCTGTGAAGAACCGTTAGTCTCGGCATAGGAACACCTAACAAATTTTGAGTGGTCCAGGAGACAAAGCTACAAGTTCGCGCTGGGATTTTTGCCGAGGACATTTCTAGGCATTTAGGCGTGGCGAACCGACGTCGATTCACTAGGAGTACGAACAACAAGCGAAACGACAGTTCTACGCGTCATGTCTAATGCACTCTTGCCCCCGGACTACCGCACAATGACAGGGATAAGTGCTCACCGCTCGATAAAGGACTTTTTGCGTACTACACGCTTGCTTGGAGTTTTCCCTGGAGTGCCAAAGTCGCTCGGTCGGCTGTTCTTCTTGGCATTGGGGGTGGCATATGGAGCTGGCCGTCGTGACCGCGCAGCTTCCCAGTCGAATGGAGTCGAAGCGGACAGAGAGGGAGAGGTGGCAGGAGATACTGGATATACGAGACGCGTCCGGGAAGTGGAAGTACGCGTGGGGGTGGATGGAGAGGGGACCGCGGACACGCTGGACTTGCCGCCCGCTCTCGGGGATGCGGAGACGGCGGCATTCGTTTGTGCAAGGCGGCGGAGGGACGACATCGGGAGAGGCAAGGGAGGAGGAGCCTGCGTCTGGGTACGGCGCGGTGGCTGCTCGGAGGGAGTCACGGAGCGGAGCGCGCCGAGGGCACGCACAACGCGTGCGTGATGGCTCCATGACCTGGGACGAGGGCTGTGACGTGACGTGGCTTCCTCCCACGCCACATCAGCCACTATGGTGCCAGCTCCGCTTCGGAGTGATGGGCGGAGGTCATTCTATTGGCTCGCCTGAATCCCCACGCGGTCGCCTCGTGAAACGAAAATTCCATTGGGGAAGAATAGCATGTGGTGTGACAATTTATCAGCGTGTGGGAAGTTTTGGACACGTGTGTTGTGACTTGTTTGCAGACCGGCTGCCTGATTCGGAAAACGAACCAAGGTTGAAAAGTCGACTCTGCTGGGGTGACCCTCCTCACTCCCCGCCCTTTTCTCCTCCGCCTTTGTTCCTCCCGTACATCAACCCGCCTCCCTCCTCTCCCCTCCCCTCCTCTTCACAAACCCGAATACCGCGCTACCCTTTCCCCCTCTCACGATTTCACCATAACGTCCACATACAGGACCCGCACCTCCACATCCTTGTCGCCCTCGCACTCCGTTAGCGTCAGGATGGCCCAGCCCTCGTCCTCTCATCGTGAACGAGAGCGGGAGCGCAGCGAGCGCTCCTCCTCCCGTCATCACCACCACCGCACCATCTCCTCCACCACTCTCCTCCTCGTCCTCTCTCTCGTCCTCGCCGTTCTGGCCGTCATGCTCTCCCTCCCCTCCAATCAAGCCGCCAGCACCGCCGCCGCCGCAGCAGCAAGCGGCGAAAACGCCAAGAACGAGGGCTTCTGGGGCATCATCACCCCGAAGCGCACCCAAGCTCTGCTCGCTCGTGAAAGCAACATCGCTGTCCGTGAGGCCGAAGTTGCTCGCCGCGAGGCCGAGATTCTTGCCGGCGCTCCGGGCGGTGTTGTCGCTCAGGCCCCAGTTTGCCCTCCCTGCGCGACCATTGTGGAGAAGATCACCGAGGCTCCCCTCCCTGCACACACCGTCATCAAGGAAGTTGTCAAGGAGGCAGACCTCACTCCTCCTGGATGGTGGGACCAAGCTCGCGTGCGCGCTGAAGACATCCTTGACCGCGAGTTGAAAATCGCTGAGCGCGAGCGCGAGATCAGTCGCCGCGAAGAGGCCGTCAACCGTCGCGAGCACGATGCTTCAAGACGCGAGGGCTGGATTATGGAACAGCTTGTGTACGTGTCAAGTAATCTTGCCGAACACGTGGAACACACGCTCATGTTGGCTTTGCAGGATGCTGAACGAGGCTCAACCTGAAGTCGTCGAGGAAGATTACATCTACAACGAACCTCCCCCTCCCCCCATTGTTCCGCCCATGGGTGGCGGTTGGAGGAAGCCCAAGGTACCCCCGACTCCCCCCACTGGCACGCAGCGACGGTCCGAGCTCTGAGACGAAGGGGGGAATTCCTTGCCAATATTTCCATTATCTTTGCTTCATTGATGTACAGTTCGTATCCTTTGACGCATCCCTCCCCTCCTTCGTCCCGGGCTCGGGGGACCACGGTGTTTTTTCGTCTTGCTCCCCCGCCGTCCTACTGTATGCTGATAGCCCTTCTGTGCCTTGAGCGCGTCATTTGGATCGATCGGCGCGCGTCGCGCGTGTTGGCCTCGCGCCCACGTGATGGCTCGACACGTCCCGTCACTGAGCTCGTCACCGACGTGACGATCGACGCCATCGACGGTGACGCGCGCCTGGGTACAGAAGGGCTACCAGCATGCTCCCCTCCCTCGTTGAGCGGTATGCTGACCCTTTTCGTCCTCCAGGCCATTCCTCCCCCGCCTTTTGTCATAACCGAAACCGCCATTGAAATGGCGACCGAGACCCGTACAGTCACCCACACTCTCCACGAGACCATCAAAACTGCCGCCACCAATGCGCCCTCGAACACCCGTCGTGTTGCGTCGCCCACTCCCAACATCATGAGTTCCTCGTCCACCTCGTACATCCCGCGGACAACGTCTGTGGAGGTCGTTGTGGAAGAGGAGATCCTCGAGCCAGAAGAGGTCGAGACAACCGTCACCATGATGCGCGGCCCTGGCAGGAAGCGGCACCCCACCGGCAAGCGGTGGTTCGGTGGCTGGTGAAGTCCCCGCAGTATATCTTGACGATTGTGTTACGAACATTTACGTGACTGTACGATGTCTTCTCTCTTTTATTGCTTTCTCTTTCGACCCCCTTCCTTGATGGCTGGCACCTTTTCCCCTGCTGTATTTCTGCTCATCGAATTCCCCCGCTCCTCCCGTCTCATCTCCCCGCTGCGACACCTATACTCATAAATCCTCTGTACGGCCGCGTGCTGCGCCATCCCCTAGCTAGTGCTTAGCTGATACTGGTACTCACCACTTACGACTACTGCTTGGATGTAGATCCAAATAGCACGCTTGTTTTACGGTTTCCCCCAGCCCTGTAAATGCCGATGATGGTGACGAACGATGGGAAACTTGTAGAACACTAGGATAGTTGTCGTCATAGTCATGCCCAATCTTACTCTCCGACTTGAATAGATGATCTACCTGCGAATGACTCTGCCAGTGTCCTTGGCGCCTAAATTTCTTTCCCTCCACTCTCGCCATGGACAGCCAGTCGGCGGAAGACAAAGGCAAGTTGCCTGTCTGTGTTCCCATCGCAGCCGTTCACAATGACGCGCTTGTAGCCCACACTGCTCTCAAGCTGCTCGAACAAGCTTGCGCCGGTGCGATCGACTGCCTCCGCCAGCCCATCTCTATACCCCAAGCGTCGACCGTTCCGTCCACCCACCGCCCCGCGCTCGCGGTCCTCCATAAAGACTTCCAGGCGCTGCTCACGCTCGTCTACACCTCCACCACCAAGGTCGCGCTCGTCCTCCGCCCCGCGTCGCCCGCGCACGCCGCCGCGCTGCCCCCGATCGCGGACCTGGGCGCCGCGGTCGCGAGCCTCGCCGCTGCGCGACGCTCTTCGACCCGCACGGGCGCACGCTCGCCGCGGACGTCCGCCGGCGCGCGGGCGACGTGTGCGCGGGCGTGCGGGTGTTCGCCGCGGGGCTCGTGGGCGCCGCGACGGACGACCACCTGGTGCACGCGGGCGCGGTGCACGAGCTGGTGGAGCGGGCGCGGGAGGCCCCCGAGGGGAACTTGGCGGCGGTGAAGGAGAGGTGGCGGGCGGACCGGACGATGATGCGGGACTCGGCGGAGGAGGTCGACGCGATGGTCGACGAGGGGCGGAGGGGGCGGCGAGGAGGAGGAGGGGGCGGCGAGGAGGAGGAGGACGGGTTCGGGGACGACGACCTGGACGCCGGGGATGAGTGGGACGAACTTGGGCTCGGGACGAGCAAGCGGATGTCGGCGGCGGAGCTGGAGCGCACCAAGAAGGTACGTCGCGCGTCGTGCTTGCTCGCATTTGTTCGCTCAGCGTCGTGCGATGGCTGTAGATCCAGCCTTTGGTGCGCTTCGTGACGCTCTACCACAAACGAGTCTTTCCAGACGTGCTCAATGCGCTCGCGGAATCGCCAGCAGAGGCGTTCAACGCGCAGCTAGATGCGCTGCCTTCGCTAAGCGACGCAACGGTCCGGTCTTTGGAGGAGGTCGTCGCTGCGCTTTATGCCCCCCAGAAGTTGGAAGCTCTAGCAGATGCCGTTGGGTCTATGGCGTCCGCGATCAATGCCGTGCACGAAGTTGTGGCCACAGATACTCTCACTCCGCCTCCCGACCTGACGCAAGCTATGGGCCAGCTCAGTGTTGACGGGGCTTCGAGTTGCGCAACGTCGGTAAAGAAGACGAAAGATCCAAGAAAATGGTTCAGGCTTGTTTGGCGCAGATACACAAAGTGACAAACGATGTAGCGGAGATGCTGAAACGAGACGCAGCAAATACAACTTGAGTTCTACAGTGCTACCATGAGCGAGAGAAATGGGTCATGGCATGTTTGCCTGTCAGGATCCCGGGCCTGCATTCTTGAAGCTCCTACCTCGCGGCTTCTTCCAAGCTCTGCCAGCCAACATTCTTATCCACCGTTCGGCTAGAGTACAGTTGGGGATGTGAGGGAGAAACGAGATTGGACAGCGTCGATGACAAGATTGGACAGCTCAGGCGGGTCGGAGTACTGCGACGTGAAATACATGGCAGAGAAACAAGGACCAGGTAAAAGAATATCGCGCATACCATGGCTACTTTGCCTTCCCTCCTGCGGCCTTCCCTGAGTCCGCCGGCTGTTCTCCCCTCCTGGGACCTTCATGCAGCTTGTCCCAAATCTTCTTCCTAGACTCCCCCTCCCGTTTCCACAGCGCGGCTATGCAAGGCCCGCATACCCTGTACTTGTCACCCGCCAGCCCCACGATCTCAAGGCGCAAAGCGTCGCCCAGCGGGTCTCCGTGCACCGCAGCCCGCCGGAAGTCCTTCTCCGCGCGCTCCAGCCCGGCGCGGCACGAGCGGAACAGGCCGGCCTTGCACCCTTCAGGGACACCTTTGTACACCGCGGAATGGGCGTCGACGGCATCGACGACGAGCTCCTTCTGTAGCGCGTAGACGTGATCGAGGTCGGGCTGTGCTAGTGTCTCGAGCGTCCCGTCTACGCGCCGAGCGCCAGTGGAGATCACGATTGAGGGCAGCTGCGCAGCGAGGTAGTAGGCGGCAGGGAGCATCGCGCCCGCGGGACCAGTTGGTGGGAGGGAGCGGAGGAGGATGACCGCCTCGATGGCGTTCTGAGGAGAGAAAGAGCGGGAAGAAGGCGCACGGAGAGACTCGTGCTTGTCCCAGTCGTCGATCGTGGAGGGGAAGAAGGCTTCGAGGTGCTCGAGGCACTGGTTGAGTATCGAGAAGATGGAGTACTTATGTGCGAGACGGGCGGCTGATGCAAGGTCGCAGAATTCCATTGGTTTGACGCTCTTCATATACCTGCCTGAGTTCAGGCGGTGCTGTGGAAGGAGGACAGATAAGAAACTCACTCAAAACCATCGTAAAGGATGTGCAAGAGATGCTTAAAGTCATGAGCTGAGTCCGTGACGTGCAGCTCGAGGCCATTCTCATCCCTCCTCGCATCCTTCATCATCTGACGGAAGACATGAGAGCGACGGGCGAGCACACCCTCGTTGACGCGGAATAGTTCTCCCTCGGCAAACACTACCACTTGCCGTCTTCGAACCACACCCCGGTGGGGTTCAGGGGAGGAGGAGCATGCCGTCGACCCCGATGAGAAACTACTCTTGCCTGTGTACGGATCAGAGTAGTGCGGGAATTAGGATGACGGCACGCACGAGATGCCTTGAGGTCATAGAAGAGGGCGGACGGGGCGAAGGCTACCGCAGCACCACTCCCTATGCTCCACCAACTCTAAATGCGGTCCCCACGGGGTCGTGCATCGACTCGCGCCGGTTTCTACGGCAGTCGGAGTACCTGTACGACGAAGAGATTGTTCGGTGCAGCGAACGAACCCAAGCAATAACCGAGCCAACAAAGGCCACTGGCTCCGCATCCGATCTGTACATGCGCCTTGTATGTAAATCTCGCTATGAGCTTCCTGGACTGCGTTTACTTGGCATATCACCTGTGGGCACCATCGACATTGATTTTACGCAGAACACCGTTTCGTACAGGCCTTTGCAATGCTCTCAAGCACGAGCGAGACCGTGCTTGATCATGCGGCGCGCGGCAGACCGGGCGTGTCTGACACTGGGAGCAAAGCACCGGACCGGATCCTCGATGTCTACATACAACTCCTCCAGACGAAGAACCTGAGTGGGGGGTCTTGACCGCTTCCTCTCGACGATCACGGTCATGGGGAAGGCGACTTTTCATTCTCCAAGGTCGTAGCTGCACAAAGTGGAGCGTCTCTCCCAGACGAACAGAGAGTACGCGCCACATGGTGGTGTACAAGGCGCATAATAAAGCCCACCACCGTCGCAGAGGGCCGCACTCCTCCCATCGGTCGTTGTAGTACTTGTGAGACGTGGGAGGAACGCAAGAACAGTTGGGACCCACCCAAACGAAGACCCTGTGCCGCCCATCGTCTCGTCTGCGAACAACGCAACAGCATCCTGTTCCCCTTCTCCTCGTCGAACCGCGCGAACCCGTACCACGCTGTGCCACTGTGGAGCGTCCACTGCACCCCGAGTGCGAAGGCCGGGAAGCCGCGAGGACATCGACACGGAGGGTATCGCCCGGGCGCGTGCCCGCGAGGTACGGTACCCCCAGGGGCGTCGACATTGGTCGGGCTGGAGAAGGAGGGAAGAGAGGGTCGCGGCGGTCGCGGTGGGGGTGATCAGGAGTGATATAGCCTTTGGAGGCTTCGAGCGTTGTGGCAGTCCGAGAGAAAGCGCTGTCCGGATGGCCGGGTGGATGCTGGGTGTGGGGCGTTCGCGGGAGGATGGGGAAGGTGTGGATCGGCATCGTGGTCGAGTGAGAAAGGTTGTCGATGAGACTCCGAGCCTATTCCCCTCTGGTCATCAGTTCCCTTTAGACGAACGAGGCGTTCTGGATTTCGTTCGGACCGCGAAGGCCAATATCCCGCTTTCTGAGGAGATGGTTGAGGCACTTTTCAAGGATCATGCCTGGCTCATGTTTAAGGTGTTCGTCATGAAGGACCAAAACGGAGAAGGCTTCCAGTGGGTGTTCGACTCCTCACAAGTGCTGTAATTGGAGTTTAGCTCAGACTGCGGCGTCTTGTTTGTCGTTTATTATTCTCGGAGCCGTATTTCTCCTACGCTCATGTACTACGATATTACTTGACATACATTAGTTCCTCCAAATTACACATGTTCCGATGCGATCGTCGGCTGTCGCCAGTCTAATCTTGTAACGCAATGCAGTGTAGGTATGTAGTCACACGGGTGTCATATTGTTTTGCCTTGCCACGCTTTGGAAGCTAACTATTGTGATCCCATGAGAGAACTGCCATCGAGGACACCCGCACGCGACATCCACGCATCCCAGGGGATGTCGTCCGAGGGGCGATGGGAGTTCACAGAAGATGATGACGAAGGGCGAAAGAACAAGTGAATAAAAATACGCTCTGAAGAGTCCGCTCTAGATTACAAGAGCACGCCCGGACCCCACGCGCGCACCTGGGTACTTCCTACAATAGGGTCATCCAGCCGTGTGATGTCGTCGTCGTCGTAAGTATGTCGTCGCCCCCGTCTCGCTTCCCGGCGCTCAGACGGCTTCGAATTCTCCTGATCACCAGCAACCGGTCAGCGCCGCCCACAACCCGCTGCGCCCGTGGCCACGGGCGCGGACGTCGGAAGACACGTAATTAAACACGCACCGGTGATGCGCGGCTTCCGCAGCTCGACGTCGGCCTCGAAGCCGTCCGCGGCGCGGTGCGCGCCGAGCTCGTGGCTCCCCGGCGAGCTGCGCGAGAGCTTCGAGAGCGAGATTTCTTGCGACGGGAAGCCGCCGCCGCGCGAGCGCGTGCGCTCAGAGGACGTCGCCCAGCGTTGACTCACGTGGCCCGCCCGTGGCGTAGGAAGTGCCTCGTCGTGCATCTGTCGGAGCTTGGTGCGGTTGTTGAAGACGAGCATGAGCGAATTCGTGTAAAGTTTGCTCAGCATGAACGCGCTGTGGTGGGTATGAGTACAGGGCAGAGGGGAGAGGGAGAGGAGAGGAGAGGAGAGGAGGGAGGAGAGGAGAGGAGAGGAGGGAGAGAGACGCACGGGAGCATGTGCAGGTTGTTGTGCTTGAACGCCAAGCAGAAGATGAGGTCGAGCGCGGCGAAGGATGCGGTGACGGAGCCTGTTTCGACTGAAAGCGTTATGAGGCGCGAGATGAGCTTGTCGGATGCTAGGCCTTGCCGCTGTCGCGCGAGCTGATCGGGGATCCAATGAACATGGATAGTGGACTGGGAGGAGCAGTGGATACGCACCAGGAAGCACATGCTGACCGCGATAATGATATCACACGCCGCGCTACCACCTAACCACACAATCAGGGCATTCTTCGCTTTTTCTTGAATGAGAGCGTTGTTGTTCAGAGCTGGTCCGGTCTGATGGGAGCGCAGGGACGATGAATGGGAGATATTGCGGCAGCTAGATAAAGCGACTCACAATGACACCAGTAGCCACTCCCGCACCACATTGCATGAGAGCAATCTGAGGCTAGTGAGCGACGCAACTGGACACACGACGGGAAGAGCTCACCAAAACAATAAAGGGAGGTAGGATCCGCGAGTTGCTGAGGATAAATATCCGCCATGCGAAGAAACATTGTACGGTGGCCGAAACTATGGATGCATGTGAGGTCTAGGACGGGCCAAAGTGACAATGGAGCACTGCGCACCGAGGGCACTCATTATGGGTATGTCGAACCACAACCATTGTGGGCTGGTCAGTGCATTGAGGTCACCCCATCCGGCGCCATATACTTGAAAGGCATCATGACTGATGAGGATGACCTGGACCCATTCTACGGCATATAGCCCGTAGACTTGTGGTCAAACAAGCATGAGCGAGGAGCAGTGCACGGACGGCAGGACAAACGGACCGAAGGCTTTGAGACTGACTGGGTCAGTAGGGAAGGCGTTGTAGTAGCTGTCTACATAATTTTGCTAGCTTTAGGCCATAATGTGGAGCAAAGGAAATCGACTTACAGACTTGAGCGGAAAGAATGCCGAAGAGGCCGTAATTGAAAAGGTGGCCGAGCAGCTGTCTGGATGTTAGCACAAGCTCGCTCAGGGCCCGGGGCACCGCTTACAGGAGGGCCGGCACTGGAGATGACAGCAAGCACTGAGAGTCAGACTCGGCTAGAACGTTGGGCGGAAGGAGAGACTCACAGGAGGGCGATATCGCTGGGGATCTCCTGGGACGTCATGGCGGGGGCTAGAGCGACAGGCCGAGCGTGTGCTCTAGCTTTATGAAACGTCTGGAGGGCGACGTAAATAAGCGAACAGGCTGGCGTCTTCCCCCGCCCGGCATTGGCAAAGTCGGCGATGATCACGTTCACCGCCCTCCGTCGGAGGTCCCGCACTGATGACGCGAACCTCGCCCCCTCCGCCTAGCGTAGGCCGTCTGGGGATGTGTCGCGGAGGTCTGGCGGCACGGCGGTGAGCAGGGCGGACGGTGCGAGCTGGCGAAGTCATCCCGGTCGAGATGGGCGGGATGCGCACAATCGACGATCCTCGTGTCGAGCAGCGGTCCGACGACGGACGAAGGTTCGTGTCAGAGGTGGGGCGTGTCGCCGTCCGAAGCGAACCGCGGGAAGGGAGGGCGGCCTCAGCTGACGTCTTCTGGGTGGGCGCGCAGGCCTCTCTTGTCATCGTCCGGCTGGTGTGGGACCGCAGCCGCGTGCACAGCTGCTGAGCCGCTCGACTATCCCATCTTGTGGTCGATTGTACCGAGTTCTAGTTGAGCTTCGAGCACAGAAGCGGCGTTGAGTGTACCGAGCATACCAACGCTCGCCGTGTTGCAGTATTCGAAACCTAGCCAACATGCGATCTGCTCCTCACTCGAAGGCCATCGTGAAGATCATCCCCAGAAGACCAGGGTGTGTGCGGACCCTCGCCAAGTCTGGTGGTGATCAGAGAAGCAAATGGACGAGCTAGAGTGGCAAGCGGACCGAGATGATGTCGATGAAGGCAAGTCCAAGGATTTGCACCCGTGCAATCAGGAGGCACTCACATCTTCTGATCCAGCTTCGTCTGTTTCGTGAGTGTGCGAATGCAAAAAACATACAAGGCCATATTTACCCATGAACATTTCGGCCCACACATGATGGACTGCTGCGAGCGCAGGCAAAGCGCGCCCGGACCCCAACCACCGGGCTTCGGGCAACCGGGATCACGGTGAGCGCCCGCGCTGTGCACAGATGCTCGAACGCTGCCCTCTTTCGCCTAGTCCCGCCCACACTTCTTGTCCATCATGAACCAACAAGCACGCCGACCAAAAGCACGGTGGAAACGCCCCGAGGCGCTGCTCACCCCTCGCCATGGCTCCCATCACAAACCCCCGCGAGTCAGCGCTGTCCATGGTGGCAACACTTACCGCCGCTTCCTACTCGACCCATCCCTCCTTCGCCTCTCCACAGACGAGGTCATCTTCTACAAGGCACAGACTGGAATCCAGGCCGATGACGCGCTCTTTGACCACATTCACTCCGTTGCCGCCGACGCCTACCAGGTGCGTTAAACTCCGAGTCCTCGTGCTAGGCTCATGCTCACGTTGACCTGACTTCTTTGCGCCGGGCCCCAATCTGCAGCTATTTCCGTACCCATGCGTCCGCTGGTACACGTTCACCCAGTGTGTCTTCATGTTCTCCCCGCCTCGTGCGCTTCCTCATCCATTCACCTTGAAGACTCGATGTCGCAACGCACCCCGCGTATCAGCACGTTCTTGCCAGGGTGCCACTAACTCGAACCTCTTCCTCGACATCGGCGCAGGCTGTAAGTCGGATATTTTCCCGGCATGGCACCTCAGGCTCTTATATGCGTCCCGTTGGCAGTTGGCAACGATCTCCGGAAGCTTGTGCACGATGGCTATCCCGTCGATCGCATGATAGCGTTCGACATCCGTCCAGGTATGTTACTTCAACCATTTCACGCCGCACTCCCCCAATCACATCGAGCTCATGGCGTCCACTCACAGAGTTCTGGGAGCTCGGTCACCGGCTGTTCAACTCCAGCCCGACATCCTCCCTGTCCCGTTCGTACAAGGAGACGTCTTCGACCTCGAGCGCGCCTTAAACTTTGACCAACCTTGCAATCGGACAGACCCTTCCGGCTTGGAACCCGTCCCAATCCCCCGCGCGCTGACTTCGCTCGTCCCGCTGGCCGGTCACGCGTCTGTGGTCTACGCCAGCTACCTCTTCCACCTCTTCAACGAGGCCGACCAAGCGCGGCTCGCTCGCATCCTCGCCCGCCTCCTCCGCCGCACGCCTGGGGCAACCATCTTTGGGCGGCACAAGGGCCTCGCATCAGCGGGGCTGGATGACGCGTTCACGTCAGAGCGCCCCATGTACTGCCACTCGCCCGAGAGCTGGCAGGATCTCTGGCGCGGGGTCTTCGGGGAGGACGTCCCGGTCGAGATCTCAGCGGTGTTGTCGGGCCCGTCAACCGGTAGCCCAGAGGCAGGGGCCGCCGCTGTGGATGAGACGGAGTCGCCGTTGCCGGCTCTCCAGGCGGTCGGGCGGGGAAGCGGACACCGAGGGGGTCGCATTATCTGGTCTGGAGCGTACGGCTACTCTGAGCACAGCATCGTACCGTGTACGTTAGAATGCGGATACGATTGTACGACTGGAGGTGCGGACCTGGCACTGTGAGAGACTTTCTTGATACATTGCTTTATACGTTGATCTCAAACGGCGGTGGTGCGCGCATCCCGCGGTGTGCAAGTCCGCAGCCGACGCTCGTTCGGCCATCGAGCTGCGTCGCGGCCACTGGCATCGGACATGCTCACTCTCCCACGTGAGTAACAGTTTGCGCATGCTCGGACTGGCTTCTGACGCTGGAGTTTGGTGCAAGTGTCTGGGGGCACGACCCCGTGGTTCGTTCTCACTCTCCGGTGGCGGACAAAACACTTCTATCCTCCTTTCCAAGACGCCGCGGCCTCGGCGTGGCCTGAGACATCGACAGCGCTCGTACGCCCTTCATAACGTACGCCTCCGTGTTCCCGAGGCACACCCCTCCCATTCGCATCTCATGGCCATCCCGTCTACGTCCGCAGATGAGTTTTCGAAGTCGGCGTACGACTATGTCGTCGTCGGAGGCGGCACCACCGGACTTGTCGTTGCCGCTAGGTCCGTCCTCGTTCCGGTCTCTGCTCGCGCCGAGCGCTGAGCTGCCACTTCGACTCCATTCAGACTGTCAGAGGATCCGGACGTGAGCGTCGCCGTCATCGAAGCTGGCGGATGGGATCCAGAGGTTCCGGGAGTAAACATTCCTGGTACCTGCGTCTGCCTGCTTGGGACCGGAGGGCGGAGGCTAATTGGCGCTGGGGAACAGGAATGGTCGGCAGCACGCTGTTCAACCCCAAGCACGACTATGCGTTCTTCACCGTGCCTCAGACCAACTCGAACGGCCGCAAGGTGTACCAGCCTCGGTCAGTACTTGTCGTTTTCCGTATTCGTCGTCCGTCCGGCTCGTTCTAACCCGCTCACGCGCTTTCTACAGCGGGAAGGGCCTTGGGGGCTCATCGGCGGTGCGTCTTTCGTCAACTACGAGCTCTTCGAGAACGCCGCGTTCTTACATGTCTTCTGGTGGCAGATCAACTTTCTTGGAATGAATCGGTATGTGTGGATATAGTCGCCCTGGTCATGGGTATCCTCACTTTTGGCTTCAACGTTCAGCTCGTCGGCGCACGAATACGATGGTGCGTTCTCTGCTCATCAGCCCCGCTGAGTTCTTGCTGACCTCAAGCGTGCGCTCTAGCCATCGAGGCGCTGGGTAATCCCGGGTGGAACTGGGAGGAGTTCCTCAAGTACATGGTCAAGGTAAGACCTCTCAAGTGATCTGCCGCGGAGCTGACCCTCTGCGTCCACACAGTCTGAGACGACGTTCCCGCTCGACTCGCAGGTTGCAAAGGACTTCACGATCGACATGCCTCACGATAAATGGCACGGCACTCCGGGCCGATTGCGAAGGCGTACCCGACGCACTTCAACGCGCTGCACACGGCGATCACCACCACGTTCGAGAAGGTCGGCGTGCCACTCAACTCGGAGCCGGTAGTGCCCGGCTTTATCACAGCTGTGAGAAGTAGCTGATGCAATGTGGGACCCGCAGAACAGCGGGGATCTCCTCGGCTCGTCCATGCAGTTCACTTCGGTGGACCCAGTCTCAGCGACCCGCAGCTATTCTGCTACGGTGGGTTGCCATCTGCGCAGCGTAGCCGAGCGAGGTCGTCGCTGAACATTATGACTAGGCATACTATGTCCCCAACGCGTCTCGGAAGAACCTCCACGTCCTCATCAACTCGACTGTCTCCAAGATTGTCTTCGAGTCCGGCTCGGTCCCCCTCGTCGCTAACGGGGTTGAAGTTCTCAACGACGGCCGCAAGTTCAATGTCACAGCACGCAAAGAGTGATCTTGACCGCAGGTATGGTGTCGTTCGGATCCGCATCATCGGTTGGCGTTCGTCTCACAAAGCGGCGGGGCAGGTCCATTCCAGACTCCGCAGCTGCTCGAACTCTCTGGCATCGGGAACAAGAAGATATTGGAGAAGTATGGATAGAGACTCTGTTGGATGTTCCCAGTGTCGGCGAGAACCTTCGTGGGTTCTTTCTTGGTTGTGTGCGGGACTCCTGCTGACTCTTGCGTTGTCAGAGGTGATCACCGCGACCTTGTCTACGGCGCATAGGTTGCTGATCCTGAACAGGACCATATCTCCGCTTGCATCATCGACGAGATCGACCCCAGCATTGATACCATCGACCCCACTCTTTCTCAAGAGCCGGAGGAGATCAAGAAAGTTCAGGCGCTGTAGTGAGTACCTGTGCGCACCGCAATTTCAAACAGTGCATCATGCTCTCACAACGACCAGCGCCGAGAAGAAGGGTTTCTTATCGTCTGCATGCGCCGACATATTCGCGTACGCTCCGGCCAGCACCTTCGTCCCCCCGGAACAGGTGAAGGCCTGGGACGACCAAATGAACATGCTTCTCAAGACAGCCTCGCCCGGATTGAAGAAGCAGCTCGAGATCCAGCGCAAGTGGTTCCACGACCCCAAGTCTGGCGAGGTCGAGTTCATCCCTTCCCGGCTTCTTCCTGCCCACCGGGCTCAAGATGGCCCCGGGAAAGCGTTACTCGTCCATGTCTGGGATCATCCTGCACCCGACCTCGCGCGGGTCCGTCCACATCGCTTCCACGGACCCCACCGCGTCACCGGCCATCGACACCAGTGCGTTCTGCCCCTCTCTTCCTCAGCCTCGCTGCACCCGTGTCGTGTCGCTGACGCGCGTGAACCCCAGACTACTTCGGGAACCCGCAGGACCTGGAGACGCTGCTCGCGATCGTCAAGTTCGGGCTCAAAGTGCGCGCCACCGCGCCGTGGGCGGACGTCATCCGCGCGCCCGTCGCGCCGAGCGCGGAGCAGCGCGCGTCCGACGAAGGGCTGGTGCAGTACATCAAGGACAACTGCGGGCCGGTGTACCACCCCGTCGGGACCGCGGCGATGCTCCCGCGCGAGGACGGCGGGGTGGTCGACCCGGCGCTGCGCGTGTACGGGACCGCGAACGTGCGCGTGGTGGACGCGTCGATCCTTCCGATGGTGCGTGCTGCAGGACTTTTCGAGAGCGGAATATGGGGGTGTGCTCACTCGGACTCGTCTGCGTGTGTAGGAGATCACGGCGCATAGTCAGGCGACGGTGTACGCTATTGGGAAAAGGTGGGTGTGCATGATGTATGATCTGGGTACGGAATGCACGCTGAATGCCCCTGCAGGGTGCGGACCTGATCAAGAAAGACATGTGAGCGGGAGTTCGGCGCATGGTCCTATCGGTTGTGTACATTTTTAATGGTACTGCGTTCTACATGGCACCAGTGGTCCGAGGAAGATTGAATACGCTTCTAGACTCAACCCGAAATCCTGCGACAATCCATTCCTCGGCCCTCATTTGCCCCAACATGAGTCTACTTCATGACCCCAAGCTCGAACTTTGCGCTTCACGCGATTTGTGCGCTCCAAAAGCTCTCCTTTAGTTCCATGAGTTCCCTTCTAAAGGCGCATTGATATCGAAAGCTTGAATTATATTGAGGCTGGGGGTAAGCGCATCATCATCGGACGTATCAGCGAGACATGATAGAAGCTCAAGTACGTGATCCCGCCTGCATCGTAGGTCCACAACGAATAGAACCATGTAGCAGGCTTCGAAAGTAATTTGGGAAGCGCAGCGACGCAGGACCCTGGACACTTGGCTGGTCACGGTTCGCAACATCTGAGCACTTCGACGCCCCTTCGACTTAGATCTCTTGGGCTCCCGCCCATCTTGCAACTTTTCTGCACGCCCGATCTCTTCCTTGGGGCCACACCCCCAAACCGGTGCGCCGAATGCAGGTATCCCGCCGCACCAAAACATCCCAAGAGTACCATTGCTCATGTCGCACGGCTCAAACAGATAGACCCTTGGTTCGTGTACGTGATCCGGTTGTCCTCAAGGCCTTATAAGACCTTGTCGACATCAATGAGCTGGGAAGCGCCTCATTTGATCCAAAGCATCACTACGCCTTTGTGACAGCGCCGCAGATCGACGCGAACGGATGTGCAGTACCCCAGCCTCGGTAGGTCCACAAGGACCTGCGCTACGTACCTCCGATCAGAGTACGTTATGACACGGTACGTGACCACCTAAGTCATGTCCGATGATGCCTCTAGAGATTCACATGAGTGAATAAGTGTTAAAGTCCACTACGGTCAGCTCACAGAGCAGCCCAGATAAACAATGAGTAGCTATTGTGAGTATCTGATGTTTCTGACTTGTTCTAGATCGCGGTTTCGACGATATGACGCGAGGATGCGAACTTCGGGCAGAGGGAGGGGAGTAAATACTACTGGAGCGGCCGGGCGTTATTTGAGCAACACACGACTTGATGCGAGTGTGGCCGTAAACCCATTCAATATCTCAGGACGTATTGGTACAAGGCTCCGAAATGCAATCCTTTCAACAGAGATCGTACAGCTTGGCGCAAAGCCGGGGAGACTTCACATGTCCTCCTTGACGAGATCCGCACCCTGCACGACCCGTGAGATCACACTCGCAGCGAGAAGGTAAGAGCAGGAACACACCTTCTCGGCGACGGCGTACACCGTAGCTTGCGAGTGAGCGCTGATCTCCTGCATTGCGAGTAGCGACTACCCCACACCGCCGCTCCGACAGGCACATACAATCGGCAGGATCGAGGCGTCGATCTGCACACGGTCGCGGTACGGTCAGCGCGACCCCTCGACAGCACGTAGCCATGCACTACTCACCACGCGCACGTTCGCGGTCCCGTACACCCGCAGGCGTGGATCGACCACGCCGCCGTCCTCACGCGGGAGCATGGACACGGAGCCGACGGGGTGGTACACCGGGCAGCAGGTGTCCTTGATGTACTGCACCAGCCCTTCGTCGGACGCGCGCTGCTCCGCGCTTGGCGCGACGGGCGCGCGCACGACGTCCGCCCACGGCGCGGTGGCGTACAGCTTCAGCCCGAACTTGACGATCGCGAGTAGAACTCCAGGTCTTGCGGGTTTCCAAAGTAGTCTGGGACGATGCGTGTCAGCCGATGGCCGGGGATTGAGATAAGACGCGGGCGCACTGGGGTCGATGGCCGGCGGGGCGGGGGTCCGTGGAGGTGATGTGGACGGACCCGCGCGAGGTGGGGTGCAGGATGACGCCGGTCATGGACGAGTAGCGCATGCCTGGGGTCATCTTGAGACCCGTGGGCAGGAAGAAGCCGGGGAAGGGGATGAACTCGGCCTCGCCGGACTTGGGGTCGTGGAACCACTTGCGCTGGATCTCGAGCTGCTTCCTCATCCGGGGGAGGCTGTCTTGAGGACAACGTCCATTTGGTCATCCCAGGCCTTCACCTGTTCCGGGGGGACGAAGGTGCTGGCCGGAGCGTACGCGAAGATGTCGGCGCAGGCGGAGGAAGGAAGCCCTTCTTATCGGCGCTGAACGTCACACGAACATCAATCACCGTTCGAGAGGACAGCGTACATTAACACTTACTATAGACCCTGAACTTTCTTGATCTCCTCCGGGTCTTGAGCCAGGGCGAGATCGATGGTGTCAATGCTGGGTCAATTTCGTTGATAATGCAGCTGAAGATGTGATCCTGTGGCAACGTCAGCACCAGGAGATCAGTTGGCGGTCAGATGGTGATATACCTCTGTGGCGGATCCAGTCAGAACAGCGTCAAAATAAATTGACTGCAACACACTCACGCAGGTTCTCGCCGACGCTAGGAAGATCCAGGAGCGTTTGAATGCCGTGCTTCTCCAGAATGGTCTTGTTCCCAATCCCTAGTGAGAGCATATAGCCGAATGTGCTGATGCGGGGGATCCCAGACACGCACCTGAGAGCTCCAACACCTGCGGGCTCTGGAACGCTCCTGTGGCCAGAAATGAACGGATGAAGTGCTTTTATCAACTCGGGAGACACACCTGCGCAGACGATTACCTCCTTGCGCGCCGCGAGATGGAACTTGCGACCGTCGTTGACCACTTCGACTCCATTGGCCACGAGCGGGCTCGAATCGGGCACAAACGTGATCTTGGAGACAGGCGAGTTGATCAGAACGTGAAGGTTCTTCCTCTCGGCGTTTGGGAGGTAGTAAGCCTGTGGGTGATGTCGTGAGCGAGTAGTGTGACGAACTGCTGCAAAATGTCATACACTAGCTGAATGGCTCCGTGTAGCAGTGGTAGGGTCCACAGACGTGAATTGCATGGAGGACCCCAGCAGGTCTCCGCTGTTCTGCGAACGGAGTAACGTCGGTGCGTGTTGAATCAGCGGACAGTGGGAGACAGTTACCGGCTCAGAGTTGAGTGGAATGCCAACTTTGTCGAAAGTTGTCGTGATGGCAGTGTGAAGCGCGTTGAAGTGAGTGGGGTAAGACTTCGAGAGCGGTCCCGATGTTCCGTGCCACTTCTCGTCTGGCAGATCGATCGTGAACTCTTTCGCGACGCCGGGGTCGAGAGAATAAGTCTTCTCCGACTGGGACCCAGAGAGCCAGAGTTAAACGTGAAGTAGGCAGCAGAAGTATTTCCCCACCTTCTTCATGTACGTGACAATGCTTTCCCAGTTCCATCCTGGATTCCCGAGAGCTTCGATAGCTGAAGGAGACATGAGTATGGTGCATGCTACCACGAACCAAGGGCTACAAACCGTCATATTCATGAGCCGACGCGCTGATCAGGGGCAGTACGAAGTCAGGAACAAACCACAGCAAGCGAAAACGTTTGCTTACCGGTTCATCCCCAAGAAGTTCAGCTGTAAGGGGAAGGATGCAATGACTTCAGCGTTCCCTTTCGACATGTAAAACCACATACCGTAGACGATCCACCGAGACCCTTCCCGCTGATCGGTTCGGTGCGCGAATAGTGAGCGAGCTGCCATCGACGCCATGGTGGGTCGTGTCACTCACCGAGGCTGATACACGGCGCGGTTGTTGGAGTTTTGCTGAGGGACGGTGAAGAAAGCGTAATCATGGTTAGGGTTGAACAGAGTGCTGCCCACAAGGCCTGCAAGCAGTCAAGCACTGCGGACGGTCGAGGAGGCGCTCGGATGCGGACCTGGAATGTTCACGCCGGGGACGTTTGGGTCCCAACCGCCGGCTTCGACGACGGCGACGGTGATGTCCGGGTTCTCTGTCAACCTGGTCGCATCGTACGTTGTCAGCAAAGTGGAGACGGTAGGGAAGGAGACCAGAGGCGGTGTTCAGCACGAACCTGGCAGCTACGACAAGCCCGGCGGTGCCACCACCGACGACGACGTAGTCGTATGCTGCTTTCGCGAAGTCTTCCGGGGAGGTGCTCGGGGAGGCCATGTGGAGATGCGTTGTCTGGTGAGTGTAGGTGTGCGAGGAGTTGCTCGAGGAGCACGAGGGGAGCGGGGACGAGCAGAGGGTTTAAGAGGGTGCGGAGTGGGTTCGAGGAGTCGGGAACACAGCGGCCGTTGGCTCTCGTGTATGGATGGCTGTTCATCATGATGAGCCCGAGTGAAGTTGAGAACGAAAGGGATGCCGGACGGATGCCGGGCAGAGAAGACAAGAGAAGACGGAATTTGACAGCATGAGGCAGTAGAAGAAGCACTGCGTGAGACGTGGATGCATCCCCACAATAGCGCATACAGACTCTTGCGCAGTACGAGAGCCTCCTCCCCGAACAGGGGCCCGCAGTTGGCTGCAAGGACTGTGAGTGGCTTGTAAAGTTATGCATGCCATTGAGGGACTCACTCGAGGGATCTGAGAGGCTGTAGCCGTGCTTATGGGGTTTCCACGTCACCGTGTGGTGGTGGTCTCGGCGGCGCCCACAGTCCCGCCGCGCCCGGGGAGGGCGGTTCACGCGGTGCCAGGGGGGTCAGTGCTGCTTCCATCAAGTTACTCGACGCTGCGACCTGTTCGCGCGGAAGGAGCCCCGGGTCTCCCCCGGTGCGACATCGGAGGACAGCTGATCGGTGTCCCTGGGGTGAAAAGAACCTGATTGGGTTGGAAGAATGAAAGATTGACAACCCCCGTGCGAGGGAAGTTGGGACATTCGACGTTCGATCCACTGATTTACCCCGCCGGCGTGGAGGTAGCGGAGAAGAAGGAGAGTGCTCGAAGGCGACAGCAACTACGCGACGTGGTTCGTGGATGAGACCAATGCCCAGCGCGATGCTGCGACAGGCTCGCGACAAGCGTGGGATACCGCCGGCCTTACGCCGCGGGCGCCTCCACCGTGGCCCCGGGTTTCCTTAACCATTCAGCCAGGAACTCAATCCACGACACGCAGAAGAGCGAGCGCAGAGCGACGGACGTTTGACGTCCCCGAACGTTTGAACAATGTGTCGAACCCTATCCCTTTACCCAGCCATCGTGGGACGCCTATAGAGGGACGGGTATGTGTTATAACCTCGTGCGCTCACCTCCCGCCCTCCCAGGTATTCGCTCACCAGCACCGTCATGGCCACCCCAATCCCCGACGACATTGCCCTCCTGTGAGCCCCCTTCGCTTTCTCTCATCAATGCCGACCGCCTAATTCCCGCTACTCATAGTTCTGGTCCTCCGGTGAGGTCGCTGTGCGCTCTCCTGCATATTGGCGCTGAGCTTACATATCATCAGCTTTTAGGCCACTTGTTCAACTACGGGTTATTCGGCATCCTCTCCGCCCAAGTCGGTGAGTCCTCTTCACGCCCCTTCAGGAGATGGCGCTCAGCGCCCTCCTACAGTCCACTACCACCTCTCATTTTCATCCGACCCTTTCCGTCTCAAGGCATTCAGTACGTCATAGTAGAGTTTGCTTTCCCGCCTGGTGCATACACTCATTTCCCCTCGCAGTCTACGGATTGTATTTGGTCGAATGGGTGCAGGTAATCCTCATCACCCACGACGCCTTTCAGGTGTACGGCGCTGGGTGGGGAAACTTCGCCGCCCTCAACAGCCCTCAGTGGCTCTGGTTCGACATACCTGTGATGACCGCACTCGGTAAGACGGTCACGGTTTCTTTCGGCGCAAGGCGATCTAACCGAAACCTTAGTGTCGGCGACCGTACAATGTTTCTTCGCGTGGCGGATTTACGCCTTGAGCGGGTCTCGCATAATTTCGGTGTTTGTCGTGCTGGTAAGCGCTGGGCGGCATATCCGTGCATATTTGTCACTCCAACACCTTTCAGGTTGCGCTTATGCAAGCAGGCGGTGGAGTCGCGACTGGGATTCAAGTGAGTGTCGTATCACGAGCGTTGCAATTCGCCTACGAACCCGACAACAGGTTGGCCCATTACTCAACAACAATGCCTTGATCCAACAAACGGCTGAAACCGGCCTCATCATTTGGCTTGGAGGAAGTGCCGCGTGTGATATCATCATTGCGTGCAGCATGTCTTTCCTGGTGAGTGCAGCACTCGTCCTGCAACGTCGTGTAACGCTGACATGTACTCTCCTAAGCTCCTTCGCCAGCGACGTGGTCTAGCTTCTGACAAATTATTATCCCGCATCATAACACTGTCCGTAGAGACCGGGATCGTCACCGCTTCCTTCGCCACCCTGGACCTCACTCTCTGCATGGTGTTCAAGCACAACAACCTACACATGCTCCCGTACGTCCTCTTACGCGTTCATCCTTCGACACGACCTGCTTACTGTTGTCCTCGCCACACCGTCAGTGCATTCATGCTCAGCAAACTATACACGAACTCACTCATGCTCACTTTCAACAATCGCACCCGTCTTCGGGGAGACCGTAACGAAGCGCAGGTAGTCCGCAGCGACGGCACCTGGGGCGCGACCTCCTCCTCCCGCGCCCGAGCCGGCGCCGCACCCCAGGAGATATCGCTCCCGAAGCTGCCTGTCAAAGCGACACCGGCCAGACAGGGGAATGCTCACACCCAGGATTCGAGATGGACTTGTGCAAGCCTCCCCGCGTGACAGGTGAGTGCAGAACTTCTCCACGCACGCGACTGCTGACGCATGCTGCCTGGCGATCTGTAGGCGATTTCGAATCCGTCTAGACGAGCTATGTGGGTGGACGAACGGTTGTCCGCTTCGGATGAACCTGCGACTGACGAGCGAACGCGCTCCAGTGTTACACGTCGTGCATGACACTGCATTGTCTTGACGATGCGGTCGACTTGATAATACTATATGGACGCTGCAGTGACCGTCGTCGAAGTCTCATTTCGCCGATAGGTGGCTTTTCATAGATCCGCAGGCGTCTGCAGGGAGAAACTCGGTGATTCACGTCTCAAATAACCGACAAGCCCAGACCATTCCACCTTTTCGACCGTTTCACTCATGTTAGCGTGTCTTGTTGGTCCCGTGTGTGCGCTTTCGCCGGGAGCAAGCGAAGGCCGCTTCACGGCGGTTGGGAGGAGGTATCTGTATACAAAGCGAACGATTATGCATGCCGATATCATACGCGAAACCGGCTTCGTGAAGATGGCTTTGCTCGCTAGACAGGAGAAATTTGAGTTCAGCGGATAAGAGATGGAAATAGAGGCGGTGATAACGCCTTCCCACCGTATTTGCAGACTGTGAACGGCGCTGAGAATGGCGCTGGTATAGCCCAAATTCAATTTGACATGATGGACGGTCCGTGTTTGAGCGAGGTGAACACAGCAGCGAAATGGTTCTATAGGGCAAGTATTGATACAGGTCGCTCGAAGGATTAAAATACAATGGATGCCTATTGATGGCGGAGAGGGGAACGATTACTTTGTGCGTGAGTCCTGAGGAATAGCTCCTTGAGCGATGCCCCAAGGATGTTGGGAAACGCTGCCGGCGACTGTCGTGCTTTGATTATCTCTTCATACTGCTGGACCTTGTCGGGTGCAGCCTGAAGGTCAAACGTATGTTTTCTCTGTTACAAAGACAACGCATCAATAAGGGTTACCACGCGCCGGAAACAATATAAGCCTCACCGCATCAGCCTCTCGCTTCGCCCGAGCCTCATCTCGCATTTTGTTGAGCTCTTTCCTCCGTGCCTCTTCTTTCTGCTTCCTATCCGTCCCAGAGGACGAGGCAGAGGCACCTGGTTGCTAGCTCACAGTATAAATACGTGGTTGCAATTCCAATCGACATCAGGACATACCGCGCTTCTGAACAACTCAGAGTACACAGACGAGTCCAAAAGGTTGAGATCGGTCGAAGCCCCGGCGGGTTTGCGTTGGCCGACCTGGTTTGTCGTCGGAGCGAGTCCTTCTCGTTTCTCAACAGGAGTAGGAGCAGGGGGCACCGTCCTGTGCGACGCTGGGGTGGAAGGGCCAGCTGAACCGGACCCCGGCTGCTTGTTTTTCTTGATAGGCGGCAGCTTGCGTTTCTTGGGTATAGGTTCGCTCAACGGGTCTGGCATGCTCCTAGGACCGGAGTCTTCGCGCCTCGCCGGATCCACGACGGGAGGAACAGGAGGCTTACAGTCACCCAGAAACCGCGTCTCGTCCTCGGATTCGTCGTCTATCTCCATCACACCTCCTTCTCCTTCTCCTTTTCTTTCTCCTTCCCACTCCCGCTCGCCTTGGCCGTCTTCGTAACGCTAGAAGCGCGGGAGGTTTTCTTGGACGCTACAACCTCGGCGTCGAGCTCGAACCCCTCATCCATGCCCTTGCTCTTGCTCTTCGCGCGGCGAGGCGGCGCAAACCGCTCGTCCTCCGAGTCCGAGAACACGACGGAACGCTTGACCTTCTTCGTCGGCTTCACGATCCGCTTGTCCTTCCCCCGGTTCTTCGTGCTATCGGGCAGGGTGGACGCCATCGCAGAGATGTTACCTGGCAGGCGCAACTTCACGCTCTGCTGCACTGGGGAGAGGGGCCGCGACGTGCTCGCCTGCGGGTCGGGCAGGAACCGTGTGTCGTCGGCGTTGGTGTTGCCGTGATCATCGCCGTCGATGTCCACGTCGACGTCCTCGTCCACCAAGCTACCCTCCTCGGGGTCTGCTGACGCGGCGCGGCTCACTGTGCGAGCCTTCTTGTGCACTGGTGCGGCCGAGGCCGCGTCGGCGGCGTCATCTTCGTCGTCAGTGTAGGCAATACGCTGCGCTCTCCGCTTGGCCGGCCGCGAGTCTGGGGGCTGACGAGGGCATTCGGTGCTCATTAGCACTACCACCAACCATGCCCCAAGGACGACTTACGATGCTGGACTTGCCACCAATTTTGATCTTGAAAGAGGTAGACATTGGCTTGTGCGTAAAGATTGCAACTGCACACGGTCGCAAGACGCAGTTCAGACACAAGCCAAAGCGTGAGCAATGAGAGAGGTAGGGAGAGACCAGTGATAGAGGCTCAGCGCTCAGTCACAGTGCAGTGGCGGCGCGTCTGGCCGTGAGCCTGCACGTGGCCACAATTCAGTCGGCAGTTGCCGGTCAACGTTCAACTCGGATTTCCACGAACCGCCACTAGCCCTCGCCAGTATTCTCGCATCGTGACATGAGCCAAGAGGCCTTGCAAAACACCCCTTCACCCTGTCGGGGTGAAGATCACCCCATGGCTTACGAGTTGGCGCGACGTGGCATTCATCCCTTCGGCCTTCGCGCTCCAGTGAGCGCATTCGGCAGCACATTCAGATCGACTACACGACTGTGGAGACGTTGGCGCGGCCATCAGCGTGAACACCCACTACGGGACGATCCGAGGACGCAGAGCAGCAAACGGGGCGGACTCCTGATCCCGCGAACGCCCGCGATCTGCTCCCCAATACGCTACCACCCAAAAGATTCGCCGGCCCTGTTCCGCCAACCAGCCACAAGTACAAAGACGGGGACTACATCCCCGAGAGTAAACGTAGGTCATCTGTGCTTGTGGTGTCGTCTGACAACTTGTCTGAGAGGTGACCGCGTAGATTGGGCACAGCCGAGGAACGACGGCCAGGCGGCAAGTACGCGACATGCGGGCGTGCCTTACGTGGACGAACTATAGGCTTGGGAGCACTCAGCGAAGATCCTTAGGATTGTCCGATTTTGCCTCGTGCTCGCTTGTCACTCTGAACATCCAGGCTGTTCATAAACATCGTCGCACCACCCTCATTCCCTGAGAAGACAGGTTTCCCCGTTCATGTATACATTCACAGCGGGTAAGCACCCATCTTGGCGTGTCCTATCGATCGGGGATTGACGGCGTATGCCTCTAGGTTTCTCTCCGCATGGGCTCAGCGCGCGCAGTTTGCCTCTGTGGAACACGACCAAGTCTGGTTGAACATTGGGTACAGGCTCTCCGCCTTCGGATTGCTTGCATAGGATGAACCTGAGGTCCTCGACAACTTCGGCTTTAAGGACCAATGGCTCGGCATCCGGTGGATTCAGAAGAACATCCAGGCTTTCGGAGGTACGTATCCAGTACATCCTCCAGCTTTCCTACTCACACATTGCCTTCGTGTAGGAGATTCTAATATGATGTTGACCGGGTTATCTGTTGGTCAGAGCGCATATAGTCACTTGCTCGCCTTCGCACTGACCATGTCCCAGGCACACAACACTTGCATCACGTCTTCTGGAAGGCGTGCAGGCCCCATTCCATCGCGCAATCTTGCCGTCGAACGCAATCTGGTACGTCGTTTTGTAGGCGATCTTCCTGCCCTCCCTGACGGTCTGTGCAGAACGACTCCGAAGACCATCCGAGTTGCGCGCCCCGTACGCCATCCGACGTCCCCGTTCTCCCTTGACACTCTCCGGGAAACGACCTCCGTCCCCTTCGCCAAGCTCACCCACCCCATCGAGACCGACGCGGGGGGCACGGCACCTGCTGCAGGGCCTAGGAGCCCTTGTGGCTCGGGCGCGAGAACACAATGGACTAGTAGCGCTCCGGGGGACTCGCGCGCGGTCTGCGCGTCCACGATGTGCGGGGCGTCGTCATCGAGGAATGGTAGTGCTCGATCGCTCACATAGACTCGACCCTGGCCGACGTCGTGCGCAGCCCCGAGCGGTACTACCACGCGGACGTTGTCACAAAGATGTTCAATATCCCCCTCGAGGAGAAGGGCGAGCCCGCACCCCGGAAAAGGCCGCGCGGGCGTTCGGCGAGGTGCTGAGTGAGGGGCAGATGCACCCCCTGGTCCGGCTGAAGTTCGCGTGCAACAAACTCGCGGCCGGGTTCCCGATCGTGCGGCATGAATATATGACGTCCGGTGTACGCCAGAGCATCTCAGCCCGCTCGGTGAGTTGCTGACGACAAATGCACACATTGAACAGCAAATGGCACTCCGGATTGGACACTGCCGTCAAGTTCGTGTACTACGTGGAGTGGGAGTCCAAGGCCGTGAACCACGAGCGGTGTCGGCTCCCTCATAGGGTTATCCCTCAAGTTCACGTTGCCCGCGGCGTCGTGGGCGTTCTTCGACGCGAAGTTGCTTTGGCTGAATGGATTAACCTCGTACTTGCATCCCTGCAGATTTTGAGACAACCTGGGCTTGACTGAGCCGCGAGCTACGGGGGTCTTTGAGCGGTGACGGACGCTTGCCAGAAGGGCTAGTGCCGTTGAAGCGCGGTGATGGAGAGAAATTGGCCCGGGGCGAGGTCGAGCATAGGTAGGGCGCGTCGGTAGGGCGGATTCATGGCGACGAACACAAAGCGGGACTGGAACCATGGGTATCGGGAGGTATCGGGATTCGGAAGCGCGTACCTGGGATTGTTTGTATGTAGTACTCGTCTTGAGATAGGCTGCCGGTCAGGTTTCTGAGATCCTACTGTACATACCTTCGATTTTGGGTGGGCATCGAGGCCACTACTTGACTCACGCCGGCGCCACTCCACTGCATGGGCACCAGGAGCTCCAACATCACAGAAATCCCCCGGATCTTGCAAGAGGATCGCATCTGCTTAGAAGATTATCGGAAGCAGCTTTATCGGTGTAAGGTACGCAATCAGTGTAACACGCAATTTACCCAATAGAACTGCTTGCAATCTGCGCGCTACACTGTTGCAATTGTCTTGCAATCAAGCAAATATTCCACGGGTGGTCAAACATGAGGATATTGGGCCGTCTGGTGAGTGTGTGCCAAAGACTACAATGGTTGGAGTGCTTGTAACAGCACAAATATTATGTAGTCTCCTGAGCATGTCTTAAGGGAGCCATTATATCGTGGCTTGTAACTGCACTGGAAGGACGGCCGTCGGCAACGACACCATCCATCCCAACACGCTTCCAGAGGGCCAAGGAAGAGTTGCCATTTATGATGTACATAGCATGTAGTACCATACATTGATCGTGCTAAGTACCATGCAACCACAAAGGACGACCCTTCTCGACACCATGGTTCGCCACCCTCGCGGAGACGACCCTACTGGTATGCACGCTCCACAAATTGTACCGGACACGCACCACTAAACTCCCCCCACCGTCCTCCCAGCGGTCGAGTCAGTGGAGACGAGGGCAGCGCCATGCCAGCACGCTTGCCACCTCGTTGTTCTACCGCGTCCAGGAGCGATCCGAGAGGGAGAGCAGGCTGGGCGCCGCTGTGTTGGTGCGTGCGACGGCGAGGAATGGGAGAAGGCGCAGGTCAGCACAGCGGAAAGAAGAGGCAGCGGCGAAGACACGCACCGCTTTCGCGACAACATCCGCCGCCTTCACACCAACGCTTGTAGCTGCTGCGCCCATTTGTGCGGAGAGCAGATCCACGATGGTCGACGTCCAGCCATGGTACATGAGTAACACGTCCAGGAACGGGTGGTCGGCGCGCGCAGGGCCGCCGGCGAGACCCACGCCCCTCACGATCCCCAGCGGGCGCGTTGCTCCATTAGGGTGGTAAGCAGGCAGGAGAGGACCACGGCAGTTTGAGCTCCTTGAGGCGCGGAAGAGTGCCTAGAATCGGTGTCCGCGGGGGCCTGGCCGAAGGCGATGTCGTGGTGACGACTTCAACCACGGGGTGAACGGCCAGGAACACGGCGGCGGCGTTGAGGCATCTGCCGGGCGAGCAGGTGAGGGCAGTGAGGGTGAGTGAACGCGGCGCGGCAGAGGCGGGCATGTCTCCCTCGTGCAGACCACGCGCGCCCTCACCGCCACCAAGGCAGCCGCAAGCGTGGCGACACATCGCATCAAGCGCGAGCTCGCCGGAGCGGAGGAGTCGGGTGCTCCGCGCGCAGTGTGGGCGCGAGCGGTGAGGGCAGCGTAGTGATTCATGAGAAACGTACCTGGCGAGTGTACTCTTCTAGGCCATCAGGACTGCCATTGGCGATGTCTTCTCTCAAAGCCGGAGACCCCCTTCGTGAAGATCTTCTCCAAAGAGCTCTATATCGTAACGTTGACCGAAAGGAGGCTCAGGTAAGCACTACAGGGCGCTCGTCGGGACATGCACATACCTAGCTGAGAGCACGGACACTGGTGAATTGGGTTGAGCAGCTGGTGATGATGAGGCGGGTCAAAGGGTGAAGCTTTGAAGCTTGAAGGATAGCACGAAGTGCCTGCGAGTTAAGGAAGGCCGGGCGCCGGGCGGCTTGAATGGGTGGCTTGATGCTGGCTAGTTCATGATTAGAGTTCAAACATCACGTGCAGTCGTTCAACAAGTTATTTGAGGGCAGAAGTGACATCATTGGTGGTGAGTGTCTTAGAGGAAGGTTGGGAGAGTGTCGGAATAGACCTGCAAGATAGTTGCAATGAGCGCAATCGTGTTCGGAAGCGATCTCAGTTTGCATCTATTTGCAACTTTCTCACCACTATCTCGCATGGAGGCCAACTTATGTGCCTGTTCCCAGCGCTCCCCAAGACGCGTGTATGCTTGTCCCGACAAGCGCTATTCTAAAGGCGCTCGCAAGGGGGCCAATTTCAGGGAGAATTCTGTGATGAATGTCCAACCTCCTCCTCCTCTTCCCCCTCCACCCCCTCCGTCTCTTCCCCTTCTACTGCTATCAGTATCCATAATACTTATGCAACCCCTCTCAGTACAATGTACTGAGCAGCCGCTCTAATACCCACCCCTCGTTTCCGCACCTTCCCTTCGTACAACGATGCCGGAGCCTCCTCGGTATTCAGAGCTTGTCTCACGCATCATTATCGTCTCTACTCTACTCCACTATGCCGTTGCCGACCCTACCCCCACCGAGGTCAGCAAGTCTCCTGAAGATCTCGCCCTCATCAGTGTGTGGAAAGCAATCGCTTTT
Source organism: Epithele typhae (assembly GCF_022376455.1). Taxonomy (NCBI): domain Eukaryota; kingdom Fungi; phylum Basidiomycota; class Agaricomycetes; order Polyporales; family Epitheliaceae; genus Epithele; species Epithele typhae. Next base: position 392,979 of record NW_025954192.1, on the reverse strand, counting down.
CTTCTAGGTTCTGGCGATGGATACAACCAGGCTGTGATCAAGGTGGAGGCCGTGACTGGTACCAGGCTTTCAAACGTCATCACTGGGTTCCTCGTGTCACCGAACACCGACTGGAGCGAGGACTCCGAAACCTCGCGAGTGTTCAAGCCCAACAGAGCCGACGGCGAACTGCTTTTGCACACCTCACCTACGTTCATCAAGAGGTGCGTTGTTCACTGATATTCTCGGACGAGTCACTCAATATCCTGTGCAGAGGCTCTTTGGACTGCGCAGCCCGCATCCAGGGCGTTCTTGACATCGTCCAATACTTCGCGGACCCACCGGCAGTTCGCCACGCCGCGTATGATAAACGTTGTCTTTTCGCGTTCGTCGTGAGATGCTCCTACTTTGACCTCTATCTCCGGATTGCCCAAGGCGACAAGACATGGATCATCAACAAGAAGGACGAGGGCGAAGGGAGTCGGATGGAGGAGTCTTCGCAGGGCACGCTGAGCAAGCTGGTCAATCTGTTCAAGTTGTTCACACCGGGCGGGGATAATGAGTCGAAGAAGGGCAAGGAGGGCGAACGGAGCCAGTCAGAAGAGCCGGTAGACCCCAATGCGAACCATCCCACGACCCGTATCCACCATATCCTCTGTTCCATCCCACCAAGACACGTGCCAGCCGGCAGGAGCGTCGCGTTCAACGACCATTACATGAAGACCGCCCTGGAGAGAGCTGGTCTCGTGTCTGGCCGGGACGGTCAATACCCGGTTACGAACAAGAACGCGAGCCTATGGGCGGCAGTGCCGATGCACTGCGTGAGTGACATGAGGAGCCTTCTGAATGACCTGCGAACGAACACCTCTCTCTCTGGCAAAGCCCTATTGGATCACTATCACAAGTTATGTACTGCAATGGTCGTCTTGCAACAAGTCCTCGGATCCAAACCCGTCGTTCAGGCCATCTTCAGTCCGGCAGTTGTGGGACGGCTCGATGCCATGCGCAGGACCGCCTCCATGAAACAGCGACACTGCGATCTCGAAGGTGAGATTCTGTGGCTGGGTCAACGCACGTCCTCTAACTCGCATCCAGAACTCATGAGGAAAGCGGCCGGGTATCCAACAAATGTCAGGAGAACTGATCCTGAGCGAAGTGCGTGTTTTCTGCATATTTTACGTGACCTACAACTGACGCATCAGGTGTAGTTGACGCCACAGTTGGAATGGGTGAAGTCGAGAATGGTATGTGATCTTCGTAACTCATGCACGTGTTTGCTAGGAGTTAAGCGAGCTGACGGCGGTTGTTTCAGTGGCGACGACATCTGTCGACCTCAACGAGTCGCCGATGGACCACTTCATCCGTTATCTGAGGAGCCTCGTTGCTCCCCTCGACATCATGGCGATAATATCTCGCCTTGCAAATCAGAGCACGCTGAGACCGCCTGTCACTGTGCATGCCGTCTACGTAAAGGACTCCCCCTCAAAATTTGAGTTCCCTCATGACACCCGTCTTCTCGACGAACTTAAGGAGTCGTGGAATAAGACGTTCGCTGTTCACTCCTCTTACACCGCCCCTGCGGAGCCTCCAGACTTCCCGTACACCCTGAAGGATTTGTGGGAGGCCGGGTCTGCCAGAGCACAAGAGCACGCGGAGGCCATACTTATGGGCTACACCCTGTCGGTGCATAGGGGGACTTTGGATCTGTCGCAGGAGGGTCACGATCTGATAGATTCGGCGTTATTAGTAAGTCCACGATAGTGCTCGTCAGCCGTCGCTGACCCGTCTCACCCATCCAGCACGACAAAATTCCGATAGGTGCCATTGAGACTAGCTGCGTTTGCTGTTCCCTTCTCGCCGAGGTGATAGCCGAGAAGAGTTTGTCTACCCGGTCGACATCGCGTGTGGAGTTCGTTCTCCCTGGCACCCACGGCAGGGTTGTTCCGTGGTACCCTCCCTCGGGTCTACCAGAGGATGTGTTGGAAGAGATGGCGACGCGCCTAATGATGATACTGGACCAGGTCCTGGAAAATATCGGTCGACGCATTGGACTTCGGACAATCAATTATTTCGACCTGAGCACAGAGGAGTGAATTGCAACCATCCACCGCTGCAGGGCACTCCACGCAATGGAATCTTGACACCTTGTATATGTAGTTCTTCGCATTCTGTGCACGTCGTCGAATCTCTTCACTACGCGCTGGGACGTGAGACAAGACCGTTTCGATCCATCCCACGCACATCCCTTCGACAAAGCCTCCCCATCGTCCTCCCTACCGAGCGCCGCACATGCCTCCTGCCTGCTGGACCCTCCGGCCTCATCCTCCACCTTACCCACAAAGACGGCATGTCTTCCACCCTCTTGGAGCGCGGAGCAAGCCCGTCCGCCCGCGCCTACCGCGGTGGCACCCTCTATCTCTGCCGGAAACACGGCGAACACGCGCTCTGCGAGAATGGCCCGCCTGCGGTAAGGGCTCCCGCGTCGTTCTCGAAATCCTTGACAACCGTGACATCCGCCCCGAAGACCTCGGCGCTCAGCCCCGAGATCAACCGCCGCGCGCTGTGGCAGATCATCCTCCGACTGGAACATGATCATAAGGGCAGGTCTCGTTCAGGTATTTGTATCACAGTTCAACACGTGTCCACGATGCCGCTATAGAAGGCTCGGGCTTCGGCTTCAGGACGACGCGGGGGTATGGCGCAGGTCCCTGATATAAAATCCCGCGGCATGCTTTGGACAGTAGGCTGCTGCTACCGCGGTGGCAAAATCTAAAATAGTTGACACGATTGAGCGTTGATTCGATACGCCTGGATCATCCTGTAGAGGACTCAAGTACATGTAACTTTTATCGTCACCAGAACGCATACCGCTTGGGCTCCCACTCTGAGTGAACCCAATGGTGATTGAACGTTGAACGCTTAACCCTCGCATACGCTGTGGCTCGCCCTCGAGGCCCATCAAGTACCTCGAAGTCTCAAGACTGCCGGTGCCCCAGTGGTGATTGTCGATATGCCCTTTTCCCGGCACGAGGAACTCCCACACGTCCCTGATTGACCGGTAACGTGCGAGAACCAGGTGGAACTGCACAGGGCAAGACTCAACACCAACCGGTGAGTAGTTCTCCCGGAACCGATTGCACAAAGCTGATCGAAAAAAGGAACAATTGCAGTTGAAGAACTATGACGCAACTGGCTTACGCTCACGGAGAGGTTCTTGAATCGTAATGCAAACGCTACAAACACAGACTGTCGAAGAAGGCGAAATACTTGCATATATGTATGTACGCAACGAAAACGTGATCAAAGCAGTACCTACAACCAGGAATTGCAACCACTATGTCAGGGGACGAATCGGCCTCACAATGCCGTGAAAGAACGCACGATGCAATATGTATGATGTATCAGACCTCAGGCCTCATCAGGGTCTAATCGATGGCCCCTCTCGAACACAACGGTAGCAGTATGGCAATTCCTCGCCAAAGGAAAGCTCACGTTATGTTGTTCCCGAACTACGTACGCTAGACACGTTGGTCCTCTTCCTTCGTTTCACCCTATCAATCAGACTTGTTTCGTCTTCGACCGATGAGGTGACTCGAGAAACGTCCAACTGGACGAGGACCTCTTCTGTGATTTTGATAGCGCTAGCTTTCTTGGAAGGACCACGCTTCCTCTTGTTTGACAAGGCCGAATGGGGGGTCAGGAGGCCCGGGCTAGTATCGGACTCGTCAGAAATTCTATCCGGAGTAAGACTAGGAGTAGGCGGGGTAGATGAAGTTGAGATTCCGTATGAAGCAAAGGACTTCAGATCCGCCGTGAACAGGACCTATGAAGACAAGCACAAGCACATGTCAGCAGCTGATTCCCGGCTAGAGCGAAGAAGCTACACACAGAATGAGCCCAACCAGCGTGACTGCCCCACACCGCCGCAAGTTTCCCACATACTTCGTCATAGACTTTGGGGATAATGTTCCCGACTTCGCAGGACCTCGGAGACCGTAATGCTTGACGGCAATTTGGTAGACATGGGTATCAACAGGTATAACTTCGCGCTGTGCTCGGTACGGTCAACCCACGTCTGTTCCGTGATGTGCAGCTGGACTGACCTTGTCTAAACTCATCAAGAGGACGCAGTCCGCAACCTTGCGCCCTACTCCCATGAATTTAAGCAGCTCTATTCGCGCGTCCGCTGTGCTGAACTGTCTGAGGGTCCTAAGCCATACTTCCGACGGTTCCATTTGTGTTGTGGCATCAAACGAAACACCATGGCTTTCCACAAGCATGGCGGCAGTCTTCTGTAGGAAGTCGGCGCGATAGCCAAACCCGAGAGCTCGTAGCTTCGAAGACACTTCGGGCGCGGCAAGGGCGGAGGGCGGAGGGAAAGGATAGAAAGCCTCTTCAGCTCCGCCTGAGTCGTCTGGGGGTGGTAGAGAGAGAAGCGGGGGAGAATACGCGAGGCACAAGGACTTGACCATCTTCGTGATCCGCGCAATGTTGTTGTTTGAAGAGCAGATGAATCTGCGGGGAGCCCGTGAGTCCTGAGAATGATATACAAGGAGTTGTTGACACTCACGATATGAGATTCTCGAATGGGTCTTGCCTCAGCATCCTGATGCCCTCGAATCGGTCCTTCAGACGAAGAAATACTGGATCCAAAGAACCCCATTGTTGGTAGAGCTCTACCAGGTCGACGTCGAGCTGGAAGTAGTCGCGTATCCATGCCAGAGTCTCCGCATCCCTGCACTCATTGTCTCCTGGCGTTGAACGAGGGAATACAGAGCGATAGAAGAGAGCATCAGGAGACTGACGGAGACAGACCACTCGATCGCGGAGACAAAGTCGGTACTCGTGGGATGGGCCCCCGAGGTGGCTTGAGGACTCTGTGTTGAGGGAATACGCGCTCCACCGGAATGATGACCGCATTTCAAGACCGCAGCGAGTGACAGCTGTGCGAGAGGCAGCGGCAGGGCGTGGAATCCAGCCGGGGTTGGAAAGACCATGGTGGGATGGGGGGTCAGGGTGGCGAGGTCGGGTCGTGGTATACAGGGGAGTGTGCCAGGCAGCCAGAAAACACGTCGCGCGTGGTCGAATGTAAGAAGCGGAGGCGGGTCGAACGCGGCGCGAGCACGAGAGCGTTTGGAGCCACGATCGCGCACGTCATGCGGATTCGGCAGCGCTTCCGCGCGTCCTCGGCCTCATACAGTTCCTCCACACTTCCCATCGTCCACCATCCACACCACTACCCTCGCGATGTCAAATTCTTCCACCTCTCAACAGAAGGCGAAGGAGAAGGCCGTTGACCCCGAGCCGATCCAGGATGGCGCTCACCCAGACGACTCCGACGAGGATGAATCTGGCTCGGAGGTCGGGGTCGAGCCCGAAAATATCGCGGGCTCGTCCAACCTCCAGGCAACATCTCCGTCCACTGCAGGAAAGAAGAAGAAGAAGAAGCGGTCAAAGGCGATCAAGGCTCTGAACGCGCTTCGCCCCGGCGGTAGCAAGGAGATCCCGGAGGATGTCGTCAATCTAGTGCTCGACAAGGTCCGTGCCGAGGGTGGTGAAGCTGCCGCGAATGCGGACTCGGAGACTGTTAGGATGGCGCTTGAGCAGATGAAGTTGAAAGAGCTTTTGCAAGGCAAGTCGGGCATTGGGGGGAAGAACAAGAAGGAGACTGGGGGCACAAGGTCTGTTGCTCCTCCGCTCTCGTAGCTATACCAGTGATTGAACACTCGAGATCATATAGTTCTGGGCCACCCAGCCGGTGCCACAACTAGGTACGCCAGTCTCTATTGTATATTTCTCCCAAGTCATTAATCATGCTTCCTCAGGCGAGCAGCCCTCGGAAGTAGATGGGTATATTGAACCTTCCAAGCCTCGGGAAGAGGTTCGGCAAGACCCATATCCTCTACCCAAGGAATTCATGTGGTCCACCATTGACATTACAGAACCTGCACAGGTAAAAATCTAAAATATATGTGCGTGTGTAGCCAAGCTGATCATGAGAGTTCTAGCTGAGGGAGCTGTATGAGTTGCTCTCCGCGAATTATGTAGAGGATGATGATGCGTCGTTCCGCTTCCAATATTCTGCGGAATTTCTCTCTTGGTATGTGGTCCGTGAGAGTTCTGCGCTCTTGGCTTAACTTGGTTCTTCAGGGCTCTCATGCCGCCAGGCTTCCACAAAGACTGGCATGTGGGTGTTCGTGTAAGCTCGAGCAAGAAGTTAGTCGCATTCATTTCTGCGGTGCCCATTAGGGTGCGTGTACGTGAAAAGTACGTTCATCACCTACCACTATACCTGTTCATCCCATCTCATATCGTCCGCAGCCAATTCGATGCATGCGAAGTCAACTTTTTGTGTGTTCACAAGAAGCTGCGGTCTAAGCGGCTGGCTCCCGTGCTCATCAAGGAGGTTACTCGGCAATGCCACCTTCAAGGGTGTTCCAGGCGCTGTACACAGCAGGCGTCCTCCTGCCGACGCCAGTATCCAGCTGTCGGTGCGTCACGGCGTATCTTTGCTGCACTTAAAGCTGACGGTCGATCCCCCACATAGGTACTTCCACCGCTGCCTGAACATCCCAAAGCTCGTCGACGTCCGCTTCACCGCCGTGCCCTCTAACATGACCATGGCGCGCATGATCCGCGTACACAAAGTCCCCGACCGCCCGCGCCTGCTCGATCACGGTCTGCGAGAGATGACGGACAACGACGTCCCGCAGGTCGCCGAACTCTATGCGCGCTACATGCAGCGCTTCGATATGGTCCCCGTCATGTCTCACGACGAGGTCCGCCACCAGTTCCTCAGCGGCCGCGGCGCGGGCCCGCACGGGCCCGACGCGTGGAAGAGCCCGCGCGAGGGCCAGGTCGTGTGGACGTACGTCGTCGAAGACCCGCAGACGAAGCGGATCACTGACTTCTGGTCATTCTACTCCCTGCCCTCGACCGTCATCCGGCACCCCAATCACAATGTCCTCAACGCCGCGTACCTCTACTACTACGCGACCGCGACCGCGTTCGAGCCCGGCGCGGAGGCGGCCGGCCGGCTGAAGCGGCGCCTGGAGGACCTCATTGGCGACGCCCTCACCGTTGCGGAGCGGCGCACTTCGATGTCCTCAACGGGCTGACGCTCATGGACAACATGTCGTTCTTGAGGGACATGAAGGTGCGTTTTTGCGCTGGCCAATTTCCCGAGAGCCAGATAGAAGTGGGCTGACATATGCACTGTAGTTCGGACAAGGTGATGGTCTCCTTAATTTCTACCTGTACAACTGGCGCACTGCTCCTTTGGCTGGTGTGACTGAGGTTGGGGGCACGGCTGCTGGCAAAGGTGTCGGGGTTGTAATGTTGTAAGCCAGGTCTTAGGTTTGTACCACGCATGAGTGGCCGCACTCTGTAGCTGTAGTACACATCATCTATTGTGATAGACTAGCTCATACATGCATCCATACAACACGGTTACTGCCATTGTCAAGGTGTTCAATACATCGTGCGGTCGTCATGAGTCCATTCAGGCGTAGAGCCGAGCCTACAGGCAACAGCATTAGACAAGGGGAGACTCCCATACCATTCCGTCTCACTCCGCTAGTCGCTATCGTACTCGATATAATCATCGTCATCATCCACTCCGAAATCAGGAGACGGGCTGCGAGTTTGCTTTCTTCCCGCCTGTGGCCGACGGTTGGGTAGCACGGGTACAGTCGCACCCCCGGCCCCTACTTGAGACTGCGACGGAGGAAGTCGGCTGCCCAATGTTTGACCGCCGGAACCCCAAGACTTGGAGAGGCCGGGTCCTGTTCCTTCGCCTTGCCTTTCGTTGACGAAGAAAGCTGGGACCGGCCATTTAGCATATTCCCTGAACCAGAGAATGCCGTTCCCTGTACGCAGAGCGATGAACATAACGACAGGAAACATCATGGTAGTGATCTACCTCCTCTTGGGACACCAAAGGCTCTTTGGTGGGCGGAACGTACGGCTGTACGGGAAAACCGAAGAACAGATTACCGAACGGCAGATTGAGGGGCGCAGGCGCAGAGCCTTCGCCCTCCAAACTTTCGTTCGTCACAATACGATGTTTGCTAAACGTGTGTTCGGTATCACATGTTCACACAAGAGGAAGTGCTGATCTACGCACTCTGTACGAATAATCTTGCTGCTCTCTGGAGCTTGCTCCGCGGCCCTGTGAGTGATGCCCTTGCCCTTCGTCTTGCGCCCAGTGAGGGTTTCACCTTTACCCTTGAAACTTTCCCAGTTGTCTCCGCCCTTGCTGATAGCGTTGGCCCTAGATGCACCTCCTGTAAATCCTCCCGCCATCGAGGAGCCTGGACGAGATGATCCTGGAGTCGATGAGGTGACGTCAATGTTCAGCTTGGAGGCCATGGTAGCTTGGGTAGTCTTGGGGCGTTCAGGTTCTACATAACCGAGAGGAGCTGCAAAGTCGACTTCGAGATCTGTGTCAATGACGCTGATTCCTCCTCCGTCTGGTTGTGTCTCCATTACGAGGAGGCCGAAGACGATGGTGTTGTAGGAAATTTCGATGATATCCCCCTGAGTCAGAGCAGCAAAGTTGCGCAATGCCTGCTCCAGGCTTGAAGGGGTTGAGAGACAAGTGCGAGGGACGAGTCAGATGGTTCACGTACACAGCTTTGGGATCCGAGATCTCCAGGAAATCTACAGTTTGTGCTTGAAGCTTAACGAGCTTACCCTTGGGAAGCTCGCAGCCTGTGATACGTATGGGGTCTCCTTCGTTCAGACGCAGCGTTTGCATCATCCATTGGGGGAGATGGACACATCCCTCCTCGGCGATGAATTCGAGCACGCCGGCGTGGGTCGAAGCGGCAGGGTTGGCCGGGTTACGGAGCTTGAACATCCACGGAGACTGGAGGTCCATCTGGTGCAGATTCGCAAGAGCAGATGTGGGCATGATGACTGCGCGCCACTAAGCATGAATGATTAAATGGAATGACAAGGGCACGCACTCTTTCCACCATAGCTGACGTTCTCTCTCGGTTTGCCAGGAAGCAATGCGACGCTGTACGCCTTGAAATATTCGTCGTAAGCTCGAGGATCTGGTCGCCCAGTGCGGTGACCGGCGAACCCGCCCAGCCCTCTTCAGAAGCAATGAATAACAGATTCCCGGAGAATCGTGCAATGGACCTACTGGGCGTATTGCGCAAAGAGGCCTCCTGCGCCGCCGAATTGATCCTATAGTTGCGTCAGTGTAAGCCACACAAGCAAGAGCAGGGTACGTACAAAATTCATGGATGGATGAGGGGAGGTAGTGGAAGCAGGACAAGGAGTTGCTGCAGCCCGGCTCAGCGCTCAGTAGGACGCGTAGCCACAGTGCGTAATCGAAGGCGCTTATTGCACGTGTGCGGAACCCATAGGCGCCTTTGCGCATAGCGGGTTTTCGAGATCTGAGTGTCCTGGCTGCCTACCCCTCCTCCAGATCGCTATGTCTGCCCCTGCTGCCTTCTCGGCCACAGCCCCTCTGATGGTTGGGGCGAACAAAGCCTTTAATGATAAGGCGCGTCTTTACAAGATATCGCAAGGGATACTTCACTGACTGCGTCTGTAGGGCAAGCCCATGGAGGTGCGCCTCTCTAACATGGTCGCCGCGAAGGGTACGCGTTTCGTTGCACCGAGAGTCCTTACGCGCTAAGGAAACGCCCATAGCGATCAGCGATGCGGTGCGGACGTCGCTGGGTCCCAGGGGAATGGATAAGATGGTGCGTACTTATCCATCGCGCGATTCTCTGGTCCTCATCCTCGTCTACTCAGATCCAAACATCGAAGGGGGAGCTCATCATCACCAACGATGGAGCGACGATTTTGAAGAGCATTCAGGCACTTCACCCCGCCGCTAAGATGGTATGTTGCAATTCCATCCAGTCATGTGCACTCCCTAAAGATGACCTAGCTCGTCGATCTTTCTGCTGCTCAAGACGTGGAGGCCGGCGATGGCACGACGTCTGTGGTAGTACTCGCGGGTAGCCTTCTCGGTGCTGCGGAAAAGATGCTGCAAAAAGGCATCCACCCAACTGTCATCGCAGAGTCGTTCCAAAAAGCCTCAGTGAAAGCGGTAGAATACCTGACGGAAATCTCCACCCCCATCAACCTTGATGACAAGACATCGCTCCTCCGTGCTGCGACGACTTCATTGAACTCCAAAGTATGTTTGAGCCTCCTACCCTCTCTCGCCTTACCAACTGAGCCCGGTTCATAGATCGTCTCCCAATACTCCTCCACCCTTGCCCCCATCGCCGTATCTGCCGTCACTCGACTTGTCACCTCCACGTCCTCAAACGTCGACCTTCGCGACATCCGAGTCGTAAAGAAGGTTGGAGGAACTATCGAGGATACCGAGCTCGTTGAGGGTGTCGTGTTGAACCAGAACGTTGTGACAACTGTCGGTGGCCCAACACGGATAGAGAAGGCGAAGATTGGTATCATCCAATTTCAGCTGAGTGCCCCGAAACCAGACGTAGGGTGTTCCATGTTCGGTGCTCTATATAACTGCTCAAGCACGGCGTGCACAGATGGATAACACTGTCGTCATCAATGACTACAGGCAGATGGACAAGGTGATCAAGGAAGGGCGGCAATACCTCTTGAACATGTGCAAGAAAATCAAGAAGGCGAACTGCAATGTCCTTTTGATCCAGAAGTCAATTCTCCGCGACGCCGTTGACGATATATCTCTCACCTTCCTCAAGCGTCTCAATATTCTTGTTGTTAAGGATGTTGAGCGTGACGAGATCGAATTCCTCTCCAAGTCTCTTGGCTGCAAACCCATCGCCGACATCGAGGCCTTCACAGAGGACAAACTGGGTTATGCCGATCTTGTTGATGAAACGACGCATGCGGGTGCGAAGGTTGTACGTATCACTGGCGTGAAGAACAGGGGACGCACCGTGAGTGTGCTCACCATGGGCAGCAACAGCCTCGTACTCGAGGAATGCGAGCGCAGTCTGCATGACGCTCTCTGTGTGGTCCGTTGTTTGGTTAAAAAGCGGTAAGTACTAACACTGCAGCTTTTGAGTGCGAAGCTGACTGGATTGTCGACAGCGCGCTGATTGCTGGTGGCGGTGCCCCGGAAATCCATGTCTCGCGAATGCTCTCACAATATGCTCACTCTTTGAAGGGAATGGAAGCCTACTGTTTCCAGGCGTATGCGGACGCATTGGAAGTCATTCCAACGACGCTGGCCGAGAACGCGGGTCTCAATCCCATTGCTATCGTCACGGAGCTCCGGAACCGCCACGCGCTTGGCGAACGGAACGCAGGCATCAACGTCCGCAAGGTACTGTCTCCTCACCAATTCTCCAAGGTGCTATACTCACTATCTTTAAGGGCCTGATCTCGAACATCTTGGAGGAAGACGTTGTTCAGCCTCTATTGGTGTCTACTAGCGCGCTCGAGCTTTCGACGGAAACCGTCTGCCTTTTGCTCAAGATCGACGATTACGTTCAGACACGATAGACAGTAGCTTGATCCAATCCACGTGTACATCTAGAAAGCTCTCTGCTGTGTACCATACACGGACGTTCCATCCTCCCAGACTCGGAAGCGTAAAAGAGTCATCTCAGTGTCGTCTTAACAATATTCCTGAGCGACTCGTCCTCGCATCGAACCCACCACAAACAGCTATCATCGTCGCTCTCCTTCAAGCGGATGGCTGCAAGTCCTATCTTGGAAGCCAGATCACCCGTCTTCGGAGATATAACAATCTTCAGGTCACCTATGTAAAGCCGTGTCAGCGTCCTGAATCCGCCAGTGCGACAACTAGCACACCTTCGAATGGTGGCCTGTCTCGTTCAGTAACCCTAAGAGTATGCCCCAGTCCCTGTAACCTTCGCAGCATTGTATCCATCGATGACTCGCACCATCCGCGCATGACACTGTCAGACAGCGCGTTCCACGTTGCTTCGAAATCTTGTTCGATGACGCTGCTCATCGCGCTGGAAATCGACAGCGCGACTGGTTCCGACATGAAAGGGGAGTCGAGCGTAATGAGGTCCGCGGCGCCACCCTCCAAAATGGGCTCCTCGTCCAGTATCTGGACTATCGGCAACGGGGAGATCGCCTTCGTTTGGCGCGGCGAGCCCTGTGGATGCACCTCGGTGTCAAGACGACTGGTCCAGTGAGCATGAAATGTCGACTCACGCTCGCAATGGAACGCAGATCCGATGTCTGTGCCGCAAGAGTCAGGTCGCCGGGAGTGATCGTGGCTGACATGGGGTCTTGGTAAGGCCTGCGCCCCTCCTCGGAGTTCCGAGAGCTGCTACTGCTGCCTCGCCTTAGCCTTGGTGTGGGTCTTGGGGCATCGTACGCAGCGTATCGCAATTTGTTTGGAACAGGCGAGGCGCGAGACGAGGATGGTTCTGGTGTGTACGGTTTGAGTGAGGGCGAGCTGGGAAGAATAGACGGAGATGTTGACACGGCACGTTCCTGGCCCGCTTCGTGCTTCTCCAACGCATGCACAAAGTCGGGGAGCTACGGTTGCTTAAGGATCGATGATAGACTGCTAAAGATTGGACCACATACCGACGACGAGCGAGTGTTGGCGAGAATGTGTTGAAGCGCATCCTTGGACTGCGTTAGCGTCAAGAATTGGTCGCATCGCTGTGGAGGTCTTCAGCAAGAGTATGACAGAATGACGACAGCAACATACACGTCTCAGGTGTCTTCCACTACGGCTCTGAAGCTCTTTCACAGCATCACCGACCGCGGTAGGAATAACATCCACTGTGACGGATATCCTAAGCATGGTCACTATACAGACATCTTGCAATGCAGCTGTTAACCAAAGTCAGTGAAGACATCACTGAAATACTGAAACACCATACCTGAGTATAAGGACAGTCTTTTGGCCAGGTCACTCAGCAGCTCGGTGGGTGAGTTAGGAGCAAGCACGAGGTACTCGCAGAGCAACGCCGTGAAAATGACCATAAGGGTTGGTCCCACTTCACTCTCCGAGTCGACGACTGCGGTGAATAGAACACCCAAACACCCACTCCGCCATTCATCGTTCGCTTTTTCATGTTCAGTCATTTGGATCTTGGGATGGACTGAAGTACATACCTGCATGCACTCGACTGAGCATCTCTTCGACAGCCTCCTGGACTACGACCCGTTTGTTGATCGGAACATCGCCTTCTGCAGCCTTGAGCACGTATTTGAGCTGTTCGGCAAACGCTTCTCCGTTTCCTGCGCACAAAACATCTAAGATCTCGAAGAGACGAGGCAGTGTGTGCTCTGTGCCCATCATGGGATCGGAAGATAGGTCGCCCTGGAGAGCTCTGACATAATATGACTCCACGATATTGCTGTCGATTCGGAGTAAAATGCCCATTGTCTGACGGTTATGAACAGCTGCCATGCACATGAGATGTGACTTTACACACCTGTTTCCGGATCAATCGGTCTGCGCATTCTAATAGCTTCATGACGCGCTCCACCTCCCACTCTTCTAACACAGCAGGGACATCAGGAGTGATGCCTGCCCATAGCTGAGGGTCGGTCGATGAAAGACAGTGCACGAAAAGGTATTGAGCATCTGGATCCTGAGACGTCAGAAGTGATCGAATCTCATTCACAAATGATTTCCCCGTGGTCTGTTGAACAGCAGCCACCGTCTCTTTGGATGCAGCCGCGACAGCACGGAAACACTGATGAATGATGGCTGATGTGCAAAGTCAGCTGAAGTGACGGCATGAAGTCAATAAACGCACGGTACGCGGTCGACGCTGGAGGAACATAGCACCGAACAATTTCCATGATTATAGCGAGGTCTGCTTCGTGGGTCTGAAAGTCAGTTAGCGCACATTCACTTTGAGGGCCGGGGCGAACGCATACCCGAGGTCAGTAATTGTCTGCAAAATTCTGACACAAAGCCTTGTTTCCGTAGGTTCCGGGTGCAAGGACCATGCCGCCTTCAGAAGTCCAAAGGCGACTGTATGGTATTTGTCTCGAGGGAGGTATGTAGCCTGCGTTTATCGATATTGAGTTGGAACGGCCCGTTTGTCGATCATGCACAACACTCACTTTGAGAAGGGTATCCGCGAGCGTAAGGGCGGCGCAGACGACGGAAGGATCCGGGTCGTTCAACCTCTTTCGTGCTTTGCTCGCTATTTCCCTGAGAATCTCCGGTTCTACTTCAGAAAGCCTCTGGAATGCGAGCAGAGCCGTCTTTTCACGTGCTGGCTAACGAGACGGTGAGGTAAGAGTACAGAATGGTTTCATGCGGTGGTACTCACGAATTGTAGGAAAGCAGGTCGTGCAGACGCGACTGCACTGCTGGTATGACATCCCGTGAAGGCGATTGGATCAGGGTGTCAAGTGCAAGACATATCCGAGGGATGGATGCACTTTCCAAGTCCTGCCAGATATGAAGATCGAAGTATCACTTGCAGACATACAAACAACGTACCTTGCGTATGGAGTTCACGAGCATGAGCTGCAGCTCATGCTCCGGCGGCATGACCTCGGCGCAGAACAAGTACCCTGTCCGGGTCCTGTAGCCTTCCTCAGGCGAGCTGACCTACATGCGCGTACCTGTTCGCTTGTCCTGCGTCGTTTGCCCCGCTTCGGCGAGATTGAGAGCGTGAGGAAGCGCGAAGGCAAGGTCAACTTCTGCGCCAGGATTGATGGCCATTGAGCAGTACAGCAGGAGAATGAGGCATTCTTTGCATTGTTTCTGTGAAACGAATGATTAAGGCCTGAGCCCAACACCTTTAGTTGCGTGTACTGACCAAAGTGAGCGTGGAACGTGTTAGCTGGTTGCGGATTGAGTGAACTTCGGCGAGGAGGATCTGGTCGGCAGCATGAGGGCTGGCGGACTCAATCTTGCGCACGAGAGCATAGTGCGCCCGGCTCATCGCGCCGGACGACGAGAACGGCACGTTCATGGCGCACAAATGTGCGGCAAGGGGTGGGGGAGTCGCAGTCAGGTGTGGGGGCAAGCGACGGGAAGGAGCATGTCGGCGTGTTGAGCGAACGAGTCCGAGATGAAAGCGGAGGCTGAGGCCTAATAACTGAGGCGTCCATCAACAGCGTGCTCGGGGTGCTCAACGTCTTCGTTCCTGACCACCACCACCACCACCACCACCCCCCACCTCCTCCTCCTCCTTCCTCTGGTCCCTTCTTGGCCCCATGTCCACTACTCCGGACCCCTCAGCCGTGGCGTCGGCGCATTCATTCAACAAGATTTTGAACCAGTACAAAACAGCCACCAAAGCGCGATCCGCGGCGGACATGGAGGAGTCGACCAAGAAACTTCGGCGATTAATCCTGGTGGACGGGATTCCTTCCGCAGTGGTATGTGTTTTGATATCGGATACTTAGAAGGCCGGCCAACAGTATGCATAGGACCCTTCCTTGCGTCCGAGGATATGGAAGGTCCTGCTTCGCGTCCGTGAGATCTCCGCGCCCGCCTTTCTGGAGTATGTTGGCCGGGGTCCTTGCGAAGTCCGGGAAAAGATCAGGAATGACACGTTCCGGTGGGTGCATTTGCGCCACCCGGTCAACTTCGGTCTCATATCACGACAGGACTCTTGCGACGGATAAGGGGTTCAAGGAGAGAGTCAGTGAAGACATGCTTGTGCGTTTGTTGGATGCATTCGTTTGGCGGAATCACGGTGAGTCTGCTTGAGGTTTTTGCACCTCATGATATCTCATTTCTCCGTACACCAGACCGACATGAGAACGTCCAACTCGGTTTCTCATATGTGCAAGGAATGAACGTGCTGGCCGCGCCTTTCCTCTACACTATGCCCTCAGAACTCGAAGCCTTCTACTCCTTCGCGAAGTTCATCGAAGAGTCATGTCCATTATACGTTCAACCTACGCTCGAAGGCGTTCATCGTGGTCTTAAGGTGAGCGAAAACCGGTTCCACATCAATGTTCGCTAACCGTCCCCTTCAGCTTCTTGACCGCTGTCTGAAAGTTGTTGATGCCGACTTATACGCACATCTGCGCTCAAAAAACCTTTCGGCGGAGATTTACGCATTTCCATGTCAGTAACCAATCCTTGTCTTATACTCCATACATTCTGAAGAGGAAACCTCAGCGGTCCTCACGCTCTGCGCATGCACACCTCCACTCGATCAAGTTCTGCAACTCTGGGACTTCCTGCTCGCATTTGGCGTCCACTTAAATGTGCTCTGTGTGATTGCGCAGCTGCTTCTCATGCGGGACGAAGTAATGAACTCGTCTAGGTAAGTCTGTTACACCTGTCAACTGGTGTAAAGTGGGGGCTGACGGTACGCACGACAGTCCTATGCGCCTCCTTCGCACGTTTCCTCCACTAGAGGCTCTTCCAGTCATCGGTATTGCTGTTACACTGGTTCGCGATCTGCCTACGGACCTCTACGAAGAGTTGGTGAAGCACCCATACGCCGTCCACGATTGAATTCGGACTATCTAGGCTTCACTCCATATGGCTTCTATTCCGTTCACGTTTTGCTCGCTGCTATCGTTGTTGTTGTGATGCTGTGTTGTATCATTAATCTATGCTTGGTCCATGTGCTCTTGTCATACCACTGTCACTGCGCGAATTTTGCCTCGACCCGCGGCCCCGCTATTCCACGCAAGATTAACTCAGAAAAATTTCCAACAAATCCACCTTGCGTCCCTCAAAAGCACCCCCAAAACGCTGCAGTACAATGTACACAACAAGACCTTTTATCTCTTCCATGTCTACTCCTGATCACCGTTTTCGCCACTGAGCATTGTATCTCACAGGAAGGAGCTGCTCAATCAACAGAGTCAGCTATTACAACCTTTTGCCCCAACCGGAACCCACTCACCGCGCGCTCAATTGAGCACCAGGAAGTTCGAGAACGACCCCCCGACCAAGTTGAAGCACGTGTTCACCACCGGGATCTTCGCGAAGTTGGTGCACCCTGACGGGCCCACGTACACCGCGAACGGCAGGCCCTGGTTGCTCGGTTGGCTGATCGACACGCTCGAGAACGCGCTCGTGGCGAGGCAGGTGTCTACGGTCGTCGTCTGCAGGTTGTATGACAGGCAGTTCGCGCAGTTGAACGACGAGCAGAGCAGCAGCACTGCCGGGAAGATCGCGTCCGCGACCTCGGTGGACGGGCCCTGGAAGGAGGCTGCGGGGAGCGTGCCGTTTTGTGCGGACGTGGGGCGGGGCCCGAGGGGGGAGGTGAGGTCGTGCCGCGGGAAGGAGGCCGCGGTTGTCACGTCCAAAGCGGAGGCTTCGATGGGGTTGGTGTGGGCGTAAGCCACAAGGGCTGCGGCGACGAGGGTAAAAGAGAACATTGCTAGTGGTTTGTGTGGAATGAGAGTTCTTGAGAGCAGGGGATGTGTTGCGTCTTGCCGTCGTCCGCCACGCTTCAGTTGGGCCTTTATGCCTCTCGTTGAACGCTGCGTTCCATAGAATGCATTGCAACGTCAACGCCACTTAGCCCTGGCAGACTGGCCATCGGACAGCAAGGGTCAAAACGGATAGGGACATGAGAGCTGGGAAGCTCCAACTTACAGAGAGGCAGTGGCTGGCACGGCTGCCCGTGAAGGGCGTATTGTCCGAGTAGTTGGGAGGCCAGGCCAAGGATCTGCTTGAGAATACGGCCGCTCAATGGGGTGATATATCCAGTGACCTGCGCGAGTAAAACAAAGGGATAATGAGTATACACGCACACAATGATCTGCGTTCAACTCACTTGGGAACTTGGGGAATGACGACGACACCAAGGACAGCATTGGATAGGGGAGTGCCAAGCGAGCAGGTGGAAGTTGTCTGAGGTCATGTACAAGAGAGGTCCCCGCGTGGACGATCGGGTCAGCGAACCCATCGACCGCCTCTGATTCGTTTTGATCCATCTATGCATCAGCCGCGAACGGTTTGCTTTGTATGTGAACACGTCACCACGCGACAATCTGCAGTGCAAACGCGGGTCGATGGTTGGAGAGGTTGAACACCTGCCGACGGCTAGGAGGCTCGGAATGAAGAATTGACGATGTGATAATAGTGTATCTACCTAAATGTACACCGGCAGGAAGGCCCAGGCCCTCGCATGCCCAAATGCTCTAGATTCTTTCATCGTCGCGGTCTCCATCCCCGGGCAGGGCGTCGATGTACGACGCGGTGAGGTCGAAGAACGTCCAGAGGAGCCCGTGTGTCGTCACGCTTCGCAGCGCGCTCACGCCAAGACCCTGATAAACCCGCGCAAGGCCCTTCAAGATGGGCTTCGGGTTGTTCGGGTCAGGCCCTGTGAGGGGAAGAGATCGTCAGAGGGACACAGGTGTAGGAGTTTGAGGAATGGGCTTGCCTCGAATCAGTCGATGGCAAGTCTCAAAAACGCCTCGCGGGCGCTCGCCTGCTAGGGAACGCTGCTGCACTTTGGTCTTGACGCTAAGGAGAAGTGTCAGTGATCGGACTAGTATGGTCCTAAATTGTGCTCACACGTCAAGAGGGTATATCAAGGCCCATGAGGTGACCCCTGCCAACGAACCACATAAAAAGGGCACAAGCGACGCAGGGATTGGAAGCCATTGTGGAGTAGAACGCTGCTCGCCGTTCGCATCTCGACCCATGATATACCGAAACCCGTCGTACTCAAAGAAGTACAACGCCGTCCCCGTAGTATCTCGGACTACGCAAGAGGTTAGCATGTGTGTCATCAACTTGGGCCCTATACTCACTGAAATGTAACCGGAAACCAGTGTACAACCCCATGAGACCACTCGTGCGGAAGATGTCACGAACGGCTTCCATCGTTGACGGCGCCTTCGCCAGGCGCACACCTTTGGCAGCGGCTATCGAGTACTCGAGCTGTCGCCGAACCTGCAAAGCGCATCTACGGGTTGGTACATGACCCCTGCACCTTTAAGGGAAAGGCCGACCTTCACTAATTCAAACGCTGTCGGGATCATACACGTTGAACGTGCCGTAATCCGGAGAAGAGCTAAAGAGTACGTACGTGCGCTCCCAAACGAGATGAGGGACCCTGAGAGGGCCCCACTGTCGCAAGACAGGACGTCAGAATGGCGGGCGACGCGAGCGGGGGAGAATCGAACCTGACCCCCCCTACCGCAGATACGTCGAAGATGCGATCCCGCGCGAGCCAGTGGCGATCACGAAAATACTCCTTCGTTCGCGAGTAGATAGTGAATGAGGCCGCACCTAATGTGCCCCTGAGTCTGGGGGGTTCGCGTGACATGGAGAAAGGACACGTACGAACGAACGAGATAGTCATCAACGGAATCCATAGCCCTCGATAAAACCCGACGATACCCTCTTCCTGGTAGACAGTTAGGGCGAGGCGAGGTATGGATACGCGCTGCTTATTGGTCTGGAGACGCGACTTGATGGAGTCCAGCTTCACGCGACATGTCAGGATCGAGGGTAGTGGCGATCATAGATACATGCATACCGGGTAGCCTGCGAATGTCGAGATATAGCTCGCCGAGAGGGCACAGACCACCGCCTTGTAGTCTGTACGAACGAGCGGTTATTTCCCGCACAACGCGACGAATAAGACGCTGGGCTACTTTTGAGAGTCTCATTGAGGGCAGTCGAGCCAGTCAAATAGTTTAGAGGCCTGTTGCAAGCACGTATCAGTGGTGCGCCACGGAAGAGACCGTGTAGAGGGTCAGCGGACCTTTTCTCGGTCATAGGAAGCTGTCACTGGCCGGGCAACAGTCCGTGTTCGTGCTGGAGCACGCGCGTCGTTGGTTTGAGGCGAGCCAAGGTGGAGACGGGCGGCGGGCAGAGAGGGAGAGGGTGGAGGGCAGAAGAGAGCACCGACAGCCCGCATTTCCGAGCCCGAAGCCACTCCGTTTACCCGGCTGCGTGACCCGAAATACGATGCGCGCGCGTCATCCACCCGCCGGCGGGCGCTGGACGTCGACCTCGCGCTCGCGCCTTTCTACTCTACCGCGCGTCCGCCTCATGGATACGTGGAGCCTCGTGAAGCACCCTCGCTATCGGTCACAACCCTGTTCTATTCTATGAGACCTGTTGAGTAGTTACCGCGACTGAGCACTCATAGCGCGCCGATCTCGACCTGTACATATCAGAACTGCGCGGAGGGAAGCCACCGCGCCCTTCGCACCCCACCCATTGCTGCCAGTGCGACCCCGTGATTCAAGGGTCTGCATTCAGAACCCGCCCATCTTCTTCGTTGGCTTCTTCTTTACGGGTGGCGCCTTCCCACCGTGGGGACCGGGTAGGACTTGCGTGCTCGCGAATGGCTCCTGCGACGACGGCGGCGCGCGCCAAGCCGCGGTGGGTTGACTGTTGCTGGCAGGTCTCTTCGGAACAGTCTCGTGCGACCTCGACACGACTAGCGGGGCACGGATGCGACTGGGCTGGCTGGTGGCTACGATGGGTGGGGGGCGCGTCGCCGCGGGCAGGACCACTGGAGGACGCTGTGACGGAGCTGGGACTTGGGTTGGTTCAAGTTCGGGCGGGCCTTGAGCCTTTGCCGTGCTTTTCGCCGCGCGACAGGCTGCTGCGACGGTGGCCGCTGGTGTATCGTCGTACGGGTCTTGATAGACGTACTCCTGAGGATTGCTTCCGAGTTCCCACTCTTGCAGCAGCAGGCGCACGCCTAGCGGCACTTCGAGCTCGGTTGCCAGATTCGCCGCCTTGTTGCCGGGGATGATGGACTTCGGGATGGGGCGAAGGAACGAGAACCCTACCTGCCGAGGCTCAATGTCGCCCAATGTCATGGCCCGGGTTGAGAGGGATATGCTGAGCATATCATCGTCGAGATCGTCGGAGGTTTCGGGCTTCGGTTTCCTCGATAGATATGCATCCGAAGCCAAGGTGAGATCGAGCGCAAGGCGAGAGCGAGCTTGATTCTGATGACGCGAAATATTGGGCAAGGACTCTGCTTCTGTGAAGTCATACTGGGAGAGGCTGTCGAGCATCTGCCCGGGATCGGGATGAAAGTCGGGAACGTGCCGGCGGACATGAGAAGATAAGTCAAGGTGCCATGGCGCAGCACCAACGAGTCCTTGGCGAGGGATTCGCCCTTGACCCAGAGCGATATCGCCAGCCGCGGAGTTGAGTTCGCTACCTGTGAGCCAGTCATTTCTAGAAGCACTCTCCGGCTCTGACCCTGAGCGCATGGCGATATCGAACCTAGACTTGTTTGAGAACGCAAACTCAAACAAACAACATTGAACTTTACGTTGTGAGTACGTGCTCGGATGTATCGTCTACACGTTGCCAGAAGCTAGGCATTCGATCTAACAGATCTGCGACAACATCAGGCTTGACTGTCTTATTTGTCGTTCCTTGAGAATATAATCCTGCCAATTGCTTTAGTAACTGTCATTTAACGCCGAGGCTACGCTCACGTTGATAGGCATGAGACATATCCGCAATGCTGTAAACTCTTCCAGCAAGCGGTCCTGAATCGTTCGGTTTTGCGGTCTGAGCCAGCGACTCCACGTGTGGAGGCCATTCCTCTGGCGTTTCTACGAGATAAGGCTCGTAATAGTCGTCTCGGGACAGATGATCCAGATCAAACACCGATAGGCCGCCCCCTGCTGAGAGTTGGAACAGACTGATTTGCTTACTTCCTGCCAGGGAGGGATCCTGAAAGAAGGTATGGCCAAGGTGGGGACCATCTGCAGCAGCAGCTGACGGTAGCGCATATGGATAGCCGGAGGAATGCACCAGGTTCTGTTCACGAGTGACGTCATACACTGTGACGAGGGAGTTGCGTCGGGAAGTGAGAAACGTGAGAGACGCTGCGATGTTGATTAATATGCTGTATAACTGCAGACTTGCAACAGTCATCCCACCATTTGTGAGTACATAGGTATGCGCCTGAAGTGTTTGATCATATTCGCGTCCATGCTTAATTGCTAAGAGCGGCTTGCGTATGTTTCTCGCATCCAGCCATAGAATCTCTTGCGTGGAAACAAGCCGTATCACTTTATCCTCATTACCTGTGTCCGCAGAAACCAGCGAAACGCCGTCCTGAGGCACGTTGTAAATCTGATAAGCTTGCTTCCCGGCCTAGAATGGGTCCTGAGCTCAGCGGACATGACTTCTACATGAATTACAGGCTTACACGCAAGTCGAGTATATCGGCACTCTTATCCGAAGTGTAGAAAAGCTCTTCAGTGTCCACTAGTGTGCTGATGCGATACAAGTGAGACTCCGGGTGTTGTGTGGCATACACTTGTTCCCTGGGTTTCGCATGCAGTTCGCGTCAATACTTGGTATAGTGGAATGCACTCAGAAACTTACGTGACGTCTGCAGCACAACGATAGACGTGACCGGCATTGTTGACAACATAGCCAGTTGCTTCCCCGGAACACGGAACACAAACATCTACGGCGTGCCTATCTCCTAATTCGCTGCGCTGGACAGTGGTGAGGGGTGTGACTTGCAGTGTCTGGTGTCTACCACGACCCATCTTCGCTTGCAAGAAAGTGGTGGAGCCTACAGTCCGAACGCCTATCATTGCGCTGTCTGCACTGAAGTCATTAAATTATATTATAACAAGTATACTTGACTAACCGTGTCGATAGAGCACAGGCGAAGCTGTGATATGGCGGATAGGTGTGTCGAATGAATAGGCGGGTGCGGTCGCAGGCTTCAACACGACCTGCTGATGCTCTGTCGTGACCAGCGACACGTCTATTGATTTGGTATTAGCATGGAAGTTGAATTCATGGGGAAATGGTACCCACTGAGTTGACATCCGGTTTCGCCCATTGGGAATGCCGCATAGGTTCGGTGCTTGTTGTATAGACGGGTGGACAGGAGATCAACTAGGTTCCCAGCAGAAATGTCATTCTTTTTGCGAGACGCGGCTTCCTTCTCTTCCGCTGTGATGTGTTCTTGTATGAGTTCAGCGGGTACGTCAACGTCTGGATAATGTGTGCGCAAGAAATGGGCCTTTCACGACATAAGTTAGTGTGGCTCAATACATGAAATCGAAACAAACGACGTACGCCTTGTTCTACTCGTTGAAGAGCAGTTCCTTGCACAGGGACATGTTGGCGTTTGGTTAACGTCGGAGGGAAGACTTCCCGGGGGGCCCGAGCAGGGACAAGCTTGTAACCTCGGGAGAGCCAGGCTAAGATGCAAATATACAGGAGAGCCGACTGAAGAACATACCTGATGGTTGTTGCACAGCAAAAGTCCACCCATAGCGGCCTGCATTCCGGTGCAATATACCTGCTCCAAGAGTACCATAGTCCACAACGGGGAATGTCCAAGGCTCCTCTACCTTCTTGTCCGAAGCCTTGGTCTTTCCATTTGGTGCCGGGTTTGCTGTGCTTGCATGTTCACCAAAACCAGGCCAAGCGTCCATTCCATTTGACGAGCAAAAAAGTAGACACACGAGCAGGGAGGGTGTTGGCGGTCGGCTGAAGGGGCGCTCCGCGATGTGAAAGTCGGAAGGGTCTCACACGACGGGCAACGGCCTAGCTTCGGAGCTCGAAATGCGTAGAAAAGACTGTGAGAGATGACATTTCCAAGGGCACAAAACAGGAGCTAAGGTGACCTTCTCACCTTGTTCGACAATAACACAGGTTATCACTTGTATTACTTCTTTGTTACTCGCATACTAGTATACACGTTCTATTGTCTTTGTTCTTAGTTACATCAAGGAAGGTCACCTAACCTTCCGTTTTGTCCCTTGGAATGTGATCTCTCACAGTCTTTTCTACGCGTTTCGAGCTCCGAAGCTAGGCGTTGCCGTCGTGTCAGCAGGGACGCGGAGCCGGAGGAGGAGGCGGTGGTGTCCGAGGTCCCGCACCGCGTCGCGCCGTAAACTTCGGACGCGCCCTGACGCGCCGTGTCTCTTGCTGCCACCGCTCCCTCCCTCCTCGAGCCATGCCCACCTTCTGGTCGTCCGTCACCCGCGCTGCCCTTCCGCGATGTAGGAGACTTCATAGCACCGCCGTCGCAGATGCCACCGCAGCCGCCACGGAGGCCGAGTCCACCGCCGCCAACAAGCAGTGGACGCCCTTCTCTATCCGAACGGGCCTCATCGCGCGGAAGCGGGGAATGACGGTGATGTACGACGAGACATTCGGGACACGGTTCCCCGTGACGGTTCTGCAGGTGTGTTCAGATCCTCTGTATCTTGTTCAAAGGAAGGGTTTGACGATGCTTCTTAGGTGGAACAGTGTCAAGTCACCAAGAACGTCCACTTCGTTAGGCCTGACAGCAC
Organism: Epithele typhae; assembly: GCF_022376455.1. Lineage (NCBI taxonomy): Eukaryota > Fungi > Basidiomycota > Agaricomycetes > Polyporales > Epitheliaceae > Epithele > Epithele typhae. The sequence goes on along the minus strand of NW_025954192.1, from coordinate 368,838 downwards.
AGAATACCACGCGGTCCAGGTGGCTGCGACCGACATGCGTCCAAAGAACGCTACCAAGCAAATGCTCGGACACTTCGAGAAGGCTGGCGTGAACCCGAAGCGTATTGTCAAGGAGTTCCCGGTCACTGCGGACGCGCATGTACCAGAAGGTGAGTTTATATCTCTATGCGCCGCTGTGCGACTCGAATGACCATCTGTGCGTATCACAGGTACGACATTTTCCGCCGTTCACTTTGTGCCCGGTCAGTTCGTGGACGTCATTGCGAAGTCGTAAGTCCCTTTTTGTAGTAAAACCACGAACAGGCTTTCATGTGGCGTAGCATTGGGAAGGGGTTTCAGGGAACGATGAAGAGGTGGAATTTCAAGGGCTTGCGTGCGAGCCATGGTGTATCTGTCTCTCATCGGTCCGCCGGTGCAATCGGTGCCCACCAGGTACGCCATGGGCCATATAACCCTATGTGTTTGCTTGACACCGTTCTGCGTCTGCTTTATAGGATCCCGGTCGTGTGTGGCCTGGTAAGAAGATGGCAGGCCGCATGGGCGATAAGCGTATCACCACCCAGAACCTCGCCGTCGTTCGTGTCGACACGGATCTCGACCTCATCTACGTTCGTGGAGCCGTGCCCGGCGTGGATGACGCGCAAGTCATGGTTCGTGACGCGAAGAAGAAAATGAACCAGCTCTCTCGTCACGCAGCTCAGAAGGACGAGACGGACAAGGTGTTGCCCAAGGGTCTAGTTACTCTGCCCTTCCCCGCAGGAACAAAGGAGATGGCAAAGACCTTGCCTTCTATCATCGCTGCGCCGTCGATGCGTGTCACCGACCCTTTCATCCCTCGAGATTAGTTACTTCTACCATATAATATACTAATGTTCCTATCCGCTCCGTTCTGCCCGTTTTTGATATCCACGACCCCAACCACAACACTTCGCAAGTGTTCATACGGTAGGTTTCTAGTCCCCCAAAGAGAGCATTGTAGTCTGACCCCATGGCGGGCTCAGATATGACCAATTACTGCTTGCAACGCGCTGCGAAATATAAGCCGGAACTTTGAGATGCAGCCAGTAGTTCAGTATCGCCGCCGGGTGGGACTCCAGGTCATGCGGCCTGGAGAGTTGACGTTGAACGTTGAGGTCCATGATATCATCACCGGAAATCGCGTGTAATTCGCACAGGTGGCTCCACACCTTTGTTGTGCCGTCCACCTTACGACGAGGTAGATTCCGAATGAGCTCTCCATCATAGACTCAGCGATTGCTGGGTATCTGCTCAGTCAAGGCAGTAAGTACCGGGTCACAACTCTTGCGTATTCGCCTTGTACTTACTCGAGTCCAGTTGGCGTGAATCACCACCGTGGAGTGGACTCTCCACCAAAGAAGTCCGGCAGCTGCTTCGACGGGTCCCCGACGTCCCGTGCTTCCGAACAGCGGCAGGTGCGTATCTCAGGCCAACTTGCATTGTATTCACAAACTAGCCACAGGCTCCACGACGGCGTACCTCTCCCATCTCTCGGCACTGTGGTTAGAGCTCACCTGCCGCCTGCTTGCTGCAACAAGAGTCCGAACAGTCCGATGACGCGGTGCTGTGAGTCACCTTTCGAGACTTCCATTCAATGCCGAGCTATGTATCGGCCCCACCCAGTGCGTATATAAAGCAGACTTGCGGATCTCATTCCCCTCCTTCAACCCATACCCATCTCAGCATGAAGATCCTGGCAACCATTTCCGCCCTCGTCGCATCATCCGTCGCCCAATCTGTTCTTATACGGTCTCCCGCTCCTAACGAGACCGTCTCTCCAAATCAAACCTTCGTGGTCGAAGTAGACAAGCCGGTATGTTTGCGTCATATGTGCTTTCTTCCCTCCACGCTCATACGCTACTTCAGAACTCTCTCTCCCCGTCCATGGATATATCTGTTGCCATTGGGATGGAGAGCTGCAACGCGGCAGGCTGCGAGGCAGTCAGCCAGGCGCAAATGCTGGGCAATGTGCTCTTCGCCGGAGGCTTCGACCCTGTCTTGAAGCCAGGCACTGGTGACCTATTCCAAAACTTCACCGTGCAAGTCCCTGCAACGATGCCAAGCGGACAGGCGATGCTCACTGTCGCACACTTCTACCTCCTCGGGGTAAGTTGTCCTCATGCTCCACCAGTGTCCATGGCGTGAGGCTGACTTCAAGCTAGGCCGGCGCGAATCCTGCGGTTGAGCTGGCCAACGTCACGCTTAATTTGCAGAATGTGCAGTAAGATCCGTGGACGCTATTTGTGTCGTTTCCGTGAGTGCGAAGGTGGTGCAGTGCCTCTGTACTAGTAGGCCACTCAGATACTCAATTCGTACCGTACTACCTGTATTCTTCGAGGACTTGTGTCCGACGTATTCAATAATGTACTTTCACCACCCAAGACCTTCCAGCGGCATGCTTGATAGATCCTTCAATGCAGATATGAGGGCTGAGATCTTGAGAGCTGAGGCCTGAGGGCTCCTAACGGAGAAGTAAAGACGCCCGGGAGCGTGAGCTTGGACAGCTGGGATACTTATTGCTTGGACCTCCGCGACCTCCATTGTACCCACTTATGCTCTGATCCACTCTCTTTCTTGCTACCATGTCGGACACCTCCTCCCGCCCCCTCGTTCAGATTGCTTCTTACAACACCAACCTGCAAGCCGAACGTGGTCTTCCCCAAGACCTAGTCGACTGGCTCGCACCGACCCTCCAAGTGTCCACTTTCCTGGCGCGCGAGCGTCGTGCCCCTGACATCGTCGCGGTTGGCTTTCAGGAGCTCCTGCCGCTTCATCTTGGCTGTGAGTACTCGGTACGGAAGGCCATGTCCCCGTGCTCGACCCGGCACACGACTCCCTGCTGACCTCTGTTCAGTGGCTGGCATCTCTAAGTCGGTGCTTGAAAGCCGGCACTCACTCATCCTCTCGCAAATCGAGGCACACGCTCCAAATAAGGAACGCTACACACTCATTGCCAAGACCGTCAATGTCGGCGTCGCGCTCCTTGTCTACGGCCGCGACGACGGGATAGGCCGCCGCGCCTGCGACGTGCAGACGCAATGGTCGAGCTGCGGTCCCGCGTACATGGGGAACAAGGGCGCCGTCGCGGTGCGCTTCCGCGTTCCCGGAGAGGGTGGAGGGGTGGGCGAGACCTTCACGTACGTTTCCCTTCCTCCCGCCTCGAAGGACGACGCTGAGATGGTCGGTGCCGTGCCCCCAGGTTCGTGTGCGCGCACCTCACCGCGCACGCGCACCTGAACGCGCGCCGCGTACAGGACTATCACCACATCGCCCGTACGCTCCTCTTCCCGCCCCTGCCCGGGTCGCCGCCGCACAGCGCGCCGACGACGATGTTCGCGAGCAGCCACCTCTTCTTCTTTGGGGACCTGAACTTCCGCCTCGAGCTCCCCTCCACGCACACACTCGCGGCGCCCGAGCGGCTCCCCGCGCTCTCTGAGGCCCTGTCGCACGACGAGGGCAGGATGCCACTGAAAGAGTTTGACCAGCTCGTGATTGAGCGCGACGTCAAAAGGACTATCTTCCACGGCTTCCGGGAAGGCGAGTTCTGGCGGTTCAAGTGCAGCTATAAGTACCGTCTGGGCGAGGTGGATCAGTACGAGTACGTGCGACAGCAGTTGCTGTTTTGTCCATCTCTGCTGACTGTAGAATTACAGCTCGAAGCGAATGCCTGCATGGACAGACAGAGTCATGTACACCACGCACTCTGACTCTCCAGACACGCCTCGGGAGTCTGGCATCCAGAATGTCCTGTACACTGCGATTCCTTCGTACACTACCTCGGACCACGTATGTTCCTACCTCGTCACCGCGCATATGGACCCTCCGTTGACCCTCATTTCGTGCAGAAACCCGTGGTCTCCGTGCTGCTACTTCCTCCACCCGTGCCCACTACTAATGCCGTCCCGGTAATCCGGCTTCCAGCCGGATACCACCTCGTTCCTGACCGTTTCGCGCTCCTCAAGAAGTACTCGGGTCGCGTATTGGACCGCGTCGTCGGCTACACTTGGTGGCTGCTCACGGTGCTCGGCGCAGGGTCTGCCTTGCTCGGCCTCGGAAACCTCTTTTTCAGTCTCGGCCTTTGGCGTTGGTGGAGCACTCGCACCAACCAAGAATTGCTGCTGCCTTAGAGAGTCGTGTCGCTACCAGTGCCCTCACCGCCTCGGACACCTACTTTATACACGGAACGGACTACCCGGAAGACCTATCCTTTCAATGCCGATGCTGGTGTTCGTCTCTTAGCCTATCTACGCTCAATGTATCTTGATTGTTATAATGTAGGGTGAAGCGGGCTGTCTGAATATACATGGCTACTGTTACAAGTGCACTCGACAAGACGACAACTGGACGGCACGAGAGACTGTTGAGAGTGACTAACGAACGTTCGGGTAACGGAATGAGGCAAGGATACCGAGAGTCCGAAGGAACATTATGCACAAATGCAGAACTGATGAGGGCAAGACTGGCAGTAGGGGGGCACGTTGTGAAACCTACACCTCAAGGCTTAAACCTCGGGAACAGGTTTGACCACCGCTCGGCCCTCTCCATCGTCGACGACGACCAACGGCTCCGGCGCGCCAACGAGCGTGTCCCGGCGGCGGTCGTCCTCATCTTCGTCCTCATTCTCGCCGGCGACGAGCGGCTGCCGCTCCTCTTCGTCCGTCCGCCCCGCCAGGTCGCCCTCCGGCAGCCGGACGCACATCACGAGGACGAACGCGAGCGTGAGCGAGCACGTCGCGAGGACGAAAATCATCTTCGGGAACGTGCCCACCGTGCGCGCGTACGTGAGCCCGTACACGAACGGGCCGACGACGCCGAGCTCAGCGCCTGGAGCACGCTCAGCGCGCCGAACAGCCGGCCGACGTCGCGCCCGCCGCGGCGCTGGTAGAGCGCGAGCGCGACCGAGTGCACGGCGGGCATGAAGCCCATCCCGAGCGACGCCGCGCTCGTCGCGACGGCGAAGCTGACCCGGAGGAGCTCGCGAGCATTGCCAGCATCGTGAGGATGTCGACGAAGACGGAGCCGCGCGCGAGCGCGAGGTCGAACTTCGCGGTCTTGTGCGCCGTTACGGCGGCGGCGGTCGCGCGCTCTTGGCTGGCGGCGCGTTGGGCTTCCGGGGGCTGTGGGAAGGTTGAAGTAGTAGTAGGGCTAAGAGGCTCGACGGGCTCGACGGGGAGCTGCACGGGTTTGGGTTTGAAGATCCGGATGATGGCTAGTGGGACCAGGCATAAGCTGGAAGAGCATCACTCGAGTATATATTATCCTACTTGGTAGAATCAGCGTTAGGAACACAGCGCGTGAGACCCCAACCGAGCTGAACCAGTAGTTGATCTAGAAGAGAAGGTGAGCACTGAAGAATCTCAGCATGATTGATACCGTTCAGAGACTCACGTTCTCTGTCGACCATCCGTAGACTGTGGACATGTACTGAATCGTGAAAAGGTACATTCCCTGTGCGAATATCAGTACCGCACTGCAACACATAAACATTACGACCCTACCAGGTTGGCAATCACGAACGTGTACGCAGCAGCAATCAGCATCAAGCTCCAATCCCAGCGCTTTCCCTTGGCCGGATTCCCGCCCTTGTTTAAGTCGACAGGGAAGAACAGCGAGATTGGGGACAAGAACGAGAATATCCTCTGCAAAAATACCAGGATTCCCCCTTCGGCGTGAGCTGCCTTATATTCTTCTATGTCGAGCTTGTACCGCTGACGGGCATCCTGCATCTTCTTTGGGGACAGAGACTCCGGAATGATGAACCATAGGAGGAGAGCATAGATGAGGTGAATGATCGCAGAGATGTAGAAAACGATCATGAAACTGCCTGTGACGCGGACCAAGACACCGCCCAACGCCGGACCGAGGGCGATACCAGTGAACATTAGACCAAGGTCCAGAGAGAACAAGCGTGATCTAAAATTATTGATCAGCACTCATCAAAGAATATTTGACGAGTATATTACCGGAGGTGAGGAGGGCTAGTGTCCGCGAAGTACGCGTGCACGGTGGCACTCAGCAGATGACGTCCTATCTCCTGCTCAGCATGAAGAACGTGTGAATGCAAGGGCATTCTCACCTCCAAGAAGTCCTTCGCAGAGGGGTCCCAGCATGAGGAACCAGTAACCTCCAGGAAGATAGTCGTAGAACCAGAAGACGGCCAGGAACGTGAGGTCGGCAATCAGCAAGCCAATCACTGCGCAGCCCAAAATCCGAATTCGCCCAACACGGTCTGACAACTGTGGAGAATAAGCACACAACGTCAGCATTGACCCAGTCTGACGAAGGGCGACGCACCGAACCCCACCAGGCGGTGGTCATGCACGCGATAATGCCCCCGCTCGTGGTCATGAGCGTCGTGAGTTTGGCGACGCCAGCCGCGACGACGGGGTCGGTCTTGCAGACACCCTGACTGGGAGCTACATCCCCGCAAAATGTGAGACCTGGCGCGAAGAAGCACACCAGAACACTGACCGTCGAGCGCAGACAGCATCGCCCGTGCCGCGAGAGTCACCATCCCGTCGCCCAAACCGTGGTCAGGACTGACAGTAGGCTGGATCGCCAAGCAAACGAGGTACGTGAACAGCTCGATCTTAGCCGCAACGGTGATGCCCATCGCGATCGCAGTAAAGGGTATGAACGCCAGGAACCTGTATTCGCATTCGTGCGGACGAGGGTGGGTCAGTCCCGATCGGCAGGCGCGAGCGGGACGAGCACTCGCACCAGTACGGGGATGGCCGCCTCCACCACGGCCGCTGCATCATCCACGCGTTCTCGTCCCCATCGTCTTTCGCGAACCCTTGCTCCTCGCCAAAGGCCGCGTCGTTGACGAGCGTTTCCTCGGCACCGTGGTGGGGGTGTACGAACTCATGGAGGAGCTCCACCTGCTCCTCTGAGACGAGTGAGCTCGAGGGGTTGAGGAGGTCGGCCGGACCAGGGAGCTGGCCGATCGAGTCCGTGGTGGAGTGGGAGAGGTGCGGTGGACGGGGGCGGGAGCGCGGCTGAGACTGTTGGGCGCGCGAGCGGAGGAGGGGGTCGCGGGACGTCGCGCGCGGCTGGGGCTGGGACATGGCTGAACGCTAGGGTCAGCAACCGGGGGTGTCCAGCAGTGTGCCCGGTCGCTCTATGAGCGACGGCAGGGAGAGGGGATGGGGGGAAACAAACGAGCGGGAGTAGGCACGCGGTGGTGGGGAGGCAAAAGAGTTATGTATAGTCTCAGTCTGAATCAGCGGGAGGTGAGAGACTGAGCCTGATAACAGCACTCCCACTGCCGGTCTCGGGGTCTCGGCCCGCGCCACGCACGCATTCCAAGTCTTACTCAGTGATCACTCTGCTGCCTGCCACCGATGGGGTACCCGCGTGCGGTCAGAGCTGAGCGCTTGAGCGCCGATCGGGCAACGACTCTCAGAACCTGCGTTCGTCGCGCTCGCAGTACTGCTGCGCCCCAAGCACCATCTGAGTGTTTGCTCGTACATCCCCTCACTTATCGCATATCGATTCGATGTCCCACGCGCAATGGCCGAGATACGGTCGCCCGGCTGCAACGGCCAGGGGCCTCATTCCCAGGCGCCGCGTTGGACTCACGGTGGCCCCTGGCGCTGCTCTATGTTGATCTATTGTGAAACGTGTACAGCACTGCTGCTACTGTAAGTACGGCGAATCGCTGATGGCGGGGATACTATGCAGCAGCCTGCGTCTTCTCCGCACTACATCCAAGTTCATGATGTAAGCCCCTCGTCATTCCGCCCCGACACATGATGCGCCCTCACCTTTACGAAGCTTGCCTCCCATCCGCAGCGTGCGCAGACTCTTCGCAGCTGGGGTCGTGGCCCGCTCCCGTTGAGGGCGTGTCGCGCAGTCGAATGCACATCAACAGAAGCAGCCCGGCGACAACAGAGGCGCAGCACACAAGGTAGAACGCGCCGGGAACTGTTGCCACCGTCTGCGCATATGTCATGCCGAAGACCGCAGGCCCGATGATGTGGGAACTGCACGCGGCAAATATTAGACCGTAGCACGGGGCATTGGGGTTATGTCAAGGCAAATGCTCACCTAAATGCGGAAACAACAGTCAACGCGCCGAGTAGGCGGCCGGTGTCGCGCCCCCCACGCTTCTCGTACAGGCTGAGCGCGACACTTTGCATCGTTGGCGCAAAGCTCTGGCCAAATGAAACGCTGATTGAGAACACCGCAAAGAGCTTGCCAGAGTCGGTGGTGAAGCAGAGCGCATAGAACACGGCGTCGGTGACCAGTGCAGCGCGCGCGAGGAACAAGTCGACCGAGGCCGCATGGGATTTTGCGTTTGTTAAAGGCCCAGCTTGTGCCCGCTCAGCGTCCTCGGAGGGTAGATTTCCAGTGTCGGAAGGCGTAAACCTCCGGCTGCTGGTCCACAAATAGCTGAAAAGCTTCATGACGGCTGTGATTATGGAGTGTCGTGGAGTGTGAGGGGTACGTTCTGAGAAACTGACGGTAGCACCCACTAGGGAAAATCATAGTGAGGTATACCGCTCTCACGATGTGGGCACATCCCAGCCAGTAGCTGACCTGTATCATGTTCAGCCTTGTGTCAATGCCACACTCTAACCAACGCACCATGTCGGATGACCACTTCATCGCATAGTAAGCGTACTGAATCTGTTGGACTGTCGAAGCTTGCACGAGGGTCCCAAAGCCAAACGCGCATCCTAAAATAGTCATAGTCCAGTCGATCGACTTCTTGGAAGTAGAGTGCTCGGTCCTATGGGGCAAGAGGAGCGCCAGAGGAGATATGAAATCGAACGAGGAAGCTAGTCTTTTCAAGGGGGACATGGCCTGTGATGCAGCCTTGCGTAACGCCCTACGGTGTTGCATCTCCTCTTGAGACAGAGATTCTGGTATAACGAACCACACTCCCAGCGTGACAATGAGGTCGATGGTCGCCGTTGCATAGAACACGGGCAGAATAAGGCCCGTGGATCGCATGATGTACCCTGTGAGGATCGGGCCTATACTCATTCCTACGAAGATAATGCCCATGAGTAGGGAGAATGCTCGGGACCTACGTGCGAAGTCAGGAAGGCCACGTTCAGGGCTTGTGGGGCGGTTAACGCTCACCTTGCTGCGGGTTCGCAACAGTCTGAGATATATGCGTGCATCACAATTGACGCGACAGAGATGCCTGCCATCAACCCGTCAAGATAGGATGCATGCACCGAATAGGTCGTACTCACCTCCCACCAGTCCCTCACATACTGGACCAACTGCGAACCACCAGTACGTTCCCGGAAGGCTTTGCCAGAAGTGGCAAACGGTCAAGAAGCCCACGTCTGACAACATGAGCCCCAGCACGTTGAACCCGAGCACGCCTATCCTTCCGTAGGAGTCCGAGAGCTATCGCTCATGTTAATGGCCTGGTCGAGATGAAGTATAGTCTGAGCGACTCGCGACTCACCGAACCCCACCAGGCTGCAGTGAGCATCGCCAACGCACCCGAGAGCGTCATAAGCGTTGCCATGAGCTCGGCCGCGGCCGCGGATACCTCGGGGGTGTTGCATTCCGCTGGATCCAACCCGTGCGAGGCGCACACCGTGCGCGTGTACAGCTCAACTCGCGGCGCCGCGGTGCCTGATGTTGAGATAGCAGCGATTGCGCACAGACATAAAATCCTGTGTGGGCGAACGCGTTGAACGACCTGCGTGAAGAGCATGAAATGCGGCATGAAGCGAGAACTCACCATACAGGGGACGGTTTCAACCGCTTCGATGCCGACACCGAGCGTGAGCGATGAGCATCGCGTCCTGAGGTCGTACCATAGTTTTCTGCAGGTACTTGAATCAGAGCCGCGCCTAAGGACGGGGCACATTCAGCAAGCGCGAGCGTGTTGCCAATGGAGGGGACATGCCTTCAGATTCCTCGCCCAGGAGGGGCGTGGCTGCGGAGGACATGGGGGAGAGAAGTCAAGAACATGCTGCGCAGCCGGGAGGAAGCAGAGACCATATGTATGGCCGGATGAGATGGACGCAGTCGCGCCCGGGTCCCGGCACAGAAGGCGTTCCGCTAGTAGGCTTCGCGCGCCACCAGGCTTCCAATCAGCAGTGAAGATGTAGACGCCATGTGGCCGACATCTTATCTGATTGCTTGGCTGCTGCGCAGTCCTCCGTTTCGAGGCTCACACGCACGGAGGACCGAGATCCGCTCAGCCTGATCTACCCCACACCACCCACTACTACAGGTCCAACAGTCCTCGTCCAGACACAAGTCATGGTGTGTCTCAGTCGCACTTGATGCCCTCGCGATCCCTGAAACTATCTTCCGAATCGGTTCTGGATGCTCCACAACCCATCGCCCGAGCATAGTCTCGCACTGTCGACATTCCCCAGGAACTGAAGGCTGCCCTTCGTAAATTTAGGTTTGCGCGCCGCAACTCTGGCCATGCCGCCATGGTCATCAAGATCAATAAGAAAGACCTCATCATGGAGGAGGTTGAGCAGTTTGACGACATCAGTATCAACGATCTCGCCGAAGGTATGTTTCTAGTGCCCCTGTTTTGTTGCATTTAGCCCCGCGATTCGGCTCAACATGTTTGCTTTAGAGCTCCCTGAAAACTCTCCTAGATATGTCTTGATGTCATACGAGTTAAACCACAAGGATGGGAGAAAGAGCTTCCCCCTCGTGCTCGTCAACTGGGCTCCAACGTCCAGTGAGATGGGCCTCTTGACACTACACGCGAGCGCATTCCTCGACTTCCAAACCACGGTACGTCATTCTTGTCCAACTCGCCGCGCTATGACCGGGGCATTCAGATTGTCTGCGCAGGCGGACGTCAGCAAAGTCATCGAAGTGCGCGAAGGAGCAGAAGGCTTCACCAAGGAGATAATCGACGAGAAGCTGCTCACGTCATGAAGTAAGCATACAGCCTGGGCGATGGGTACACCTACGGAGACAAAGATACGGCCGGCATGTACGAGTATATTGATGTCATCCTGCTATCGACACAACATCATACTTTTCTTCCTGATCAAGTTTGCATGTACGCATCCATGATCCCCGAAAGAACCCAGCAGTTCCCAACGACGTAGATGAGTCCTCGGATCCATACGCTGAAGAAGACATTCTGGGCGAGAAACTCTAGCTTGTATGCTTCAGCAAGCCAGAGCGCCTGTGTGCCTATCCATACAACACCGTAGAGGACCGCCTGGCGTGTGTTCATGGATAAAGTCGGCACTAGCAGTGGCAGGAATAGAGTGTACCAAAGGAAGTACTAGGACGTTTGCGGGTTAGTGATTTGCCGAGGGACGCAGGAATGTAAAGGGCTCACCTGGGACGTGCAGACTTTGTTGAACACGACGAACACGAAAGTCTGGACGAACCATGCAAAGATCAGGTGTTCGTGCCTGCGCCCGAAGAGTAGACCTGTCCCGACGGCAAGGATCATTTGGGGGGCAAAGCTCGTTAGAGGCGACCGTAGCAATGCCTGCCATGCAGTAGTGGGTGTTGATGACCCATCGGCTTCAGGATAGGTGAGGTAGATGAGGTAGAAGTAAGGCGAGAAATTGTGCCTGTGATCCCGCCGGTGGACATGGTAAAGGTACGTTTCGTCGAGGAAGGGCTGGCCCCATCTGTTGTGGCATATAAACATAGGAAGAGCAACAGATATAGAAGAACTCACATGGCCCACATCGCTACCCCCAGCGCAAGAAATGTCCCTCCACTGACCAGGCCAAATTTCACCGTTCGCGCGTTCACCAAAGAACGAGCGTACCCTTTCCATCCCCCGACTTCTCCTGTGACTTGCGTGTTCCCGATGACTCCGAGGCAAGCCACCCCGTAGATGAACGGGTATATTTTCCAATGTGTCGAGAGACCCAGGAGGACCGCAGCGACCGTCCACTTGTTCCTCAGCGCGTAGTAGAGAGTGGCGAGAACGAAGAGCGAGAGAACCGATTCGGACGAGCCGCGTGTGGAGATGGTGAAAACGAGCGGACTGAGGAGATGTAGCGAAACGAGCAAGGTCGCCCGGCGCGAGATGTCATGGGCGTCGTTGACCACGTCTTTCTGTGTCTCGCCCTGTTTAGACGGAGGGGGGTGGAGGAGAATTGTCGACACCAGCAGGTTGTACATGAGCACACCCGCGAGGATATCGCAGGCCGCGAAGAGGAATTTCCCGAAGGATGGATGCAGCCACTCATTGGGCGCGAGTAGTATGGCGAGTAGTGGGGTATAGCGATATGTCGCGCGGGTGTATGGACTGGTGGGCAGTAAAGAATTGGGTCAGTTATGCGTGTCAAAGTCGGTTCGTGAGACGATATACCTTCCAAGGTTGAAATGACCTGCTAACGGGCCCACTGCGCGATTGCCTTGCGACGGAGCGAGGACAAACCTAGCAGCGTCACTGAATACGCGGTAGTCCACATCGGTATACTTCACCATCGAGCGTGCGTCATGCCATTCACTGTACGCGATGAGCGCGAGGCGCAAGAGCGATGAGATGACGAGGATGCTCGAGAATGAGGGCACATGTCGGAGGACGTCGTTGAAGGTCAAGGGCATGACGCGTGTGACTGCGTCCACCAGCGCACAAGACAAACCTGACGCCTGCGCAGTGCGGAAGCTCGTCGCCGAACTTCCAGCCACCAATTAGTCCAAGTGATCATCTTGCTAGTGCTGACAGTCTGAACGTCGATGGCGCACTTGCACACAACTTGAAGGTCCGAATGGCACATACATTAGAAACGGAGGGCAAAGAAAAACACAGCTGACATTCCAACAACACAGCGAACAAGGATGTCAAGACTAATAGGAAAACACATAGGTCTACGCCGGGAAATGACTACGAGTGATACTTTAGCCAGATGGTAGCGAGTATACGTCCGGTACTGATACTCAAATCTGAGGGAAGGTGGATATCAGCCGTCAACACGGAAGTTCAGCAATGCGAAGTACGCACGTATTGTGAGAGCCATCGGAAACCTTCTCCGTACCCTTGACGCTGCACAACCGAGCACATGAAGATCTCAATGGGGCGGATATCGTTGAGGGGGACCTTTCCCTGAAGCCGACGTGAGAACGCGCAACGGGGGGTGAGGCCAAAACACCCACCTTGCCCGTGGTCTGGTATAGCCCAAGCTGATGCCTGAGTTCGTCCTCGCTCACCGCCCCAGGTGCGTCAATCTTGTTGCCGAGGATAAGGAAGGGCACCTTCGACAGCTCTTCGATGGAGAGAAGAGCGTCAAGCTCCGCCTTCGACTCGGAGAACCGCTCGAAGTCGGCACTGTCGACGAGGAAAATGATGCCGTCGACCTCGGGGAAGTAGTCACGCCAGAGACGACGCGCTATGGAGACCTTGAACGTTCGTGACTGTGGAAAGACTCAACTACGTGGGGAACGCACCCTGCTGGTGACCACCAAGATCATAAGTCGTGAACTTCACGTTTCCAATGGCAAGCTCCTCCGACGCTGCATGGCATGTCAATGCGGATTGCACCTCATTGTAGACGGTTCACATACTTGGGTGGAGTGTGGGTTGGAGGGTCGCTAGACGGTCGTTCTTGAGCATGTGCAGCAGAGTCTGCACACAAAGTCAACATATGCGCCCTGTTAGGACTGGTAAGACACGTACGGTCTTGCCAGCATTATCGAGACCCAAGAAGAGGATCTTGGCGTTCTTGTGCAAAAGGCCTGCAGAGGCTCAGCTCAGTGCCAACTTGTGATGGGAGCTTGGGCATAGAACACACCAAGCTGAGCAAGCACGTCCCAGAACCAGTTGATGATGAACATGGCGTCGTCGGCGAAAGAGGTACAGAGAAGGGAAGGGGGAGAAGGAGGCTGAAGCTGAAGAGGTGGGAGTCTCTGGCGCCTCAGTTTAGAGTGACGTGGACGTAGACGCCCTCGCTCGAGACCTTTCTAGCTTTCCAGAACACACCGCGCTCGCGTGATAATCAGCGTGGCTTGGGGCAGGCATGTTTGGCAGTTTGAAGATTCATTGTCAAAGGCGGATAAGCAATTTGATGATACGAAAGCATTACTTGGACTTGGCTTCTCTTTGAGCCATAGCCCACGGGAATACAAGATATGGACGAAGGCTCAAAAGCCCACTGCTCCTCCGCAACGTATGGCGACGCACGAGTAGTAATTTAGTGGCATTACACAAAAGCGGCCATGACGATCTACTACAAAAAGATGCGCAGAGGTTCTGACACTCACTACACCACGACATCCCGGAAGGATGGGTGCGTGAGCTCTATTGTCCTCCCCAACCTACGGTATTTCTCTCCGCATAACCGAATCGCCGTGACCTTCGTGTTGAGGAGAAGGACAGGCACTGTCTAAGAGGTTGCGTGAAGAGTTGGGTCAGAGCTGCAACCCATCCTATAAAATCCTCTTGTTTGGCTGTGTTTGCCTTTTTCACGTGACACATATGCTTCCTCTAGCTACAACACTCAGATTCACAATTTCACATAGCAAGCTTGAAGCTTTGATGTTCCGTTAGCAAATACTGCACAACTATACAGAGTACAACTACGCGAGGTCTTCCAGCCACTCGCGCAGGGGTGACAAGCCGTCGCCCCCGGGATGTTTTTCATCTGCCACCGCAGCGGCCTTCCCAACGTTCACCGAGGTGCCAAAAAATGCAACCTCCCCGCCCTCCCACTGCGCGAACTTGAACTCACCACTCCCAGAGCATTCCAACCCACTCATCTTCGACTCAGACTCCTCTGCGCCCAAACTTTCGATGCCTACAACGTTCACCTGTGAGGCTCTGCGCTTCTCCAGTTCACGTTCAAGGATGGTCTTCACGCGATTGATGGCAAGCTGGTCGCTCGTCGCGCTCGCAGTGGCTTTGAGAAGGTCGCATTTGTGAGCGAGAATACTCAGAGAGGGGGTTTCGCGAGATGGGGGAAGGGACGTCAAAGCGTGGAGGATCATGTGCAGATGCCTAAGGGGGAGAATAAATATCGAAGGTCACGGACGAGGAAGATAATACTTACTCCGCAACCGCAGGACAATTGCGCGAGATTGTGCTTGCATCTACGACAAATGCGATAGCTTTGGCGTGAGGCATGTATTCCGAAAGCTGGTCGCGGATACGAGGGTGTCCCGGTATGTCGATGAGACGCAGTGCCTTGTTCTTCTCCGAAAGCGTAACTTGCGCAACGTTTGTATGCATGGAGGTATGTGTGGGAAGAGTTTGCTTGTAGACAAGCTTTCGGGAGAGGTTACAGAATGACTTCAAATTCCAAGCGAGATATAGCCTACCGTAGAGAGGATCGCGGTCTTCCCTCCATCTGAGCAACCGGCAAGGATCAGAGCGTCTCCACGAGCGGAAGTCTTCCTACGAGCAAAGATAACAGTAACTGCCCGGCGAATCAATATGGCGCAGGGGCTACGCGTGCGTTTACTCACTGCCAAGCAGGATGACGGCAAGCAAGAGAGCTGCTACGATGCGTAGTTGAGGCGTAAGGGCATCGGCAGGTAGTGGAGCATCGAGTTTGACGTGTGGTTCGGCCATAGGCGGAAATATCGGTGAAGTAAAGGTGGAGGAGTGTAAGCAAGGTATTGCCACAGTTCTTCGAAGGCTTGAGGTGGCGGCTGCGCGTAGGCGCCCAAACGGCTTCCGAGATTCGCGGCCCGGAGACAGGCCGGGGTCCCTGGACGCCAGACATAGTTTGTTCAGTGAAGACCGAACACAACATGGCACAAATGTATTCTTTGACATGCCTGAACTTGGTGATGTTGTTAACATCTTCGTACTGCTGAAATGTTACCGTAAAAGGCCAGAAGCAGGCAGCACTTGGGCAGCACGAAAGGGAGTAAACCCGTATTAAATATCACGAAATGCCATTGAACTGTTGAACGCTGGTAGTAATCTACTCGGACACTTCCAAATCACGACCGAATATTCCACCAGCACCAGAAGCCTTGAAGCGAGCCTGGGCATCCGCCTTGGTGTCGCAGACAAGGCTACACAGCGAAATTAGCCAGATGACCGGGACACCTAAAAAGCGCACATACCTCGTTCCGGGGGAGTTCACCAAGGGGAGGGCAAAACACGTCAAGCCAGTGTTGCACGGCGTCAGGATAAACCGGCCTGCAACACATTGGGCAAAACCGCCGTTGATACATGCGTTCTGGCCAGATTGGCAGGGACTGTTGGCGTGGAGGCTCTTGAACTGGTTGTTCAGCCTTTGGGCCTCCTGACCGTTGGCCAAAGTGAACGAAGCGCGCCTGTGTAGACGGTGTGAGCGCTACTGTTTAGCGGAATGCAAGAGTGCTCACGCCTCGAGGTCACGGCCCTTCAAACCGCCAGATGCACCTGTCCGCGCAATGCGAGCAGCAGCATCGGACTGAGTGTCGCAAGTAACACTGGGACTCAATTGTCAACACGAAGTGCACCGGGTGACACAAGGTCAGAACAAACCTGGTGCCTTTGCTGTTGACAAGCGGCAGTGCCACGCAAATCAAACTGGCCGCACACTTTGTCGTCACGAAGTGGCCGCTGACGCATTGTGAAAACGCGCCACCGACGCAAGCCACATCGCCCGATGTGCAGGGGGTGTCGGCCGAGAGCTTCGCAAACTTGGCGTTCAGAGCTTGAGCATCCTTGCCATTCTGGAGGGTGAACGACGACCGGCGCTCCGCGACGGGACCTGCAGAGACGAGACCGAGGTAGACGGAGAGGAGCAGGAGGACAGTGCTGAAGAACTGCATGATGCCGCGAAACAGGGAGATGAAGTGGACGAAGAAGATCGTGAAAGAATGACCAGCGTGCGACTGAGCGCGAATTCGTGAGGGTGAGGGCGACCGGGCTCCTGAAGATCGGCCAAGGAGGGTCCGTCTTTTTTATACCTCCGGAGACGCATCACCTTGTGCTGACCCTTGTTTGAAATATCGAAGGCTGCACAAATCACCGCGCGAGCCCCTGGGTGCATGATTAATCCTGAACTTCACAGCCTTTCCCCTACCGCCGTGAGCTTCCGGGGATATCACATCGGGACCACAAATTTTGGACTCGGGGTTACTGTGTACTTGATAGATGTCTTCCCACAGAACGCATACGCAACACATGTATGGCATACGTTGTGAGGCTTTCAAGGTTGACTGGGGACTTAGCTGGGAGACTCACCTGCTTTCATACACGTTCCCGTAACTATTAAAACATATCTCAAATTTCTGGCCAGGGTGATTTAAGTTCGCGCCGGGGCCAACGTAATATTTTGACAGGACCTGCCGTTGCGTCTCGCTGGCGTGTTGGGATCACCCCTGGTGTGCCGCATCACATCTGGCGTAGGGAACGCACACCACTGAAAATAACGCATATCCTTGCCTGAGGATCTTTCCGA
Organism: Epithele typhae; assembly: GCF_022376455.1. Classification (NCBI taxonomy): domain Eukaryota; kingdom Fungi; phylum Basidiomycota; class Agaricomycetes; order Polyporales; family Epitheliaceae; genus Epithele; species Epithele typhae. The sequence goes on along the minus strand of NW_025954192.1, from coordinate 351,505 downwards.
CGATTTTTCTTGGGAGTTCAACTGATATGTGGAGATGCAGCGTCATGTCCAGCGTTCATCAAACGGAGGTTATTGAGCGAGGAACAATCTGGTTTACAGATCTTTCACGTAAGAACTGCGCTGTGAGAAGATTAAAAACATATCCAGGACCTGGTGACAGAGCGCACTGGTACAGAGACGATGATGCTATCCACATGAACAGCCAGAGGACGTTTTGGGACGTAACACGTGGTGGTTGAAGTCGAGCGACGAGCCAGGCGCTGCAGGTAGTGTTGCGATGGCTCGGCTTGGCTCGGCTTGGCTCGGCTCAGGACGGCTCCGAGAAAGCCAAAACTCGAGCCACGGCTGCGATTTCGGCTGTTATTACCAAAGCCGAGGCCAAGCCGCCCAAGCCATCCATGAGCCGCCTTTTTCAATTGGCGCTGGCCGCACAACAAATATTCATGCTTTGTAGTGGAACAGAGCAACAGGAGGATGATAGGACTGCATTTATATGTGCCCACGATGCACAGAATGTTTTAAGATTGTCAGGAGGACGATTGGACAAAGTCGACCAAACACCCATATTGCAGGCAAAACTCGAGTCGAGTCTCAGATCTCAGATCTCAGATCTGACGTCGAGTCCGATCAAGCGGGGTGCTTGATAACTACAAGTTACTTACACAAGCTACGACTTATAACACCACAACTATTAACAATTTAATGGTTAGCTCAATGTCACCTGACTGTTCAACTCCCCTCCGCCTCCGACCTCGACCTCGACCTTGATGCCGTCCTTCACGGTTCACCGGCCGCATCCACATTGTACGAGGACTTCCATCCGGAAGTCCTCAGTATGGAAATTCGGGTATGGAGGCCGCGGCGATGTACCGCGGCCCTTGTTATGGTGAGTCCCCTCCTGCACTCCCTCCTGCTTCACCCATCCACGCTGCCCCCGCCCTCGACCCTCTCATTCGCGTCGCCTTCCTTCGCGCGCGTCGTTCGCCTGTGCGTATCCCACCTCCTGCGCGTTGCTCACCTGCGTGTCGCCACCTACGCCTGCGTGTCGCCCACCTGCGCCTGCACGTCGCCCACCTGCGCGCTGCCCGCATCCTCCCTCCTTCGCCTCCGCGTCGTCCGCCTCTGCACACCTCTGCGTTACCCTCCATCTGTATCGCCTACCTTCGCGTCGCCCGCCTTCGCCTCACCCACCATCTTGTCCGCCTCATTCCGGCCCTCAGTCTGGGTCCTCTCGCGAGCCCTCCCTGTTGCCGTCCTCCGCATCCGCATCCCCGGCCTCTGGGTCCCCCGCGTTTACGTTGCCCACATGCCCTCCTCCTCCTCTGGGTCCTCCATCTCGTGTCGCCCACCTCTGCCTCCGCGTCGCCCTCCTCCGCCACGTTGCGGCCCTCGGCATCACACTCCGCCTCCTCCACCTCGTCGCGGCCCTCCGGAGTATGTGCCGCCCTCTACCTCGCCCTCCTCTGCTCTGGCGCACGTCCTGCTCTGCGCGCACATCCAACTCGCGCGGGCTCGGCACGGCGTCCTCTCCTCACCCTCTGCCTCCACCCCGCTCTCCTTCGTCTTGCCCTCCTCCGCTCTTGCGCGCGTCCCGCTCATTTGCGCGAGCACATGCTACCCGCGCGGGCGGAGCACCGCGTCCCACTGCCCCGCTGCCCCATCCCGGCCCTCTGCCTCGCCCCCTCTATGTCGCCCTCCTCCGATCTTGTGCGCGCTGGTAGAGCTGTGGTCAGCTGCCTTGCCTCCTATTTTGTCTCGGCCCTCCGCTTCCACCTGCCCCGCTGTTGCCACTATGTAGTAGTGTACTAATAAATATATTTTCGTTGCCAATCCTACGCTTGCGTCATGCAGGAACATATAAGAGAGTTCGCATAAATCCCCTTCTCTGGGCGCCCAGCGAGCGAGCTGGAAATATTCTGGAAGAGCCGGTCCTCCGTCTTGGGAGGAGGCGCCCAAGACCGGCTCTTCCAGCGGCTCAGCCATCAGTCCATTCTGGCTGCTGGCGTCAAGCTCTCCCCTCGTGGGAGGCTCGTTCTGAGCCGATTTTCCCAGCCCGGCTGACAGCCAAATGACCCGGCTGGCGCAGCCAGCCGAGCCGAGCCGAGCTATCGCAACACTAGCTGCAGGCATCTAATCTTATCTGCGTTCCATTGGCCACGTGAGCGAAATTCTCCCGCTGTGGCGGATGCATGGGCTTCCAGAGCCTGTGAGCACGGGTTCGCCTAGTTCCCTAGCCTCACATCATCCTCTACGCCGCTTCAGCGTTCATATCCCTTTGAAAATGGGAGCGAACTTAGACGTTCACGTCAACCCTCCTCCCAGGAAACGCGCAAGACTCGAATCTTCTGCACCGTCTTCAGAGCAGGAACCCCGCCTCTTCGCACCCTTTCGCGCTCTGGGTTTAATCACCAACAGTGTACCCTTCGTGATACAGACACGCTCTCACAAAGGCGCGACGGATGGTCCGCGCATACACTTGCTTACGTGCTTGGGTAAAGCTTGGGCGATGTGGGAAGGCGAGAAGATGGGCTTGCTGTTTGTAGGTACGCACTCCAGCTCTAGCAGCACATTCACCCCCCACACTCATGACTATGTGGACCATAGGTCCAGATGCACCCGCACAAATTTCGGCAATGGCTATGGACGGCAACGCAGTCTGGATTTCCTCGGGGCAGTACATCATACAGTATGAACGGGGAAAAGAGGTACGCATCCGTGCAAATGCGGTAGAGATGATCTATTGACGCATTTCCGCCAGGTGCACAGGCTCGTCAACCCCTTGGAGACCTCATTAACCAATATTCTGGTGTTTGGTCCCCAAGTCCTGGCTTTGACCGAAGACGGTAGTAGAATGTTGGTCTGGGACGCCGAGAGTGGAGGTGAGCAACTTGTGTTCGATGACCAAACACCGGATGTTCAGTTTTCCGTTAAGAGTTGCAAAAAACGATCCAGTTTGAGCCAGGCTTTACGGCCATCATGATTCACCATCCTCCCACCTACCTCAACAAGGTCCTTGTTGCAAGCAGTCAGGGTAGTATGCAGCTTTGGAACGTTCGCACGCAGTGAGTACACTGGTCAGTATGCCTATAGGGGAGCCCACTCACAGTCCGAGAATCTTTCAGAACCCTCCTCTACACGTTCCCGGCGGCCTCACTACTCGCATCGCCCTCCGCGACTTCCCCTACTGCCATCACTGCTCTTGCTCGGTCACCGGCAATAGATGTTGTTGGGATAGGCTTCTCATCTGGAGAAATATCCATTTATGATGTTCGGGCCGATGAGAAACTCATGCGCATGGTCATGCAAGATGGAGGTGTTAAGGCATTGTCCTTCCGAAGCGGTGAGCCGAGCCCAGGTCATGATGACCCTACCGACTGAATTTGCATCCCAACCCAGACGGGCACCCAACTCTAGCTTCGGCATCAACTACCGGCCATATTGCGCTCTGGGACCTGAACGCAGGTGGTCGGTTGTTGCATATCGTTCGCGGCGCGCACGATGGTGCTGTCACGGGGTTGGAATGGGTACCAGGGCAGCCAGTGCTGATCAGCTCAGGTGAAGATAACAGCGTCAAAGTGAGTGCGTTCTCCGTGCGGCTCTAGATCACAAGTTGACAGCGTGGACAGCAATGGCTTTTCGACACTCCCACTGAAGCACCTCGATTACTGAAGTTTCGCTCTGGGCACCATGCACCTCCGCATCTGATTCGCTACTTCGGGGCCGATGGAAAACAACTCCTGACAGCTTCTCGTGACCGCAGCCTGCGGTGTACGAGCGTTGTGAGAGACTCGCGCAGCTTTGAGCTCAGCCAAGGCAAGGATTTATATGCGGGCGCGTGGATTTCCTTCTTACGGGTCTCTGGATACTTTAGGCCCGCTGACAAAGAAGGCAACAAGTCTCTCCATCCCGATCGCATCACTCAAGTTCCCTGCTCCAACCGCGATCTCTTCCTCTACCACCCGATCAAAAGATTGGGATGACATCCTCACCGCCCACACAGACGAGGCTGTTGCTCGGACATGGTCGATGAAAGACAAGCGTGTCGGTAAACATGTGTTCACTGTTGCGGGCGAGAAGAAAAAAACCACAGTTGGCTCTGTCAAGGTAGGTTCACCCTGTCCCCTGGAATGCTGCGGCTCTTACTGATCCATTTCAGGCGGTCTGTGTGACAGCCTGCGGCAATTTCGGGATCACTGCCTCATCAACGGGACCAATAAACATGTACAACATGCAATCCGGCATTCTACGGAGAACGTACGAAGTTGGTTCATGCCCTGCCAACGTCACCAGCCGGTTCCGGTCGTCCGGCAAGAAGAAGGGAGAAAGGTGTATCACGGGTCTCGCGAGTGACGCGTTGGACCGAGTTCTGGTCGCTAGTACTCTGGATGGGACCATCAACGTGAGTGCCTTTGATGCCTTTTTATGCACCCGTGGACCTGACCGCACGTTGTAGTTCTTTAATTTCCACACTGCCTCATTAGAGTACACCCTCATTCTCCCCTCTGCTGTGGCAAGCATTACCTTGCATCGGGATAGCAATCTACTCGCAGTTACCTGTGACGACCTCATTATCCGCGTCATCGATATCGAAACTCGACGGATTGTTCGAGAACTAGGAGGGTTCCGTGGCCGCGTGCTAGACGTGGTGCGCTTACTACTACTGGCGCTCTTTTTAGGCTCCCGCTGATTACTTCGCAGACCTTTTCGCCTGATTCGAGATGGCTTGTCACTACCTCCATGGACTCAATCATTCGTACCTTCGATGTACCAACAGGTCGCTTGATTGATCTTTTCCGCACGTCAAGCGTCGCTACAAGCATATCGTTCTCTCCAACGAACGATTTCCTGGCTACCTCTCATGTGGACAGTGTTGGAGTCTACCTTTGGTGCGTCTAATCACTCACGCACGTTGCTGTCGCTCACTGTTGCTACAGGGCTAACCGTGCGCAATATGCCGAAATCTCATTCAAGAGTATTGTCGAGGACGATGTTGTTGACGTGGCAATGCCGTCAATGCAAGGCGTCGTGGAAGATGAAACACTCAATGCTTTGTCCGCTTTGACAGTCCAAGACAGTCCCGCCGACGTTTTTAGCACACCACCACAGCTCGATGGGGAGCTTGTCACATTTACGCTTCTCCCGCGCGCGCGCTGGCAGACCCTTCTCAACCTGGACGTCATCCAAGCTCGCAACAAGCCCAACGAACCCCCCAAACAGCCTGAGAAGGCGCCATTCTTCCTTCCTACTCTTCCCGGAGTCGAACAGCGCTTCGCGATCGAAGATCCCGAAAGGAAGAGGAAACGAGAAGCCTCAGAAGCAGAAGCAGAGAAAAAGGCTCGCATCTCAAAACGTCTGCAGCACGCGGCGGGTGACGTGGAGAGTGTCTTCTACCGGAAGTTGGCTGATGCCTACGAAGGTGGTTCAACTGATTGTAAGCCCTACCATCATTCGTGTGGACAAGGATGGCTGACCGGTCTGCGCAGACGAAGACTTCTTCAATTATGCCAAGGCGCTCTCACCGGCAGCCGTTGACCTTGAACTCCGGTCGCTCACCTCGTTGGAAGCGCTGCATATCTTCCTACACGGTCTCACGAGTCGATTGCGTTCACATCGAGATTTCGAGGCGGTGCAGGCGTTCATGAACGTCTTCCTGCGCATACATGGAGAAGTCCTTGCCTCGAACCTGGAGCTCCAGGATACCCTCGAAACCCTCGCGGCAGCCCAGCGCAAGGAGAGCGAGAGGTTACTGGAGCTCTTGGCATCATCGCTGGGAACTCTAAGCTTTGTACGGGACACGATGTAGCTTCGGCGCCATTCCTGTGGTGGTCCTCTAATCATGCAGCAGTCTACAAGACTGGAGTCCCTGAGTCCGTTCTGCTCTTCTGTCACGGTCAAGCTTTTCAGTCTACTGGTTCTGCGCGGTGGAGGGGCGGATAGATAACGGGAGGAGAAGGCGTCACCGGTGGTAAGGTGCAACCGCCTGTCATATCGCGCAGCGAACTGTCACTGAAGCCACTTCGGCGCGAATTTCAGCTTGAGACGCGCGCGGCTTGATTATGCATAGGTTGAATGAGTTCAAGTCCGTGGCAGGAGCGGCTGGTCTCTGCATGGAGATATTGAGAGTTCCAACTGCACCTGAACCGCACGCCGGTACTGCTGCACAGTGGCCCAAGCAGCGGCTTGCACATATGACCGCACCCTGGCCCGATGCGGAAGTTGCGACGATCATCCCCGGAGGGCAGGATCCCCGCCGCCGGAAGCAATACGTGTCGGATCTCCGCCGCTGTATCAGAGCTTGAGTACAGCATCCTCATATACCACAACGGACCCCACGCTCCTTCTCCCCTCCCCTCATCGAGCCCATGTCGGATGCAGTGCACGCCTTCGCAGAGCAGTAGTAAGCCGCTCCTTGCATTCGCCTTGTCGGTGTCTGATTGTTCTGCATCCAGTGTCTCTGCGGCGCGCGTGGATGCCTCCTTGACCCTCGCCGCGTACAGTAAGCCTAAGTGACATCTAATTGGTTTATTGGTGGCTCACCCCCACACTTGAACAGCAATATTGTTCTATGATTACCTGCTTACTATTATACCCGAAATTGAGTACTACTGGAGCGGCTCAAGGGCCTCCAAGTCTTTCGCTCTCTACATGGTTTGCAGATACTTTGGACTATTGGGGTCACTACCGTTCTTCTGGGAGTACTTCGGTATTTTTCTCGAACACGTGAGTAATTCATCCAGTCTATCTCAATATGTGCTCACACCATCCAGCAGCGGTAAGGATTCACTCAGACTACACGGGATCTTCACCGATAAGGAGGCAGGTGTCGGCAGCTTCAGTTCTACCATCAAATCTACGCCGCAGTTTGTCAGTTACTTGTCGCAGGTAAGGGCTTAACAAGAGATTCCGCATGTAGTGCACTGATGCTGCTCCCGCAGTGCTCCTAAGCCTGCGAACCTACGCTATATATGACTGCAGCAGACGGATGCTGGTTTTTCTGCTCGTCACGTATGTGGTCGGTATCGCGCAATTTTTGGTGAGTATATATATATCTGTGACGGAAACTCTGCGTATAGTTGTGACTCGATACTGTCGTCGATAGGCAGCCTTCCTTACCACGAAAAGCCCCCTTGCCACCGATATTTCATTGGGCTTCAAGTACGCCGAGTGCAAGCTTACGCTCACAGAAGTCCAGCGAGTTACACATCTTTCGGATCAACTTCACTGATACTAACACACCTTACGCAGAGGCATTCGTAAGAACCGACCCCCTCACCTCATTAGCAGCAGCTGAAATCGTGGTTTCCCAGACCTTGCAATAGCCTGGAGCACAATGTTATGGTTCGATGCTGTCATATTCGCTTTAACGCTATACAAGGCCATCAAGGCCTGGAAGGACTCGTTAGCCTCAGGAGGGTTGCTCCAGACTATGTAGTACCGCGACGGTGAGTTCACCTTGCGCCGGAGATCCGCCAGAGGCTTAACCTCAAGTCCATTCGAAGGAACAATCTACTTTGCGTAAGCACAATACCTGGCCATCGTGGGGGACCCTCGAGCTCACCTCGAACGCCGCCGACGTAGCATTCTTATCGTAGCCAACATCGTGAACATCGTGACACTCCTCGTCAGTGTTTGGCTGTATGCTCCCAACCGACTCGAAACGGCTAACCGGGTTATTTTGCAGGTCGTTCCGGTATGTCACTCTTCCCCATTGCGCGAGCTGACGTGCAACATACTCAGTCGTTCATGGCATGCAGGCTCAGTTGCCGATGAAGGGAATGGCTGTCATGATCACAAACGTGTGAGTCGAAATAATTCGTGGCATAACCCATTTCCCGAGACCCACGAACGACGGTTCACCAGGCTGTCATCTACGCTGATGTCGCGTTTAATGCTCAACCTTCGAGACCCGGCAATTCAAGTTCGACGTCGTGCGGATTCCAGCCGCTGGGACAACATGGGGCTCTCCGAATGCACCACAATCTCGTTTCAGCCCCCCGGACAGTCAACCTGCGCCACGCTCACGGTTGACGATAATGGTGGGACACCGAAAATATACAGGGGCCCCGGGGTGTAGAACGAGAAACAATACTCAGTAAGCTGTGCGTAATAGGACATTAAGTCCGCACTAACAATGCGTATAGGTAACGGCTATGTAGGGGCTACTTCAAAGATAGTAATCGGGTAATGACGGGCTGGGGTCACGCTAGTATGCGACAAGCTACTGGAAGAGTTCGGAGGGAAGGAGCCTAGTCCATACATTATCACAGTGTTGTTCGGCCCCTATGGACACCTCCAAAGCGACCCCGCGCCGCCGACAAGTAACCTCTAAAGCCCTGAACGCGTCGAGCCATTCTCTCTGGCGGCCCCGGCGCTCCACGCGCCTGAGAGAGAGGAGGAAGCCAACATTTTGTAGAGTGGGCAAGTTCCTGTCGTCCTCCAGGAATCCGTGTAGATACCAGACATCAGAGGTAGGAATGATCCGACACCGCCGGGCTGTAGTTCCGTCCGCTCGTCCGCGATTGTCAACGTCTTGATACTGGGTGAGAGTGAAGCCGAAGTCGCAATAGCTATGTTACTTGAAGGCATAGCATATTCCAGCAGATCAGAACACAGCTCTAGAGGACGGGGGTTGAAAGGTGCGGCGGAGAGCTGGCGCAGGCCTTGGGCATGAGTTTCCAAGAAGCGAGTCTCGTCTTTAGCCCACGCGACGGCGCGCAAGCAGAGGGCGTCGAGGTGAGGGAGTATCCAAGATGAGGGGTCATCCGCCCACTTCAAGCCCTCCGAGACAACCAATATGCGCAGAGCTGGTAGATGGACAGGAGGAAGGGTGACAGCCGTGTCCTTGGTTTGGTTCGGCGACAGCCAGAGAGCCGTGAGTGAGGATTTGAGAGGCTTCACTGTGGTGTCCATGAGACGGAAGTCGTACTTGAGCTCCAGACGCCGAAGGCTGGTACTCCTTCCAACGACGGCCATGGTATCCATGTAGTGGGGATTGTCGAAGAACGCAGGAGCGCAGGAGCAGAAGACGTTCGAGAACACACGGACGTTGGGGCAAGCAGAGATGATCTGAGAGATTGCGTTCGTGTGGCTTTCCTCCCAGCGATGAACACCCTCTAGGGCGAGCTCGAGCCTGATAGTGGACGAGGAATCCTTCATGGCGTGCCGTGTCAAAGCGTCGGAAATTGCGATAGCATGGTCCCCGCTCTTGACCAGGAGGTACCTGAAAAGACAGGGAGTTCCGAGGGCATTCCACGTCTTGCAGACCCGTATGAGACGCAGCAGAAGATTTGAGGTTTCGCGATGTCGCTTGTGAATAACGATGCCATACTCGTCTCGCGAAAAGGCGAGCAAGGCTTGCCCGTTGTTGTGAGAGTATGCTCCAGGGATGTCTGTGGCACGCTGAAAGATTTGCATCCAAAGTTCGGCCGGGAGAGTCGGTCTCATGTGCGCGGAGAGGGCGGGTCGTGGTCAAACTCCGAGGAGAGGTGCAAGCATCCGCCGACGGTGCCGCGTGCGGGAGCCCACCGGGCCGTGGGTGACCGCCAAGTGGCTGGCAGTTCTCCCATGTCCGACTTGGTCTCGGTCTACACACCCCCTCCACCTGTCCTGCAATGGATCCGGCCATGCCCGTTACCGTCGCCAAGGGTGCCCTGCTCACATGCGAGTTCGTTTACCCGGCTCTCAACGACGTGAATGATACTGACCAGTATATTACGCCCTGCAGCTGTCACCGCGGGTACACTGACAGGCTCATACGCCTTTCTCAAGTCGTACCCTGACGCGATCCACCTGGCGATGCGGTCGGCGACGAATGGGGGAGTTGCAGGCTCATTGTTTTTCGGTACGTCCCCCAAACCAGCTTCCGGCTGTCGCCGCCGACGCGAGCTTCATGCCTCCAGGTGTCCGTGAAGCCGTGGTCTGCCCCGTTTTCCGCATGGCTCAGGACAGTTCAAGTAATGCGTCTGCCGAGTCACCCATCCCTTCACGCCATCATGGTCGCAAATGAGGATGCACAAACTTCCCGAAACCGCTATTAGTGGTGCTTTCACTGGAGGTGTAATTGGTGCCTACCGGAGTACGTCTCCAAGTGTCCATACATCGGCTTGTACTGAGACCCTTTTCTTAGGTGGTCCTTCTGCTGTATGGGCGGGAGCGCGGACAATAGGTATCATCTGCACCGTCTTGCAACTCGCTTTCAACGAGCTTGAAGTAAACCGCGTCAAATTTGTTGCGGCCCAGTTTCAAGAGGCGAGAAAGCAAGAGGCCATCCCTCTGTTGTCCACAGGAGAAGCCGGAAAAACTCGATCTTTGACGGATTCATGACCATGATTGGGTTTAGAAGAGTATCGCACGAAGAACATATCGAGAAACTGAAGAAGCAACGAGACGAGGCTCTGAAGCGGATAGCGATACTGGAGGGGGAACGACTAGCGATGTCACAGCTGGAAGGGGAGACCGGCAAGTCATGCTGACCCGACGCTACCATTGCATTTAGTCGGTGTATATTATATCGAGTATACATAATACTAATCGCACCACACCATACTCCACTCGTGATGTCGCGAAGTGGCCTATACAGTCGGAGACGAAGCCCACAACCCCCGCATACACAGCGCATCTGCCAACCCTTCTCCCAGGTCTGCCACGGGCTCATCCCGCCCTCAAACCCAGCTTGCGCTCCCCGACGACGTCCGAGCGACCTCCACAGCGCACGCACAGCACCGTCGCCACGCCGCGCCATGACATACCCTTACGCACGACATCCATGCTCTTGTCCTTCAACGGACCCGCGGGACGCTCCGAGACGGTTATTCGTGAAAGCCCGTCCGCAAGGTCGGACGGTTTGACGAAGAGCCGCGCACGGTCGATGGCCTTCGAGGTGACGATGCGGTCGACGGCGCTGCGCACGTGTGGCTTCAGCGAGGGCACTGGGCAGCAAGACGCCAGGCTCCGGCGAAGATCCTGCGCTGGATGGGAGTTAGCTTCTTTCGGCGCGGCTGGGAGCGCAGTTTCTTACCATCCAGCTTCTTGCAATCTTTGAGAATGTCATAAAGCAGTGGCCCAACGAGCTGGATGTCGATGCCAGACCCTCCTGTAGTATCCATCAACACGTCCTTCGCGATGTGGGAGCTCTCCCCTTTCGCGGGGAGCTTGGCGACTTGGTCGTGGAAACGCTTCACGTGCTCGAGAGCACTATGGAGGTGGGCGAGCGCGTATGGGTGGGTGAGGTGGAGGAAAATGGGACTGTCAAGAGTCGTAGCAGAACCTGAACATATTCGATGATCGGTGACTGTGGTAGAACGCCGCAAAAACACACTCACTGGCCGTGGAAGTGGGGAGCGTAGGTTCCGGCACTCTCCGACGAAGATACACTCTTTGAAGAGATTTTCAACCAACTCGATGATCCACCCCGTCATCCCAGCCAGCTGCCACACAGCATCTGCACAATCGCATGAGCCCGTGCCTGAACCTCAGGACTGACGCAACGCACCAAGATCGTAAATGTCGCCATCACGACAAGTCTCAAACGCGCTGCAACACGCAGAAAGGGAGGCAATCTCATAAGACACCTGCCAGCGGGCTGTGCACACGTCTTTCTCTGCACTTCTCTCTAGTCGCTTGGCCCTGGCGCTGAAGGCATCTGACGTCAGGCAAAATCGAGTATTAAGAATACCACTCGAACCTGTACACTTCCGCCGCGACACCTAGAAGCTCGGCTATCCACATGTCCGGCAAGCCGTTCGAGTGCCGCTCCATGGAGCTCAGCGTTTGAAATAGGGTGTCCACCGTTGCATCTGGTGGCAGAGTTGGCATTGCTAGAGCGTGGATGACGTCTGATGTCGAATATCGCGAACGAATGGCTGCGACAAGATGTCTTGATAGGTCTCCATGTAACTGCGAACTTGATGCTAGAGCCGAATCTCTAGATACTCGCCGCGGAAGGTTTTGAACAGCAAGATGAGAGCCGAGGAGAGGGGATGAAATACAACATATCAGTGTCTCGTTAGGGGAGAAGGCGACGCTGACGGGTACTGTAGATCATCGACGTTATTGCATGCTGTACACGAGCATGATCATATAAGCTTACCATCCACGGTACCAACCTGAACATGAGAATGAAGAGGTACACTTTCCCACATATCATGGGTGCTCAAATCTGGGCTAACGGAAAAATCAGTCACACCGCGCGAAACGTTGTTCTACTACTCACATTTGTAGTATCTCGATTGCACCCACGGTGACTTCGTTTGACTTTGATTTCTTATGGGGCAGGAGGCCGCCGACATCCAAGAAGCCTACAGCCAGGCCATTCCGAATCACTGATGGAACAAGAAAGCACGGACCTTGGTTTGACACAAGCGTTTATGTTCGCTCTTCAGAGACTGTACAACAAATCAATAATGAGAATACTTCACGCGGATAAACACGGACCCAACCGCTATTTTGAACAACACACTGGTAAGTGTAAGAAGCTAGCTCTACTTTGGGTGGGGATGTATCTTTGAGCGGCAAGGTGAGTATTTTCAGGACTCCAGAGAACAGTACGGGCACTTACAATCGCCAACGTCATAATATGTTGCTACGAGGGTGAGATTCGGCCTAGATTCGGGTTGTGATTGAGGAATTGGCGAACAGCAGAAAACCAAGTCTGCCAGTCGAGCGCCAGGATGTGCGATAGAGGTGAGTGGGCGAGTCATGACGGCTGTTCATATACGGGTGAATCACAATCTCTCAACCGTGAACCGACCATGACTGACGGGTAAAGTGGCTCTGTACTCGATGCGCACTTCACAGATAGAAATGGTTTGCTCCTCGCCCCATAGATCCCACTCTGGATAAGGAGAGCTCTCTGTTGGTGGTTGACTTATGTCCATACCTATACTGAGATCCATAACGCCCGAGTTGGGAAACAATTGATTCGAGTTCTGGAGGGTAGAAGATGTGACTGCATGGCGACCAAAATTGTGGGCTCTGCACAGATTAGCACGGGAAATGTTACGTGCATCGAGAATACTCACGTTGGTAACATAACCCGATGGCAGCCTTCACGCACACTTTGTCTCCACCTAGCTTACCGACCGAGCTGGGAATCTCGGTAGGTACTGGGGATGTGTAGGTTGAAGCAGGTTCGCGCGAAACTCTTTCGGTTTCCCTATCGGTGACAGGCTGTACACATGAAGGATGTGGCTTTCCGTGACTAGTAGTAGCATAACGGACGCCGCAACAACCGCAAGGGACCTTTCGGAGGGAGACGACTAGGAATATCTGCGTCGGACACAATCCACTGTACACTTCAGCGTAAGGCATAGATTTCTCACGAGAAGACAGAGCCATACCTCACGATGCGCAGATGTCCAGGCGGCACAGACGATACCGCTTCCGACGGGATACTCCCAGAACTCCCTAAGTTCCCACTTGTCCAACTGGGCTTCTTTTCGCCAGGCGCATCCAATACCGGGACATGATTTTCCGGGGAAGTATGCATACAGCCAGTCATCGGTGGAACAAAGGGACAGGATTGTTGCCGGTTCATAGTTGTTTGCGAATGCGACCTGGAGAAGTAATGGAGGGGGAGGGAGCACAAATTGGTGGGAGGAAGGGAAGTGTCTCCCAGAATGTATGGTTGAGTCTCATGTGGGGTGAATATCGCTGATGTTTTGCTCCACTGAACGGGTCTGAGGAAGGGCCATGTGGGTTACAAGCGAAGGTGTTGTGTACGGACAGACGAACCTTCGGGTGCCTTCTAAGGCGTGAGACAGATCCCACCATCCCAGTTGCCAGTGTACGCTATCCTTCGTCTTTCCCTTCGCTGCCAGGGGGATGCTTCGTTCATGCATGACTTAGCGTTCTCGCCGATTCGAGGAGTGGTGCGGGTATCAGCCACAGGTGTGACGGAGTAGTATGAACCTCTGTTGGGTACGACGCTTGCAGATGCACTCGTGTGTGCAGAAAATGGTGTTGCGTACGAAAGGGCGACGCGTAAATCTTGCGGCAGATGCGTGTAGACAGGGATGGGTCACTGTCCAGGTCAGACGGATGCACTCAGCCACAGCTTGCTCGACAAGACGCGTCGCGGGAACCGGGCGCGCTGCCAGACGCGCACATCACTGTCCGTAGGACCGTGCCCCCATTTGAGATCCTCACTCATCGTTCAGCCTCATGCTCCAGTCCGCAACAGCGATCAGGAAGTTGGAGGGAGTGCAGACCGACGTGCTCCTACAAGCGTTCTCGGACCGAATCGTCGTGCTTGTCACTCAGCTGGGCAAAGTCGGCAGCTTGGTGAGTTGAGCAGTCGCATAAACGAGACCACGATGGGCTGACAAGCTTCTCAGCTCCAAGCAACCATCCCTTCTACGATGCCTTTGCTGCCTCCTCCGCCTCCGGATCCATCGCAGCCCAACGTAGTCCCTCTCCCCGTCCCGCCCCCTCTCTGCAGATCGTTCCCTTGTTGGGCAGCGCACCATCAGAGCGCATTCATACGCTGCACTCTCTATATGCGTCGCAAATTGCCACTCTAGTATGGACCATGGAAGAGGCGAGCGTCATGGAGGCAGACAGGCGTGCGGTGATTGTTGGGGTCGCTTTGGCAAAAGTACCTGGAGCGACAACATCCGAGCTCACGGGACAAGACAGGGCGACTTTCTACGGGGTCATGGAAATGGTGAGAGAGTTGTTGATACAGAAGACAGCAGATAAATGTATGCGATCTCTGTTTGAAGGGCCGAATATACACTGATCATGCACGCTGTCAGAGAACGTCTACCGTTGTCAATGTACGATATCCCGCCGAATGTCACGCCTTTGCTGCTATTGAGCTCGTGGGAGGAGCTGCGCTCGTGATGCCGTATGCTTCCGACAGCAGGCCACCTTATCTCCGTCATCACAACAGCAGAGCGATCGCTTCTTCCTCTCTCCCACCACCCATCCTCAGGCTTTCGCTCTCAGCCTTCACATCCCCATCTCGATTGTATGTTCACCAGTTCGATATCTAGATGTTCTCACAATACTGAATTGTCTCCTGGGGTTCAGTTTTATGCGACTGCTTGATCTTTGGACAGGCCTATTTGTCTCGGTCGACCATCCTCAAGATGTGTCCTTTGCTATCCTCTCACACGTCTGGGACGGCAGCAACGAGCTTTCTTACGAGCAGCTCTCTCGGATCCAAACTGAAACCCTCGCCTTTTCAAAAGGGGATACGTCTCAGGATCAGATCATCGACAAGCTCCCCCCGAAAGTGAAAAACTTCTGCCTCTATGCCCGCAAGCAAGGCTACAAGTATGGATGGGCTGACATGTGCTGCATTGACAAGAGCAGCAGTGCCGAGCTTTCGGAGGCCATCAACTCCATGTACGAATGGTATCGGCAGGCCACCGTCTGTTACGCCTATCTCGCAGACGTTGATGACCACGGCTGTACCGATCCCTTATCCGTCGCTCGGGATCAGCTCGCCTCGAGTCGGTGGTTTACGCGAGGATGGACGCTTCAAGAACTCATAGCCCCGCGGGTTGTAGTTTTCCTTTCCAGGGGATGGCGCCTCCTTGGAACCAAGGACAGTCTTTCTCGCACAATCACACAAGTTACGGGGATCAGCCACGACATACTCTCCCATTCAGCACCCATCTCCAGCGCCACCGTTGCCTGCCGTATGTCCTGGGCTGCCTCTCGCCGGACCACCAGAGTTGAAGACGAAGCGTACTCACTCCTTGGCATCTTTGGAGTGCATATGCCTACTATTTACGGAGAAGGCCGTCATGCGTTCCTTAGGCTGCAGGAAGAGATTATGAAGCAAGTCCCAGACCAATCCATCTTTGCGTGGGGGCCACAGATGCGGTGGGAGGACGGGATCGACAAGATTGCCCCCCTTGTTCCCTCCCATTCCTCGTCGTCTACACACTCACCGGCACTTTTGGAAGGCAGTCTGCTTGCGATGTCCCCACGCGACTTCAAGGACGCGTCTGGAACTCATCCCCTTGCGGCTACAACACATCCCGACTTCCGAAACCTTCTCGGCAGAGACATCCCCCTTCCATCGTACTCAGTAACGCCATACGGCATTCACGCGACACTCCCTATCATCCCACTTAGTGTGTCGACGGATATCAGTCGTCCGCAGGTCCTACTCGTTGTGCTCGCTACCGCGGATACAGGCGCCCCGCCGAACAAGCTCTTCGCGTTGCTTTTAACGAAGCAAGCCAGCTCCCTGAGCGCGGTCTTCCTAGCCGGCGGTGTCTTCTCTGACCCAAAGTCCGGTGGCACGACGTCGCGAAAACGGATCGTGCTCGTGTCACCGACAATGATGACCCGCCTGAGAGCATCGATTACGCTCAAAGAACTCCACGTCTTCCATCGGCCCGCCAACATCCATGATCTTTCTCCACATACACGTCAGCTCTCACTTCCTTGCGTCACGACCAACCGTACCGACCCCAGTGTAGCTGTTGCACCCTGGTGCCTTCAGCTACTTACCGCCCAAGGATTCTCCGTCTCCACACCGCATGGCTCGAATGGAGTTGAGGGCGATAACATCCTTGCGTATAATACCTTCGTCCTCATCCGTTCCGATATCTCCGTCCAGGTCGCCATCGGCCATTGCGTTAGCGCGGAGCCCCACTGCCACCCTACGATTGCGACCGCACAGACGAACGAGCGTTCCACGCGGATCTCTGTGACCTACTGTTCCGTATCGCAGTCGGAAGAGTCGACCGGCAGCAAGTCTGAAATCAAATTCTCCCCTCATGTCCATGAATTCTCTCGCCGGTCCCTCACGACGTCCTCCGAATCCTTCAGCTTCCCCTCTCTCGTTCTAATGCTTTCGCTTCGGAAGGGCGGTGATCGTGACAGCAATGGACTCGATCATATCGTTGTGGATATTGAAGTGGTGGACGACCCAGCAGAAATAGGCAGTGGTGGTAGCGCATAGTGGTCAGGTATCTGCAGGCACCGGGTATGACCAGACTAGAACTTGTGTTAATACAAAATCTCGGTCTCGAAAAATTCCACTGGGTGATAAAGCCCTTCCGCCGGCATGTCCTTGACGGTGATTGGACTGTCCACCTGCAAGTGGTAATCCCATGCCTTCGAAGGTAACTCTGTTCCATGTCTAGCTCGCATAGTACTCCGCGAACTACACCGTGGGCGAGATCTCCCAGACTTCCACAAACCCCTTGCCTCCTTTACCAAATCCTCCTACAGCAACGGACGAGCCATTTGCAGTCATGGCGTTCACCTTTTCGAGAGAACGACATGTTCGTTCTCGGGATTTTGCAACTGACAGGGTATCTTCTGCGTCCCGGGACACAACATATTCTGTGATAGTGCCGAGCAAAGTGCAGGTGATCAGACGATCGGCCTGCACAAATGCTCTGAAAGATCGCCCGTATCAGCATAGTGAACGCCAACCTCCAGACAGTTATGAAGACACGTACGTCGCAACGACGGGCCCTTCAGCGACCTGTAGCCACGAACCTGCGTCAGTCTTGAGTCCCTCCCATTTGCGTGTTCGTTTCTTCTTCGCTGCACCTGGTCTCTTCTCGCCTCCACTTCCGATCCAGACGCGGCCGTCCGCTGTGCTTGCAGCTAAAAGCCCCGAAGGACTGACCGAGAGCGAGAGAACAAAGGGCGGTGAAAGTGAGACACTTTGACCAGGTGTTGGTGGCACAGACGCGATGTCGAATCGTGAGAGAATGATCCCTTGTGCGACGTCAAAGTGAAGCACAGCGGAGTCGTATCCCCCACTGACAAGCTCGCTGGGCCGATCAGGGATAAATCTGGCAGACCCGCATACCTGTGAGGGCGAGAGTACTTGAGTCGGGTGATGCACTCGAGCAGAAGGCAGCATACATTTGTGTGTCGTGTCTTCATGCGCGAGATCGATTTGTTTGAGATGTCGACAATCCCGACCGCGCCGGAATCGGAGCTAAAGGCGAGGGTTTTCCCGTTGTCACTGAGAGTCAGCTGGCTATTCGGAGGAGGATAAGTTGGAGAGGCCACCACTGTGATGCGAAAGGCGTGCCTCGTTCAGAAGATCGTCATCGTCTTCTCCGATGAAAATCTCAGCTATCGCATCATCTTTACTCAGGATCATTTTCTGGGACTCTGTCGGCAGGCAAAACACCTAAGAAAGATCAGCCCAACTCTGAGAGGGAGAAGATCGCTGAGGGCGTGACGTACGTTGCGCCCTGAAGCTACCCATGCTGTCTCCGGCTCATTTCTGTGCTGGCTGTGTATCGAAATGGATGATATCTCATCTCCCAGAGACTTGATCGCTTTCACTACTTTTGTTGACGGCAGATTATACCACCGGAGGCACCCATCGTCTAGAACTTCTGTCAGGACGCTTGGCGCACTCACTGGGGAGAAGGGCGTTCACCAGAGCCTACGTAGAGCGTCCCCCTGGCCCGAAAGCGAGGGCGGAGACGGGGGACGGGATAGCAAGCGACGCGTCTGGGACGGCGGTGGCGGACATGAGATCTTGAGAGAGAGAGAGAGTAAAGCCGGGCCGGCGGGCAGTGGTGGGCGCATCGAAGCGAGTGGTAAGTAATCGCGATCCGGCGCTTGAACGGGCGCCTGGATGAATACTCCAGGACAAGCGGGGGCATAGTCAGGTTCGCCGTTATCTCTTCGACTCGGACGACCACCATCTCACAAGTGCTCAGGGAACATACGGAACCGCAGGCATGCCGGGAGAGAACCTTGTAGGCGTCACCCCGACGTCGATTGCGCCGAAATCCATCGCGGACTTGGAAGCGCTGCTCAAGGACGATATCAAGGTCAAAGTCGCAGGTCGGTCGCAACTGCGGATTTGACACATCGATCGTTGCTCACAATGGACCAGGGATCGATGGTCAGTTGCTTGGTGGCCCCTCGCTCACGCCACGCTAGAGACTGACTTCTGACGTCAGTCGACGGCGTGTTGAGGGGCAAGTACATGGTAATGTGCTCTCGTTGTCACAGGCTCGGCATACATTAATCCCTCATCAGTCCAAAGAGAAGTTCCTGAGCGCGGCGAGCTCGGATGGATTTGGCTTCTGCAGTGTCATTTTGTGCGTTTCTAGTCGCTCTCGGACCCATAGGCTAACTCACTCCAAATACTCGCAGCGGATGGGACATGCACGATGCCGTCTATTCCAGGGAGTTGCTGATATCGAACCGGGCGAATGGCTACCGTGATTTGATTGCCTCCATTGACCTTGCCACCTACCGGCGTATCCCGTGGGAGGGCAACGTTCCTTTCTTCCTTGTCTCCTTCTACGATTCAGAGACAAAGGAAGCCATTTGTGCCGACCCCCGAGGCGTGCTCCGCGCCGTTGTGTCAAGGGCACAACAGAAGGGGTGGAGATGTCTCGCAGGCTGCGAGTATGAGGTAATTTCCTTGGTGGTCTCTCCTCATTATCGGCTTAACGTTTTATGCATTCCAGTATTTCCAATTCAAAGGTACGTAGCATGAGGACACAGGGGTCATGAATGTTAACGATGAGTCGTGACAGAGACTCCTGAGTCCTTGGCTCAGAAGAATTTCTCTAACATTCAGCCTCTCACTCCCGGCAGTATGTAAACATTCATTCGGCGCGCTTGCCGCAGGAATTGACATTGACCTCTTTTGAAGTGCATGGGTATTCTCTTCTGCGTACACAAATCAACAGCGACTACTTTAACGACATCTTTGATGAGAGCCTCAAATTTGAGGTTCCACTAGAAGGCCATCGTACGTCTTTCCTTGTGCTGGGACAGTCTCACCTCTGAAACCCCGACAGACACGGAAACCGGGCCCGGGGTCTACGAGACGGCACTGGCCTATACAGATGCCCTCCGTATGGCAGATAATGCAATTCTCTTCAAATTCCTCGCCAAGAGTATTGGCATGAAGCGCGGGGTAGTCCCGAGTTTCATGGCCAAACCATGGGGAAATGTGAGTGTCTTGTGATCCCGCAGATTTCTCGTTCTGACAAGATCAGCTTCCTGGATGCAGCGGGTACGTCAAGAACCGACCAAACAGGTTACAGCTTGCTCACCCTTTTTAGTCACATCCACGTCTCTCTGCGTGACTCCAATGGCAAGAGCTTGTTCGCGGTGTCAGAGGCCGAACTCAAGACTGGTCGCGAGAGTGCCCAATACAGCGACACCAAGTTCGTCAGCCAAGAGTGCGAATGGTTCCTCGCCGGTGTCCTCGCCGGCCTTCCCGACATCATGCCCACGGTACGCCCCCAACTTTCTTTCCGCCATTCTAGCCCCCGCACTCACATCCCCCCCTTCCTTCCCAGCTCGTCCCCACGATCAATGGCTACAAACGCCTCGTCGGAGGCGAGGCCTTCTGGGCGCCGAACGCGGTCACCTACGGCTACGACTCTCGCGCGGCCTCGGTGCGCATCATCGCCCCGCCCTCCGTCCCGCCCGCGGCGACGCGCCTCGAGGTGCGCGTTCCGGGCGCGGACATGAACCCGTACTTTGCGATCAGCGCGATCTTCGCTCTCGGCATGCGCGGCATCGAGAAGAAGTTGTCCCTCCCCGGGCCTCCGGTTTCGCAGCTCACGCTCGAGGACAAGAAGGCGGGCAAGGTGCGTCGTGCGCTCTCTCCTGTGGCGTTCCGAGGTGCAGAGCGGGCAGGAGGGCGTCAGGATCTTGCACGCCCCAGATGCGCGACTGTGGTCGGCACACACGTGTAGGCCACACGGCCAGGCCTTCTTGAACCACACTCCCCTCTTGATGGGCCGCGTGCCCGACCCATGGCGCACTTGCGAACTCATTGCTGACGCGGAGTCCCACAGGTCAAGATGCTACCCACTTCGCTCGAGGCCGCGACCGCGCGGATGATGGCCGCCGAGAGCATCGCGCGCGAGGACGCTGTCTTCGGGCCCGCGTTCGTCGAGCACTTTGGCGGCACGCGCGAGCACGAGGTCAAGCTTTGGAACGAGGCCGTGACGAACTGGGAAGGTGCGCAGCGCTTTCACTCGCTCTGTCGATCGTCCATTGATCCTGTCCCCTGCGCACCGGTACAGTTGAGAGGTACCTGGAACTTGCGTAAAGACGGCCTCATCAACGAACCCAATCGGGCACACGAAGCTAGACGTCGGGCACATCGAGGGGTGGGTTGCTGACGAAGGTATCGGAGATGAACGGGGGGAAGAGGTCGAATAGAAACTCCAGATTTGTGCGAATCGATAACCTGTACAACACGCGGTCGCGGGGCACTACGAATACACGGCATACACCTCGAACGACCTCGTCTAAACTGCGGTGGCTGCTGCCACCTCTGGCTGTGCAGCCTCCGCGGTAGCTGTGGTCGTAGCAGGTTCCGAGGGCCGATTCTTGTGCAACCATGCAAGGAAGTGAGTCACATCCTGCCAGAAGCAGATTACCAATTAGCAGTGCCCGATGTTGGCGGAGATTAGGAACTGGTCCACCCACATGAGAGATCGTGCTCGCCATGGATGAGTCGGCGACGAACTGGGGTATGTTGCCGCCTGGGGTGCTGGACGTGGCCATCCGCCATTCGACCTTGCCGTTATCGAGCTCCTGGAGGCATTCGACGCTCACGTAACGGCCCTTGACACCTTTCTCTTCCACCTTGGCGAATTCCTCTTCGCCCGTAACGTCAACTGGAATGGATACAATGATGCTGCTCCGGGCCAGTTAGTGACTGGACATCACGCGATAAGGCGGGACGGATCACGAACCCCGTCCTGGGGGACGATTCGCTGAGCCAGGTCGTCTGCACCACGGTGAACACGCGCGGAGAGACCGGGGGCGGGAATTGGTAGAAGAGCGTCCAGACTTGCTGGGTAGGGGAGATCTGCTTCACCAATTTGACTTTCTTGATGTCCGGGATGAATCTATGCCATGCCAGGAAAGCGTCAGTACTCGCAATCGCCCGTGTGCACGTTCGAGACCAGGACAAAGCGAGGGTGGTTCGGGGCTATGCGTGAACGCATGTAGTATGTATGCGGCCGCACGAGCTCTACGCGGGGAGCAATCAAGCGACGTACTGCATCTCGTTCTCCGCCTTGTCCTGGCCGAGCTTGCTCCAGAATTCGTCGAAGGTCGCATCCTCCTTGCTGTGCTCGCTCACTCGCGCGTACCAGGCGGTGCCGTCCTTTGGCCCCTTGGGGCGGTGGAAGGTTTTTACCGTATTCTTCTGGTAGCTCTTGCCCTGCTTCCAGGTCGCAGTTGAGTCGATAAGTTCGCGACCAGCCTTGATGATCGCGCTCTCGGCGGGAATGGCTGCAAGTCTGGTTTGAGTCGCCGACGGTATGCGCAGTAGCAAACAGCACGAAATGCATGCATACCCGAGACCTTGAGGGGAGTGATTGACAAGTACAAGTCTTCGCCAGACATTTCCGGTCAGTGTATCGTTCGTCCGGTCCGCGCAAGGGTTGGCGATGCAAGGGGGCGGTGTGCAGAGGCTGCGTCAGTGCGGTGAGAGCGATCGAGACGGTAACCGCGGCCGGCGTGGATCCCGAAGGCGTGCGAGCGGGGAGGAACACATGGAGGGTTATTCTTGCCCGTCACGATGGCCGCGCGGGGTCGTGATCAGGAAGAGTAGTGCAGTGGCTGAGCGCTGCCGGGCAAGGCAGGCGGACTTGCACCGCGGAGGGGTCGGAGGCCAATTCGAGCAGCATCGATGGCATCATCGCCCCGGGCTCTCCATGGCTGGCTGGGTCAAGCTCAGCTCGGGTCTTGCTTGTTCTCTGCGCTCACTCTCTCCCTCGGCCTCCGTCGCGCGCCGCCTGCAACGGTCCATTGTTTCGCTCGGGATCTATATCTATAAAGAAGGGAGCGGTGGTGTTAGTAAGCCGCGTACGTCGCTTGCAGCGATACGCGAATTTAGCGAAGTTGCCGAAATAAGCGACTCTAACCGAGGTTTTGCCATGTGGCTTCCACGTGCGCCGGCCGGCCGAGCCTGCGAGGCTGGCGCCTTTGTGTGGCCGAGCTTGCGAGGCCGCCCCAGGTCGGGACTGTCTTTCGGCCGAGTTTACGAGGTCGATGCGCGAGGCGATGATACCATTTTTTTTTTTACAGCTGGCTCAATTTTCGTGCACGAGCGCAAGTGGGGCCGTGTTCAATTTCGGAGTGGGCCACAGTGCGTAGCGCCCTCGCGCATCACCGTGCAAAGTACAGTGTGAGTCCGAGCGCACCGCCGCGAGCACCGCGCGCGCGTGACGATATCTCTGCGTGCACTGCAGACTCCCCGCGCGCGAGCCTCGCGAGGTACGGCAATAGCACGGCATCGTATCGTGGAATGGCCACTGCACCCGGTGCAAGGTCCTGTTTGGACATGAGTCCTCGCGCGCACGCAAAATGCACACGGGTGTTCTGCGGTGCATACAGAGATGTCACCACACGCGTGCGGTGCTCGCGGCGGTGTGTTCGGACTCGCGCTGCACGTCGCGCGGTGGTGCACGAGGGCGCTAATCACTGTCACCCGCTCGCGCTCCTGCCAGTGCGCGAAACTGGCTTATAATCGATATTGGACCAGCTATACGAGGCCGACCCCCCGCGACGCTTCCCTTCTCGCACGGGGGCGCGCACCAGCCGGCGCTACATTGCACTCCTACCACACGGCGCGTGGGCATGCATTAGAGTGTAACTGAATGGGGTGGGCGCATGCCCTGCGGAACTGACTACATACTATGCCTCCCCCAGAAGCGGCGGGGGTACCGCCGTTCCGCAAATATATCTCCCCCCTCTCCCCCGTTTGCCTTCCTACTCTGCACATGGGTGCCGAATCCACATGCCCTCCTATGTACCAAATTTCACGAAGAGCGGACGAGTAGGGAAAAATTGCGCAAGGATCCAATACTGGCGCACCCCCAGAAACAGCGGTTTGGCGCTGGCTCGGGTTACGCCCGGGTCACATAACACCCCACTATCCCGACAGGGTATAAAATTCTGAAATACCTGGCCGATATCACGTTATATAAGAGGGCCAAAGGCCCGCACGCGCCGTGGCAACGCCACGGGTGAGCACTAGTAATCCTCGTGCCAAGCTGCGCCTCGCGCATTGCCGGACCCAAATACCCCGCAATGGCAAGTCATGGCAGACGCCTCCCCGGGCAGGCTACGCTGCCTGTGCGGGGCGGTTCGCGCAGGGCCTGACGTATCAGAAGCAGGCGCGGCCTCCAGCCCACTCGACTCGACCGACTTTGCGCGATTGACTCCAGCTCCCACCGACCTGGGCTCGACATATTAGGTCCTCGGCTGCGCGCCAATCCGCCCTTCCTCCTTCCATCCGGTGTCCCCGCTCGACGAGCACCACCCCATGGCTGCCGCCCTCGCCACTCTCCCGCCTATCGTCCCCGCACCGGCCCAGTCCACCAACGAGCAGCAGAGCTTGGCCCGCCTCACCCTCAACCACATCCTCTCCCCGGAACTTTGGGACCTACCAGAATGGAATGGCCCGCAGTGAGTCAACTCCCCGATTCCCTACTTCCACCGCGTTAACCCCGTGCGCCGCGTAGTGTCGAGGACCCTCACAATGTCGCCGAAAAGGTCGGTCTCATGTCTTTTCCGTCCTCGTGTAGCCAGTACCCATCCGTCTACCCCAGATTGAGAGCATAGACACCTCCGTCGCGCTCCTCAAGCGTTACCGCAACTCCCTCCGCCCCGTCCACAGACTCTCGCCGGATATTATGGCGCTCGTGTTCATCGAGATGACCACCGACTACGACAGTCCCCTCCACGGTTCCTTCGGCTCCTGCTCATGGTCGTACATCGCCCATGTATGCTACCGGTGGCGCGCAATCGCCCTCGCGTGCTCCACCCTCTGGACGCAGCTCAGCACCCGATATTCGGACGCCGCCCTCACATGCCTCGAGCGTTCTGTGGACGCACCTCTCTCGTTCGTTATCGACTCTCGAGCTTCCGTGGACAACGCAAAAGACCTCGTCGACCGCGTTTTGCCCCACATGCACAGGATGCGCCAGCTATACATTCCCTGGACGCTCCTCCATGACGATGCTGGAAACGTTTCCCAACTCGTGTCTGGCCTCATCGACGCCTCGGCACCCCTGCTCGAAGTGTTCCATCTTTACCAAGTCCGCAATGATGGCAAATGTTTCGCCCTTCCCCCCATATTCGGAGGCCAAACGCCTCGCTTAACCCATCTGAAGCTCGTTTACTCGTTCCCTCAAATGGAGTCGGTGTCGTTATCCAACCTGAAGGAGCTATATATCAAGGGCAGGAAACGGGATTTGATCACCATGGAGCTCGCCCGGCTTCTGGACATGCTGGCTTCTTGCCCTGTGCTTGAAGTCTTCGTCACACTGAAAGCACGCTTCGTAATCAACGAGCCGCTCGAGGAGGAGGGCGAGACCCCTCGCCAGATTCGACTGGACAACCTCCGACGAATCGACATCGCGCGCTGCTCAGCCGGGGTTGTCACCGATCTCCTCAGTCGTCTCATCATTCCCAATTGCCAGTTACGCATGAGCGTGTGGCTGGAGCGCGGTAGCGACTTCCGGTTCGTCTTCGGGGTCCCCCTCGAGCTCAGCGACGAACATCCACTCCGGGACATCCGCAAGCTGCACGTCAACTACCGCTCCAGCATCGGCGCCCTCACGCTCGAAGGCAACACGGGTGCGCATCCCTTCCACCTCTCGGCCACGATCCCGAACGGGTCCGACATTGGGGACATGCCGACAGTCTCCGGCCAGCTGCTTCTTTGGGTCGCCAAGACGCTAGACCTCGGTCTCCTCGAGGAGTTTGTGATTGCGGAGTCGCAGTACTACCACCCACACATCGGCTTTTCGCGCGAGGTCTGGCTCCAAGTCCTTTCGCGCATGCCGCTCCTCCGCACACTCCACATCCGCCTGCAGAGCATCACCGACTCAGGCTTCTGCCGCGCCATCCTCTCCGCGCTCAACACCTCGGACGAGATCACGGGCAAGTTGATGTGCCCGCTGCTCGAGCAGATCATCCTCGTCGACGACAAGACGTGGTCGTCGCTTCAGTGGTGGAAGTTCGCGCAGGCGCGCAAGGCGCAAGGCCACGGGCTCAAGCGACTTTCGCTGTGCCTCCCCCACTACGAGAACGTGGAGGACATGGCGGACACGGATCTCACGGAACTACGCGAAGTGGTCGAGATCGTCGACCTGGACCCGCAGGAACCACAGTCCCCCGTGTTTGCCAGTACTGTAAATTGGTGAGCAGTGTCACATACGTTGTCTCGGGAAACTTGCTGTGTAAATAATGTAATTCTACCCCTGCTGTACATGACCCGTACGTGCGGCTCATTTTGTATACCTACTAGAAGTCCACAGTATCACAGTGCTTCGCTCATCCATACCACTCAGTCATGCATCCTTGATTCCGCAATTACGATTTCTTAAGTAGTGAGATGTACGATACATGGGCCCCGCGGATGATTGACATCTCTCCAGCATTGACCCAGGGTGATGTGTTGTGGCCAAGCAACGTCATGACCGCGATGCATTCAAAGCATTGAGGTCCACGAATCCAAAGTGGCGACTGCGGCCGTATGTTGTCTCGTCGCGAGGGAGCTTCTCCGCCTTGTTCGTCACAACACCGATATATTTGGTGTCTTTCCTTGAGCCAGGGACGCGGTAGAAACGCACAAAGCCGGGCACAGTGGCATAGAGCGTGTGGTCCCGGCCCATCTTCACCTGTGCATGAACGTGATACGATGAGACTGCGGACGTGCATAGACCGAGACGAGATGACAAGGACGTACATGTTGACCTGCGTGGAACGTCGTTCCACGTTGTCGGACGAGGATGTTTCCGGGGACGACATACTCCTCTGCGCGCATCTGTGAGACACGCACGGGGGAGGGGACGCGGGAGGGACGCGGCCGAACGTCACGCACCAGAGAACTTTTTCACACCGAGCCGTTTTCCGGGAGACCCGCCGTGGTTGGAGACAGTGCCTCCCGCGTGCTTCGTGGCCGTACGGACAGAGCCCAAGCCTGTGCGGTGGGCGGGAGCGTGAGGCGAAAGCTCGCGACGTGGCCGGGGCATTGCAGTGCGTGGCGGAGCTCACCTGCGGGCCTGAACGGGTTGCGAAGGGCATCAGCACAACGCCACAACGCCTGGAAAGACATGGCCGAGGACGGTGATGGGGAGTCAGAAAGACAAGGAGGGGGAGCAGGAGGCGGCACAAGCGACGGCGCGTTGTGCCACAAGAGCGCGCGTAGGTGTCGGGCACGCGCCGGCTGATATAAGCACAGTTAAAGGCTAAGACGGACGGCACCCACTGCGCCTTCCGCGTTAACCTTCATCATCTCCCCATCGACCCCCTTGTCCCTAGACCCCTCTCGCTCCACAACTCACCATGGTTCTCCTCGTCACCTCTGATAATGAGCAGTTCGTTGTCGACAAGGAGGTCGCTGAGCGCAGCGTCCTCATCAAGAACATGCTCGAGGGTGTGTGCGCCGTTGCGATCGCGCTCGTCGTTGCCACTCATCCCCCCTGCCTCCTTTTTCTACCCACAGACGTCGGTGAGAGCGACCAGCCCATCCCGCTCCCTAACGTCTCCTCCAGCGTCCTGAAGAAGGTGCGTGGCGGCGATGTTGGGGCCTAGAGCGCATTTTGACTATCGTTTTGGCGCGCGCCACTAGGTGCTCGAGTACTGCGAGCACCACCGGGGCGAGCCCCTCCCCGCTGCGGACGCTGAGCAGAGCCAGGATGAGACGCGCAAGCGCACGACCGACATCAGCGAGTGGGACCAGAAGTTCATTACGGTCGACCAGGAGATGCTCTTCGAGATCATCCTCGCCGCGAACTACCTGGATATCAAGCCCCTCCTGTGAGTACCGGAATCGATGCATGGATCCTCGGCGTGGTATGCATGAGGCTGATATATGCGCGCTCCAGCGATGTCGGCTGCAAGACGGTCGCGAACATGATTAAGGGCAAGACTCCTGAGGAGATCCGGAAGCTCTTCAACATCGTAAACGACTTCACGCCTGAGGAGGAGGTGCGTACACCCCATTGGCTCGCTATCGAGTCCGATATCTGACCATATCTGTGTGCTCTAGGCTCAAATCAAGAAGGAAAACGTGAGTAAATTCGCCGCATGTCACAGATGCGAAGCTGACCAGGATACTGTGCCTGTTAGGAATGGGCGGAGGACCGGTAATTGCGCGTGCATGCCCCCTGCATTGTCATTCTGTGTTGCAACTTGCGCTGTATTGTACATGTCCCCCTGCCCCTGTCTTGTACATTATGACGAAGAAAAGCATGTCTACCCCTTCGCCCCCTACGGACGATGAGGCTTTCTTTCTGCCTCTCATTCTCTGCGCGTGCGATAAGCGTCATGGCCTGAGAAATCGGGGCAGACGATGAGATGCCCCGTTCTTCGCGGCTGCGCCCTCGGCAACTGCTCGGTGCCGTCACGATGATGCGTGACGTGTCCTCGCACTCGGGATCACGTGCGCACAGTCACAGCGTGTGCATGCTTGCGCCTCCTGCTAACTCTGGTCAACTCTCTCTTCCTCCCGTCGCTCGCCACTCGTCCTCGCCTTCTCCCTGCATGCCTCGAATACCAGATCTGCCGGGAAACCTCATCCCTCCGCACTCCGAACAAGAGCGATGGCTGAAGCGGCACGTCGCCGCCCTCTGCCATTTGGAACACGAACGGTGTGTGGCGCTCCTCTCATTTCCCAATAACGACCCACAAATCGCCGCTCGCGTCTAGGTTCCCTGGGAGCCAACCCGTCAGCTTTGCAGCCAAGGACTTGGACAGACTGGAGGAGAAAGAGTGCGTCCCCTTCGTGCGCGGCCATGTGCAGTAATTCACGCCGTGCTCAGCTTCTGGGTGGCGGAGAAGTCGGACGGCGTCCGCGTCCTGCTCCTCGTTTGTCCCAATCCGTTCGACGGCGAGCAAACCGTGTACTTGGTGAGTGCTTCCCACTTGTGCGCGAGGCGCGCCCGTCCTCAACTTGCACGCGCGCGCCCAGATCGACCGCCACAACAGCTATCGGCAGCTCGAAGGGCTCTACTTTCCCCACCACGAGAACCCGGCGCAACAGCTGCGCAACACGCTGGTGGACGGCGAGCTTGTCATCGACGTAGACCCACATTCTCAGCACGTTTGTGAATTCGTCTTCGCCCGCCGCCACCCTCGCGCTGACTTAGTTTGTTCGCTTCGCCTTCGCCCCCTTCGCATCGTTCCGCTGCGTGTCGTCAATGCTCGCGCATTTTACGCCTCGGCTTTTCGTGCACAGGAGAAGTTGCGCTATCTGGCGTTCGACTGCCTCATCGTCGACAACCAGTACGTCATGGACAAGAACCTTGAAAGTCGTTATGGGGTGAGTGTCTCGTTGCGTCGCGCCGCGCGGGCGGAGCCCCGTGTCCCGCGTTCGCGCACGGCGCGTCCGAGCCCCCAGGAAAGCCTGCTGACGCGTGCGTCGTGTAGCGGCTCCGGTCGTGGATGTACAAGCCATACCAGCAAATGATGCGCGACCACCCGCGCATGGCTCAATCACAGCCCTTCGAGTACGTCTTCATCCTTTGTTCGCACACTCCTCCTCGCGCCTTACCGCGCGCCCATACGGCCGTTTAGGTTCAAGGTCAAGGACGTCCGAAACTCGTACAGCGTCGAGGGCGTGTTCAACATCGACATCCCCGCGCTCCAGCACGGGAACGACGGCCTCATCTTCACCTGCGTCAGCACCACCTACGCGCCCGGAACGGACCCAAACATGTGCGTCTGGCGTGCTTGTCGCGCTTGTCCGTGTGCGGTTAAGCAGCGAGCGACGTAGAGTCTGACGCCGCGCCCTGTCCTTTGCAGCCTTAAATGGAAACCACCGTCAGAGAACTCTATTGACTTCAAGCTAGTGCTGAGGTTTCCGCCGGCACCAGGAAAACCAAAGACGCCTGACTTCCAGACGAAACCGGTGTTTGAGCTGCACGTGTGGTGTGGCGACGTCCGGTATGAGCCATATGACGTGATGCATGTTGAAGATGAGGAATGGGAAAGGTGAGTTAGCGTGCCCCGCCTGTACTCGCAGCATGTTGAATGCGCATATAACGTCACAGCATGAAGTTGTCGAACAAGCAGCTCGACGAGCAAATCGTGGAGGTTCATTGGGACATCGAAGGCGAAGTCTGGCGCATGATGCGCTTCCGCAACGACAAGCCGCACGGAAACCACAAGTCCGTCGTGGACAACATCATCAAGAGTATCGCGGACGGCGTCGAGAAGGATGTGGTGCGCCCCTTGGTCCTCTTGCGTCTGCTCTCAGATCGCTGACCCCCCTCTCCGCGCACTTGCAGCTCCTCCTACGCTCCCAGGCAATCCGCAACAACTGGAAGCTGCGGCACGGCGAACCCACCGGCGGCCGTCCCCCACCCAATTCCCTTCCACAAAAACCGGTCACCAGGCCGCCCCTCCCCACACCCACCGCCCACCTGCCCACGCCCCCGCCCCCGCCCCCGCCACACGTGCAGCACCAACCCCCGCCGCAGTCGCACGCGGACGCGCCGCCCGCCCCCGCCGTCGCGCCGCGCTACGCACGCCTCGCGCCCTCCCCGTGGAGCAAAGTGACGGGCCCGTCCATGATCGGGGGCATGTACCGCTGAGGTCCCCCGCGCCCGAGACGAGGGCCGAGGTAGTCAGGACGACTGTCTTGAGAGCATTTGGCGGGTAGGACGGGCCGGCGCGGCTCTGACGATCACCTGCGCTCCCGCCGTCTGTGGCCGACGTCTTGCGCGACGTCTCGTCGGCCCGGGCGGCGGCAGCGTGCTGGGGCGCGCGCCGAGGACGGGGACGGGGACTGGGACGGGTGCGTGTGCGCGGGGCGGCGGGCCGTTGGGCGAGAGTGGCGGACGGACGGGGCCGTCGGTCGAGGACCGTTCGAAGACGAGACGTACGCGTACGGGCAGAAGGACGGAAGCTGGGCGAATCTGGAGTTCACCTTCTAGCTCGGAGGAAGCGGACGTTCGACGGCGCGAAGGCCGCTGTCCGAGTTCCGCTTGGCCGGCGCACCGCGTCCGACAGTGGACACGTCCTGGCACCGGCAAGCACGCGAGACACCCGCACGGACCGACGGGCTCGAACCGCACGTCCGTCGTGACGCGCGCACAGACCCGACTCACTCGGGAAGAAGACGAGGGACCAGCCTAGAGACCAGCCACCGTACGTCGATGCACCTCGGCCGAGCAGGGATGGTACAAGACCGACAACAGGTCGATCGGGGAGACTCAGATTGGACTGCAGGAGGTGTCGTACGCGGGAGCAATGGGCGGGTGAGGGAGCTGCGGCGCGTTACGTATGTATGTACAACTCTCGCTCCGGCCGCGACCGTATGTGGCGCATACGTATGTACGGAGGACGCGAAGTAATACCCCTCTCGCTTGCAGCCACGCGGGGGGACTTTTCTCGTAAAAGGTCGTGTGACAACGGGCTTCATTTCGGGGTCGCGGGTGAGTAGGCGGGTGGGGTGATGGAGGTGAGTTCGGGACGGGTTGGATATAGGTATCGAGGGATGCACGACGCGTACTCGAGCGCCGCAACGGAGGTCGTTATGTGCGTAATGAGGAGGTACGGACAAGGGCCCGGCTACGCGACGGCAGTCGGTGGGACGTAGAGGTAGGTAAGACAGGGGACATCAGAAGCAGCGGAGCAAGGACGCTGTGGCCGTACGTACGCGCGCTCTCGCCCGTGACGCGTAAGCTGCAGGATGATGGGGGGATGGGTGGAAAGCAACAACAGCGGGATGACAGCAAGGCTGGAGACGGGCGAGGGACGCAGGCAGGGAAAGAGGAGTGCATGTCTAGTCGTTACAGAGGTGGAGAGAGAGCGCGCAGACACGGGGGACGCCACACAGCCGCCAAACGAATGGGGCCGGGCGCAATCGAGGAGCGGACAAGGAACAATGTTGAGGACAATTGGGCAATGGACAGTTAAACACAAGCGTCGGGGGCCGTGGCGTTCGTGCGTTCATCACGTCGTGGGCGGTCGTAAAGGGCCGAGGGTGCGCGGTCGTGCGGGGACGTGAAAGGTGAGAGACGATGCAAACGGAACAGTGCATTGAACGAGGCCGGGGATGTGTGGATGTGTGGTGAAACAAAAGTGCAACAAGATTACAGTGTCCTGAGATGGAGGGGGAGATGTAGATGAGATGCATGCGCGGCAGCTCGCCTGCGCGAGAGCCATGACGGGAGATGGAATGTGGATGTGGAGAGAGAGAGGCTGTAATGCAGTATGGGGCGGCCGACTGTGGGACCTGGATGGGCCAGACGATGCCAACGACGGGCCTTGTTACAACGGGCCAACCAAGGGCCATGGGCAAGAGGTCGAGAAGATGCGCCTGCGACTAGTCAACGGCTCACGGCGATGAAGGGGAGGCTATGTGCGGGAAGGGGAAGGGTGTCTTCATGTCGACACTTTTCGTCGTAACACAACATGTCGAAGGAAACGCGGGCTATCACGCGCGCGACGTTCACTCATAGAAGAGGTCGTCGATGTCGCTGTCGCCCATGGTCGACGAGAAAAACGGAGGGGGGGAGGGGACGATGTCCTCAAAGCGGTCGTCGTGGACGCGTGCCGTGGAGAGCCGGAACTCGACCGCCGAGTAGCTGACAGACCTGGATGTGATGGGCACCGAACGTCCGGTGGGCCTACGGGCAGCGATGCCAGAGGCGAAGACGGAGGGGTACGCGGGGGTAGCACCGTTGAGGACATCCATGTATGTGGGCAGGAGGGAGGACGAGTTGAAGGCAGGGGAGCTGTCGACGGACGAGTCGGAGGACTCGGAGGCAGACCTGCGGAGAGGGGTCCTCGGGCCCACCGAGAGGGCGGCGAAACCGGCGAGAGGAGACATCATCTGTGAGAAGGTGCCTGGCGGTTAGCTAGGATATGGGTGGCGTGCGAGGATGGGGGGCGCACCTGGGGAGAGCTCGTGCCAATGGAGCCGTCGAAGGAGAGATCCCACAAGGGGCTTGAGAGGACCTGGCTTTCATAGCTGCCGAGGGCGTGAGCGGCAGTGGTGAGGGGCATCAGGGTGGGGGCTGAGGGGTCGACGCCTTGCGGGGACGGGACGTGGGCGCCGAGAGTGCGAACCTGCGCGTTCTCCGCCGCACCGTGCTCTTGGGACTCTTCCTGCTCGGGCGATGGCCCAACGTACTCGCGCTGGCCATCCTGAACGACCCACCAGTCGAGATCGGCGAGGACACGGCGGTTGTTCGTGTCGGAACCCGAGGAGCGGCGAGGCTGGTGGGGGCCAGCACGAGTCGCGTGGGCATTCGCAGC
Source organism: Epithele typhae (assembly GCF_022376455.1). Lineage (NCBI taxonomy): Eukaryota > Fungi > Basidiomycota > Agaricomycetes > Polyporales > Epitheliaceae > Epithele > Epithele typhae. The sequence goes on along the minus strand of NW_025954192.1, from coordinate 318,298 downwards.
TGAGCTGGAACTGGAGCTGGAGCTGGAGGGGTAGGAGTAGGGCGATGAGCGGACGGAAGGGGTGGAGAGGGTGCGGCGAAGAGAGGGCATGGTTCAAGCAGGCGGACGTAGACGAGAGGCGAGGGAGGGGCGGTGGTGGAACGCGGGCAACGCCAACGAAGACAGAGACCACGGCGGGAGGTGGAGGGTATCGGTCGACGGGAGGGGCTGCACGGCGCAGACGGGGACCGGGTCGAGGGCGCGGCGGATTTATAGCTCGCCTGCGAGTGTTCGCCTGTCGGGCAATCCGATGTGAACGATCCCCGCAAAGGCGCCCATCATCCGCCATTAATTGCCGCCCGCCCCGCTCCTCCTCCTCCTCGAGCTCCTCCCGCCACGGTCCCGGGCGCAGACGGTCGGTGATGCTCGCCGCTCATGCAATGTCGCTGCCACGGCGGTACAAGGGTGCGGTGGAGGGGACAATGTCGCGAAGAGCAGGGACAGGAGCCGGGCGCACTGGGACCGGCGCAGGGCAGACAAGGAGCCATGGATGCGCTGATAGACCGCTGGGCGACCGCATCACGGCCTTGGGCAGCGCAGAGAATGCGCTGGCCTCGTGCACCGATCGCCCGTCGGGCACTTGTTGCTAAACAACCTTGGCCGCACTCTCTGCCATGCGAGAACGGTCTTGTACTCCTTCTTTTCTCTCTTGAGCCTTCAAAGCACAATCGTCTCACATAAGCCGTTCGTCGCTCGCTTTGCCTCTTCCCGCTACGCGCCGTTGTGGTTTGATCAACCGAGGGGAATATTGGCAGTTTGAAAGGGCCTGTTCGCCCTGCCCCGCCGTTGCGCCGGCTCCACTCGAGCCGCCCATCGCGCTCGCTCGTCGTCGCCTTCCGAGCGACGTCACTTCTTTGCCACATGCGTCTTCCTAGTCTGGGACGCCCGCGCGCTGTCAGCCACCGACGCGTCCCCGCCGACCCCGACGCGTCCTCCCCTTCGCTCGACGCGTCCCGACGCGTCTTTCTTCTCCGCTATCCCCCTGCCCGCCGTCCCCAGCGCATCCCAGTCCCCGAACGCGTCCTCTGCGCGCGAGTGCACGGGCACGCTGCGCACCGGCCCGGACGGAGCACCGTCGCAGAGCTTCGAACCAGAACGACCTGCATGTTGATGCACTGACTGATGCCCCGTCTGCAGACCCTGTCCGTTCGCACACGACCGCTGCCCCCGCCCCCTCCGGACTCGCCACTGCCGCCCTGGGTCCGGCCCCAGCGGCCCAGCCAGCCACGACGCCCCGATGTCCACTTCTTCCTTCGCGACTCGGGTCCACGCCCGCCCCCTCCCTCTTCTGGTCCCTCCCCCCTTCCAGGCCCACCCAGCGCTCCTTCTGTCTCCGGAAAGCGGTCAACCGCGTCTGGCGGTGCGCCCGCCGCGCCCGCCCACTCCTCAGTTCTCCCACCCGCCACCTGGCTGGCCGTGCTTCTCATTCGCCCTTCCTCGGACTCTTTGCTCTCCTTCTCGCCCGCGAAGAGCACGTCTTATCACCGCACGAACCCCGCGGCTGCTGTGCCATCACCGGGTGCGCGCAAGCGACCCGCTCCTCCCCGCCGCGGGGCGTAAACATGACGCGCCGCGCTCGCCGGACGAACGCTTCGCTCGCTCAGTCCAGGCAATGCCCACCTCCGTTACCCGACGTCGTCCTCGCCCTCAAGCCCGCTCTCGAGCGGCGGTCGCACCGTCCCTTGACGTCCGCGGCCTCCGACATCAATTGCGTCCAGCCATCAATCTCGAACGCGGTTTGTGGGCGTCCGTTGGCAGGGATGCTTTCCCAGACGCCCGGGGTCCGAGGGGACACAACACGGCCTCGCCTTGGCCGAGTCCAAGCGTCGCCTGGGTGGACGAGCGAATGGATGGCGTGATCACGCTAATGGTGGTTAGACTCGACGAGACGCCTCGACCGTTGGGAGAGCCAACGCCGGAACTTGAGGGCAAGTACTATATCAGCCGTTAGCGTGAACACGTCGGCGAATTGTTGACGTCCGAGGGTGCTGTTGGATGCGAACGATGGGTGGCTGCAACAAGCATTTGGACGATCGGAAATTGCCCGCACCGGAGAGAGGAAATGACGGTCGCTGTCAATATTGTTCGGCGAGTGATGGTACTAATATGCATTGCACGGCGCCGTTACCACACCCGTCCTTCGAGACATGTTTGAGGAACACGCCTGCGCCGTAAGCGTCCAAACAGACTGCAGAATATCGAGCCCTGATCCGCTCCTCCACGGCCAGGGCTGCGAATATATAGGCGTTGGCTGGCTCGGCTGATGATCCTACTCACCTGCCGAAAGCGGCAATGCCTGGCGCCGGGACCAGGAACGCTCGTTAGGCGCGCGGGGGCTCGGCAGGCTCTGCGTCGTGCGAGCTGCGGGGCGGCCGTCGAGTCGATTGGCGAAACGCGCGGAGGACGCCAGGCCAGCTCTGTCGCCCGACAGGCCATGCTGGGCCACGCCTGCCTCCGTGCTCCCCTCCTCCCCTCCCTCTCCGCGCCCTGTGCTCCCCACCCCGCTGTCCAACCCGTCGAGAAGCAAGGAACTGCGGACCGTCCACATTAGAAGCCCTTGGACCGCATGTCGACGATCTTCTACGGGGCACTCATCTCGCCCATTTCACTCACCACGTACGATGCACTCCCCCGCGCCCTGCTCGCAGTCTCTCGCGCGACCGGCGACATCGACTGGGTCGAGCGCGACGTGCCCCCCGAAGCCCTCCAGCATGTGCTCGCCCGCCACGGCCTGCTCGCGGACGACGTCGAGCTCGTAGAACTGAAGCACGGCGAGTTCCTGATGCCGGGCTTCATTGACACGCACATCGTGAGTGCTGCGGCAGGCTGCCTCCTCCCTCGCCCTCACCTGCTCCGTTCTTGCATGACACCAGCACGCTCCTCAAGTCCCAAACATCGGCAGGTGCGCCTCTTCTTCCCTGCGATTGGCGCAGATATCCCGATAACCTGTGCTCGCGTGCTCTCCGCAGTGGCCAGCAGCACGAGCTCCTGGACTGGCTGGCCGAAGTGACCTTCCCGATGGAGGCTCGCTTCGCGGACGTCGACTTCGCGCGGCGGACGTACACCTCCGTCGTCAAGCGCACCCTCGACTACGGCGTGCGTCCCCTTCTCTTCCCTTCTTTCTCCCCCTTCACGCGCACGCGCAGTCCACGACCTGCTGCTACTACGGCACTCTCCACCTCGAAGGCACAAAGGTCCTCGCCGATGTCGTCCACGGCTACGGTGCGCCCCTTCCCCGCGCCCCTCCCTCCCCCCACGTCCTCACTCACCCCCGCCCCGGTCCCGCCCAGGCCAGCGCGCGTTCGTCGGGGTGCGTCCCTCCGTCCCCCCACGCCCCCCACCCGCTCACCCCCCACGCAGAAATGCAACATGGACCGCAACGCGCCCGACTACTACGTCGAGCCCTCGCCCGCGGCGTCGCTCGCCGCCACCGCCGCGCTCGTCGCGCACATCCGCGCGCTCCCGCCGCACCCCGCCGCCGGCGACGCGCTCGTGCGCCCGATCCTCACCCCGCGCTTCGCGCTCTCGTGCACCGGCGAGCTCCTCGCCGGCCTCGGCGCGCTCGCCGCCGCGGACCCGGGCCTCGCCATCCAGACGCACATCTCCGAGAACGCGGCGGAGATCGCGTTCACGAAGGCGCTCTTCCCGCGCGGGAGCCTCCCCGGGGCGGCGGCGAACGTGACTGCGGGCGACGACGTGGACGGGGAGGAGGAGACGACGTACGCGGGCGTGTACGACGCGTACGGGCTCCTCCGGCACAACACCGTGCTCGCGCACGCGGTGCACCTCGACGCGCGCGAGGTCGCGCTCATCCACGCCCGCGGCGCGGGCGTCGCCCACTGCCCGACGAGCAACTTCAACCTCCGCTCCGGCTGCGCGCGCGTCGGCATGCTCCTCGACGCCGGCGTCAAGGTCCGTCTCCCCCTCTCCCCTCTCGTCTCCGTCCTCCTCACCGCTCACCGCTCACCCCACCGCAGGTCGGACTGGGGACGGACGTCTCGGGCGGCTTCTCGCCCTCGATGCTCGCCGCCGTCCAGCACGCGAGCATGTGCGCCAAGGTCGTCGCGCTCACCGCCCCCGCGCCGCCGCCCGCGCACACGACGTTCACGGACCGGCAGCTGCCCGTGCCCGCGCTGCTCCACCTCGCGACGCTCGGCGGCGCCGCGGTGTGCGCGCTCGCGCACCGCGTCGGCTCGCTCGCGCCGGGCAAGGCGTTCGACGCGCTCGTCGTCGGCGTCCGCACCGACGCGGGGAACCCGGCCGTGTGGGGCGTCGACCTCGACCGCGCGCTCGGGCTGCGCGCGAGCGGCGGCGAGCCCGGCGACGAGGGCGGGCGCGGCAAGTCGGACGTGGAGGAGCTGGAGGGCATGCTCGAGCGCTTTTTGTTCTGCGGGGACGACCGGAACGTGCGGAGGGTGTACGTGCAGGGGCGGCTCGTCGGGGGCAAGGAGCACGCTGCGGCGTAGGGGGTCGCGGTCGGTCCTTGGCTTTTAGGCCGAGCCCTTTGGCGAGCAGTGCGCACATGATTGTGCAGATCCGAGGATGGAAGGGAGTTCGTGCTATAGATAATCTGTCGTGGTCATGCATAATGTACATGAGGATGGTATTCTACACAAATAGTTGGTATTCCGACGGTCCGTGCTAGTGCTGATAGTTCACTTGTCCCCTGGATGGTCTCTGTCATCGTCCTTGAAGTCCCCAAACTCCCACTTGAAGCAGTCCTGCGCACGGTGGGATCAGCAAAGGCCCCGAACGCCCCGAACGAGCGACTCACTATGCAATCCTCCTCCACGCGCGCTTCGGGCACCTCCCTCGCCACCCCGTCGTCGCCCACCCACTCGACGTCCGCCTCGATAACATGCGTGATGACCTCCTTGATGACGTGCTTCCGGACGTCGACCCGCCACCCGAGCTGCCCGACGGTGTCGTACACGACCGACCGCCCGAGGTGGCACCGCGTCTCGAGCGCGTACCCCGCCTGCGCGCACGGCGAGCCCACGCCCGCGCACGCCCCCTGTGGGATCGGGTCCGCGTTGTGGAAGACGTGCGTGACGGGCGCGCGCGCGTGCGCGGGCGTACTCCCCGCGGGCGCGGGCGCGGGCTCGGGCATGTGCGGGAGCGGGAGGTGGAGGCGCTGCGCGGCCATGCGCTCGCCCGGGGCCTCGAAGGCGACGGCGGGGAGGCCGAAGGTGGTGCCGAGGAGCGAGGCGAGCGCGCCGCCGAGCGAGTGGCCGACGAGCCACATCGTCGCGTTCGGGTAGAGCGCGGTGAGGTCGCGGACGAGGCCCTGCGGAGTGGGGCAGGTCGGTCACGGTGCGGAACGGGACGCGGGGGGCACGGCTGCTCACCACGCCGACGGTGTAGAAGAGGCTGTCCTGGACGAGGGCGTCGGTGAGGCAGGTGCTGTCGCAGCGCCAGTTCTTGGCGTAGCAGTCGCAGACCTGGCGGAAGACCCAGGTGACGTCGACGCGGGCGCAGCAGCAGGAGAAGAGGAGGTTGTCGTTGAACTTGTCTTTCTTGGACGTCGGTCCTTGCAGCGTCGTGCCTTTGATTGAGAGGACTACGGTGGAGTTGTCGGGCGATGTGAAGACGTGCCCTCGGAATCCGTCCGCCTTGCCTTCCCAGCCAAAGGGAAAGCTCTGGGTGCATTGACAGACATGTAAGCAGACGGAAAGCTCAAGCAGCGGCCTTTTCTGCGGGCCCCACCCAGCAGAAGATCGCAGTGGTGGCACAACGGAAATAGGTACGGGGGAAATAGAACGCACAGTGTTCCAGGCAGGATCTATGTCGTACCAGTTTGGCCGGCCGGGGAGCTGGTACGCGTTTCCGGCCATGCGAGCGAGCTGCGACAGAGTGTGCCTGTCCGTTACATCCGGCGCGAGCAGGCTCACAGGTTGCCAGTCGACGGCCTCGCTCTCGTGCGACCGGAGCGATCGAAGGCGGGCGCGCTGAAACGCCACCTGGTCCTGGGGACGGTGCACGACGGTTGGGGTAGCCTGGACGATGAGCACATTGGACGGAGGACGATCGCCAGCTGCGGTGGACCTGTCGAACGTGGCCTGGGCGAGATCGCGAGCGTCGTCACTTGGCTGCGGAACAGACCGAGGTGTGTACTCTTCTCGCAGTCTGAAGGCTATGGGCACACGGGTGCTGGGGAGATCTCGGGGCTGGACGAGGGATGCGCAAAGGAGGACAAGTAGAACGAGGCCGGGGCGACGCATGGGGAGAGAGCAGACATCCGCCTGGGCGTCGTCGATCGGCCAAGGCGAACGCTGTGGCGAGTGGAGGCCGGGCGGCAGGAGGGAACTCAGGCTCTGGCAAAGGCGGGAGAACGAGACGTTTCGGGATTCGAGACGGGGAGCGCTGCTAATTCCGGCCTTGTCGGTGGCCTTGTCCCAGATGACGCACGTGGGGCTGCGCAACGCCCGCTAGGCCGAGCCCTTCGCTCTCACCACCTGGTCCCTCCCCCGCCATCCTCCTCGTCGCCCGCCTACCCCCTAATCTCCTCCACCCGCCGCCTCTTGGTATTCTCCACATTCAGCAGTAACGACTTGACACGACCTGACGACTTTCATGACCTCTTACCCCGACCACTGGCTCGAGGCGCCTCCTCCTCCATCTCGTTTCCGCCGTCCATGGTCTCCAGATCCCTACGACCCTTTACCCCACACCTCCCGCCAGCTACCCCGAGACCAGGATCCGTACAGGTCCGTCGGTCAATGGGTCTCGGAGCGCCGTCGTGAGCCCTCCGATGTTTCTGTTGAAGCACTCGATCTCGCCGACTACTCTCAAACGCTGCACCGCAACCAACACTACCTCTCTCAGCAACCCGCTTTCAATGCATACGATGCCTACCCCCCTTCACCACGAGGCCACAGGCCACTTGCTCGCGTTGACTCCCTTTCGCCTCCATCGCTCATGTCCGGTTCGAGCGAGCAGTCGCACTCAGTCGGTCCTCATTCGCCGCCTGCACGGCGCCCATTCTCTCTCCCACCACCTTCTTCCTTTCCCAGCACCCCCCGCGGCGGCTACTCTTCGTCCAATGGCTTTCATGGACGTCAAGATCCTAGAGTAGCAAGCCCGGACACGGAGTTTGACATCGCTCAGTTCCCTTCCTTCGCACAAGGATGGTACGGTCGCGAGCGTGGAAACCCTCTCGCCCCTCCGCATTCTGCCCACGGCCATGAAGGAGAGGGCACGCCGAAACGCAATCCCTTCGATCCCGCGCTAATCAACGAGTACGATCCCTTCGCCGACCCTTACAACTCCTACAGCTCTCCCCCGCCGTCCTATCCGTATGGTTCGTCCTACGGCCCCCATTCTGGCTCCTCCCGTGACAACCATATCGTACCATGGAACGCTGATTCCGAAGAGCGTCCTGTGGATCCTGGCACCAAGGAGGAACGAATACGAATGTTGGAGCGCGAGTTCGGGAAGGATGCCGGCAAGACTGGAGAGCCCGAGACTCTTGTTGGGAGCGTTGACCTCCGTGGACGGTTGATCACTGAAGGTCCGAGGAAGCGTTTGGCGACCCGCTGGATCCAAGTCCTGCTCTCTCTTGCCACCGCCGTTGCATCCCTCTACACTGGCTTTGTGAGTTGACGAACCTCGTGTTCCGCGCACCTCGGTTCGGCTTACATGTGCTCCTTTAGGTCATCAAGCCTCCTACTCCCGCCCCCCCTGCAAGCAAACTCCCCGCATACGTCCTTTATGGTCTCTCTTTCATTTCCTTCTTTGGCTGCACGTTTTTCTACCTCATCTACCCATGCTGCTGTGGCACGCGGAAACCCAGGAGCACACCCCTCACCGGCCCGCAAGGGATGATGGTGCTGCCCGTGCAGGGATTGCCCGGCGGGAAGCCGAAGAAGAAAGGGAAGAAGGGGAAAGGACAGCCAGACGGCGGGGTGCAGGTCAACCTCATCGTCGACCCTTCCATGTTCGGCAACGGCCTTGGTCGAGAACGCGAGGAGGATGACGACGACGACGACGGTACCACCGTCATTCCTGGCTCGTACTCGGGTCCATCGAGCAACGGTCAGAGGCGGAGACCGAAAAGGCGGAGCGTCTTCGAAGGGCTTGCTCTTGAAGAGCAGTGGAAGAGGGCGAGGAAGCTTCTGAAGTGGGTTGTGACTGTCGACACCCTCGCGTTGCTGCTTTGGGGGACAGAGTTTGTTCTGATCCTGCTCGGGAAGCGCTGTCCGGTTGGTGGATACCTTGGCTGGTGAGTCTCAGTGATATGTGGTCCGTTTGCTTGTGCTTATGCTTTCCATAGGTGTGATGCCTACAACATCGCAACTGCTGCAGCGTGTCTGCTCGCGTTCGCGTTCGCCTTTAGCATCTTCCTCGACGTCAAGGACCTTTCCGCGAGCCGTGCTTCTCCCCGCACTCGGACATAACCTCCGTCCCTTGTTTCGGGTCCATCGTATCTAGCACATCTACAGACATATCGCATTGCTCACAGGCTGCTTATCGAAGGTTTCTGGTGTTTTAATGTTGGTGCTGTTTGCTTGTTGTCTTTCTTGTCACTCGCACATCGGACTTGCCACCTCACGACCCGCTCACGACATTTGACTTATTGCTATCTGGTAGCCGCGTAGTACAGTAATGCAGTGTATTCCACATGTCCCAATACACATTCACGCATCTCTTGGTCGTTGGGATCTCTCCTTTTCCTGTTCGCATCTTCGATTGCATCCACCACCGCCGTGCCTTGCCGTGTCCAAAACGCACCAGCTAACCGAAATCCTTGGACGAGAACCCTATTAGTGAGCTCACCTGGCTTTGTCTTTGCACATCGCCGTCAGGTCTGCTCCAGTCAATGACGCCATCTTCGCCGCTGGCAGACGGCGCCCACACACCATGGCTCCCGCCCTCGAGGATGTCCAGCACTCAGTGTTGATCACCACCATCCACGGTCTGCATGAGGCTCCAAACTTCCTCGCCACAGCCGTGTCCACTGCAGCGCGTCACACTACGGAGAGCCTCCAGATCGTGATCATCTCCTCGTTGTTCAACCCACCCGCGGTGAGTCCCCATCCTACTCCGCCCGTGATCTTCGGGTGGCTGATTGGGTGCTAGGACGGTGCTGCGGATGTCTCTGCTTCGAAGGGCACCCATAACGCCCCAGGAATCTCGCGCATCGCGCACTGGGACGACGTGCAGCGACTGCTGACCTTTGTGTACGTGCAGGCCACCAAGGTCGCGCAGGATGTCGGCAGGATTCTCCTCAACGTCGATGTGCTCCTGCGTGGCACGGCGGAGGCGTTCCCTGAGCAGGTGTTGGAAGGCGCAGCGCGCATATACTCGGGTGAGCGCACAGTCTCGTCGTTTGCGCAAGGAGCCGTTCTCCCTCGTTCCCCCCACCCTCATATGATCATGTCCCGCTCTTCCCGCGGCACCGAGATTCCGATGTTGACCCATCGTGCATCCTCCATCTCGTCGCAGTGACCCCCCACGATTCCTCCGTGCCGCTGCCTTCGTGCCTAGAGGCTCGGCGCGCAGAAATCGTCGCCCTGCCTCCAGACGACCACCCGCTCCACCACCCGCTCCCGCCGCCATCCACCGCCGCGGACCCGACCGACCCCCCGCTGCTCCCCGTCGTCGCGCTCGGCGGCACGTTCGACCACCTCCACGCGGGGCACAAGATCCTGCTCAGCATGGGCGCGTGGCTCGCGCGCGACAAGCTCATCGTCGGCGTCACAGGCACGTCCCGTCCCCCTCTCCCCTCCCCTCTTCTCGTCTCCACCCGGACCTCGCGCTCACGCTCACGCGCAGATGACGCGCTCCTCGCGGGCAAGCAGCACCGGGCGGTGCTCGAGCCGCTCGCGGTGCGCGCCGCGCGCACCCGCGCGTTCTGCACGCTCTTCAAGCCCGCGCTCGCGTACGACGTCGTACCGATCGTGGACGTGTACGGGCCCACGGGCTGGGACCCGAACGTGCAGGGCCTCGTCGTCAGCAAGGAGACGCTGCCCGGCGCGGCTTCCAGTGCGTGTCCCTATCTCTGTCCTCGTCCCCGTCCCCGTTCGCGCCTGCCTCGGTTGCAACTTGCGAGCCGTCCTCCGCCGACGAACCTCAAACGACGACGAGCGCTGACTGCCGTCGTGGTCGCCCCCCTTTTCCGCAGTCGACGAGCGGCGCGCCGCGCTCGCGCTCCCGCCGCTCCGGACGTTCGTCATCGACGTCATCTCCGCGACCGAAGCGAGCGTCGACGCCGAGGACGCGGCGGTGCTCAAGACCGCCAAGATGAGCAGCACGTACATCCGCGAGTGGATCGTCAAGCAGCAGCAGGGGACGTCGACGACCTGAGCGGTGAGTCTCCGAACGCGGGGGTGACGGCATACCAGGGGCTGCTTGTGCCTAGTGTGTAGGACGACCGGAACTCGGAGCTCGATAAGGGGCAACTCGAGGACTGAAAGAAGCAGGGGAAGAAGCAGGGACGGATCACCGCGTCGGACGTGTGTACGGCTCGTGTACGACTAGGTCCCAGATGTGTAATACTTACTACTTGCTCGCGGCGCTCCCAAAGACGTTGCGTAGACGTAAGCATAACGCACACCGTGCTCAGCACGTCACAACAACTCGCCCGCCCGCGCGACGCCCACAAGCCCACACCGATCGAGATCGCTCGCGGAAATGAGCGGGCATAGAGAGCGAGTAGTGCTAGCAGGAATCGAGCGAGCGCCCGGAGAGCGGCGAGTGTTTAAATCCGTTTGATACGACTAGACGGGGCGCGGACGAGAACGGGGGGGGTCGAAGGCGGCGGCGCGAGCGCGTACGTACAGCGAGCGACCCGGCCGACCTGCGCGTCCGCAGCCGCGAGCGGAGCGGGGCGGGGCCGAGGGAGTAGACGCAGCGGGGCGTGGGAGGTACTTGGGGGATCAGGCTTCAAGAGGGGAGGGATGCGACGGACGCGCGTATGCGGGGAGTCGTGGATGCACAATGGGTGGGGATTAGATATCGAGCGCCGTCTCGGGGGTCGCGGGGCAGACAGGTATGCGGGGGAGGGGGACAAGAGCGAGGGTGGGTGGTATGTGTCAGGGTCGGGGTCGGGGTCGGGGCGGGGCGGGGGCTAGTAGTAGCGGTAGTAATAGAGTACATGTCCGGCGGAAGACCCGACCAATGTGTGCAGGGAGGAGACGAGGAGACGAGGAGAGAGAGCAAGAAAGGAGAAAGCAACGTACACGCGGGCGCCCTCGCCAAAGCGAAAGTAACGTAGAGAGGTAGAAACGCCGTGAGCAGAAGACCCGGAATGTGAGTGATCATGAGGAGAGCCATAGAGTGTGTGGAGAGAGTGGTAGGGACGGGCGTTAGGAGGAGAGGTGAGTGCATGTGTGAGTGAATGTCCGAGATTGTCCGTCCTGTCCGTCCGCGGGACTAGAGTATGTTGTTGAGCGAGCCGAGGTCGATGAAGCGCGTCACCCGCTTGTTCAGCGTCGGCGTGTGGTGCACGTGCTCGTCGGGATCGTCGCCGTAGTCGCTCGCGTCGTCGTCCTCGAACTGCTGCTCGAGCTCGCTCTGCGCGTGCCGGTCGCAGAAGAAGCGGCCGTCGACTTCGTAGTACTCGAGCAGACGCTCGCCGCAGCGCGGGTGCTCGCACACGAAGTGCTCCGGGTGGTAGCGTGCGCCGGCGTGCGAGACCGCGCAGGGGCCTTCGACCGGCTCCCCGCACTTGGGCGCGCGACAGAGCGAGTTGTTGGCCTCGTGGTAGTGGTAGGCGCAGAACGGCTTGCCGTCGTACACGTAGAAGCTCTTGTCCGGGAACGGTTTCTGTGCGAGGTAAAAGGCGGGCGACGGCGTGAGCACGTCGTGCGGTGGGGACGCAGCGAGAGGGGAGGGGGCACGTACCTCGCATGTGAAGCAACTGAAGCACTCCCGGTGCCACTTGCCTTTGAGCTGTCCGTCCGACGAGGACACCGCTGCCTTTTCGATGTTTTTGTTACAGCGCCGACACTGGGCGGGCACGAGCGACGTCAGCCTCACCCCGCACCGCACAGCGCAGACGACGGACGCACCTTGGGCAAGTACATGTTCTTCCAGCACCGGTCGCACAGCACGCTCCCGCCCTCCATCGCGATCCACCGGCCGTCGTCGATGCGCTTCTCGCAGCGGACGCACGCCTTGTGCCTGCTCGCGCCGCGCTCGCCGCGGCTGGAGGAGGACATCGTCGGGCTCGTGTGTGCGCGCATGGGAAGCTTCGGGCTCTTGGTGAGGCTGTCGCGCTGTGAATCCGCGAAAGGACGTGGGGAGGCCGTGCTCGTGCTCGCGGTGGCGTCCTCGAGCAGCGTCTCCATCACGCGGTCGATCGCGCCCGTCGACTTGGCGATCGTGCGTGCGGTGGACGCGGACAGGCTGCGTTTCATCGCGTTCGCGGGCGAGTCCATGGTCGTCGTCGCGGAGGAGGAGGAGGAGTAGCGCGACTCGGTGTTGGCAGCGAGCGACGGGAACCGGACCTTGCCCTCTCCCTTCAGCGGCGGGGGCGGCGGCCCGGCGTCGTTAGCCTGACCGATAGGCTGTGGGGAGGTGCTCAGGGGCACATCGCTCATCCCGAGCACGCCGTTGGGCTTGTCGTCGTCATCGTCGTCGCCGTCAGAATCCGCATAGGCTAATCCGCCATAGTCACTGTCCGAGTCCGTGGGCGATAAAGGCGCCGGCTCGGTAGACTTGGCAGCCGTAACCGTGTCGAGGGCGAGCTCGGGCATGTTCGCCTTCAGCTTCTCGACGAACGGCACCCGCGCGAGCTCGTCGTCCAGGTCGTCGTCGTCGTCGTCTTGCACCGTCGTTCGCGAATCCCGCACCGGCGTCCGGTCCTTCTCGGCGCTCTCAGGTACACGCGAGTCCCGTGCCTGGAGCTGGACGACCGGCGAGTTCGCGACGGGCGTCGTCACCGCCCGCACCGCGGGCGACGGTGGGCCGCTCATGAGCGGGCTCCTCTGCGAGTACGGCGAGTGTGGGGAGATCGAGGCGGTGCCCGAGCCGGGCGACAAGGGCGGAGTGTTGGCCGACGCAGCTGGCGACGCGGGTCCCCGGTCAGGACCGCGGCAAATAATCGCAGTGAGCAGCCAAGCGGCGACGCACCGTATCGTGTCGCGGACGCGATGTCCAGAAACCGCGGCGCGTTCGCCCGCTTTCCGTCCATGCCCTGCCCCGGCTCCTGCAACGCGCTCATCCCCATCGGCCCGGGCCCCAGCGGTGGAGGACCCATGGACATGAACATCGCCGCCCTCGCGGCGGCGGCGAACCCCCTCCGTCCGACCCCGGCCATGCCGGCCTCCCCGCCCGTCTTCGTGTCAGGTTCGGGTATCGTCGGAGAGCGTATCGGCGACGGCGACGCGGGCGACCTGAGCGGCGGGGGCGGACCGCCTGCCGCGAACGGGGGGCGCTGGCTCTCCATCGAAGGGCTCCGCATGCGGTCCGCGCCCGGGCGGAAGCCGTCGCCCGACGGGCGGCGCACCTGGTCCATCGACGGGCGCAGCTGGCTCGCGTTGGACGGGGCGCGCATGCGGGCCGGACCGGTCGAGTAAATCACGTCCGGGTCGGCGGGTGAGGGTGAAAGAGGTGACGGGGGCGGGCGCGCGCTCATGTTGGTGCCTGCGCGTGCGCGGCCAGCGAGGGAGTGCATGCTCGCGTTCGAAGGGGCGCGGGAGCGCACGCCGCCGCCGCCGGACGGCGGTGCGGGTGCTGGCGGAGGACCGCCGTAGTTGCTTCGGGCGGTGCTGGGGGTGGGTGGATTGGGAGAAGGCACGCGGGATGGGCCGGCGGGACCGGGGGTGGAAGGCGAAAGCGGAGAAGAGTCCATGCTGGGGCGGCCGTCGCTGCGGCCGAGAGGGCTGGGGCCACGCTCGGGGCGGCTGTCGGCAGAGCGGGAGGAGAGGGAGGAGGCGGAGGAGAGGGCGCGGGAGCGGAGGGGAGAACTCGGGTGGTGCATGGACGGAGAAGGGCTCTTCGGGGGCGCGGGGGCGGGTGCAAGCGAAGACTTACGAGCGGAGGGGTGGCCAGCGGGTGGCCCGGCGGGAGGAGGTGCAGCAGAGACGAGGGTCTGAAGTTTGGCGGGCAGGAGGGCGGCGACGGATCGGGGAGACTGCGGTGGCCGGAGTGCAGGCATCTGGGGCGGGGGAGCGGGGGCGGGGGCACAGACATGGTCGCCGAGGTCTGTGATGCTCACGGGCTGGGAGCAGGAGGAGCACTTGACGGTGGGGAGGATCTGGGAGATACGCTCGCCTGCAGGGGGGGAGACGAGGAGGGACGCCATGTAAAGAACGTGGGGGCTCGAGGAGCCAGTGGGCGGCGGACGGGAGGGGGTAGCGGCTCGCGCAAGCGGAAGGGGGGAAGAAAAGAAAGGCGGCGAGGACGCGGTTGGGGGGCGTGAATTACGGGGGCAGACGTGTATCGTAGAGTGCACTGTACAGTACACAGTCAACCAGCTCGACCGAGTCCCATCACGCACCCCTCCCCCACAGGCGCCCGCCCTCCACGTGCGCCCACGCCACTCTCGGCCTCTTCGCTGCCGCCGCACGCTTCCATCTGCCTCTATCTGCAGCACGACCACGCAGGCAGACATCGACACCGTCCTTCCCGTAGCACAGCGCGCTGGTGGATGCACCTACAGTACTTTGTCCGGCCCTGCGAAGTGTGGGCGTGGAAGATCAGATCGTTCCGCGCCCAGCCAACTAGAACCGCCCGCGATCTGCGTTCTCGAGCCGGCCCCATCGCCCGCCGGCGCCGAGAGCCGTCGGTCCCGTCGCGCTCCCCGTCGTGCACGTTCTCCACCACGCACGCCGTCTCGCTCGACGAGCGCGTGTTGCGTTCGCTGCATCGTTCTCGCGCCGTACGTGCACACACACGCGCACGCACGCGCGACGTTCGAAGCCCCAACCTCCGGCTATTCGCGCGCGCGCACGCATCTGATTGGCACGTCAAAGGAGAGCAACCGCCTATCTCTTCCCACCTCTTCTCCCCGCCCTGCGCATCAACCGCTCGCTTGGGAGACGAAAGACTGCTGTGCACTCCGTACCACGCCACCTCTCTATTTCCCCAGCCACGTGAACGTTCGACGAGCGCGTGGACTACCCCGTGAGCGGATGTGGATTTGTCTTCCAGCTGACACGCCCTTGCAGATGAAGATGCAGATCACGAGCATGTCCTGAACCGTTCGCTCGTCATCTCTCGCGGCGGCGGCATCAGCACCGAGACGGATGAGAACGCGTCCGGGGTGCCAGGATGGACTAGCTGAGAACGCAAGCCACGCTAGCAGCCCAGAGAACGCGACAGACAGGTGCTAGCCTGTGCTCGGGTGGGGCCTGCACATGGTCGCCCGGCCGCAACATGCACCACGCGGACAGATCGCGGGGAGACAGCAGGCTTCGATCCATCGAGGCTCAGTGAAACGCGATCTAGCGGTTGCGAAACAACGCCGCTGACGCAGCCCCGGACGTTGGTTCGAAGGCCTGAATTCAGTCTTTCAGAGACCTGGCTTCACACCCTGCGAAAGCGCCCGGCAGCGACCCACGCCAGGACGGATCTGCGCACGCCAGCTGCTGCGCTCTCCGCCATCTTTCGTCGTGGTGGTCGATGGACAGGCTCCGAGCGCGAAAAGCCCCTCCGTGCGATCGCGTCGACGTCGCGCCCGCGCCCGAGGCCAGACGACATTGCAAGGCCCTCTGCCCGTAGGCCCACGAACCTCGTCTCGCGCGGAGAATGGACGCCGGGAGGTGGCTACTTTGACTGGCACTGACTGATGGCGGGCGAGGACATTGAAGCTGTCGTCGGCCCTGGACGGCGCATCGATCGTCAATAACTTCCCCGCCCTCGCTCCCCGCCCCGGCCCCGCGCCCGCCCGTGGGGCAGACTCTCCGAGACTGTGCGGCGTGCACAGCGATGCGCTCGACCGGACTTCGAAGTTCGCAGGGCCGAGGCCACAGTTCCCACGCTAGGACGAGTATGACCGCGGAGATGTCTCCATCTGATCCTTCTCTCGTCGTCATTGCCACAGCCACAGACGTGTCCCTTCGACGTCGCGCCCACGTGACCGGTCCGATCTTCCGACCCAAATGTCTTCGCCCTATGTACTTACACCCATCCACCGCGGGCCTAGGCCTTGACCGTGAACATTTGAACCACCCCGGCGCTCGTCCACAGAGTGGGCCCAACGTCTTCCAAACCTTTGTTGGTCCTCAGCGTGGACGGCCACGCCTAGCTGGGTTACCAAAACGCACATAAGGGTGACAAAAATAAAGGGAACTCGAGCGCGGTTTCGTGGACGGACTTCTAACGCATTGCGCGGCATGGGTACATGTTCTATTTGCTGGGAGATTCCTCTATATCGTAGCACGCTCCTATTCAACTTCTCTGGTATACTCCTTCAAGCCTTCGCGAGCAGCGAGCGCCCCGTCATCTCTGCAAGACCAGGTTAGTAAGCAGCCAGCAACCAACGGGTACCCACGCACCTTCCGGCTTCGGGAGCCCCATGATATCCAGCACCGTCGCGCGACGTCGCACAGAGCGCCCTCCTCCTCTTCCCCGTCCTTCTTATCTTCCGCGAACGACAGCACCTTCGGGTCCCCCGTCATGATGAACGGCACCGGGTTCGTCGTGTGCGCCGTGTGAGGTGCGCCCGTCTCCGGGTTCACCATCTGCTCCGCGTTCCCGTGGTCGGCGGTGACGAGAAGGATGTAGCCCGCCTCCTCGCACGCCTTGTACACGATCCCCACCGCCTCGTCCGTGAAGCCGATCGCCTCCACCGCCGCGTCGTACACACCCGTGTGGCCGACCATGTCCGGGGGTGCGAAGTTGCACATCACGAACTCGTGCGTGCCCGCCTTGACGACCTCGGCGACCTTCTCCGCCACGCTCTTGACAGACATCTTGGGCTCCTTGTCGTACGTCGCGACCTTGGGCGATGGGATCATGTGCCGTTCCTCGTCCTCGAACTGCTTCTCGACCCCGCCGTTGAAGAAGAACGTCACGTGGGCGTACTTCTCTGTCTCTGTAGACCGAGGAGTTAGTGCGGGAGGGGACCGAAATAGCCTTTGCTTACCAGCGAGTGCGCCTGCTTCACGCCTTGCTTCGCCAACCACTCGGCGAGAACGTTGGTCATCGCCTGAGGAGGGAACGCGACTTTGAACGGGAACTCAGAGTTGTACCGCGACATGGTGGTGATGTGCTGTCACAGTCGCGTCGGCATCGAGAATACGAAGAGAAACAGCGAACTCACGAGGTCTTTGGAATCTCAACCTCCATGGGCTTGTCGGGAGACCAAACACGGACGCGATTTCGCGCATACGGTCCGAGCGGTAGTTGAAGAAGAAGAGGGTGTCGCCGTCTGCGGAAATCGTGTCAATGTGCGCAACGGTGAAAGGTGGACGTGGAAGGACATTGGGGGTGACAGAGAACGCACCTTTAATCCTGCCCGCGTCACCGTTGACGATGATGGGCTTCAAGAATTCGTCCGTCTCATCCTTCGCATACTTCTCCTCGATCGCCTTCACAGGGTCCTCACATACATCGCCCTTGCCCTGGACGAGACCGTCGACCGCGATCTTGATACGCTCCCACCGCTTGTCACGATCCATGGCATAGTACCGGCCCACGATAGTGGCGACGGCACCGAACTTCTCCTTGTCGATGAACGCCAAGAGATCCTTCATGTAGCCGGCAGCGGACCTCGGCGCAGTGTCGCGTCCATCGCCGAAGAAGTGGATGTAGACCTCCTTGAGGCCGACCTCCTTCGCGGCCTCGAGGAGGGCGTAGAGGTGTGTGATGTGGGAGTGGACGCCGCCGTCAGAGATCTGAGTTTGCGCATCGAGAGGGTGAGCGAAGGCGTGGAAAGTGCGTCGCAAGGGAAGACGCACGAGGCCGAGGAGATGGAGACGGCCGTTTCCCTGCTTGGCATGCTCAAAGCTCTCGAGGATGACCTCGTTCTTGTGGAACTGGCGCTTCTTGATGGAGACATCAATGCGGACGATATCCTGCCAGACAATGCGTCCAGCACCGATGTTGAGGTGTCTGCGCGAGCGCGACGAATGAGCGGGGTGCGGGGATACGCGGCGTGGAGAGCGGAAGAGGGTGGATGTATGCGCCGATAGAGGGATGGAGTAGCTTACCCAACTTCGGAGTTGCCCATAAGGCCGTCACTGAGACCGACAGCGAGACCATGGGCGGCGAGCTTGCGGACACTGTGGTCAGCGGCGATGGTGTCCATGTTGGTCGTAGTACCAGCGTCGATGGCGTCGCCTTTCATGCCCTTCTCGGGCGCGATGCCCCAGCCATCGTGGACGCTATGGAATACAGTGAGGACGCGTTGGTCGGAGAGAGAAGAGGACGGACATGAGGCAGACTTTGTTCTTGATGTCGACCATGGCGGAGTGAGCGAAGGAGCGGGCGCGGGCTGGAAGCTCGGACGAGAGCAGGCCTCGTCTTGGCTTCGAAATCGCGCGACGATCGTGCTCAATCTAATCTAATCTTGCCCTCGGCTGTCTGGCATCCGCCGAGTCTCGCTCTCTTCGAGTTCTCCACCACGGCCATCAGTCTCCGCAGGTGCGTCTACGCCCAGCGCAACAAGGGGAGCGTTTCAAGATTTCTCCTCATCGTTCACAATCTTCGCGGAGGAATACCGCGCCTCAGTTCATCCAGTTTCCGTCGCTGCCTCCAACATGACAACCAGTAGTAGTCGCCAAGTAGTCGCAGCCAACTCGCATCCCAGAACTGTCCGTAACGCTTTGTGCTCCCTGACAGCTGCACAAAAAATCTTACTGCAGCCAAAAGACATATCCCAGTGCGCGCTCGAGTATCTTCGCCTGCGAGCCGCAATGTTGAACGCGCTAACACGCCACTGCTTTGTTCTTCCTTAGCGGTTGACAGCCCGGTGCGCCCCCTCTGCCACTCGGCGGAACAACGCACGGACGCTTTCCGCACGATGTGTCACTACCTTATACCATCCCTCTCGTAAACCTCGACTCAAGCCCATGCTTTAAACTCGCCCCGATGTCGGGGTTGCGATCCCCCAATCCCCGTCGGAGTTGAATCTCCTATCCCGCCGCTCCGCTCCGCATCTCTCCTTAACCAGGCTGCCGGTCATGGTAAGTACTCTCTATGGCAACGCTACTCATGAACTAACGCACACATCGTACAGCCCTCTTCTACTTTGAGCGCCACGGTGTCTGCTCTGCGTCTCGCTAGCGAGATCGCAGACCCTATTCCTGTCCCTGGCCTCTCGGTCGCTCTTACTACGGCGCTTAAGATCGCAGAATTGGCCCAGGTGCGCCTATCTCTCACATTTTTACCGCTTCACAACATATGGACACATGTCACAGGACGTGGATAACGCGCGGGACGCATGTCGAACTCTAGCGGAGCATGTCGCTCGCCTAGTGGTCGTCGTGCACGAGCGTCTGGACGCCCAGCGCAAGTCCTCAGAGCTTCACTACGACTCCGAACACATAGAGACGCTTTTGATGTAAGCCATGCGTCTCCGATTTTGAATCGTACTCATACTTGACTGTGACAGCGCGCTGACGGAGGTGGAGGGACTCATGAAGCGACGCATGAAGATGGGCATTCTGCGGCGTTTTGTGAAAACTCCCCAGCTCAAGAAGGACGTCTCGGAGGCTCAGACAAAGGTCGATAATGCTTACAACGTCTTCCAGGTAAGCATCCTTTTCCCCTCCATAGGCCGTCTCTCATCCTCGGCGGATTCAGGTGGAATCAGCCATCAACAACTTCCACGAAGTCGCGCTCCTGAGTGTGAGACAGGTCCAGCTCCTTCGGCACGCACAAGATGCGGAACGCACTCAAGAAGCCGTGTTTGCGCGCTTGAGTGACTATGACAGTAAGCTTGACAAGATCATGCAGAAGGCGGGGACGAACCCCAACTACGATGGCGTTGTGAGTGTGGTCTTTCCATACACACCCTCTTGTGCCCTATGGGCGCCCTCCGAGGCCCGAGGACAGACATCGTGCATGCGCTGAACGATGGAATCTGGACGCTCTTCTCGCTTGTTGCTGGTTTATACCAGGGTGGGGGCGATTTGGCCCCGTTAACTGACCCAGTGGTGTATACCATCCTTGATTGAGTGCTGATCATCGTCTCACAGATGCGACTCTACGGACGAGACGAGCTAGAGCTGATCGAAGACCTCGGCCCCGATCCCAAATCTAACGAGGAGCCACATGCAGGATCGTCGGACGATAGCACGACGACATCCCGTTTCGTGGCCAGGGTTCTACAGACGGGGCGTAATGTCACCGTAAGACGGTTTACGAGGCCGGATAACACGTTCAGCAACGCCGTCGGCGTGGCAAAGAAGATCTGGTGGGTTCTGCATTTCATGCGTTCGCCAAATTTCTGTGCTCAATGTCGTCCAGGCACCCCAACATTGTATCTGCCATCGGAT
The DNA here is from genome assembly GCF_022376455.1 of Epithele typhae. NCBI lineage: Eukaryota > Fungi > Basidiomycota > Agaricomycetes > Polyporales > Epitheliaceae > Epithele > Epithele typhae. Next base: position 297,872 of record NW_025954192.1, on the reverse strand, counting down.
ATTCTCGCGAGGACCCTACCAATGCATTCATCGTAGATGCAGGAGCTTGTGCGTGTCCGCCAACCGGACCTCGCACGCCGGGGCAGCAGTGCTGACGACATGTAGACTCACGAACATTCGATGTATTCACGCAATCACTACGAGGCTACGACAAGCAGATGTGGACAAAGAAATTTGTGGGTTCTCGTCTTTGCGTGATGACTCTTTTAGTGACTGATTTCTTCCCCTACTCCGACAGACAAGACAACTTGTCGTAAGGCTGACATATCGCGCTGTAGTGAGCCATTTCTGAGCATCAATATCCACAGTCGGCGTTGGTCTATTTGAAGGGCTTTAGCGCATCGCTCCAATGGACGCCAGACGAAGATGTGAGTCTACTTTGGGGCGCTCTCGCTCCTTGCTTGACCAGCCTGACCACCTTTTCAGATGCGTCCAATTAACGCAGACAAGGACCTCATGATTGTCCACTCTGGGGAAATGTACAGCTTCTCCTGGATGTATGCGCGTACGACTACACTCAGCTCCCAAACGCTTTGATTCACGACGAAGGGGTGCGAGCAATTTTTCCCTCTGCTTCTTTCAGAGTGGCACTCATGCTTATCCAGATGGTCGAGCTACACGAGTCTGGCCGCGCTACGATCCTGGGTACGCACCCCTCTCTTGTGAACAACAATTCGCCCGAGCTCATTCTCCATAGCGTCGCAAGGTTCACCTTCAGTCGCAACCCCAGCTGCGCAACCCAAATCCTACTCCGCGCTTGCGGAAGAATGGCGCTCCCTCGCGCTCATCGCCGACTACGACAGGGACATCTTCCTCTGGTGGCGCAATCGGGGTTTCCAGCTCCTGGGCAGTGCTTCTCAGTCTCGGAGCAAGGTATATTGAAGGTCTGGCTTCGAAGAGCTTAGAACCCAAATCGGTCTCACGGCGCACGTCAAGGGCCGCGTGTGGTCCACAACATGTCGATCTCGAATCCGATCTTCATCGTCGACCCGCCCGCAGAGGTAGCTTCCTCGAAATCCAGCGCAAGCGTGGCCCCCGCGCCAGTCGTGGAGCACGAATTGGTCATGAGATCGATGCATTCGTACATGAGCAGAAACCCGCGCCGGATGTGTGATGTACCCGTGCGCCTGCGAAAGTAAGCCCACAGTCTGTTTTGGCGGACAGTGACGCTAACGGTTCCGTCAGGTATACCGTGACCGACATGGCCCCCGACTGGGCCCTCAAAACGACCACCACGATGCGCGAGCGTGGCGGGCGGGCCTGCCACGACTGGCTCATGCACCACGCTCCCGACTACTGCCTGACTCCCGAAGATCTGAGCGACCTCGCGATCTGTGCGTCCTCCCCGCGCTCTGCACACTCCACCGCCACCTCTGACCACGCACCCTCCCAGGCCACTCGCTCACCTTCCACACCCGCACCGCGCTCGTGCGCTCGCAGTTCGGCGTGCCCGGCGCGGACACCGCACCGCGCACGCTCTACTTCTACGAGCGCGTGCACGACAACCCACGAAGAGCCTCGACCTCTCCCTGCACTGGCCGTGGGGTTCTGGTCGACGGACCCGGACGACGTCTGGAAGGTGAGCGAGATCGGGCCGGCCAGCAACGTGCACTTCGGGTACCACCCCGGCGTCGGCCGCGGCGTGCTCTTCTACGGGGGCGAGACGCACCGCGACGGCGTCTTCCGCTGGAAGCAGATGCTCGGGCTGAACACGTTCTGATCGAAGTCCGGTGCGTGCGTGCGTCCCTCTCGTGGTGCGAGCGAAAGCTGACTTGTAACGCGGACAGCGTGCAAATACACGCGTTCGGGTTCACCCCGGACGAGTGTCTGGTGCTGCGCGAGATGGCCGCGTGTGCGACAGAGGCCGAGCGCGCGGAATGTCGGTTCGACGAAGACCCCGACGACGATGCGGACGACTGTGCGATGGTGGAGGAGGACGAGCGGTGTGACTCGGACACGGAGTCGACTGCGTCGGGCGAGAGCGGTGTGGAGAGCGGCACGGACACGGACACGGACACGGACACGGACGACGACCCGTAGCTTCTTTCATTCTCATGGTATATCTCAATGCTATCTCATCTCAAAGTCTGAGACCGCTCCTCACTGTGCACATGTCGTGCAAAGCATGCGCTCATACATTCACGCGAAAGTGGTACAGGCAAACTGCCACGTAAGCTGGTCAGACAGTGTTTTCAACACCTGCCATGCTTGATTGGAAGCATGGGTGCCCAAAACCTTTGGGTCCTCTCGCTATCCTTCGACCGGTCCGTCGTACTTGATCTCCATCGGTAGTGTTTGCAGGGTAAGAGCGCAGCGCATCGGCGGCAGGTTGTCGAGGTTGTTTCGCACTCACATCAATTCCTCTTGTTCCGGTATGTTGTCTCGACGATTGTGCGAGTCTAGAAAGGGCCCGGTACAGCGATAATGAGCGCGACCTTCTGTTTTCTCGGACGTACGTGCGAAGCTAGTGTGGAGAGCACAGAGTGGAACACTCCGACTTCAAAAGTATGTGAGACGAAGGGGTGAGCTGTACAACCGCCTAGGCTGGTTGTGGTTGTGGTCGCAGTGGTTCAGCATGCGCCCCCGCGCTGTTGCAAGCCGCGTGGATTGCATTGATGGACTTTGCAGTAGTGAGGTCTCGTTTGGAGTCCGTTCCGCGCCCGCTAACCACCCTGTTTACAGCACGAGCAAGACACGAACAGGCAGTCACTTCGGTGACGGTGAGCACCATGCCGCGCATCAATCGCGAGGTTTGTCGTATCGCTTGTGCTGTATTCCGATCGGCGATGGCGCTGGGATCCCGCGCGTGGAGTTCAAGCGCGGGAGGCTGGCAGGCGAATGAAGGGCGCCGCATCAACCTCCACGCGCGCGGGTACGGGCGCTCCCGGACCCCGCCAGCACGCGACTCCGGGCGACTCCTCACAAGATCTGAGTCCGAATCCCGATGGCGCCGACATCCCTGTCGGCTTTGGAACCTCGCAAGATTCATCCGGTGCGCATGGCCCGCCAAGTGTTTTCTCCTCGTGCGTCCGCGACGTCGCCGCTGTGGAGCGCACGATGATCGAGGCTATCAAGAAAGTGCCGCCTCCTCCCACTGATCATGCATCATGCACATGCGCGCGGTCCCTCTCGTCTCCAAAAGCTTCCTGAAAATTTTTACATAGACGAGACGGGGGCGGACACGCCAAGCCCTGCAGGTCTCCGCTGCACCCCGCCGAATGCGACGCTTCACTTGGCGCATGCTCGGCCGGAGGCAACAACGAGCACGGGCCATCGCACCGGCGGCCACCCTATTGAACCCCGCGCGGGGCCCACCTCGAAGTCCGGGATCGCTTTTTCAATCTGCCGGCCGTTGTGCGAAAACGGCGGCTGTGAGGTTACGGCGACGGCCCCGATGGTCCGAAATGCCCGACCGCCCAGGGTGCACACTGCACAAGGCGGCCCTGCACGATTTTACGCGGCAGAAGAGCTTGGGCAGCGCTGCTCGAGCATCGAGGACCTCATGTCGTCGTGCCTGCCGTGCTTGCTCGCCGCTCAGCGCTCCGAAGCCAGTCGCTGAGCGGCTGCGTCGCCCACACGGCGCTGTGATCCCAACGTAAGGCGCATGGGAGGTGCGGGGAAGCACCTTTCGATGACGTCGTCTCGGCGGCCGCTTTCGAAGTCGGCCGAGACGTCAGTCGGACGTACTCTCTGCAGTCGGATGGGGCCAAGAGCGAGAACGGATGGAAATGGCCAATAGGGTGGACGGAGAGCTTGAGGGAATTAGTGTAACAGGCGCGGTGGCGAGGGGAGTCTACTACATATGTGAGACCTTAATGTTACGAGACTAATAACTGACACGGTGCGTAATCAGGATAGCGAGGCGACAACTAGTACTACGACGGAGCGAAGCGGATAGTAAAGGGTGGATACGGGGGTAAAACAGAAAACGCGGAGTTCAGCGTGGGAGCAGCTCGACGAGAGTCTCGTTGCGGCGACAGTGGCCAACGTAGGCAAGCACGTACGGCGAGTCGTATGATAGCAAGTGTCCGTCCGTACGTGCACGGCGAATTATAGGGTAAGGTAGACGTGACGGACGACGGCGCCGAGCAGCCGCGGTCCCAAGTACAGTACCAGGGGGGCAGACGCACGGCGAGACGATGAGCTCATCCCACTACTTCCTTCCCTTCTTCCCCCTCTGTCCTCGCGGTCGTCCGCGGACGCGTGACCGCCCTTCTGCCGCCGCGGCGCCCTGCCCGACTCCCACCGGTGCGCCCTCCACGCGCGGGCGCGGACCCGTTGTCGCAGGCGGCCGCGCTGCTTCACATGTGGTCTCCGGGCCCGGGAAAAAAACGTCCCTGCTGCTCCTGCGGCGAGCAGTGCTCGCCGCCCATGGGCAAGTCCCCGCGGCCCTGGAAGCCGCCGCCGTTCATCGGCCCGAAGCGCGAGAAGAACGTGTCCCACTGGCCTGGAAGTGGGGTCCACCGTTAGCGTGCGGCTCATTCTCTGCCGGTGACAGTGTAAAGAAGGGGCGGCGAGAGACACATGGGAGAAGCGAAAACCGAAGAAGGGAACAAGGGCGCGGGGATCTAGGACAATGGTCGACGACGCACCCCAATCGAACATGGCGCCCGGGATGCCCTCGAGGAAATTGACGTCCGCCATTGTGCTCTGCTCGAGCACGTTGCCTTGCAGCGGCTGATCGAGCACATTGATCACCTGCACATTTCCTGGCGGCAACGCAAACTGGTCGTTCAACATCGGGTTCATGTTCGGGAAGCCCAGCTGCGTGAAGTTGACCATCGGTGGCTGTTGGCCCTGCATCGACTGGTTCTGCTGTGGTTGGTGCTGCGTCTGCTGCTGCAGTTGTTGCTGTTGCTGTTGCTTTTGCTGTTGCTGTTGCTGTTGCTGCTGCTGTTGTTGTTGACGTTGCTGCAGGCGCATTGAGCTCTCCCCACCTCCTTGAACACTGCTGCCTTCGGCTTTGATCAGTGTACCCTCGGGCAGCTTGGTGAGCAACTCGCTGTCTTGGACAGGCCCTTTAGCAATGAACACGCCGCCGCCAGGGCGAGTGCTGTCCTTCTGGAAGCTCAGCGCCGACAGCTGTGACTTGCCCTTGACGCCTCCCGTCGGGTTCAGTGCTGGTTGGACACCGAGTACTAGCGGCGCCTGCGTTGCTTCGTACAAGAGCGTGATAATTTCCGCCGTCTGCGAGACACGTCAGTCAGGCTCTTGCGAAAGATACAGACCGGCTCACCTTCCGTCGGGAGGACATGTGCTCTGGCGAGTGTGCTGCCTCCCACCTGCGGATACAGTCTCGGAGCTTCTTGAGCTTGACTTGAGCTTCCGGATCTTGTCGGCGAGCGTAGGTGTGATACTGCGATGCGCTGGGTCAGTACATGCTCGTGTCGGCCGCCCAACGAGAGTAATAACGCACCTGCACCAGCGCACAACTTGTCGCGCAGTAGGCGACCAACATCCAGACGTCGTACATGGTCTCGTGCGCGTCGAGCCAGTCAATCGCATCGCTCGTCATCTGCACGAGTCCGGTCCATTTCCCGACGGTGAGTGAGAACTTGAGGTGCTCAGGACAGGAGTACGAGATGCGCATGAACACACGCCAGAACATCATGTTCACCGTTGTGTAGAACATGTACAACAGTCCTGGATGGGTGTACGTCGGTCAGTGTCTGCGAAACCAGCGTGGTATGATAGTTGACCCTCCGGTCGGCATCACAGCTTGTCCGGCTGGTGGAGAGGAGGGGATAAAGTGTCACTAGCGGCAAGGCCCGGTGTGAACGGCGACCGACAGCGTCCCTCGCCCCCTCGCTGCATTGTGCCGACGAACCCACCGGCCATTTCGCACAGAAGAACAGAACGTACCAGCGATCTTGGGAGTCTCAGGACCACGGTACTGCAGCTCCGGCGGCAGATGCTCTTTCCATGCTTCGAGGTCGGCCAAAAGAGCGTACAGCTCCTCGTCGTTGGTTGAGTTCAGTCCCGCAGGTCTGCCGGCCGAGGATCAAGTCGATCGTCAGAATTGTCGGTCAGACACACACTTCGCTGCCATGGCGGCTGGCGGAGCCGGAGCAAGGGGTGCGGACTCACGTATAAATGGTCTTCTGGACACGACCGAGGAGGACACTCAACCGGACCAGTTCGTCCAGGTACAAGTCGTTCGGGTCGCCCGAGGATGGCAGCCGCGCGTCGCAGTCGCGAATGTCGATCATGTGCGGGTGCCCGAACGTCAGGCTGATCCTACGCACAACCCAACAGGTAAGTCGTGGTCTTAAAAGTCGCCCCCGTCTGCCCGTAGAGGACAGGAGGCAAGGCGAGGGCGCAGACAGACGGAGGACATACCACCGGTCGCTGATCACGCAAACACCCCACAGCCTTCTGCGCATCTCAATGTTCAATTTCACGGACTCGGCTCTATGCAGGCCCAAGTCTTGTGCCTGGAGGGAGCCGGAGCGCATGCAATAAATCACCATGTAAGCAAGACTGTTCAACCAACAAAACCAATGAATCGCCCACCATTCGGATCGCACAGCCGAGCCGTACCCACAGCGCCGATAAAGCGTTGGGCACGTACTGTGAGTGACAGTCGCCGACCATCGCAAGGATGAGCAGCGACTGGACATTTACAATTGACGCCGTGGAGAGAACGTCCTCGGCCTTGATCAGACTGTTCACAGTGTATCGTATGGACTCGAACACCTGCTGCGACACGTCTCGTCGTGTGGCCGCGACAAGGCATATTGAGTACAAGAGAATCGGAGGTGGAGGGTTGTTTTCGATGAACTCTTCTCGGGTGACGACAGGAAGCATAGGCGCGACATCGGCAAAGTAGGAGTTAACCAGCCGCTCGACCACGTCGCGTTCTATCCGCAGGTCGATCGGTTTTGGTAGCGCCAGTTGAAGCTCGCCCTGCTCGGGCTCATGCACCCTGATGACGCCGTCCCCGTCCGCACTCAGGTCCCATGAGTGATGATATCGCAGGTCGTACGCTTCGTACGTCCGCGATGAGACCAATGGGTGGGAGTGTAGCATGTGCGCAGCAGAAGTCGGGCCTGCCAAGCGTCAGCCACCCAATCAACCGCCAGAGCTCAAAGGCTGCACTCACCGAATACTCGGATGTCCCCGGTCTTTGGGTGGTCGGCCTGAGGAGAGGAGGTGCTCCGCTCGTCCTTTTCTCTCTCAGCCGCCGCCGCCGTTTCCTCTTCGATTTTCTTCTTCTTGAACCGCGTCTCCGTGATGGGGAGGAAGAAGGTGCATTCAAAGGAATATTGCTTACAATGCTGGCATACCGGGGGATCAGCATCCACCAGGATGTCGCATCTGAGAGCGGGGTTATACCCAAGTCAGCCGGTCCCCACGTCAAGGTCGGAGGAGAGTGAGAGAGGAAGAGAGAGGGGAATTGGCGGTGTGGGGTCAAGGAGGGTAGGGAGGTGTAGATGTATGCGGGATGAATACGCGCAGGTGCGAGGAGAAAGGCCGGGAAACGTACCTAATTTTCCTGGAGCGACAGCTATCGCACGCGCGCTGGGTCTTTGTGCGCTTCTTGCTTTCTGCGATTGCGGCGGCGGAGGGCTGGGTGCCGTGCTGGACGTCCGCGCCTGAATCTGCACCTTCTTCGTCAGACGCTTTGCTGTTAACACCGTCGGGGGCGTACTTCCTTTTCCGTTTGCCAGTGGAGGGCGCGGGCGCAGCGGACGCGCTTTGGCTGGACTCGGGGTGGCCGCCGGGCGCTTGGTACACCATCATCCCGGGGGGATAGTGTGCGTAGGGGGCGTAGCCGTAGGGCTGGTGAGGGACAGCGTAGGGATACTGGGGGTGCGCTGGGACGTTCGGAGTGACATTAGCACTCTGGCCATTCGCTGGGGAGCCGGTGGTGGGGGGCTGGTGGAAAGGGGACGGGGAGGAGGGATATGGGCTACCATTGATGGGGTACGACGGGTTGCTCATCGGGGCGGAGTAGCTGGCGGGGGCCGGAGTGGAGGAAGACGGGCCAGGGTAGGGCTGGAGGTGAGCGGTGTAGCGAGCAGAGGACTGCTGCAGAGGCTGATCGCGTACGTTTGAGATGCGCGAAGCTTTAGGGAAGGGAGGCACGTAACAGGAGCCAGTTAGTTCGGAGGCGCCATCTGATTAGAAAACAGGGTGACGCACTGCGGGAGTCGGACGCCGGGGGCGGGGACTGTGTGCTCGGGGACGGGGGGTGGTGCGCCGCACCCGGGGGCGGTTGGGGGTCGAGCGGCGGCTTGGGGGCGGGGCCGGACTTGGGCTTGCGCTGCCGGGGGGTCTTGGACGGCGCGGGAGCGGACTTGCGGGAGGAGGGGGTGGGAACCGCGGAGGGCTGAGCGTTCGCTCGGGGCGGGTTTTGGTCCATTCTTCCGGGGGTGGCGAGAGGACGAGGAGTGATATTACGCTCTCTGCGTGCAGCTGCCGTCTGGCGCCCCGAACTTGGCACTCGCGCGATGCAGGCGCCGGGAGCGGGCGAACGCGTGCTGCTCGCCGGCCTCTTTGTCCTCCGCGCGTCCGCGGGCGTCGGGGGTGGCGTGGGCGGGCTGGGGACGGCGCGCGCGGCGGGGGTTCCTGTCTGTCCGCTAGCCGCGGTGAGGGAGGTGGACGAGGACGGACGGTGCCCAAAAGCGCGCCCCGCCCCGCTCTCCCCGTGCCGACGTGCCGAATTCAATCTCCGCACTGGGTGCCACCGCCACATGCGGAATGCCCCCCAAGCGCCCTCGGCCCGGCCCCCGCTCCTCCGCCGCCAGACCTCCCGCCTCCTCGCGAGCTTCCGGGAGATGCGCTCGTCGTCGCCCGTTGACGATGCGCGTCCCGACACGCTGCATACCGCGCCCCTGCGCGCGGCGGGACGCTTGCGGGTTGCTTGCGGGGGCCGCTGTGGCGAGGGCGGAGAGGCGCGTCAGGCAGAAAGTGCTTGCGTCACCGTCGCGTGTGGGTTCCCGATCGCCTCGCAGCGCGCCTTCCGCGCTCGTCCATCCCCACCGCCCTGGCGCAGCTGCCAGAGGCCAAGCCCGCCTGGGTCACAGTCCAAGTCCGGGACCATGCTGCACGTCGCCCCAGCCGCTGTCGGGGTTTGTGCTCTTCTCAGCACCCCAGATCTGTCCGTTCTCACCGCATTGCCCTGGTTCACACCCTTGTTCCGAGTGCGAGCATCGTTCGTGATCGTGCCTTGTCTACGTCAGACGTGTCCCAATTCTTCGCACTCTAATAATTCCCCGCCTCCTCCACCATCCACCTACCGAATTCACCCGCTCGTCGGGCCCCGTCATCGCACTGCCTCTGCATATCGCTGTCCGCCTTCAAGGTGTATGTCACATTCAAAAACGCAGCTCGCACAGTTTCCCTGCAGTGAATAAACAGTCTGGGGCCTAGAACTCAACCAGAAATACGAGCGCACAAAATACGAACACAACCACCTTACCAGCCACGCTTGTCCGAGCACACGCAAACGATGCCAACCGCGCGTCCCTGACGCCTACCGTCCCATCATCATTCACCCTTCCCACGACCCGCGCCATGCTCAACATCTTCCGGCCACGGGTCTTCGTGCGGCAGCAACCCCGGATTCACTTGTCGCTTGTCCTCAGCCGCCACCGCGCTGAAGTCGATCCACGAGTAGCCCGTCGGTCGGCAGAGCATGTACACCACGTTTCTCCGCCAGTTCCCGTGCGAGAAGGGATTCGGGGGTGCCGGCCCCGGCACCAGCGACTTGTGCGCTTGGTTTCGAATCTGGTGTCGCCACGAGGCGGAACAAACACGTCAGAAAACGGAAGAAGAGGTCAGGCGTCACCAAAGGGCCTTAGCATCCGTAGGAATCACCACCGATCTAGCCAGAACCCGCGACCCGACTGATCGCCGGCGGCACCACACGAGACCAGGGGGGGGGGGGGTGCAATGCATCGGAGCGCTGGCGAACACGTACCTGTTCTATAGTTGTGACGTTGAGCAGAAGCAGCTACCCGATCGCAATTGTCGTTAGTCCGAACACGTCGCCGCTCTGAGGGTCAATCAAACTCACCCTGAGGTGGTACGACAGCAGCGCCAAGAGAGGCCAGATGACGAGAATGGAGACTATGAATGTGACGGAGCTACCGATGCCTTGAGGTGTCGAGATAGCACTGTGGAAGCTCATATGGAACTTCGAGGTGAGCAGGAACAGGTGAATTGCCGTGGTGCAGATCATAAGGATCAGTGTCATCACCTGGAAGATGGAGGAGCTGTCAGATTACATGGGGCACGAACGAGAGAGATACCACGCGGTTGACCGTGGTGGTACTTACAGTGGAAAAGAGGAACGTGAAAAACAGAGTGTAGTTACGGCGGCCGATGCAGTTGTTGACCCACTGGCAGTGATGATCACAGCCGTCTACACAGTTGTCACACTGGTGATACCAGGGAGAGAACGAGAAGGAAGGTAAGCAACAGGAGACACGTGCGGGTGGTTAAGGACGCACCATTTTGCAATGGCTCGATCGAGGCGGGCGGTAGGTCATGCAGGTCGGGCAGTACTTGGTGCGTACACTATGTTATGGTATAGTCAGCCAGTGCCTGGGCGCTAGAGAGAGGGTACATACATGCCGGCACGAACTTTGAGATCTCGGGGAAGAGGAACACGGAGAGAGCCTTCGGAGGACGAGGTAGCCGGATATGGGGGGTCTGGATCCAGATTGCGCGGAAGTATTCCCGGATCTCGGAAAGCCTGCAAGTAGACACCGAGAGGGATTAGTGACCGGCGGGAAAGCTCTCCGCAGCAGTAGCCTATTGGGCCCCGCACTGCCACCCTCCCGGCGACGCCGGAACGTGGCCGAGACGAAGGTCCAGACAGGCACTCCTGCGCCGACCCGGGAGCGACCATGCGGGACGAAGAAACGAGCCGAGCACTCACTGTAGCCAGCATGCTCGAAATCGTGAGTAGGCACATGTACGCGCCCACCGCGGCCACTGCCGGGCTTTCGTTCGTCCACCACCACACGCACGTCGTCCCGAAGTACACGCCTGCGACGATCACCAGCAGCGTGAACGAGCCGATGAACGCCCAGGGCGAGTCCCCTCCTGTGAGCACCCGACCTCCAAGGAAGAAGCGGTTCCGCGAAGGATGGAGCTGGTAATTGCGTATCGGCTTTCCCGTCTTCGGATTCAGGACTGGAGTGGCGCAAAGTGGTGGGTTCATGTGTGCCGGGGCCGTTGCCATGAACGACGCCTGCGCTAGCGACATTGTAGAACCTTGAAGGGGCGACAGGTTGTGCTTCTGATGACCCGGCGACGTCGGAGAGCGGTCCGCGTTCATACCGCCCATGCCTCCGACGTTCAGCTCGAACGTTATTGGTGATGTGTTGCCCGAGCGTGCTTGAATGGGCGAGAATCCGCTGCTTGGGCCGGCATTGACGGGCGTTGTAGGCGACCGTTCAAAGTTGAACCCTTTCTTGAAGAGTTTCTCGAAGCTCCCGCGCATTCGTGCACCCGCACTGACGTTTGAGTCGCTGCGACCATAGGGACTCGAAGTATTCGTGACGATGTTCGGGAGCGCGGTCGAGCCCGACTTGTGGGGGTTGGTGATGGGGAGGAGGGGCTCACGACTGAACTTGTTCGTCGACAGGGACGGGCTGAGCTTCACGTCCTCTACCGAATGATCCACACTGTCCGACGCCTCCGAGATCCGGTCTTCCTTCTGCTGCGAGGGCGACGATGCAATTTGCGACAGGCGCATGACGTCGACCGAACCTCTTGCCGACGAGTACGAACCGGCGGTCGACGGGCGGGCTGTGGGCGGGGTAACAGACAGAGGAGGGTAGTGGGGGCGTGAAGGGTTGAAGAACGAAGCAGAGGGCAAGACTCCGCCTACATGCGTGCCCACAGAGGTCGGACGGGGCTGATGGATGGGGAGGACCATGGAAGGAATAATGGGCACCTCGTTTGCATGATGACTCGCATTCACTGTGGCCCGCGAGCGCGACGACATTAGCGACCCCGACCTGGTGTGCACCTGCTTTGAGGTTGGGGTCGCGACAGGTGAGTTTCCTCTTGAAGGCCTCCCGGAGGACGCGGGCAGGGAGGTGTTGATGCCAGGAAGTCGGGGAGCATTATTGGAGGAAGGAGAGAACGGAAGTTTGGCGACAGTCCTTGACGAGGGAGTGGGGGGTAATGAGTGTGGTGTCGCCATAGTGTTTCCAGCTTAAGCTCGACGGAGAATATACAGGGATATGGTATTCGTCGATGGGTGGGTGGGAAGCTGAGAGGGGGTGGGTGGTCGGGGAATCTGCTGAGCACCTACGTGCGGCGAGGAGCAATAAAGCTAAGCCTGCAGTCCAGCCGTGGATATATCAGAGCATACGGTTGGTTGGGAGCCTGCAAACCGTGCTCTCTCGGAGAGTGAAGGGGGAGGATGCGTATGCACGCAGGCCTCAAGCGCTCCGTGCCCAATCAGCAGCTACCGGATCACTCCAGTTCACTTCCAGTTCATCTCCGCTGCGGCTCCGACCACAGGCAGTTCTCGCGTGCCCCTTCACATTAACCCTCCTCCCGGTACGGGCGTGGCCAGCTATTATGATACAACCCATCGCGGAGTAGCAGAGGGTACCCAAGCACGTACAGGTGTCTACACAGTCCCAACACTATCAGCACAGTTCAAGAAAATGTCCGTCAACTCCCGAGCCACAATAGTCTCTTCACGCCGTACTCCATCTTTGCATAAACGCTCGTCATCCGTTGCGCATCTGCCAAACTAGGTTGCGGACCACGGTTAGCCTCGCGCGCATCTCGCGGCACGCCTGTTGTCGGACTCACCTCACGACATCCGCTTCCTCCAACAAGCCTTGGTGCTCGTTCCCCAAGTCTTTACACGCCTGTTGAATGGCGTTCACAATGAGGTCCACCGCCTCCTTGCAATTCTGAGCAGTCGTGTAGTCGTCCTGGGATTGAATGAAGCTTCCCGTCTCGCGTCGGGCACGTGCCGGGTCCACAGGCAGTGCCTTGAACGCGGCGAAGATAGTCTCCTGCCCTGCGGTCGGGCCTGCAGTTTCCGCCAACACGCGAGATAAAGCCATGGGAAGGGTCGGCCTCCGCGGCAACGCGATTGAGAAACGACTGCCGGTCTTGCGTGGGGGTGGAGATGGCGGTGTATTTGCAAAATCGAGGCTGTTCCGGATCGAATAACTCGCGACGCGGGTGTCCTGTCGGTCGGAGTTGTTCCACGTCACAACGAATCCAGCGTTCTGCAACGGATCACGGCTCGCCTCCTCGAGGGGCGAGAGGATATAAACCCCTATGCATACGCATTAGTACCAAGACATAGGCAGTGTGACTGCGCTCACCTTTGGTGATACCCACTATTTCACCAAGGGGAACGCGGGTATAGATCTTCACCTTCTCCAGGGTATAGTCATAGCTCTGATACACGCGTCAGCGTTCATGTAACCATGAGGCAATGCATGCACACTCACAATAATGTATAGTGCTTTGACGCTCTGCCACCAACCATTAGAGAGGCGTCGGGCGCGTGTCTCAGTTGGACACATACCAGCAGAAGAACCTTCTCCTCAAATTTGTCTCCCACTTTTGCGTTCAGTTGCTCGGGCGCAAAAAGCGTCCACCCGGACAACAAGCGTTCTCCTTCAGAAAGCACGCGTGAGACGCACGTGGCGATGGCGTCTGCGCGAATCTTGGATATCCGGATGAGATCTCGCGGGTCGGTGGACTGCAGCTTATTGAGGAACTCGGAGAAAACGGAAGTAGTCCGCGTTCCGAGCATGAAGTCAATGACCGCTTGGCTGAACCAGTCAGCGAATGTCGACGTGTACATTCTAGCCACAGGCAAAGCATCAGCACATGGTCATTCCGATGTGAAAATTAGACCCACCGTGCCAGAGAGTTCACCCCATCGTTGAGCATTCCGGCCAAGTCGCGCTTGCCCGTTCTGCACAGTGGTGAAACATCAGCCGCAGCTCGCAGCAGAGCAATGAAACCTTCCACCTGGTGAAATCACCCTAGAGGTGGATGAAAGCGAGGTCAGTGATGCAATAATCAGCGCAACGCCGCAGCAGCTCGCCTTGAGAGCCGATGTTCCCGCACTATGGGGGAGGGTCAGTGTGAGACTATTGTGCAACTGGGATCACTTACTAGGCACGACTGATAGCATCGCCATTGTTTGCCCACACTGAATGGGAAAGAAACACAACCTAAGTGATATTTTGTGCGTGCCAATGCGCAGCACCACGAACCATCATTGAAGACAACGTCCATTTCCGTGCGACGGCCATCCTCCTGATTGAGGAGAGCCACTGCGCCGAGTTGCCTGTTCAATACATGCCGTGCAAAAGCAGACTGCGGAATCAACGTGCTCAGCGAGTGTTCGTAAACCAATGCTCAACCACACTCACCTCAACGACATTAGTTCGATCCAGACAGTCGATACAATTGACGCGGAAGACGCCTTTCTGTTGTGACATGATACGGTCACTGGAGATCCAGAAATACCTGACTTATGTCATTAGTAGGGAAGCAAAATAAAGGCATGGTGGGGTGATGCGCACCCTTGGCTCTCGAATGTTCTCTCGAGTTTGTCAATAAGATTGGAGATGTTCTCATATCTGATGTGGCGGGTTCAGTGACTACGCGCATTCGCAGAAATGCAGCGGTTGGCTCACTTCATCCCTCGAGTCTCAGCGTGGAAGTCGTACGCATGATACCTGGTTATTGATCAACATCATGGCGAGGTGACTTCGTTCTGATTGCGCACCGAACATCCTCCGATGCTAGTTCAGACACGTAATCGCCGAATGCGTTGGTTACCTGGCCTTCTTTCCCGTGCAGCTCAGCCAAGTTGACGATTGTCTACGGCTAGTGTCAGGCAGTAAAGCATGAGGATACAAAACTTCCTGACCAGGGGACCATATGCGGCAGTAACTCGCGATAGATGTCGTGATATTGCACGCGAGTTCTGATCGTGCGTGCGATCGGGATCCAATTGAGGCGCTGGTTTCAAACCTGCTCCTTGCTGATTCCAGTACAACGGGACTACAAAAGCAGTCGTCAAATCGCAAGACCAAAAGGACCTCAACGCCTTTACTTACTTGAACCCCTAACCTGGACATGGGCAAAGACATTTGCGAAACCTTCTCGCTACAAAGAAGAGGATGAGTATGCAGGTGCAACCCAGATTGTTGAGTAAACATACCTCCACCCTCATAATGGTTTCAGTCTCAACAAAGTTGGCTACGTTTGAGTCATCGTCGATACCTCGACGTTGATACCTGAGCCCTGCACGGTCCCTTGAGCGACGCGAGATTACAACATACTCCACGGCTACGCTGTCCCCCTCCTCATCCGCGACGGGTTCTCTCTCAATCTGGAACGATGAGACTTGGAAGAATCCTTGCATGATAGGCATTACGTATGAATGAAGCTACGGAACGGTCACCACAGGATAACGAAGATGATGAGTAGACAGACTTACTCCGGCGTCAATGAGAGGTTTCGACAACCACTCATTCCACCAGAACCGGCGGTCGACTCGTCGCCAGAGTGGTAGCGCAGCGGATGGTTCTACGAGTACGTCGACCTTCTCAGTCGCCGGGCCCAGTCGCTGAGACTCGTCTAGGGCGTCCAATTTATCTAGCAACACAGTCTTCGACTTCGCAGCGGAAACGAGTTCGTGTTTGTGTTGCAAAGAGCGGGTCATGTCTGTCACAGCAGTTGAGATGCGGCGTAATGGCGTGATAGTGCAGGGGGCTTACCAAATGTGTAGGTGAAGTACATCCCACCCCGCGAAAACTCCCGCACACATTCCCGCACGATCTTCTCTTCGAGCTCGGAATGCCTTTGCTCTGCGGTGTCTGGTGCGGGTGCGGATGCCGCGATGATACTTTCAATCACTTCCTCGGGTTCCTTCGAAGGGTCTTTGATGATTGAAGGCGCATTCACGGGATCTACCTCTTCGGTCCCAGGCTGTTCCATCAACACATGGTCGATAGAATTATGCTTGGAATTCCTCCGGGACGCCAGAGACCAGAAGGACAACCGGTTAGCCAACGTCTTCACCACAGTTTCACTGTTCGTAGAGACGATGGACGATGGCGTCGAAGCTGTCGACGAGGATGGCGAAGGCGGCCTGTCGCCGTCTGCCAAGTCGAAGGTCTGCTCGGGCCGTGGCGAGACCATCTTAATGTCTAATTCCTCGGCAAATTTGACGCGAGGGGACGCTCGTCCATCCGAAGCGGTGACCCCAGTAGCTTCGCCATCCAAGTCCTCCTCTTGCGGGACCTCGGGAGGCAGAAGGGAGGTACGCCGATCAACCTTGTTACGGGCGACCAAAGCGGCCAGGACCGCCTGCGCACGTTCTTCCTCGAGCGGGATGGCGGTCACGCCCTTCACGCCGTACACGGTGTGCCTCGGGTCGAAGACTGCGCCCAGCATGAACATTCAGAGGATCTGCCCGCAGGTTGGGCGGGCACTCACAGTCACCTATCGGGGTCCGCGACGAGACCACGAGGAGATAGGACGCTGTGCGTGTGTTACTACATGCACGCACGGAACACAGGACGGGCGAATAGCTACCAGAATAGAGTTCGAGGAACCCGACGATGCCATACACGACCGCACTCTCGTCCCACTGTGCGCCCGGAACCTTCGAGGCAAGCGTTTGCACTTTGCCGCCCTTGCCCCAGTCGATCTTCACCTCCGTCTCCTCCTCCTCGCTCTGTGGCCGGCCAGGATGCCGCGGGCGCATGAGCAGGCCCTCGGGGGTGGCCAACAACGAAATGTGCTCATAAGGACATGGGTGCGGGACTGGGGGAAGGATGTCCTTCGGTTGGAGGCCGACATGGTGGGCCGCAGGATTTGCGGGCGCGGGTGAGGCGTCCGGAGCGGAATTTGCAGCCGCGGGCTTGGGGACGAATGGTCGCGTGAAGAGACGCTTCATGTCCGAAGGCAATAGATCGAGCTAAAGCAGGGGCCAGAGTGCATATGTCCAGCTGAGAGCAAGGGAGGGCGGGAATGGGCAGGCAGCTGGAGGGAGACCACGAGCAAAGTGGGCAGCTCCGGTGGCGGAGCGAAAGACCGGCATGACATCAGATCGCCAGATCGGGCCTGACTAGGACTAGCGACTAGTTGGACCTCCCCCGATCTAAACACGTCTCGGTCGCGACTCGCTACAGTCGCCCAGCACTCCTCCCAGTCCGACAGGCCCGCCGTCGATCACATGCAACGTTATCACTACTCGTACACGCCGCAGGAGGGGGTCGAAAGCTATTGCAACAAAATACAGTACATCCCGATCACATTCATCTCTACGTGCGAGTGCGAGTGCCGACCCGAACATCGTACCCGTATCCACCACCCTGCGCACCCGGAACATCACCCGGGCCGTTGTAGTGCAGTTCCGACACGTCGTAGTTGCCTGACCCATCGGAGTCAGCCGGCTGCCCGAGGGATCACATGTAGACGTGGAAAACGTACCGATGAACTGCCACCCGTTCTCCTTCACGTGGTACAAGTTCACTGTGTTACCTGAGAAAGCATCTCGGTGGCCAGCAGCGTAGATGCTGCGCCTGCCGAGCTCTTGTGCCTCCTCATCCGTCAGATCCCACCGGTAGCCCTGATCGAGCACACCGTACGCGAACGTGCTTCCGGAACCAACGGAGAAGAGGTCACCCTTCAGCCGTGTGCCGTCGGAGTCGACATAGAAGATAGCCGGGCCCTGCAAGAATTGTCAGTCAACCTTAACGACCACAGTCAGTGGACTGAAACACACCGTCTTGTCCCATCCACAGATCATCGTTCCCTGAGGATCCATTTCAATAATGTATTCGAAGCCATGCTGCACTGACACGACATACCATGCTGAGGCCCATGCCCTTGTAACCGTATACGAGATTGCTCAAGTACTTGCTCGCCGCGGCGACGGAGATGCGCTCCCGGTTCCGCAATTCATGTAGCCTGCATTGGATGCCCAGGTACGTCTCCCAGTACTGGCAATCGGCTAGGTAACTCTCCGCATAAATGCAATGTAACTCGATCGGAGACGCGTATGCTTACCTGCGCCACCGGCCATGGTACCAAGCAGGTACGGGTTAATCTCAATAACCTTCTTCACGGTCCCAGATGCTATGGGCCGTCTGATAAGAAAACGCATGGACAAATCCAACATATTACTCACCAACATAACTGCCCGCAGTGGCCCGCGAATCGACTGCGACAATGACGCCTCCCTGGAATCGGAACGCGAGTGTGGTGGTACCGTGCTTGATTTTGATGCGACACGACGGGTCCGCGTGGTCATCTGTGTGCAACCTCAGGAAAGAAGTGGGCTGGAAACAGAATATATCAGCCTGTTAAGTACCTACAAAGACAGCGCACAAGTACGCACATCTGCCACGGCCGGAAGTTTAAACATGGGTACGCCCGATGCGAGGTTGCCGAAGCCGCCAGCGGAGCCCCACATCTCGTTCAAGACTTCATCGTCGTCTCCAAAAAGCTCCTTCGCCTTGCGGATGTCTGCCTCTGGCGACGAGGCAGAGTAGCGGGTGAGGAAGGAGTTCATGGTGGGAGGTGAGGTACGCGTATGCACATTGGCGCCAAAGGGCAACGTATGCCTGAAGTCGCTGTCACGTGCGATATCTACGCGCCGCGCGTCCTGTCCCGGTCCGCGCGGCCGCTTTTCACCATGACCCCGTAGTATGCGTTCTTGAGATAAGGCCGTTGTGCTTGCTGAATCGACTCTAGCACACTAACTAGCCTTCGTGGGACACGACATCGCTCGCTACGCAGTGCTAACAACGTGTGCTATTCTAAACTGCAGCCTGAAGAGTCAGTGCAGACGGTAGAAACAAAAATGCGCGTCCAACTACACACGCGATACAACCACCCAGAAGGCATTCCTCAAATATCTCGATTTTCTCACACTTTTATCGCTCAAAAATAAGCATGCAGATAGTGTAGCACGTTGAAGCTATGTTTTGGCTGTTTTAGCAGCTACATATACATGAGAACTAAATCAAACAGAGGCGAAGTGGGCATTTCGGTTCGGGGCGCTAAACGTTCTGTTTGTCATTATTTGCATCGCCGTTCACGCCCTAAGCACTGAATTGCTCGCTGCGCTCGCAATTACGGTTCGCTCTTGTGCGTATATTATGCCGCAGAAAGTGGTACATGACCAGCCTGCAACTGTTCTACAATTTGCATTCCGTACACGGTCTTCGACGGAGCTCCTTGCATTATCTTTGCGCACGGGAACGGGCGATAGTTCGATGTCCCATTCGATACGTCTTTGCGGCCGAACGACCTCGCGCAAGGACCGCTTGCTCTTGAGGGGAAGCACATTACTGAAGTGGCTTCCGGCAGTAATATCCCGGATCGTCCTTCCAGTTCACTGCGACCTGGCAACGGAAGCCGAGAAGACCCCTTGGATTGATCTTGACGTTCCGTGGCCAACGGAGCCAAAGCCGTGGAATCCACTACATACCCGCTCTCGGGCCAATGTCCGCACAGAAGCCGATATTTCCGATGGCTACTTGACGTATATACATAGTGGAAGCGCAGTGCGCCCATGCGGAACGAAGCATAGACACTGCACATCACGCCCAATTTCCTGTCAGGAAATGTTTAGGATAGGTTGTATATCCAACACATATCCCGCGTATATCCCGGGATCCGGATTCCCGGGCCATTTTCGATGACAGGCGACCAATTATGTCCACGTGACCTGCTCACCTCGCGCGTCTTAACGCGTCTGCGCGTCGAGAAGCACCTTGCATTTCCCTTGCTACATTCCCCCATCCTTCCTCAGGCCTCAGGCTTAAGTGCCATGTCCAGCCATCCCTATGACATCCCCCCACACCCCATCGCGCAACGCCGCACCGCTCTATCAATAGGCTCGTCGTCCGACGTCCGTTACCTTTGAGTGCCTGTGTTCAGTGGCGGTTTACTTATCCCCAGTCAGGTGTGCCTCACCTCCGATCAGGCTAGATCAAGCGCAGTTATACATGCATGAAGGGTGTTACGGGCTTTCCCGGGATTTTTGGGCGGATACAGCAGCAAAGGTGAGTATTGCTCATTCTTTGGGTGATTATATGCGCACTGAGTTGTGCTATAAAACATCCGCAGTGTGACCGAACGGTGTGGCGATGATGCCCGGGTACGTCCTTCGTCTCATCTGCGTGCTGCCTTGGAATCGATACCCCTTGAAGTCAGTGCGACAAGATGGACACGATGGACGCAAGTGACAACGGAGCGCCCGAGTCGAGGTGAGTGCAAACACCTGAGAAGTGGTATAGGTTGCAGCGCGTGTGCCGCTTTGCAGTCGAGACTGGCTCTCTGCTCCCTGTTTGGTTGTCTCATATATACGTAGTCATATTGAACTAGCTACAGTACTTGCAAGGGTGCAATCGTCGGCCGCTCAAACCCTCACCCAAGAGCGTCGCACGGCAGCCGCGAGCCCAACCTTCGCTGAGATCCCGCCCGAGCATATATGGAGGATCTGGTCCGCGATGGGCATCGGGTGCGTTCTCTGCTCTGTCTCCCATATCCTCGTCCTCGCCATCCCTCCTCTCCATCACGCGTGATCTGCAGGATGCTCTACATGTGGGACTGGCCGCTCGTCAACCCTCCCTAGAGCACCATACCGAGGTCCACGATCTCCCTCAAGGACTTGGCCCTCGCTCGGCTCCCCACCCATCTCTTCGCGATCTGTGGCCCCGCGTCGGTCTCGTTCCTCAAGATGTCTCTCAGGTGCCACCCTACCCGCACCGCGACCCGATCGAGGCGCTCAAGGCGTACTTCTACACCCGGCGCACGTTCCCCTTCCTCGACCGCATGCTCGGCGTCCTCAGCGTCCTCGGGCCCTACGGGCGCGCGCGCGAGGACATGGGGCGCCTCCAGGGCTGGCAGCGGAACGCGCAGGCGATCTGTGCGGTGTTCAACTTGCTCAACGACGCCAAGCTCCTCGACAACGTTTCCCGCTTTGTCGGCCGCATCGACACGCTCCTCATGCTCGTCCGCACTGTCCAGGGCGAGGCGCAGAACATCGGCGTGCTCGGCGTCATCGACGCGCGCGCGTGGGCCGCCGTCGCCGCCGCCTGACGTGCCGTCCATGGCGCGATAGCGGACCCTGCTCCCCGACTGTGGCCAGCTGCTGCGTATTATTGTGAATCCAGGTTACCGCTAGTATCTCTGCATCCCTGTAGCACGTGTCAGTAGCATAGACGTCAGAATATATACATGCTTTTACCAATATTGTATGAACCACGGTCCACGAACGCGCCCGGAATAGCGAGTACCCTGGAAGCGCCAGCCGGGATGTGCACAGGATATTCCTGGGAAGTTGTGAGGTTTCGAGGAATGTCCCAGAACTTCCCTGCCAGGAAAAACCTTGGATAAATCTGCGATATTCATCATATCCCAGACATATCCTGACAGGAAATTTGGCGTGATGTGCAGTGTAGAGTGTGGAATTATATCGGCCGTGGTTCATCATAATTAGCTATAATACAGCAAGCCCAACCCACCGATGACGATTCTGCATCGGCGGGGAAATAAATCAACGAATAGACAGCAGCAGCAGGACGGTGGACGCATTATACAGAGAGCATCCCAAACCAACAGAAGAATATACGACAGGACTCCCGATAGGAACTCCCAGAACAAAGGAGCGAGCCAACAATGGGCGAGCCAAAATAACACGGACCTAGACCGGCACCAACTCTGTGGGTGTCGCCGCGGCCCCCGCGTGCACGAAAGTTCGTGCACGCGGGAAGAAGGTACGGCACTGCGACCGACGGCGGCGCTCTGGCGACAGCGGCGTGGGGCGTAGCCCCAGGCCCGCGAGGCGCACCGACGTTACCTCTCACAGGACACTAGACGCGAGGGACCTCTAGGTCAGGGTCGCTTCACAGCCCAGGCGAAGGTCCAGCGGCTGTGGAGGTGAACGCGCAGTTCACGTAACTCCGCAGCGGCTTCACGCTGCATTTTGTCCACGCTTTCGGGGAGGTATCCCTCACTACACCGGCGTGGTGAGCGGGAGGTCGCGGAAAGGGAAAAGGCGGAGCTGACTTACCTGAGGAGGAGGGGGCCCATCCCCGAAATATAGCGCAGGCAGTCCTCACGGAGCATCTCCGCAAGCAGGCGTTCTCGCTGATTCGCTGAATGACGGTCAGGAAGTGAGGCGTAAATGGTGTCCGCGGTACGTACAGTAACGCCAGGGTCCGATCGGTATGAAGACCTTATGCCAGCCCACGTCCGTGTAGGAGTTAATGGCGCGCAGCCATGTTGGTGACATAGATGCCGAGTCAATGCTTCCGCCTCGGTTCTTCATCGCGTTGTATGCTGCGAAGAACACTCGGTGTGTCCATGAGAACTCCGGTGTTCCCTCTTCGGCGTACGGCACGGCGTCTTGGAATTCGTCGTAGATTTGCATATCGCCGTCGCCGAGCAGGACGACACCGCCGGGACACAATGCTTGCGAAAGCTCCTCCAAAAACAGGGGAAAGTCCCGGATCTACGGTCATCATCTCAGTACGCTGGATTGCAATGCTGCGGAAGGATGAACTAACCCCGGCGGAGACGGATCTTGCATGAATTACGTCGAACGCTCCTTGATAGTGCAGGAAGCCCAGATTTGCCTGCATCCGAACATGAACGGCAGTGAATACATCAAAGAACCCTGACTCACATCATCAATCTCAAAACTTGGCAACGGGGGGAAATTGAATCACGACCGAGCCTTGCGGTAAATACAAAACGACGCACCGACAGTTCGGTGGAAGATCTCTGCGGATTAGCGATCAGCAATGACGACTAGTCATCGCTTCGAATAAGCAGGGTCGCTTACCCATCAATTCCCGGGGGCGCCAAATCGACTCCGACGACTGTGGTGTGGGGAAACTGTCGGGCCATGTCGATGGCCCTAGGAATCCTGTTCAGGGGCGACGCAGGACTCGAGTCATTGAAGTCATACCAACTGCCGCTTCCCGTTCCGACGTCCAAGATCGCGGGGGGTTTCCCAGGTCGGGGTGTAAGAGCCCTGCGGACCAGATTCGGGGCTGGAAATAGCCCACCCAGAGCAAGAGTGAGCACTTGATGTTGTAAATCAAGCCTACGGTGTTCTTCCGTGTCCTGATGTACGTAATGATTTGAGCTAGGAGAATGAATCACGATCACAACGAAATGGTGGCTCACCGCAGGAAGAAAGTATGTCTATCAATGAGTCAGTAACAGATCTGAGGGCCGCGTGACGGGTTCACTGACATCGTTTTGATTGTTGAGCATGCGTCCATAGACGTGACGTAGCTTTCCAGGAAGTTAGGAAAACGGCAAAGGGCAGTGGGAACAGAAACAATACCATCAGACGTCCGTCGATGGACGAAAAGGAATAGAGCGAGGGCGCAGGACTGCCACTACGGCCAGCAGAGCTGGTGTCGATATCGATGTCGTCCTGCTCGGAAGACATGAAGACGTGGGCGGCGTGAGAGGCTGAGAAGGGGTGAAGTACCGAGCTGCATCCCAGTGGCGAGTCGCCGGAGTCGGAAGCATATATATGCGCGTCCTGGGGCTTGGGGGGCGCCCGTTTGGACGGCCTGTGTGCTCTGTCGGAGCCTGGCAGCAAACAGTCAGATTGAGGGATAACGTCACGAGCAGCCGGCGGGAGACGAGGCTGACCGTTCATCTGGCGAGATAGAGTTCAGAATCGCTCTAGGCGAGGGAAATTGCAAGCTCGACGGCGATTTACTCAGTGGAGATAAGGTCCCTCGGGCGCGTGGAGGCTGCGGATGCGGTGAGCTGGGTTGCTGGGAGACTGGAGCCCGCGGGGACGCACTTGCTCTGGCGGCGGCAGCGGACGACTTATCTGGCTGGTGGGCGTATATCAGCGAGGCGTACTATCTATCGCTAGCTCGCCCGGCTAGAAGACGGTCCCAGGCAACTCGTCCCCAGACACGCGCAGCGGTCCGCGTCTTTGTCAGCAGATCGCGCGCGCGTCGGCAACGCCCGCACCGCGTCCATCCGCCACTCGCAGGCCACCGACGCGTCGTTTGTCTCCTCCACCATGTCTGGCATTTGTAGAGCCCGTCTCGCCGAAGAGCGCAAGCAGTGGCGCAAAGATCATCCTTTTGTACGCCTATTTTCTCTCGTTCCACCCGGCACCGCCTGATCACGCCCAGGGCTTCTATGCGAAACCCACCAAAGCTGCCGATGGCTCCATGAATCTACTCGAGTGGGAGGTTGGCATCCCGGGAAAAACGGGTGTACGTACTCCTTTGCGCCTCATCGTTCCCTGAGGTCGTTCCTGAGCGCGTGGACCGCAGACTCCATGGGAAGGAGGTGTTTACAAGCTCATGATGATCTTCCCCGAAGGTATGTCTCGTCTCCAGCTCCATAACGTACTACCATGTGGACTCACCTTATTCGCAGACTATCCTTCCAAGCCGCCTAAATGTAGGACAGTTGGTTGACGTATCGTGTCGACCCGCGCTCATTCTCCTCAGGCAAATTTAACCCACCTCTCTTCCATCCGAACGTTTATCCCTCGGGTACCGTCTGCCTCTCTATTCTGGACGAGGAGAAGTCATGGAAACCGGCCATTACCATCAAGCAGGTCCGTCCGTTGCTTCTAGTCCCGTTGACTACTCTCACAGTGTCCATAGGTTCTCCTTGGCATCCAGGAGTTGTTGAACGATCCTAACGTAAACGATCCGGCGCAGAGTGATGCTTACACGATGTTCAAGTAAGCACGCCCACCGTCATCCTACAACACCCACTCACGTCTTTTCTGTCTAGGAACGACAAAGTTGCATACGAGTACGTGAGATGGACGTGCGGCAATTTGTGGTATGCTGACTCCGTTGGACAGACGACGTGTGAAGCAGCAAGCACGAGAGAACATTCCCAAGTAGTCTCGGCTCTCCCCGTTTCTCTTTTGCACTGCACTGCTGTCACATTATTTGCTCTATCGCACGTTTTGCTTCCTCTGGAGTGTCTGTCGGGTGTGGGCATTGTGATATGGTTCTCACTAATGCACGAGGACATGTTGTACATTACATCGAAAATGGCATTACTACGACTCTCTGCCAGCGCCTAGTACATGAGCCTCTCGACCTCCCTCTTGATGTTCTGGATCTGGCTGGAGAGCTCCTTGTTCTCGTTCGTGGTGATACTCGCGGCAATGACGGGCCTGGTGACCCCGCAGGCACGGCCGAGAGCTGCCTTGGAGCTGACGAAAATGTACGGGACATTCTAGCAGCAAACGTCCAGCCCTTCATTGTCCATCTGACATGCAAGAGGTACTGACAACGTACCTTTTCCTCGCACAGAAGGGGGAGGTGCAGCAGGATCTCCAGAGGCTCGGTGTCGGCGGTCAGAATGATCAACTCCGCGATACCACGGTTGAGGGTTTTCGTAGCTGGACATCCCGTGATATGAGAGCGAAGTAAATGCACGAGCGCAGTAGTCATGTACCCTCGTTGGCACCCTTTTTGAGCTGCTTGAACTGCGAGGCCCGTTCAACGAGATCGAGGATCTAGCGACGACGCTCCGTCAAGATACAGCTCCAGTGCACCAGCGGAGTTGAAGGCACGTACCGGATCGTTGAGGTCGGCGGGCGCGAGGGGCCATGCCTTGGCTTTGGTTTCGGCGTCGGCCATGTGAGATGTTTTTGGAGTGCGACCTCACGTCGGGATGATCCTTGGTCGGTGTATAGGGTCAGCAGACAGCGCACGCGGGCGAGGTGAAGACGGTGCGGAAGACGGAGGACGACAAAACTTCCGCCACAAACGCGCCTGCCGCCGGCAAATCCGACGCGTCCCAGAGTGGAGGCGCCATCAACTCAGACGCGCCCGAAACCTCCGCGTCTTCGAACCACGATGACGCTCCACCCAACCTCTCGACCTTTCTCCGGATAGGCTGTCTATACTTGCCGCTGCCCCTCGCTTTCGCCTCATCTACGGTTCTAACGCGGTAGAACTTGTACGGCGTCTCAATCGGTGACCCTGTCATGCATGTTGCAAAACAAAAAATAGGCCGGCTGACCCGCCATAAGTATATGAGCCCTCGCCGTACGTCGTAGTTCACCAACGTATACACTGGTACCTGGGCTTCGAACTCTACGCTTGCGTCAACATGGTGCTCCCCCGTGGATTGCTCGCTCTTGCTGTTGGAGTCGTAGGTTCTGCCACCTTCGGTATGTTTTGGGTTGTCCTCAGTGGCGTTGAGCTCATGCACACTGGTCTATTAGCGGCCGCCCAAACAGGTTCAGCCTACTGCGACTCCGCTAGTGGCATTTGTTTCGCGGGGTACACCGTAAGGCCGTGCCCCCCTTTGTTTTAGACATAGATTGCTGAGCCTACACGATCGCTATAGGACACCACCCAGGGCATGACAATGGGTGTCGTGATGCCCCCAATCTCCGACCCGCCATCGGATGAGTATATTGTGCAGATTGTGGCTCCAGTGAGCGACGGCTGGACAGGGATTAGCATGGGGGGTGCGATGACAAACAGCTTACTCTTCCCGATGTGGCCGTCGGGAAGCGACATCATCGTCGGCCCCCGTTGGACTGAGTACGTCTTTAGAAGGATTCAGTTGACTTGTGGGCTTACGAGGTTTGCTTGCTAGCGACTACGTGCTCCCCACGGTATACGCCGGTCCGACAATCACTCTCCTCCCAGCGTCGTCGATCAACGAGACGCACATTAACGCCATCTTCCGCTGCGAGGTACGTCCGGTCCGACCGGAGAGCCACAACTCGTATCAGCGTCGCCGAAGCTAATCCTTTTCCGCCCTGTCACAGAACTGCACCGTCTGGGAGGGCGGCTCCTTCGGCTCGGGCGACCTGAGCGGCACCGCCGTCATCGCCTACGTCTCGTCTTCGACGACGGGTCCCGCCGATCCCGAGGACGTCGCATCGACCTTCAACGAGCACGATTTCTTCGGCTTCTTCGGCATGGACCTCAGCGGCGCGCACTCGGACGACTACACCTCCTATCTTGGCTCCGGCGCGAGCTCCTCGAGCACCGCCGCCTCGTCGACCGCCAGCTCCACGCCCGTCTCGTCGTCGACGAGCAGCGCCCCCGCCGCTGGGCAGACCGTCGGACCAGTGCGTATATCCCCTTAGGCGCCCTCGATCATGCCGCACGCCCTGATACACCACCCGCCCTCTATGCAGTACGGCCAGGTGAGATAGCGCTTGGGCCTCATGCCGTGCGTGGAGGCGAGCGCCCCGGATTGCCCGCTGATTGAGGCTTTTGCGTACAGTGCGGTGGCCAGGGATACACCGGTCCGACAGCCTGCGCTCCGGGATACACCTGCGTTGACATCTCAGCGCCGTACTACAGCCAGTGCGTGCCAGGCTCGAGGAGGTAAACGAAGATCATTGCCAACAGAAGCCGGGAAAGGTGGAATCACAGCAGTTTTAGTAATACAGATGGAATTCAACGCCCGAAATGGGCCGAGAAGTGTGTGATTCAAGAAGGGGTAGCGTCTTCGACCGTTGCCTGTGTGCCGTCTTCCGGGCCTCCTTTCGCTGGTGATCGAAGGGCCAAATCCCTCCAGCGCACACATTGGTAGCATATTTGCGGGCACGTCCGATGCGTGGCCTCCTCCTGTTGAGACGGTTGCAAGGTATCTGTGCTCAATCGACACTAAACAATTTATGTCAGGGGATGGCATTGCAACATATCGTATACTATTTTGCGGTGTTTACTGGGTGACCAGCTGGTATTTAATAGGTCTTAGTTTTATCGAGTGCCGGCGCCTAGGCTCGGTCATTCAGCCATTTTCGTCGTAACCTCCTCTAACTACGACGGAAACGGCTGGAGATCGGGCCCACCGGCGACCCTATCATGCATTCTACAGGACATAATGTAGGCCTTCTGACACCCCTTACATGAGCCCTCGCTTGTCGTAGCTCACCAACACCGTACGGCGTACACGTACGTACGCTCGTCGAACTCTACGTTTGCCACGCCAACATGGTGCTTTCTCGTGGATTGCTCACTTTAGCCGTTGGAATCGCAGGTTCTGCCACCTTCGGTGTGTTTTGGCTGCTCTCAGGAGCGTTGAGCTCATGCACACTGGTCTGTTAGCGGCCTCCCACTGAACGGCTTCAGCCTACTGCGACTCCGCTAGTGGCATTTGAATTCGTGGGCTAACAAGCTTTGTACTAAGTGCTCCCCACGGTCTACGCCGGTCCGATAATCACCCTCCTCCCATCGTCGTCAGTCAACAAGACGCACATCAACGCCATCTTCCGCTGCGAGGTACGTCCGATCCGACCGGAGAGCCACAGCCCGTATCAGCGTCGCCTCCGCTAACCCTTTTCCGCCCTGTCACAGAAGTACGCCGTCTGGGAGGGCGGCTCCTTCGGCTCGGGCGACCTGAGCGGCACCGCCGTCATCGCCTACGTTTCATCCTCGACGACGGGTCCTGCCGATCCCCCGAATGTCGCCTCGACGTTCCAAGAACATGATTTCTTGAGCTTCTTCGTCATGGACCTTAGCGGCGCGCACTCAAACAAATACACTCCTACCTTGGCTCTGGCGCGAGCTCCTCGAGCACCGCCGCCTCGTCGACCGCCAGCCCCTCGCCTGTTCCGTCGTCGACGAGTAGTGTCCCCACCGTACGTACAACCCTTTGAGCGTCCTCGATCATGTCGCACGCCCTGACACACCACCCGCCCTTGCGCCGCACCCGGGATGTTGATCAAGGCTTCTTGCGTATAGTGCGGTGGTTAGAGCTATGTACACCGGTCCGACCACCGCTTACCCTGTGCCAACATCTCAGCGCCGTACTACGCCAAGCTCTAGAGGGTAAGATCGCTGCCAACAGAAGCCGGGAAGGGTGGAATCATAGTAGTCTATGTTCTTTCGACGGAATCCAACGCCCGAAATGGGCCGAGAAGTGTGTGATTCAAGAAAGGAAGAAGCCCACATGAGTAGCAGCTCTCCCGAGAATCTCACCGGTACCCGTGTGCCCCTGGCGATCGAAGGGCCATATCCCTCCAGCGCCCGGACGGTTGTATGACGCGGCGGGGCCGCTGTGGGAGGCGGGTGTGCCATCCGGGGTACAGGCCGCATAGTATCCCGTTAAGTTGGTTGCAGCTCATTCTGACACTAAATACTTTCCATCGGGCATATTATACACTATTGCATGGTGTCTACTGGGCGTCTACCTATGCACAAGTCTTGGTGTTATCGAGCTCTAAGTCCGTGCCCGTCAGCGCGTGCGCAGCCAGTGGCGCCGGCTCAGCCCAAGCTCAGCTGGCACGTTGTTCACGTCGGGAAACGGACCGCGGACTGCGGATCCGTCGCGTACCTACGTAACGATGCCGTTACGTGTGGACTTCTCGATTCCCCGCGCGCAGCGGTTCGGGTGGCAACTCACGCTGCTGCCGCTCTGTCCTTGGGCTGCACGTCCGCTTCTCCGCCTTCCGTAGACCCTATCCTCTCCGCGCAGACCTATATCACGGCAGGGTGCATCAAGTGGTCTAAACCCTGACCCCCCTTTTCCCATAAGTATCCCTTTGCAGACACTATGGCTACCGTTCCAATCCTTGCAGGACCTACAATCATTGACGTCCACACCCCCACTACCTCCTTTGCTATCATCTACTCTGGTACGCCTACACTCGGATATCGTTTGACGCGTGACATGACGGAGTTTTTTTGACAGACTCGGAGGACACCCTGGTCACTCTGTATGGCAAGTTGAGCAAGAAGGCAGGAGACGAGCTGCGCGGCAACCCCATCCGCGACGGCTGTGTGAAATATGAGTGGAATAACAGCGTATGGAATCTGGACGACGGTGCGTGTCAGGTTCCTTCTACGACCGCCCCTTCCTCACCCGCCCATACTCAAGAGTCCGATTTCGCAATATTCGCATGGAGACTCAAGTCCTCCCCGCCGGGCAGCGAGTCCTCCCCCGTGCTCCACCTGCGCGACGTCGACCAGCCCCTGCCTTCCTCGCACGGCTACCGCAACCCTTCCTTTTACATGTTCCGGCCAAAACCCGAGACCCCGTCGTCCTCGCTCCCCACGAGTCCGGACAGCTCCTCCGTGCGGACAGGCAGGTCGCGGAAGAAGTCCATTAAGCCTAAGGACTCGACGCCCAAGCATAAAATCGACTTCGAGAGATTCCACAACGAGAACGGGGTGCGCACAGTGACGGGCAGCATCGGCCCCGTGAACGACGGTGCGTGCTTCCCTGCTGAATGTTTCCCTGCCTCCTCGCTCACGCCCTGCCGTGCCGCGCAGTCCGCATGCTGCTCAAGAGCGGCTACCGGCATGTGTACATATCGCGCAAGTTTGCGATAAAGCACGGGTTCATCCCCCGGGATGCTGCGCCCGGCCACTACGGCTACGGCGGGCTGGTCAAGTAAGCATCGTGTGCACTCGCGCTGACTCGCGCGCACGCCAACTGACTCGGGCGTCCTTGACAGCCTGGGGAAGTGGCCCATCGCAGTGGGCCGCACCCGGTCGTCGCACGCCGTCTACTTGTCAGAGGAGTCGCATTTCGACGTCGTCCTCGGCCGCTCGTTCGTCGAGCGCAGGCAGATCAAGTTCGACCCTGTCGACCCCACGGACGTGGTCTGTCAGGACACGGGCGAGAAGATTGACTGCGAGCTCGTTATTCTCAAGGACGGAAAGGGGCAAATTGTCACCGTAACATGATTTCAGGCTGTCAAGGGCGCATGCCACCGACACACGTTTGGTCGCGCCGAGACGCTGTTCACCATCCCTTGTACTTTTGCCGACTTTATGATACCCTGTGATATGGACATTTGCGTGTATTTGTGCCGTGCCATGTATTCTGTATCGGCTCGTTGGTTCCCAAAGAGACCAGGAACGATGACCACGTATGGCTGAAAGCGTGTCTGTCTGCAGCCCCACCGAGCGCGGGTACGAAGGATGCCAGACCCGGCGAGGTGGGGCGGGCGCCAGAGATTTGCGGGCGGCTGACGCACGTGGATGGCAGGGCACGGAGAGGGACGGAGGCGCCATCGACAACGGTCTGTCCGCACGTCGACGACGCCGCTCGTCCTCCAACATGTCCGTCCTCGCGCACTTGCTGCGTCCAGCAGCGGGTGCCCGCCGGGCCTACTCCGTCTTCTCCAAGGGCGGCGGGTACTTCAACTCGTCCAAGTCCCCCAAGGTCGTCCCCGCCTCCAGCAAAGCTAAGAAGGTCGACACGTCGTCCCCCTCCTCCACCGATTCCACCTCCGCCTCGTCCACGAACCCCTCCTCGCCCAAGGAGGACCCGAACGCGTCCTCCTCGAGCACCGTCGCCGCCGCCCCGGACCCCCGCCCGCTCGTGCACCCGTCGCCGGTCGGGCCCCCGCCGGCGTACGCCTACAACCCGGCGCTGCAGGTGCACTCGCCCGTGCACCCGCGGCCGTCCGCGGCGGACCTGCGCATGCACCAGTTCTTCTCCCTCGGCCGCCCGCTGCTCGCGCTCGGGCAGCCCCCCGCCGCGCTCTTCGAGGCGCACGCCTCGCCGTTCCCGCCGCCGGCGCCGACCCCGCCGGGGCTCGACTCGTTCGCGGCGACGGTGTCGCTGACCCAGGCGGAGGCGGACGCCGAGGCGGCGCGGCAGCTCGCCAGGGCGCTCGTCGTGCAGCGCGTCGGGGCGAGCCTCGACTGGGACGCGGCGCTGGGGCGGCTCGGGCTCGACGTCGACGCGGCGGGGCGCGCGGCGGAGGTGCACGAGGCCGAGGAGGCGTTCCAGGTGTACATGGACAGCACGAAGCGGAAGCGGCGGAAGAAGATGAAGAAGCACAAGTGAGCGTCCTCCCCCTCCCCCTCCCTCGCCCGCCGTGGTTGTCTGCCGTCCGTGTTGCTCATCGTTGTTCCGTACCCCTCCCCCATCTGCGCAGGCTGAGGAAGCGGAGACGTGTAAGTTTCCCTCGACCGTCCACGAGACCCCGCGCAAATGCTGACAGCGTGGTTCTTTCCGGTCTAGCTTACTCGGGAACAGCGGAGGAATGCTGGGAAATGAGGAGGGGGCTTACGTGCTGGGCTTCTGGTCGGACTCCGCCGAGATCTGAAGAGCCCCGAGATGTACATCCGGCTGCGCATGGATTCGTTCCCCAACTTACGACTGATTGCTCTTACCAGATAATAATCAGATTCTGCTCTCAGACTCTGCGGTTCGATGGGTCCCGAAAGGTGTGAGAACCGTGTTCCTGGCGGGCCGTGGGCAGGATATTACTTAATGGTGAGTGCTGTCCTAGGATGCGTCCACATGTCGGTATGGTGTTCTCGCGGGTCTATAAGCTTTGAGGGTCCTAGTTTGGACTGAAGAGAACGCGCGTATGGATTGGCCTGAACGCGCCGGGGGTCGTATCATGATAGGTTGCGATGGATGTCGAGGCCCGGGAACATATCGGGTTCCATGTGCGGAGTCACTTCGTCTTCATCGTTCGGGGTCACAGGCCCTGGCGTCCCTCTTCTCTTTTCATCTCGGCTCTCAGGCTTGATTTCCACTCGACTGTTTCCTGTTATTCTCATCTCAACGCACCGCCTTTGTGTGGCCGCTCTGGGCCGCTCATTACCGGTTGGATTTGGTCAAATTCACGCGAGAAGGATGAGCGGCGCCACGGGAAGCATGTCCGGCCTCTTCTGTTGACAGCACCTGCCTGAAGGATATGTTGAGCCAGACAAGATGCCGTACGCAGCTTGAAGCCCCGCGCGGCGCCGGTCGCGCCCATGCAGTCCTCGTATCACTGTCGCGCGCGCAGGCGGCGCTGATGTCACCTTTTCTGTTACGTCTGGCTGCCGCAGAAGTGTTGACGAAAATCGCGGGTGTCCCGTTTCGCGCCTGCGAGGGTTTCCTATCCGGGCTCCCTCTGCGGTAGAGGCCTGGAGGCGGAGCAGGGCCGGGGACGGGCGGCGGCGCGGATTCTCTCCAGGGTGCGCTTCTGCCGCAGACCGTCGTCGTCTGTGGCAACGCGCACGAGGGGGAGGCCTTTTGTTCGTGCGGGACGGAGGGCGGCGGGTCAGGCGGGTCGAGGAAGGCAAGGAGGCGTCGGTGGACGTCACAGCCACCGGTGTCGTCCCCCACAGGACAATGGGCCCGATCCCTCCCGCGGCCTGGTTGTTGGCCGTCCGCGGGTGCGCCTTCCATTGGCGACCGCCTCGTCGCCGGCTGTGTTCTGAATATGTCTCCTTCCTAATTCAGCCCGCGGGGGGCCCAAGGCGCGGTGCAGCGCGTCCCGGGCCAGTGTCCGCATCCGGCATATTCTAACAGTAGAACGCCCATCCTCATCCTCTGGGCCGCCCGCCGCCGTGCCTTCGCATGACTCCCGCAAACCCGGCTGGCCTGATCGAGCAGGTGCACCCATATGGCCCCCGTGCACGTCAGTCGCCCGCTCGCTGGACCGCCACCCCTCCTCCCATCCGCGGCCCCGCAGCACAGTACTTAAGCCCTTCCTCACCCACCTCTTCTGTCCCTTCTCCAACGTCCCGATAATCCTTCAATCACATCCCCCGTTCTGCGGGGCGCGCCCCACCCGACCCGGCCATGTCGTCCCGCCCCGCCCGCCCTCAACCCATCCCTGCCGTTGCAGGCGGTCGCCCCCGTCGGCGGTCGCCCTCCGCCGCCCGCAGCACCTACGCCGGCTTCCCCGATGCGGCCTCCGGCCACACCAGCAGTCGC
This sequence comes from Epithele typhae, assembly GCF_022376455.1. Taxonomy (NCBI): domain Eukaryota; kingdom Fungi; phylum Basidiomycota; class Agaricomycetes; order Polyporales; family Epitheliaceae; genus Epithele; species Epithele typhae. The sequence goes on along the minus strand of NW_025954192.1, from coordinate 264,239 downwards.
GCCGCGACCCCAGCGTACCCCGTCCCGCCCACCGAGTGGCCCTCCTCGCGCGGCCAGCACCCGCGCCCCGGGAGCGCCGCCAGCGGCTCGAGCGGCTCGGACCTGCTCTTCCCCATGGACTCGGAGCGCGGCTCGAGCGGGAGCGCGAGCTCGTCCCGCCGCGGCTCCTTCGGGCCCGCCCCGCAATACCTGTACGACCTCCCGACGCCGTCGCCGTACGGGCCCGACCCCGACCAGCGCAACATTGCGGCGCTCCCCGTCTGCACCCTCTGCCGCCGCCAATACTATCCGGGGTCGCCGACGTCGCCCAGCCGCGGCAGGTCTCCCCGGGACGTCACCGCGCTCTGCCCCGTGTGCCAGCGCGAGGAGTGGGAGCACCAGCGGCGCGCGACGCACCGCTCGCCCACGAGCGACGCGAGCTTCAGCCCCGCCAGCGACCGCACCCGCGGCGCGCGTTCCGCCACCTACCGGGATCGGCACGCGTTCCCCGAGCCTCCGTCTGGCGCCTCGTCTAGCCACCCCCGGCCGCCCGCGCCGCCAACTCTGTCGTCCAGTACGTCCGCCTCTGCCCGTCCTCTGCCCGCGCACGGTCCCCCGCTGCACCGGCCTGACGCACGCCCCGACGCAGGACCGGCCACGCACGCCAATCTCGGGCGGCCGTTCCCCGCGTACCGCGCGCCGTCGTCGCCCACCGCGCCCCGCCGCGCGCCGTCCGGCCAGACGCGCTCCGCCGCGCCGTGGACGGACCCGTACACGCTCCCGCCCGCGGAGCTCGTCGTGGGCCCGTACCAGCCCGCGCCGCGCCTCCCGCAGCTCATCGCCCAGGTCCGGCGCCCCGCGGAGCCCTCCAGCCACGTCTCGCGCCCCCGGACCGCGGACCCGTTCGGGGCGACCGCGACGTCGATGCCCGCCCGCTCGCACCACCGCCGGGGGCAGTGACGGGCCGCGCGCCGTCTTCCGTGCGTTCTTGTGTTCGTGTTGGGTTTCTTTTGAACACGCCGTTGCAGCTGCTTAGATTGTCTTGCCATATGCATGCTTCGCTGGCGCTCACCGCTCTCGTCGGCGCGCAACAGCGAGGGCGGTGGGTCCCCGTGCGCATTTCCTTCCTTCTTTGATCCCCGTCCTGTTCCTTGTCTTTGACGTTCGTACCCTATGCACTCTCTTTTGATCTCCTCATCTCCGTTCGGCGGACCCGCACGTGCAGCACAAAACCGTGTATCATACGACCTGGATCTCCGTCTACACGTACGCCTCGCCCCCTCTATACTACGCTACACGGCACCTACGATACGACTCGATACGACATCGCCCGCTCGCCCGCCCACGCACCACTCGCTCTTGCACTCACGGATACCCGCCGTCGGACACCGAGTGGCGGTAGTACTCTATACGGACTGCGGTTCTATTAGGACGGGAAGCAGGACTACCTAGACTCGATATACCTCCATACGAACGCGTATGCGGCGAATCGGGGCGAACTCTCTCTCTCTTTCTGTACATATATAAGCAGTAGGTAGCGGGTACGGTTGTACGCGCGCCCCTCGAGTCGGTGGGGCTCTGATGACGGCATGAATTAGACTCGTGCAAGTACCCTACGTGGCGTTGAAGCCGGCGGAGAACGCGGGGCCCGTCTACGTACGTAGCGGACGTCCCGGGGACGGGAGAGTTGTGCGGGGGAGCACGAGCGTGCGAGAACGACGTCGACCGCGCGCCTTCACGGCACGTCGACCACGACGCCCTTCTCGCGGAGCGGCCGCGCGATCCGCACGAACTCGTCCGCGGCCGCGGTCGCGGCCCAGTCCCCGTGCAGGCGCACCTCGCGCAGCGCGGGGAACGCGGGGCCCGCGAGCGCGGCGAAGTGCCTCTCGAGGTGCGCCCAGGCCTCCGCGCTGCCGGGCGCGCAGAACGCGGTCGGCGCGGCGTGCAGCGCGACGGTGCGGAGGAAGACGGCGTCGCGCGCCGGGGCGGGGGGGTGCGTGAAGTGGACGTGGTAGCGGAGCGCGGCGAGCGCGGGCGCGCCGGCGAGCACGGCGGCGACGAAGTCCTGCGCGAAGAAGCGGAGGGAGCGGCCGAGCTCGGCGCTCGCGAGCTGCGCGCCCGCGGCGTCCCAGAGCGGCCAGAACATCTCCGCGGGGCCGACGTGGTCGAAGACGACGTGGCGGAGGGCGGGGAAGGCGGCGGTGCGGCAGAGCTGGAGGACGAGGAGGGCGTTGCACCGCCGGAAGCGGAGCGTGTCGAGCGCGGGGAGGACGGCGGGGGGCGCGCGGGCGGAGAAGAGGCTCTGCCAGAGCTCGCCGCCGACGGAGAGGTAGCGGAGCGCGGGGGCGGCGGCGAGGACGTGGGCGAGGGAGTTGATGCCGCCGGTGCGCGCGGCCTCGTTGTGGTGCCACCAGTCGAGGCGGCGGAGGGAGGGGAGGGCGGGGCAGGCGGGGGTCGCGAAGTCGTAGACGATGGGCGTGAGCGGGTCGGCGGTGCGGACGAGGACCTCGAGCGCGGAGCAGAGCGCGATCACGTCCAGCGCGCCGGGCGGGGTCTGGGGCGCGGGGGTGACGGTGGAGGAGAAGGGGAGGAGGGCGCGGCGGACGAAGCGCTGGCAGGGCGGGATGGAGATGCCGTGCTCGGCCCAGTGCTCGCCGTCGCAGAGCTTGTGCTTGAGGTCGTGGTACGTGCGCGGGACGCGGATGTCCTCGTAGAGGAACGGCATCGTCCACCGCCGCCACTGCTTGCAGACCTGGACGAGGGCGCACTTGGTGTGCAGCGTCTCCTCCGCGTCCGCGGCCTCGCTGGCCGGCGGCGGCGCGTCGAACGGCTCGTACTCGGTGCTGTAGCGCGCGTGGGAGTAGTGGTCGAGGGTCGCGCAGCGGAAGATCTCGAGCCAGAGCTCGACGGGGAGCTCGTTTGACCGGACCATGGTGGACGTGCGCTGGCAGGTGGCCGAGAGGAGGGGCGAGGGCGAGATAAGTGAGGTCGTCCGACCGGGTGCTTGTCGGGGCAGCGCGGCGGGGCAGCCATTGATATCAATCCTCGCGCGGCCCGCCACGAGGCCCCGACGCGTGCCAGGCGCGACGACGCGAAGCCTCGGTCGGACGCGCTCCGCGGCCGCGCGCGGTTGTCGTACATAGGAAGAGAACAGGAACGCGTCCACTCCCGCCCTCCGTCCGCGCAGTGCTCGCGCTTCAGCTGCGGAAGCGCCAAACACGCACCCCTCCCGTCCGCCGCCCATCTCCCTCCCACCCTCGTTCCACCGCCCACACCTCCGCGTATCCGAGCCGCTCGAGGAGCGCCTTGATGCCGTCAATCTCGAGCAGCGCCCCAAAGAAAACGAGGTTCTGCGGCCACTCGTGCCTCCACGGATACGCGCCTGCCACTTCCCCCTCCCCTGCCTTGGACGCCGGCAGCGGCGACGGCGGGAACCCGCCATCCACGCGTGCCGGGAACCGCGCCGTCAGGTATTCCAGCGGCGCGTCGTAAAACACGTCTGTTTGATCCTTGTACGCCGAAACGTCCTGGCCCCTGCGACGATACCGATCAGCTTCGCTCTGTTCCCTCGCCCGTCCGAGCACGTACTCGAGCGGAGGCTCGCAGCCGAGCGCCCACAGGCGTCCCCCGTCGGCCAGGTCCGGGCGGTGGAGGTGCGACTGCCAGGGGGTCGAGTGGCAGGGCATGAGGAACCCGACGGACGCCGAGTCCGCCGCGGGGAGCGTCCGGAGGTAGCGCACGACCTCGACCTGCGCGCGCCCGTGAAGGAGGGCGACGTACGCGACCGCGCCGACGGACACCGCGAGCATGCTCGCGCGGTACGGCGTCCCGAGCACCCGCCGCGCGGTCGGGTGTGGTCCGGCGTCGGGCGTGCCGTCCACGAGGGACTTCGCGGCGAGGACGTGGACGAGCGGGAGGAGCGGGTGGAGGAACCGCCATTCTTTGTGCCCGGCGAGCGAGTAGACGGAGATTGTCCATGCAACGAGCCCAGCGGCGACCTTGATCGGCGTCGGGCTGGAGCGTCTGGCGGCGAGCGATAGGCCGTCTCCGGCCCAGATGACGATCGGGAAGCACAACACGGGGATCCCTTGCGAAAGATAGTAATGCCAGGGGCTACTGCCGTAGAAGAGCGAGACCGACGACGCGTTGGTGAGCAGGAAGTTGAGCGGCGTGAACGTGGGTTCCCCGTAGAACCAAGAGTCCAACAGAAAGATGGACGCCGCGATGACAGCACTGGGACGCATTTGCGGTTACGTGAGCGCGGCCGCGAGGCGGATGGTGCATCGAACTTACCCAGCAAAGCACCCTCTGACGAGGACGAAGGCGACATCCCCAAGCCTCGTGCGGAGCCCCCAGAGGAGGAACGCGAACATGTACGTCCAGATTATGGCATTCGTCGGTCTCACTGCGCACGCGACGCCCGCGAAGAGCAGCGACCATGATAGATCAGTCCTAGTGTTGAACGTGCTCAGCGGAGATCACGAGCGGTAAAAGTGCATGCCTCACTTCCAAGCCGACCGCGCCGTGTCCCACGGAAATTGGGCGAGCGCAACGGTCGTTAATGCGGTTTCCGCGGAGTTCGAGAGCGAGCGAGAGAGCGACAGTCCGTGGAAGAACGAGGAAAGCGAAAGATAGAACTGGGTGGGACAGCGTCAATCAAGGTGTGCCCGAGCTATGGAGGCTTCAGAAGCATGCGTACTGCGGTCTCAACGTAACGTTCGCCTGCGAGCCGTCGGGCGAGGCTGAGGAGAGAGATATCGGTTGCGGCAGCCAGCAGGCCATGCAGCACCTTTGGCGCCCACACCTGGCAGGAGAGATGGTCAGCGAACAGATGCGGCTCAACCGGACAAACATACGAGGGCGGAGGTGGAGTCGAGGTCAAGCGCGCTCAGAAGGCGGTATACGGCCACGTTCAATGCCGGATAGACGATGCTCCGGATGGGCCGCGAGGCGACCCATTCCCAGGTGAGGTGGCCGTAGCCAAAGACGGCGTGATGGGCGACTTCGAGGGACTGGAAGAACTCGTCGGGCTGGAAGAACGTGTCGGTGGCGAGTGCGATCCCGACGCGGACGGCAATGGCCAGAAGCCAGCGTCGGTCCATGGAGGCGAGAGCCAAGTTACAGCGAAACGCCCGTCTGCTCCGTCGGCGCTTCTTGGCACAAACGCGCGCGGGGCACTCTCTTGGGAGACCAGAGCAGAGAATAAATACTACTATCGATACATCAACGTCAAGAGATCGACCGCCAACCGGACCGTGTCTGTTCCGTGCGTTTACATCCTCTCCGCCAGGAACCTCGATACCTTCTTCTCCCTCGTCGGCGTCGGCCCAGCAGAGCGCGACACGCCCGGGCCCGCCTCGCGCACCTCCGTCGACACGATCGGTCTTCTCCGCTCCAGCACCGACGCGCTCATCGGCCCGCTCAACGGCATGCCGGCGGGCGAGGTCGCCCTGGAACCGAGCCCGGACGACGTCGACGATACGGGGGTCCCAACGACGGTAGAACCCGGGCTGCTGAACGACGGCGACTCGAGGACCATGTCCATGGGCGCGAATGCAGTTCTGCCCGCGGGCCCCGGGAACGACGGCGAAGCGACGATCATCCCGGGCATCTGCATCGCTTGCACCGAGGCCGCTTCTGGGCTCCGCTGCGAGGACCCAGCTGCGAACGGCGTCTTCGAAGGCACGGCAATCGGCGAACCGCTCAGGTAGGAGCTTTTCGGTGACGATCTACCGGTGGAGTTCACAGGCGTTGGGAGGCTCGAGCCAGGTGCGCTCGGGCTGGCCGGCGTGTTGGGTTCCGTAAGAGCCTTCTTGAACTGTGAGATCTTCGACGGTTTCGCGCGAGGTGTTCTAGGCAGGGCTGTCGATGGCGAGGGCTCCGCGGACGATGTACTTCCGTTCGAGGCAGTGTCTGTGATAATCGACGGTCGTGACGGTGGTGCCGAACCGGACGGTGTGGGTCCCAGGTTGGTGACCTCGCCGCGTTTCAGCATCTCCAGCACCTCCTTTGCCGCATGATCTATGTCGTCGTCGCTCTCACCATCTTCTCCTCCTATAAGGTTTCCGCCTTCAACTTTCCCCAGTCGGACCGCGGCTTTCAGTTTCGACGTCTCCGACACAGGGAGTATGGACGAGCCAAGTGAGGTGGACGGAAGAGACGCCTTGAACTTCGATATCGAAGGTTTGGGTGGAGCCGAAGAAAGAGTCGCTTCGAGGGGTACCACCTACGGTGAATCTCCGCATTAGCACTCGAAACAGGGAAACATGCAAGTCCACTGACCGGCTGATTCCACTCATGGTCGTCTTCTGTGTGCTCATGATTTCGCATGGCGGCCAGTGCTTCGGCGCCTATGGTACCACGCTTCTCGTAGTAGGCTAGCGCGATTTCCCGCTGGTGTTGAGCGAAGTCGTAGCTTTCGTCGTCCCATTCGACAGGCTCCTTGTCTTCAACCACGCCGTAGTCGCTCTCATCCGAAGAGTCTGGAGGATTTGAAGGCGGAGTCTCATCGGAAAGATCTGACCGCGTGAAGTTGGCATCGTCGGAATCAGCAGGAACGTCGGAGCCGGGGTCCGACTCGTCGTCTGAGTCTTGAGGCACGTCCGGTGGAGGAGGAGACTTGGGGCCATGTCCCATCTTGGCATGACGTTCTACCACCTTCATTCGCATAGGTCCGAGGTCCATCTGTTTCCTGGTAAGCAGTGGGCTCTTCCCGATGGCTTGCACATTTCCTGGCGCGACATCACCCCAGTCGAACGGTGGTGGAGGCATGGGCGGGCTGTTTGCAGGCTGAAGCTCGTGGTCTGGAGGCAAGTCGGCGAAGGTAACGCTCTTCTTCGGTTTGAGCTTCCGGCGCTCCTCCCGCTCCTGCTTCTCTCTCTCTTCCTCTGCAAGTTTCTCCTTCTCCTGGCGGTCGCGTGACGCGGTGAAGTTGGCGAGGAGAGCCTTGCCCATCTTCTTCTGCATCGAACGGGCCTTCTTGAGCGCATCCATCTCCGCCTCGGCCGCCTTTTTGCGCTGCTCGAGCTCGGCCGCGAAGCGCTCGCGTCCCTCTTCCTCGTCCTTCTCCGTCTGCACTCGCTCCTCCTCCTCCAGGGCGTCCAGCAGCCGGGCTTGCTCAGCGCGTCTCCGCGCCTGCTCGGCAGGAGAGAGCGTCCATATTGGCGTCACTTCAGGGTCCTGTTCCGCAGTGGGCGCGATGGACGCAGATCCGGCACGGGCGGTTTCGTCCAAAGCGGGCACGGGCTCAACGATGTCGACGATGGGCAGGCCCTCTTCGTTCAAGATCTGCAGATGGGCGCGCGGGCGGGTTCGAACGCGGGCTCGGATGCACAAGCGGGCGGACGCACCTCACCCTTCGCGTTCCTCCGGGACGAGTCGGGCACCGCGGCCTCGCCCAGGATCTCGCTCAGCTTGTCCGAGAGGCGGCGGGCCTGGTCGTCGTTAAGTGTGGAGGAGCTGTGTGCCTCCGCGCCAGGGGCGAGGGAGGCAAGGAGTGCTTTGAGGGCTGGAAGACGTAAGGAGCGGACGAGCAGAGCAGATCATGTCAGGCATGGGCGAGCGCTCGTTAGATCAACCACAACTCGCCTTCTGCGCGGCTGTCAGCCATGCTCTTCGCGGACCCGCCAGGGTCGGGGCTCGCCATCGTCGACGGGGTCAGGGAGGGCGTAGGGCGCTGGGATCGGGCGGGGGTCGGGGGGCAGGAGCAAAGGGCGGGGCACGCACACAGAACGGGCCTGCACGCACTCGGCACATGCCGAGCTGCATCCAGAATTTCTGCAGACGCCCGCTAGCTGCCTTTGCTTGTACTCCATCCACTCCCCGATCTGGCCTGCACTCCCCTTGTTCTCCGCCATGGTCGCCATCCACCCCGAAGCGAGCACCTCTGAAATCAAGCACAAGAAAAGCCGCCGGAAAATGGCGAAGAAGCCCGCTCGGATCGCCCCTGCAGAAGGCACGGAAGACCTTGAGATGGAGGAGGGCCAACCCGCCAGTGCAGAGGAGGCTCCTGCGGACGAGGAGCAACACGAGACGAACTGGAACGACCAAGATGACGAAGTGATGATCGACACCGACGCCGCGGCACCACCCCCCACAGACGCACCCGCATTCCCTCCCCTCCCCGCATCGGCGCAGCGGTCCGCCCTCAAATCCGAGGTCCGCAGGATACCTATGCCCCCTCATCGCATGACGCCTTTGAAGAAGGAATGGGTGAACATCTTTTCGCCCTTGACAGAGATTCTGCAGCTGCAAGTCCGTATGAACGTGCGGCGGAAGTGTGTGGAGATCCGAGTGAGTTCGCCACAGTGATCGCGCGAGACCTGCAAACTGAAGCATTAGTTAGACGTCCAAGCATACCAAGGATGTCGGTGCCATCCAAAAAGGCGCGGACTTTGTAAAGGCCTTCGCTCTGGGTTTTGATGTCCATGTATGTCTTGGCGCGGCATCTTTGGTGGGATCATACTTATCCTTATCTTGTCGCAGGACTCGATTGCTCTCTTGCGGCTTGATGATCTCTACCTCGACTCTTTCGAGATCAAGGACGTTAAGACGCTCCACGGAGATCATCTTTCCCGTGCGATCGGTTGGTTTTTTAAAGTAATTGTGAGAGATACAAGCGAGTTGTCTGACTTCTGGCACCAGGTCGCATTGCCGGTCAAGACGGTAAGACGAAGTTCACCATTGAGAACACGAGCAGGACTCGCATTGTCCTCGCCGACACGTATGTTTTGCGTCTTCTTCCCTCCCTTCCCTTCGCTTATTGCACGCAACAGTAAAATCCACATCCTGGGCTCGTTCCAGAACATCAAAATCGCTCGCGACGCCATTGTGTCTTTGATTCTGGCTCACCTCCTGGCAAAGTATACGCTGGTCTTCGGACCGTTGGTGCACGCATGCGTCAGAGGGCTCTTTGAGTGTGTTTGTAGGACACGTTGGCATTGTATGGTTTGTGTAACATATACCCTCGTTTATGAAACGTTGGTGTTATGATGAAGAATGCAAACGCGATATCGTCCTCATCCATTGAAAACAGCAGGTACTCCTACAAACGAAATGTACACATAACATACGGATAAATTACTTGCCAGACTGGGAACACATCTACTCATCGATGTCATCCCTTGATCGCTTCTTCCTGGGCGACATCCGCTGTCCCTGCGTAGTTGGAGGAGTGACCAGCTCCAATCGGCTTCCCTGCCTCTGTAACCCCTTCTCAGGCGACTCTTGAATCTCCCCCAATGCCTTCGCACGAGTAAGTCGTCGTCTCTTGATCGGAGACCCCTCTTCAAGTAGTACTTCTTCGACATCTGCTTCGTCGTCTGTCGGCAGGTCCGGGTCGAGCTGGGAGTAGTCAACTTCGTCTTCGGACTCGATGTCGGAGAGATTGCGCTTCGGTGAATCGCGCTTGCGCTTCCGTCCGGCGCCTTCTGTCTTCTCTTTCTTGGGCGTCTTGGTGCTGCCCTTTCCTTTGCCTTTGGGCTGCTCGCCGGGCTCGTGGACGTGGCAGAGGTCCACGGGCATTCCGGCCTGTAGGAGCACGTCTATCCACACCTAACAGCCCCAATGAGTCGTCTGAGGGAAAGAGAAGATGAAAGACACATCACACCTTCTGGTTCTCCTGCAGGGTATCGCCGGGACCTTTGACTTCGACAAAACGCGCCCAGCCCTCCTCCTCGTGCCACACAATGAGGTCCGGCACTCCACCCGTACGAGAGGTGTAATCCTCACACATGACGCAACAGATGGTGCTCAGCGCCTTCGGTTGAATGCACTACGTTCCTGAGTTCAGCACCACCGTCCACGAGAACTCGCAGAGACTGTGACGCAGCTCACCCGAACGATCCCCAGCAAGTCCTCCTTCGTGAACAGATCCCATCGCACGCCTTGGCATATCACGTCCTTGTGCTCGTCATACGCCTTCTCCAGCACCTCCACCGCTTCCCTTGGGCTATGGCTTCTAACTGTGCATCCGCGATATCCTGGCGCGACTCAAAGAAGGTGTCTTCGGGGAGGTCCAACGGGGCCGCCTGGTAGAGCGTCTCGAACGCTCCAGCCACCGGAGCGAAGAGCACGTCCCAGAAGAGCAATCCGAACAGCGTGGTGACAATCCGACCTTCGCAGTGAAAGCCGCGACAACCTTGGGCTTCGTAGTACTGCAGAGCGAAAGTCTCGACGTTGACTTCTTCGTCGTCACGACCTTTCCAGATCGATCTGACGCCCTTCGCTGGCTTCTCCTGCGGGCACCACTGTTAGAGAACAGTACACGAAGGGTTGGGCCCGAAAAAACGTACACCGACCTCCGTCTTCTTCGCCGGACTGGCAAGAGTGCGGTTTTTCCATGAGAGCTGGCTGACCTCGTTCACAACCCGTCCCTGATCGATGACCAAACTTCCCGCACGGTGCTTGATGCGCGTGCCCTCCACGTAAACTGCATTCGCAGTCTCGAGACTTCCTTCGCAGATGTGTCGCTCTTCAGGCGGAATCTTGAGACGTTTTTCTAACCTTGTCAGCCTCTGACAAGCTGGGGTCTGACGGCTGTCGGGGAGGGCTTTCAGTCTCTAGGCACGATACGTTCAAGTCGGAAGACTGACTGAGATGCGTATACGGGTCACGAAGCGCGGCGATGACCATGTCCATCGCTTCTTCGTCCTCCTTGAGGTGGTGCATGAGCACAAGCGCGCACCGCGAGTACCATCGCCCGCGCCGAGCCCGGCGCCACCTTGTCTGCTCCAACAGCACCTGGAGTATCCGGACTTCCTCTCGAAACTCCTTCAACACGCTTAGGGCGTACGTGCCCTTGCAGATCACGCGTGTGAGGATGTGTCCTGTATCCCGATGTTAGCCCGCACGGATGGAACGAGAGTGGGGAAACCACCGACCGCAGTCGAAACGCTCCAAACCCTGCCGCCGTGCCGCCTCGTCTCCATGCGCAGCGACGAGGTGCACCATGTCTGGTATATCGACTCCATGATCTCCTTCACTCGTCGGCGTTCTTCACGCGATCCGACTCTCCCTGCTCCTCCTTGACGTCTCCTACGGCCGGCGTCTTGCTCCCCGTCGACCGCCCACGGGCTCCTGCGCCATATGGAGCAAAGGAACCGTCTCCGAGCAATACGTCGACCTCAGCTTCGGTCGCTAGCGCGGCTTCATATGCGAGGAGTTCCTCGCGGGTGCGCCAGATATCCGGGGTCCTGGAGTAGAAACTTCGACGTACGTGCGCCGCTTGGCGATCGCGAGAACAGCGGGTACGAGCAAGTCTGGGTCGTATCTGGTTGACCGGAAGTAGATGAGGTTCGTGCGGTGAAAGAGTGCGACGACATGCGGGTTGATGCGAATGCAGCGCTCTATATGCAGTGACAGGTGAACATATGAGGGTGAACGTCATAGGGAGGGGACGCACTGAGTTTCTTGATAACCATGATACGAATGTGCTCTTGCTGTCGACCTCTCGAGTCTCCTGGGGGCCGGAATGCTAGTTGGGTCTGACGAAGGGACTTTGGGGGCGGTTTCGAACCCCACGGAAGTCGAGTCTGGACCATGGGCTCCTTCCCTTTCTTGGAGATTTTGGCGAATGGGAGAGTGGTCTGAGTGGCCGACTTGCGCAGAATGGCGTCGATAATGACATCTCGCTGGAAGCCTTCAATGGATTATACGGCTCGGCTGACAGAAGGACATACCTTCTTCGTCCGCACGGTGGTTTTTGTCTCCTTGGCCAGCTCTTCCAGCTCTTGCGCATTCAAGCACTCCATGAGCTCTGCGAGCTCTGCCTGGTCTTCGTTGTCGGCAAATACGGAGTAGTCGACAAGATCTGGAGTCTGAGATAGAGCAGGGGCGGGGAGTACTGGCTTGCACTCAGGACTCATGCGAGAAGGACCCGCCTGCGGCTGTTCGTCTTCGTCGTCCAAAGTCAGGTCGATAACTTCCCGCCCAGGCGGCTTTGGCCCCGGCTGCTCTCGGGGAAGAGTGGGCTCTGAGGGCTCCAACTTCGGTTTCACGTCCTCCTCTGAGGGCTCAAGCTTCGGCTTTACGTCTTCTTGCGAAAGATGAAAGGTGGGTAGCAATTCTGACACGGACGCATCTAGATCCTCTTTTTTGGGCTTGATGTCCTCCTGTCCGAGCGGAGAACATAGGTGGTCCATTCCGCCGAGAATCGCCTCGGTGGAGCCAAGCTCGTCGTGGTAATTGAGCGCGCTCAGCCTGTGCCATTTGTCTCGTTTCCGAAGGCACAAACGGCAAAACAAGTACTTCGCATTATCTGGGAGGGGCTTGGCGTATGCGCATGGAGAGAGAAACGAAGGTAGTGCGTACAAGGTAGGCCGTCCCAGGCCCTGAAACAGTCCAGCTCTTCTAGGGTGAATAGGTGCCCCTCGCCGGCGAGAACGGCTTTGAGCATATCTAACCACGAGGTCAATATAAGATATGCACCTCAATTGACTAAGAACGCGTACCTTCGAAGACCGTCACATACATGGAAACTCCATTGAATTTGCGTTCGGTACGCTCCAAGGTACACTCGTGGGTTTCTCTGGGGTCATTGGAGTCTGTCACGCCACTGAAGGTCGAGTCGGCCTCATGCGAGGTGGGAAAGACGAGTTTGGATGCGGAAGCGGCAGAGGGGGATCCGAGCACCATGTCGGACGCGTATTTGTGGGCAGGGTCGCGGCGTAGATAGGCCAGAAAATTGGCGAAGACGGTCAAAGCAGGTTGTCAAAGGAAGAGATATCGCAGACACCTGACAGGCCTGGGATGGCTTGAAGAGCGCGCTCGGGCCACGCTGCACAGACGCGACTGGGGTGGCTTGATTGAGTAAGTACTGTCAGTGTGAGTCGTGACCAGACGCGTCGAGATCACGTGTCGTCACGAACGCGGTGTGACAGTGACGGCTGCGTATTGAGCGGAGGCGATGACATCGGCCACCGCCCTCCGCGTCTGCTTCTCCCACCCGCTCCGCCATAGCACAGGCGCGTCCGAGCTCCGGTATATATTCGTATTTCCTCTCATGCCCGACGCCGCCCTCTATCTGCTCCCTGGGCTTTACGCTCGGTCCTCCCCGCGCTCTGCTAGTTTGCACGCCCACTATGTCCCTCCTGTGCACGCCCCTCGCCCTCGCCGTAGCATCCTCACCGAGTCTCTACTAAGGCTCGCTGAGTCGAGCTCCGAAGATTCCCATAGCGTTGTGGAGCAGCTTTCCTTGGTCGAGCTCACTGTACGTCCATGTCCCTTCCGCCGTGTGTTTCTGAGAGCTCATCCCCTCGCACGCAGATCAAGCCCAAGGAGCTCCACCTCGCGTTTGATTGCGGTACTTTGCGCTCTAGCAAGTACTCTCGCTTCAAGCCGCTCCACATTTCGTCTGCGCGCATGCGATATGGCGGGGGGAAGCTGTCGATGGGTCGCTCAGACACCGTTTTCTCCACCCACACTCACGCCATGACTATCACCTCCGATGTGCCATCCTCATCACCCGGCCCGTCCGGCGCGAGGCGACGTACATTGTCTGGGGCGCCATCCTCGCACTGGATCCATCCGAAGGCACAGGGCCTGACTTCACTGTCTTCGACGTTCCCCCACGGCATGTCTTCGTCAAGATTGCAGTAGACGAGGAAGGCGGAGAGGACCTGCGCGAGGACGCCCGCTTGCATCAGCAGCTCGTAGACCGTGGACTGCGGTTAGGTTACTATGGGATCTTCACTGACAGTATTGGAAGCACCGCAGTCGTCACTGAAGACTTCGACGGCGAGACGGATGTAATTACGCCCACCTCAAGTCCGTGATGTCGCGCTGTTATGGTGAGCATCGTTCTCAAGCTATTGTGCGACTCGTCTAACACAGCTGTTTCAGGTTGCCTCGCCTTTCGTTCTTCGTTTTCTCACCCGGACCATGCCACTCATTCATTCCTTGTTACCCAATTCTACTCGGACTCTGCATCTTCCGCGCATGCCTCCCTTTACGATATTCGGACGGACTCCTCGGATCCTAATATTCCTCGTACACTGACTTGCATACTTTAGCTGTATTTCATACCCACCGATGACGGGAATTCTAGCCTTACGGAGTCTGGCTAAACGAATATATAGTTGTAGGAGTAGCATATACATATGCATACATACACATCCACCTCTTGTCGCATTCAGAACCATATTACCACGAAAGCCCCCAAGCCCGTCTGCTTCCACAAGCCCTCCGCGCGCCCCTCCGACTCTCGCTAGCACTGCCAACTATGCGCGCCGCATCTAAAAACTGAACACCAACGCCGATTGCCCCGCACTCAGTACCCGCGTCTGAGCCGTTCATTCTCCTCCCTCAGCCTCCTGTTCTCCTCTCGCAACTCCCTCAGCTCCTCCTGGATCGCGCCCAGGCCATCACCCATCTCCCGCCGCCACCCCGCGCCCATCCGGATGAGGTCGAGGTGCAGCCCAACGAGCTCCCCGCGGGTCTCCTGCCGGAAATCATGCAGCGCATCGCGCAGCAACGCCTGCAGCATGTCCTGTGCCGCTCTCGCTTGCGGCGACCCTGGGCCCGTCCCCGTAGGGTTGCGGAACGGGGACGGGACGGCCGCCCGCTCTGTCCAGCTCGGCCCGCTCCTGGACGTGCGCGCGAAGCCGGGCGAGGGCCCGGCGAAGGACCGCTGGGGAGAGACCTGCATCGCGAGCTCGGCGCGAGGCAGCCGCGCGCTCGCCTCGGTGGACCCGTCATCGCCGTCCGAGTCCGAGTCGGCGCGTGCGGGACCGCCGTCCTCGCTGTCGCTGTCTCCAGCGAAGCCGACGCGCTTGCCGCCCCCTCCGTGGCCTTGCTGCCCCACGCGCCGAGCTCCGCCGACGCGAGACTGCGCGCGGTGCGCGCCTGTGCGGCGGCTTTGGCCTTGTGCGCGGGGATCGGCGTCTCGGGCCCGCCGGGGCTAGGCGTGCGGGTGGTGAGACGGGACGAGATGGAGGAGCCTGACACCCGTCGCCGTTGTGGGAGGGTAGCAGCGTCGGAGGACGGGCGCCGGGACGCGGCGCTGCTCCCAGATACGGAGCGCGTCCGAGGCTGGGCTGCAGAGGCCGACTCGGATGCAAGTGCCCGGGCGTGTGTGGATGCCTGAGAGCCCGCGGAGTCGGTGCGCCTGTGCGTACGTTCGGTGGTTGAGTCCGCGCGCGTCCGCGCAGAAACACGAGACAAGACGGAGGGGGCGCGTGAGGCTACTGAGGAGGGCCTGTCGTTGTCGAGCTCGGCTACTACGTCCGGGACAGCTTCGCGATCCTTTGCTGTGGGTAGAGCCAGGAGATTCTCTACACCGACTGCACAGTTGCAATGAGGATCCGGTTTCGACGGTATACATGAGCAAATACGACATACCGGACAGATCGCCTTCGTCATCCCCGTCCTGCTTGTCGGAATGTGTGACCAGTGACTTTGGCGGGGAGAACGCGCGCTTTGACGGAGTACTACGAGCAGCTGTGGGGGACTTTGCTGTAGCAGGGTTCATTCGCTTCGTCCCGGCGGCAAATCTACTAGCAGGAGAAACATTCTGGCTGGAGCCGGAGGTTGTGCGGCCAAGAGGCCGACGGGGAGTCGTAGTGGTTAGAGCCGACAGTTTTGTTCTCGAAGTTGCTTTGTCCTCCACACTTTTCTTCGACGCATCGGAGCTTGCGGTGGTACTGCTACCGGTCCGACGAGCAGCAGGGGCTGCCTTGTTGGTGTCCCGCTGTACCAGTGGCTTTGACGCAATAGCAGCTGCAGAAGGCTTGGTGACCTGGGCCTCTCCCGGTTTAAGCTTCCTCTGATCTCGACAATAAGCACCTCATCCCACGCCCGCAAAGGTTGACGCACCTGTATCGAGATGGCAATGATTTGATCACCATTCTCACTGACAGGGATGGATTTGGGTGGCTTGTCGAGTGCTCGGAGATCGAGGATTAAGAGCTTGCCGTTCTCCGTACCAGCGTATAATGCAGCGCCCTCCGCGGAAAATGACAGGCAGGTGATCGGAGCTGGCATATTGACCACTTTGAAGAGACTGGATGCGTCGTGTGAGCCCAGAGCCTTGGAAAAGGTCCAGCATACGCACGATTTCTCCTTGTCCAGGTCCACCAACGCGACCATTCCCCCGCTACACGCCGCCGCAACGAGTGTCTTGCTGAACGGACTGCATGTGATCGCCACAATGGGCCCAGGGTTCTTCTGCTCCTTGTCAAGCGGGATGATCTTGGCTGGTCCCGATGGACGAGTGGTGTCGTAGACCAGAATCTGTGCTCCGCTGCCCACGAGGAGTCGTGTGCGGGAATGAGGATGGAATGCGCACGTAGAAACGTCACCGCCCCCAGATGGTATGCCTCGAAGGACGGTATGTGACGAAAGGGTGAGATTGTGGACGTGAACGCATTCGCGGAGGTAGATGCGAGGAGAGAAGCATCATTGGATAGAGATAGTGAGCTGACTGTTGACTTGTGGGATTCGAACGTTTGCGTGATCTTGCTCGAGTGGTGGATGCCAGAGTAATTAAACGTCCTTTGCTGCAGATCACTGTACTTCCCTTGTCCTTGACCAGGAGTGAGGCAACAGCTTCGCCATTGGTCGCAGGTAGACAACTTGTAGAGCGCCACTGGCGATGTTGTACACCTGGATGCCGGATGCTGCAGAAGCAAGAAAGACAGAGTTCGTCTCTGCACTCCATGCAATGCCGTACATGGAGCAGCAAGAGCGCATGCAGGATGTGTGGAGGAGGGTGATACTTGAGGGATGGTTGGTCTAAGATAGTGAGACTTGATGAACTAAGGATCGCCGCCATGTTGTGTCGTGGGTCTCCAAAAGGTCTGGGGGCAGAGAAGTGCCACGGAGGCCAGGAAGGAAGAGGGGCTTGGCGGACGCTGCCAGTTGCCGCCGGTGCAGTGTGCACCCGAGTTGGTTCCTTCGCGTTCGTCCCGTGACCGTTCTCCAAGCCTCCGTCTGGTGTACAAACGCTACATATTTTTCTTTAGGGGCTAATGCCAAGCCATCGTGGCGCAATGGTAGCGCATCACCTTCCTACGCGGGGATGGAACCCTGAGTACGGGTGAGGTGGGGGTTGCGGGTTCGATCCCCGTCGTTGGTAGTTGGTTCTTTTTTCGCAGTTGGCCGTTGGTTCTGTCACATTGGCGTAAGTGCAAAGGCTATTGTCACATTTTTCGTGAAGGAAACCCGAGAAAACGGTGGCGTTTTGATGCGCTGGCGGGCTGCTTTGTGCTAATCAATATCTGTTTCCCTCAGGCACCCTAAAGTCCTGCGGTTCGATCCCTTTCTAACTTCACATTTTCATTAGTCCGCTACGTACACGATATCACTTTGCGCCTTTGCGTCGTAGAGATGGAGGAGCATATAATGGATCGGGTTGAGCCATTCAGACGCTAACGAGTCGTCTCATCTGGGAAGGGTATGGTGACAAAGCTACGGAATGACAGTTTGATTTGGCTACGTGCAGATAGCGACATGTGGAGCACTCCGAGACGCCCCATCCTATGTCTGTTCGTTCTCATCTGCGCTAGTTTGTTGCAAGACACTGCCGACGAAGGATGAGCAACCACAGAGACAGAACAGGATACGAGACGAAACTCACTTGTTGATGGCGGCTCTGTCGACAGGTGGACTACGTCCGTCTCCGACAAGTAGTCTGACTCCGACGCTTGGCACGCCATCCGCTACCACGTAGATAAAGCCCGGACCAGGCGGATAGATGTTGCCGTGTGGCGGGCCGGTAATCTTCAGTTTTGTCCTGTCGTCCGACAGAGAGAACTTCAAGTAGACCAAACGAGAGTTGGCGTGCACGGCGTGCGTCACGAATCCAAGGTCCATCAAGGCGACTATATGCGGCAGTGAGCAATCCGTACACCAACATCAACCGTCCGTCACGCACCTCTAATTTCTGTGTCGGGACGCAGGTTCGGAAGGCGGACTTTGACCTCCATCGTGCTGCCGAAACCGAAGAGCCTAGGGACCTTGGCGAGTATTTCTGGGCGCTCCTTCTTCATGTAAGACGGGCCTAACCACTCGACACGATACTCCGTGCCGTACTTGAGCTCGCTTCTGTCCAGGTTCGGGTTGCTCCCCGCGATCATCACGCCGCCCTTTGGCGTCAGTGTCGCGACGGAATGGTACATCCTCGGGATGTTGCTCGTCGGCATGCCGCGTGAAGAGAACCGCCGTCCGAATGTGCCGTAGGTGTCGTAGAGGACCGGGGAGAGCACGGGGCGGTCCGCGTTGGAGAAGCCCACCTGGTCGACGACATTGCCGTAGCCGGAGATACCGGAGCCCGCGCCGTTCACAATGAGGACCTCGCCGGTGGGGAGGAGGACGGCGTCAGGCATGAGGCGTGCTTCGGGCATCTGCTCGACTTGCCAGCCCTTGGCGATCTCTTCGTCCGTGAGGATCATGCGCGCGCACTGGGTCGAAGCGGGATCCTGTGAAGAGATCTGGAAGCCTGGTTTGGTGTCGTCAATCGTAGAGCCGCCACAGATGAGGACCTCGGGCGTGTAGTCATTCTCAGGAGAGAGAGGGAGCAGAAGAGCGGTGCCAGCCATCGGGTAGGTGACGCGGACACCGTTTGGAAGTCTAGGCAGCCTCCGTTCGGCGTTGGTCTTCCAGTTGTATATCATGGCGTCCCGGTTGGCAGCAACAAAGACAGACCCGTCAGGCAGCAGGAAGGCATGGGGGAAGAGGTTGGAGTTCAGCGTGTCGACGAGGAAGGGCATATGGATTGGCAACCCGTTGGAGTTGTGGATGTTCTTGGGCGGAAAGTACTCGAGGGTGGGGTTGTTGGTCGTACCGTTGTTGATCCATCCACCTTTGCGCGAGCCTCCGATGATCATGAGGCTGCCGTCCGAGATCCGGAGAGTCGTGCTGTACCAGCGCGGGCTTGCCATGCGTACGTGTTCGTGGTCCTCGAAGATGTCGCATCCTGTGACGTCCTGGAGTTCGCAGGGGTGGAAGAGACGTATTGCCTGGAGTCCGCCGACATCGCCAAAGTCTGCTGCTGAAGTTTTGTCCTCGACGACCGGGTTCCCGCCAACGTTCGCCAGCGTACCGTTCCCAAGGAAGCTGCCGCCTGCGCAGAAAGAGTTGGACTTCATAGACAAGGGTTTCACCGCGTGCGTCTCAAGGTTGTAGAGGGCGCCCCATGCCGGATGCCCAGAGACTGTAAGAGGATTGTGCTCCACCTTATCGATGACGATCGCATGAGACTCCGAGATGATAGCGAACTGCATAGCGTGAACGCCAGTGGAACCCTTCTGCACCAAAGTCCAGTCGTCCGAGGCCCCGGCTCTGGGAGACAAGTCGAGCAGAGGCAGATCCGCAGCGTGTTTCCGTGCGGAAGACGACGAGTTCCGCCGATGACCTCTGTGGGTAGGTGCGCTGCGGGTGACCACTAGGGCGTCGACGTCCACCACGGTGCCCTTCGACGCGTCTCTCTTGCTACCAGTGTTGAGGATCTTGAGCGTATGCTTGCGCTGCGGGAGGCCGTAAGTCCAGAACACTCGCTGCTGCTTCATCGCGACGGTGCTATAGGTGTCCACGAGTTGTATGAGCTCGCCATCCAGGAAGACCTTGGAGATACCGTGTTTCTTGTCGAGATTGCCGAACCATTCTATACCGGTGCCAGTGAAACTGAAGGTTATCGCTGCATCACGCGCCGAGGTTGAGCGGATACTCTTGCCGATATACGCTGAAGAGAAGGTCTCGGACCAGGCACCAGTAAAGTGTAAGAGAGGCGAAGACGAGTCGTAGCTCTTTGCTCCAGGAGGTACGTAGTAGGGGGTGAACCTAGAAGGCTCGGTGGATCCGGGGGTTACGCGGCCGTGCCAGGCTGACTCCGCCAAAGAGGTTGTGGCCAGCGAGACGACCAGCGCCGTGACCAAGAGTAGAGACTGGATGCCCATGCTGTCTGGGCGGGGAGGAGATGATGGGAGAGGGAAAGGTTCGAGAGACAGGCGGTGAGTCCGGCATGTGCGGCTTGACGTCCAGACTCGCTCGCTCGGCGGCTCGCTCGCGGCACACATTTATGGATCCTCATAGATTACAGGTACTAACATAGAACATCGATTCAACAGAGCATCTACCATACAGTGTCCATAAATCAGGAGTCGCGGTCTTCAGCCCGGTCAAGCTGTTGCTTTTTCCTCGAGCCACCACTGGAATAACCGATTAGCACAAATATAGCGGAACACGGAGAACGTGCACTTACACCTCAGTATCGAGCCCACGCTTGCGACCACTTTTGGCCTCATCCAAAACTTGTCGAGACCGAAGACATCGCTAGAGTCCTTCTCGAATTGCACAGGGCCCTCACGAACTTCCTGTTCGTTGGCTCCCTCGAACCCTGCACGAGGCTGCCCGAGCCCGAAGCGGTCGTTGTCCAGAGCCTGACCAATACCCTCCTCCGTCCGCCACCAAATGACTCCTGGTTGCCCTCCGAGATGTTCCCCCGCGCCTTGTAGATGGCCGCAGCGGCAGTGGAACCGTGGAACAGCGGGCGGTCGTACAGGTTGTACGCATCATCATCGGCAAAGCTGCCGGATAGTGACTCTTGGTTGAAGAGACGCGAGTCGAGCATGCTTTCCTTGGAGAGCGTCGGCTTCGCAAGCCCAAGTGCGATCTTCTCCGAGATATCGCGGTTTTGCTGGCGCGCGAGCATCTTGGCGCGCATCTCCGTGCCCATGTTGCTCATCCGCATCTCCCGTCTCGTCCCTTCTCTTGTCCGCGCGCATCTGGTCTCGCACCTTCGCTGCATCCGCGTCCTCCTCGTCCTCCTCAGGCTCCCCGTCTGATTCGCTGTCCGAACCAGAGCCGTATCCTCCTAGAGCGGACTGCATCGCAGCGGTACGGTCGGCGGTCGGCTTCGACTCTGCACGCGGCGCAAGGCCAGAACGTTCTTCGCGCGCTCGCTGGGCCAGAAGTCGGAGGTTCTCCTCCTTTTGCGCCTTCTCCTTCTCGGCTAGCTTCTGTTGCATGAGGGCACGTTGCCTGACTTCCTCGCGAGCGTGGCGATCGGCAACGAAAAGCGCCTCCGAGAACTTTGCAAAGTTGTCATTGATATGCACCTAACGACACGAAACCATAAGCCACCAATACTGTAAGGGAAATGAAGCGCTCACATCCTGGAGACCACGACCGTCCGCCGCAAGACGCTTGTCGAGGGGGATGGTGTAACCTTTGTTGTTCTTCCAGTTAGATATGCATGGTGGAATCATCCATTCCTTCTGCTCCTGGGCTGTCGCCTTACGAGGGGGACTGCGAAGAACGGGGGGCGGAGGGCTCGGGGGACCGCGGGGAATCTTCTTGTGTTTGAACCGTGGCGGCTCGAGAGGATCCTCAACGACTTCGGTCATCTTGATGATACGCTGCTTCAGGCTATCCGAGTTTCCTTGCTGGCCTGGTGTGTAACGGATGAAGGACGTCTTGCCCTGACTGTCAGGGACGTTCTTCGGCTGGGCCGCCTTGATTTTGCCATTGACGAGCTTCTCCAGTGCGGCCCTCGTCTTCTCGGTCGTTTCCTGAACCTCTTCCTCCGACGGGCGGTCCAACGATCGATCCGCGTCGTCAAGGTCTTTCCGGTGGGCAAGAGGAACGAGGTCCTTGAACTGAGACTGGACCAACTTGCCGGAGCGTTGACCCTGGAGCGCTATGGCATCGTAACGAACGTTGCCTTCGGCATCCACTTGGAGAGCCAGAGTGTTCCCAGCCGCCGTCTTGAGATTTTGTGAGAATTCAGAGAAGTAGTTGGCAGAAGTGCGACCCACCTTCTTCTTGCCCATGTTTAGAGGATATTGGGCGACATGACATTCAGGGTACGCACCACCATCACCTAACGCAGAATAAGACAGGAAACAGCATCTTTAGCAGGTCACGCACCGAAGTCCTCCAAGGAAGTTGGCTTCCAACCTCTCCTCTGACCATACGGCGGCACTGCCTGGCGAATGACCACAGCAACGGAGGGACCTGCCTGCTGAGGTTGGATTTCGGAAACGAATTCTTCCTCGTCATCGGAGACCACAGGCGCATTCACCGGAGTGGGGAGAAGGCTGTAGGGGCATCAGCAAATGCAAGGTGATCCGGTGTGCAGGGAAAGACTAACGAGGTGAGGGCAGCCATGGCGACGGCGTACGGTGAAGGCGGAGGTGGCATAGGCGCCCTGAGAACAAGCAGCAGGTCGAGTGTTGACCTGTGTTTGGGACGTGGCGCGGCAGGCGGGCCGCTCGCGTCTCCGGCGCGTGCCAGCGAGCGACGCGGCCGACGCGCCACGCACGAGACAGAAAGCTTCGGCTGTCCAGCCGCGCTCCGTTCTGAGCCTCCGCGTCGACCGCGTCCTCTGCCCCATGAGCTCCGGCGGTGACAGTGTCTTCCCCAAGCCCGCGCCTCCCAACTCTGGCGTACGGGCCGCCCTCCAGTACACCGGCATCCCCGTCTCCTGGCTCGACAAGCGTCCCTCTCTCCCTTCGCGCAACTGGCTCATCTTCCTCGGCGTAACTGGCACGGTCGCCGGCTACTACATCTATGACCGCCAGCAGTGCAAGAGGATCCGCCAGGAGTACAAGGACCAGGTGAAGGACCTTGCAGACGTCCCATTAGGCACCAAGGACCTCCCGCGGAAAGTCACTGTGTACGGTGCCAAATGGTTGGGCGACGAGGACCATGACCGCAGCATGAAGTACTTCCGCAAGTACGTCAAGGTTCGCATTTTCGTCTTCTTCGCCTTGCCTCTATTCTCAAGCATGTGTCGTAGCCCATCCTAGTCGCTGCTGCGATAGACTACGACATGGTCACAGGCCGACGTCTCGGGGACGTAGCTCGTCGTGTAGCGGATGACATCCGTGAAGAGCGACGTAAATTCGCGGGCTTAGACCCTCCCCCCATGAACCTCCTCAACCTACCAAACTCGTCTCCAGCAGAGAAACACCAGCGTCGGCTTGAAGGCGGGATCGTGATCGTCGGTCGGCACACGCTCAAGGAGTACATGCATGGGTTGAAGCGCGGATGGACGGATGGATTGCAGAAGGTAGATAGAGAAGAGCAGCTGGCACAGGCACTGGAGAATGACGGCAAGTTTGACGAACCTGAGCCCGAACCCTCCGAGCTTGCGCTGGACGACGACGAGCCTCTTCCGACGCCTTCGAAGTTGCCTCCTTCAAGACCATTCTCCGTCCTCTCCGCTCCCAACCTTCGCATGCCCCCTCCCCCTCCAAAAACCGCAGAGGATATCGCCCCCGCGGTCAATGCCCCTCCCTCAACTATCCCTCCGCAGCCTCCCATGCTCCTCGTCACTTTCACGAACTACATCGGACTGACTCAGATCCCCCTCATGATCTGGGATTTCTTCAACGAGCGGCAGAAGGTCCGCGCTGGCGCGGAGGCAGCCATGAAGCTCGTCCGGGGAGCCACTCGACCCTTCACGGCACCTCCTTCCTTTCCCGCAGCAGACTCCTTGGTGTCGGACTTCAATGTCGACCATGATGGGCCTCAAAAGCCTTTCCTTCAGGAGCTCTCCCCTAGCGATCTCGACTTCGATCGCGAAGGCGAATCGTGGTACAAAGCGTCGACAGTCCGCAACTATTCCTCCGAGATCGAGAAGGCCCGAGATGAGTACTACAAGTCCCTCGCCAAGAAGCTTGAGGTCGCGCGCGCACTGGCGCGCGGGACTAGGGAACCTACGAAGGAGGAAAGCGAGAACCCTCCGCCCACCGAGGTTGAGTTGCGCGCAGAGCGGATGAAGAAGGAGCTGAGGTGGACGAGCGACGAGGAGGGATGGGACATTGTCCGGCCAGACAAAAACGTTGATTGGGACGAGCGGCTCAGGAACATTCTCAGGGTATACACTGAACCTCCTCCTCGGCCTTCGACCTCTTTCGACGCTCAGTCTTCATGATACATCAGCATATAATTGTCTAATCACATACACACCCCTTACTTAGCGTACAACGCTTCACTGCTTGTCCGTTTGCGACGCCTCTAATCACTCCTCCACGACTTCTACTGCTCCGCTGTTCAACCAGGACTCGAAGTCTCTCAACGGATCATCATCGGGCTCCGACGTTATGTTGTGGGCCGATCGCGCTCCAGGGGGAGCTTCGTGCTCGCGCCCTTCGGATGTCGCGTTGGCTTGGTCTGGCCAGCTGTGTTCAGGTGAGCGACGGCTCCCTTCTACTTGGTATGACGCTGTAGCGCTGATTTCTTTGGGCGCAGGCGAACTGGGGTACACGATGTCGAACATCGAAGAGTCGAGCCTGAAGTCTCCATCTTCGTCCATGGAGATAGGGCTGGCTTCTTGTATTTCCGTGCTCTGGACGAAGTGCGACGGACCTTCACCGGACACGTCGTACGATGGCGAAGGCGCAAATGGAGGCGTAGTTTCGCGGCGCGGCTGTAGCGACTGCGTCAGAGAGGCTGAAGATTTGGATCCTTCGCGTGGCTTACCGTCGTCGCCTGGACATCGGGTCTCAACGCGACTCGCTTGCTTGGCGGTGGGGTCGCCTCGATGTTGATCCTGGTCCTTTTCCGGGAGACATCTTGCGCCGATTGAGGTGCGCGCACAAGAGCTGTCCTCGCTGCAACAGTGTTGCGCCAGCTTCCCGCATCACTTGAGGACGGCGGCTTTGTGCGGGGCGATGTGTCGATTATCTCGCTCGCCGTTGGGAAGTCATCCTCCGAGTCGGATGGCAGTCCTTCCACTGGATTCGGGACAGTTGTGAGGGGCTCTTCGAGGATGCTGGACAGCTCGAGGTCGAGAGCAGCTTGGCGAGGTTTACTGGCCTTCCTGAGGTCGCTCGAGAGCTTGAGCTGGCCCCCTTCGCCGAGCTGTATGTTCTGCTGCACTCCAGTCCGCTTGTGCAAGGACTCCAAGTGGCCCAGGGGCCGATCGGATTTCGAACGCGGCTTCGGCTTCGGCTTTGGGGCAATTTTGCTACTTGTGACCTTCGACATCGCAGGCTGCGTGTCTGCGGCTGTATCTTCTCTCAAGAGCATCTCAATCCGTCTTTTGGTGATGGGTGGAGGTTTTTCGAGTCCCTCTTGACAGCTGTACACATGGTAACACCCTCAGCACGGTTGTTTTTGGCAGAGATTCAGTATTACCATCTGTGTTTGCATTTCATCTTATCCTTGCAAGTATGGTTGCACCTAATGGCATTCAAGAAGAGTCAGACAGACCATATTTCTGGGATAATGTTAGGGAACAAACTCGAAATTGCCATTAGGAAGTTGTTTTGCAGCAGGATAGCCTGAACTGGAAGAGGAAATGGATGATTTGCTACTTCTCTGGAACTGCTTCCCTGAATCTTCAACTTCCAGATCATCTTCTCCAATATCCCAGATTGAATCGGCAATGTCTTCTAAACCTTCTAGGTCTCTGGCCTGGATGGGAAATATGGATGTGTCTATCAATCCTGCTCTGAAATACTCACTAGAGAATCCTGAGGGTGGGTTTCAACTTGTGGGAAGCTTGATATCTGGATATCTGGCTTGTACACAGCTGTTGCTACCAGACCTGCATATACATCCTAAATAGAGAACCAGTCATTATTCACTCAGAATAGCGGGTTCTAAGTCCTAACTGATGAGATTTGAGCTATAACACCTTGACTTGGCTTGATGAAGGGCACATTGACCTCAAAGGTTTTTGGTTCCTTCAAATTATATGTTCTTGGGTCCATATTAATACAGGGACATTAAGCATGCTTCTAAATACTCACACAATATGACGAAAATCCACAAATGTGTTGTCAGTCATCATAACCAGAACTGATGTCATATCAGTTCCTTTAGACTTTTTGCTTCTTTTTGAGTGATTTAATTTGCCACTTTGAAGTAGTCCACATGAGATAGATAATGTTGCTTGTACTGCATTCTTCTGACTGAAAACCTCAACTTCTGATATTGATATTGAGTATTGAGGGAACTGGCAAGCTGCAGATAAGATATCATGCCCAAAAGGAGGTTTTCTATTTAGAAGCTACTTTGATGTTAGAAAAGCATTTAACCATTATCAGAGATACCTACAGATTCTATATGTGCTGGATCCATTCTCTTCAAGGCTGAGAATGAAGTGATATTATGTTCTGCAAGGACCTGTATATAGTTTTAGGGTGATATAATGCTGTGATAAAAAAGCCAAGCTTGCCTTAATGCTATTTAAAATTTTAATCAGCTGTTTACTACTAAGTGTATTGTCACTCACGACTTGGGACCAATCTCCTTGATTTGCCGAAAGACTAAACTGCAGTTTTCCCATGCCTTGGCATTAAGGCAACGAGATCTAGAACATATGAGGCAACAAGGTAATAACTCTGGTAACGTTAGAAACATACACTTCAAGGGCATTTTTTAATAGCAGTCCATGTTGTCTAACAATAGCAACTTCTATCACAGCTGCAATTGAATTTTTAGGTTTCTCTTTACAGGTAATAGTTAAATCACTTGCCTCGAGCCAACCTATTAATGTGGCGCATAACAGGAAGTGTTTCTAGATAGGGCTGAGTATTGGCACTCTTGTACTCAGGGCTGGAGAGATTGATAGATCCAAGGATAGCTTGCAGAAGTATGAAAACCTTGTCAGATGGCTTGTCAATCTTTTTGAGGGGATATCTCATATCAGGGTGAACCCGTAGCTTATGATACACCTTTTCAAGACGTGAGTAGAAAGACTGCCTTTTAAAAAGAAATAAGAGTACCTGCTTTTCACCAGATCTGAATCTGATATCCTGAAACCTAATATCAATTAGCAATCTTTATACTACAATAAGTTGGTTTAACACCCACTCATTTGCATGGCATAAAACTTCAAGCTAGTGGTTTTGTATAAGCAATAACCCATCAATCACCTCTACCTACTTACAATCTCATAGACTGATGCAGTACTTGACAACTTCATAATAAGCACCATCTATAAGAGTAATAAGTATCTACAGCCTCTATACATTATTAGTTTATCACTCACTGTCTTTTGATGAATATAAAACTAGATACTTTTAGCAGCTGAAAATTATAACTGCATGAGGCTTCACAAGCTCACATACCTTGCTCATTATATCACCATATTCTGTTGACTTCAAATCATCACTGGTTTCATCACATTGAAGCATCCCAGTGAGTTGCAACTCCTTGATGCTACTAGTAACTATTTGATCCAGCTGAGTTGCCCAGGGAGTAGTGTGTTCATCTTCAGTTCTGATGCCATAGTATGTAGGATTCTGTTTCAGTCTTTGAAATAGAAAAGAAGTATGAAGCCACTTCTTTGCAGAGTCAAGGTTGGCAATTGTTCCTAGGGCAACCTCAGAATTCAAGTGCTCTGTCAAGTGAAGGTGAAGACTGCTTTCAAGAACTGTTTGGCCTTGAGCAAGAGCTTGGTACTTTGCTTCCAATTCTTGTTCACATATGATAATAGCCACCCCACTTTTGTCAAACTGAGGCCTGCCCTAAATGTGCTGGTATTAACATATATGCCATTAGATCAGAGAAATTAGCTTACAGCTCTTCCAATCATCTGCATAATATCAAGGTCTGTATATTCTTGTGAGGCATTGTTCTGAAATAACTTCACACCCTTGATAATAACAGTGTGTGCAGCTAGTCCACTTAGAGTCAACCTTACTACTCTGGTAATATAATTTGAACTCACGCAAGTTCACACCAACTGCAAGTGTCTAAAGAATTGAATCAGAGGAATAACATTGTAATTTGGGACATTTACTCACTGAAGTAGCAAACAGAATTTTGATGTTTTGTTTAAGAAACAATTGCTCTGTGGTTGCTCTTTCATCTCTACTAAGGCCTGCATGATGGATCCCAATCCCAAATGATGCCAAACCTGATACTTGTTAAAAGGGTTTGACATAGATTCCAGGAAAGCTTACGATTAAGTTGTGTGTTGCTGAATAAGTAGCCTACACTACAAAAAGCTATTAGTCACAGCCTATAGCATTAACTGTACCATATGTCCTACTGGCAGGTCTTAGCCATGGCAAGTCACCTTTCTTCATGATTGCTTCCTCATACTCCTTGCAAACTTGTTCAGCCGCATTAACTACACCTATAACAAATTAAAGCTAGGTTTTAAATCTTCCCAAAAACACAGTTACCTTTACGAGTAGGGCAGAAAGCCAGAACAGGTTTGTTATTGCAGTGTTGTTGCAACACAGAGTAGATCTTATAGTCTAGAGTCTTTGCAAAAGCAAAGTCATTTGCATCCTTGTGACGGTATACCCCATAGACAAATCTAGCCAACTGGCAAGGTCTGTACTCTTCACCAAACTGCATTTCTGATCAGCCTCACTTGTTGAAGTGATAAATATATCTGTACCTGTTGTATTGAGGCAGCTCCTATACCATTACCATCTCCAACCCAATAGGCAATATCTTCAATGTTAGGCACAGTGGCTGATACTACCATAAAGCGAACACCAGTGCCCCTCATCTTCATCCGGGCTGTGATCACTTCTAAAGTGCTTCCTCTGGACTCATTAAGCAGATGGACCTGACAGAAATAGTTTTAGTTAGACTACAAACTGCATATGAGATGCATTTGACCTCATCAATCAAGAACAGCTTGATCTTTGATAGTATCTGGCTATGATGTTGCCTGACCTGTATATTACTAGTGTAGTTCTTAAGCCAAGAGATCACACATACCAATTCCTGGTTAAACTGTCCCATTTTTCACCCTACAGTAGTGTTAATGTAAGTCATAATGGTTGCCAGAATGACCCACCGTTGTTACTCTGGAATGGGGTAAGTGATATGCTATTGGTAATGAGCATGTAGAACTCACATCACAGTTGCATCAGCAGCATCTCCCCAGACTCCTTGCCCAGCTGTAACTGTATCCCCAGTCAACTCAGCACCTGCATATGAGCATTGTAACAAAATGTTAGCACTGCAACTACTGAGTAGTGTAACACTTACATTTCACACCAAATGGTGCAAACTTGGTATTCCAGTCACTGGCTTTCTCAGTGCAAAGGGACTGCGAAGTTATCAATACACACTAAATATTGGATTACAAGTTGTTCTGACCTTGGTTGGTGCAATGTATACACATTTAGCCTTGATTGTGGTGCCAACCAACTCCCTGAGAATTTTATGATGGCCAGCTCAAAAAGGACAGTTTTGCCACTGCCTGTAGGTGCTGTGACAGTAATCTGGTATTCAAAGATTGATTCCATAAGCGCTATCCAAGACAACTCACCACTGATGACCTAGGTGTAGCCATTCAGCAAAGAACTCTCAGACAAATATCATATCATACCATGTTATTGTTGGTTTTCATTACCTATAGCACCAAGTAAGTAGAGGATCCGCGCTACAAAGGAACACAAACCGTGTCGAAACAACGTGATTGCACGGCATTAAACACTCCGAACTTGAACACGCTGCGATATATGTCCGCTGCACCCTCATGTCGACACTCGGGTAGCGATCGGTAGACACATGATGACTCACGTAGATCCGAAACGGGGCGCAGCCGTGCAAACCCCGAATCTTGTTGCTGACGGCCCTGCGCTCTCGTGAGGGTCGAAGGAGATTGTCTCGACATGGTGTCCATGAACATGGGAGAGTACGTGATCGTTGAGGCGCTCATTCGTTCATTCGCGCGGTAATCCCACTCTTCGCTTGGCGAAGGGGGCAGTTCCATGCTCCGATGTTCCCAGCTGAGCTCTTCCAACGGGCTGTTGGAGCGGAGACGCGGGTCGGAGAGCGCCGTGAACTCATCGACTTCCTCTGGCGGCGGGCTATGAAGCTCGCTGTCCCACATTCGAAGAGGTGAGGAGTGTAGCGAGGGGTTGTCATGGCCTATGAGTGCACGAAAGGGAGACCATTTGTATAGCTGAATGCTTCGAGGGGACCGCATATACTCACCTCTCTCTCTCGACATCCCGGCGTCTCCATGGTACACTCCGTGGCATACGGGCCTTTGAGGTGAACGAGGATAGTGAAAGGGATCTTGATATTGCTCGATACCATCGTCGTACTGAACGTTAAAGCGGAAGGGGGCGTCCATGCTGAACGAAGGAGAGAAGACGGAATTATTGGAGCCGCGTCGGAACTGGAGTCACGCTCGTCCACGACCCGCTCACGTGTTTTGTATGTCACGCGTGACAACTCGCGTCGAGGTGTCGAGCGGCGCGATCCTCGACTCTCCTACCTTCAGTCTATACGCTTCGCATCCGACGAACTCGTCCGCGCCGGTTTCCTCAGCGCGATCTGACTGGACACTTTTTTTTCTCTTGCATACTATGGCTTCCAACGACCTCAAGAGTGACGCCGCAATGCGGAAACTTGAAGAGTACATCGAAAAGTAGGTCGGACGACTATATGTTGTGGGGCAAAAGCTTATGTTTGTCAGGATCTACTACTCTGAACGGTACTCAGACGACGAGTATGAGTACCGCCATGTTGTCCTCCCGAAGCCGCTGTTCAAGATGATCCCGAAGAACCTCTTTGATCCGGACAACACTGGAACTTTGAGATTACTGTCGGAGGAGGAGTGGCGAAGCATTGGGATCACGCAAAGCCTCGGATGGGAGCATTACGAAGTCCACGGTATGTCTCCTAGGATAGATCTTGATATTTTGTCACTGAGGATACCGTCCTCCCAGCCCCCGAACCGCATGTCTTGCTTTTCCGTCGACCCAAGAACTTCGACGCGATGCAAGCCTCAGGAACGAACGGAAGGGTTGCTGGAGGAGCGGCTAAGCCGAAGCGGAAGTGACGAAGGGTTCATCGGTCCGTCAATTCCTTACGTCCACGCTCTGTTGGTGGGCTGGTCGCATGATCGTCCGTCCCTTCATGGATATTTTCCCCTACGACTTGCCTCTCTCCGTTCTGTATTCTATCATCAGCTTTGTTGTGCACTGTTTCATCGCTCTCATTTGCTGTACGCTGTAACTCGATAGGCTAGTTTTCAACCCCGTACTGAGTCCCAAGATCTGTCGTCAACCGTCGGCATGAGAATTGAAGAGACGCGTAGACGCGATACATATGATCAAACTCAAGGCCGAGCAGGTCTGAGATGCGAGGAACACAAGTAATGTATGGACATTGCCGGATGGGTTTCAAGCCGCTTGAAGCTTGAAGCCTCTTGAAGCGCTCCCTCGGATCTCGATGCCGTAAGCCACGCACAAAGACTGCGTTCGAATCGTGCACTCAAGAACGCGCATGTTGCGACTCTCCGCCGCCCCTTCTCTGCCGCGGCTTCGCGCGTTTCCGGGACCCTCCGTTTTGCGGTCGCTCCTTTGGACTCGGTCTCACTTCTGCTCGCACTTCTCTATGGCTGCTTCGGTTCCTGTAGCATGGACACGCGTCACCGCTGGTCAAACATCCTTCAGTGTCTTCCCCAAACCGATTCAGAAGTCTCCCCAAGATGACCGGGAGTACAGGATCATCAAGTTGGACAATGGCTTGCAAGCGATGTTGATTCATGACGCGAAAGCGGACAAGGCAGCTGCTAGTTTAGACGTAGCTGTCGGTCACTTGTATGATCCTGTGAGCACTACATTCTGCATGTTTTGAGATTCTACTAAGACCGAGTTTCTAAACCAGGATGACATGCCCGGTCTTGCGCATTTCTGCGAGCATCTACTATTTATGGTACGATGCGTGATCCGTGCTCTCTGGCTATGAATGAACTGGGTTGTTAGGGAACGGAACAATATCCGAAGGAGAACGAGTATTCTGAGGTGAGCGCTGCCCCGAGGAGGGTTCACGTAAGTGTTCTGACCTCCACCGCTCTCTGTAGTACTTGTCCAAGAACAACGGAAGCTCGAATGCCTTCACTGGGACCTCCAACACGAACTACTACTTCAACGTCTCCACCACAGCCCTCTACGGCGCACTGTCGCGCTTCTCTGGCTTCTTTCACTCTCCTCTCTTTGCGCCGTCCTGCACAGCGCGCGAGCTCAATGCAGTAGACTCGGAACATAAGAGAAACCATCAGAGTGACATGTGGCGTATCTTTCAGACCAACAAGCACCTCAGCAAGGATGGGCACCCATGGCGCAAGTTCGGCACCGGCCACAAAGAGAGCTTGTCTAAGGTCGGTCGAGAGCTCAAGGCGAAGGGTACCCTCAATAGCAATCTGGTCATGAAGAGCGCGGATGGTAGCTTGGCCCCGACCCCCAACGACTCTCGCGCCCCTTCGCCCTCTCCATCGGTAAACTCGACGAGTAGTGAGATGGATGGGGACGGTGGGGTGGTAGGCCGTGAAACTCGTCGGAGATTGGTCGAATGGTGGAGCAACGAGTATTGTGCAGGTCGGATGCGTCTGTGCGTTGTGGGAAATGGTGCGTACGCTTTAAAGACGCTCTAAAATATTATTCTCATGGTATCGTAGAATCTCTCGATGAGTTGGCTGCAATGGTAGCGAAGCTCTTCTCCCCGATACCCAACCGGGGGCGTGAACCCCTGCATATGATACCCGATCATCCATTCGGACCCAATGAGATGGGTGTACGTGATCTGCTGTTCAGCCGGATATCGATACTAAGGTTTATTTCAGACACTCGTTTCTGTGCACACAATCATGGCGTTCCATGCTCTAGAGATCAGCTTCCCCATACCCTATCTTCCTCCTTATTGGCGCCATAAACCCGCGAGCTTTCTTGCGCATTTCATCGGACATGAAGGCCCGGGTTCTTTGCATTCGTACCTCAAGGGGAAAGGCTGGATCACAGATTTGAGCAGTGGCCCGCAGAACCTCGCCAGAGGTTTTGCTATGTTCAAAGTCACGCTGCGCATGACGCCTCAAGGATTCGGTCCGTCCCATTGATCTAGACCCTGCTTCCTTGGTTCTAATGTTGAGCGATACAGAAAATTACGAAACGATCATGGAGCATGTCTTCAACTACATCTCCCTTCTCCGCTCCTCCAAGTTCCCGGCATGGTACCAACGCGAACGTAGTCAAATCAGCGCCACCCGCTTCCGCTTTGCAGAGAAGAGGCGTCCCGACGACTACGCCGTCTGGGTCACCGAGCACATGACATGGCCTGTTCCCCCCGACCTCGTAATCAGTGCGCCACAGCTCGTGGAGGAATGGGACGAGAACGACGCAGAGCATGGTGGAGAGAAGGAGATGCGCGCGTTTTTGGACCTCCTCTCCATCGAACGCTCACGTGCGGTTCTAATGGCCAAGGCGGAAGAGCACGAGCGCGTCCGTGGCAAGGACGTCGTTTGGGAAAAGGAGCCGTGGTACGGCACTCCATACCGTGTGGAACGTCTCAGCGTTGAGATTGTCCAGAAGGCGAGAGGACCCAACAATCTCTCGGAGTTGTTCCTACCTGGCCCCAACGAGTTCATTCCGACCAACCTCGAAGTCGAGAAACGTGATGTTGAAACGGTAGCTTTCCCGTTGAAAATGGTTGAACGTCGCTGACTATACCTGTGTTCTCACAGCCAGCGAAGCGACCTCAGTTAGTGCGCCAAACACCGTTGTCATCCTTGTGGCACAAGAAAGATGATCAGTTCTGGGTGCCGAGGGCCCGCGTCGTCATTGACATTCGCAGGTAATGCTGCATCTGAGAGGCAAAGTCGTGAACTCATGGATGATTTCCCTGCAGCCCTCTCGCTAATTCCTCTGCGCGATCGATCGTCATGACTCGGTGTGTCCTAGTTCACATTCAAAGCAGAGGCATTGGCGGCTAATCGTTACTGTGATCTGCAGGCTTTTCGCGGATCTTGTCACAGACTCGCTCACCGAGTTCTCATACGATGCCGACTTGGCCGGTCTTGCGTATACCTTCAGTCCCCAGTCTCTTGGACTCTATGTGATGCTTCACGGCTACAACGACAAACTGCATGTCCTCACGAAAGATATTCTGACGCGCGCAAGACGCTTGGAGATCAAACCTGAGCGACTCGAGGTTATGAAGGATCAGGTGAGTACTCTGGAAATGCGTGGCTGATTTTATGATGGACAAATGCTTTGCAGGCCAAGCGAGAATGGGAGAATCATTTACTCGGTGCCCCGTATCGGCTATCGAACTACTATTACCGATTCCTCCTCGCTGCCCGGGACTGGAGCGTCGAGGAGCTTATCGCCGAGGTTGCATGTGGGTTAGCTGTCTTCTTTCTGTTTTTCTGGCTGACCGTTTCAATAGCGATTACGCCCGAAGAACTCCGCAAGTACATCACCACCCTGCTCTCGAAGGTACACATGAATATGCTTGTGATTGGTAACATGTACAAAGATGTACGTGGGTCATTGATGACCGCTAGAAGCTTCGCAGCTGATCGTCTTTACCGCGTTTCAGGAGGCCTGTGGGTTGGCGAAAATGGCAGAGGACATCATCCAGGCGTCACCGATACCCGCGGATGAAGTGCAAGAGTTGTCTCTCGTTCTACCTCCGGGTGAGTTCTCCGCTGATGTACAATATGCTCGCCTCATCCGCGTCCTCAGGCTCGAACCACACTTGGGCCACTGTAGTGCCTAACAAGAACGAGGCCAACTCATCACTGACGTATTACCTTCCTTGACAAAGGTTACTGACAGAAAACGACGGGTTACCGCATCACTCCTTGCCCACATTCTTTCGGAACCAGCTTTCAACGTGCTACGCACGCGAGAACAGCTAGGCTACATCGTTTCAGCAGGACATTGGCAAGTCAACGGCGGTGGACAAAGCGGCATCGGCTTTGTCATTCAGAGCGAACGGACCCAGTCTATCTAGAACAACGCGTTGATACCTTCCTCGTCGAGATGCGCGGAAGCTAGAGGAGATGAGTCAAGAGAGCTCTTCGAACACAAAACATCGCTGCAAAAACAATGGCGCGAAGCGCCGAAGAATCTGAACGAGGAGATGAACCGCTACTGGAATCATATCGAGTATGGCTTCCTGGACTTCCACCGCCGTAAGTTGTGTCCTCCTTCGGTTTTATTACCTCACTCACTCGCCTGCAGGCTTCATTGAAGCGGATCTCATCGAAGGCGTTACAAAGGAGGAGGTCCTTGAGTTGTTCAGCTCGCACGTCGACCCCTCCTCCAAGGAGCGCTCAAAGCTGTCCATTCACCTGAAGTCGCAGAAGCCACGTCCTCCGAAGATCAGTATTGCGGCCATGGAGGCATTCGCGCAGAAGGTCGCCGAAAAGGGCTACACCGTCGAAGAGCAGGCCTGGCGAGACGCTCTTGTCGGAGATGGCGAGACCGCGCTAGACAAATTCGGGCAGTACTGGCGGGATACACTCTTGGCGCAAGCGGCGACAGTTCCTCCAGAGGTGGCCCAAGGACTGACAGCAGAAGTGCCCGTGCTGATGAAGCAGTGTCCCGCTGTGGATGACGGCGCGGACGAAGCGACGCTTGGCAAGGACGTCATCTTCATCCAGGAGCCGAATGCATTCCGCGCGTCTTTGGCAGTCAATGAGCGGCCCCAGCCAATGGTGGAATGGGGGGATTTGCCCACGTCGAAGTACTGATCCATGTCGCCGTCCCCACGTACATCATCATACATATTATCTACAGTTGGCGTATTGTGTCTCTGCGCTCGGATAGGAATGTACGTGCGATGCCAGTAAGAAAGAGTCAAAGGAGAGACAATTGGCGCGGCTGCGACCGACTCTCCCGCTTTGGGCAGGTGGGAGCTGGGGCAGTGGAAACGCGGCGGGAGTAGCAGCGCGCGTCTGCTGCTGCTTCGAGCAGCTCTCGATGCCACCGCCGCGTCCCGCTCAGCCTCTTCCCTCCCCCTCGCTATCCCGCATCTTGTATCAACACCAGCCGCCGTCTCAGGCCAAAATACACGACCATTCGCGTGCAGACGCGTCCTAACCCCCTGCGATGCCCTCCCTACCCCGCTACAGCCGCCAGTCGCGCTCGGGCAGCCCCACTGTTTCCTCCCCGGCGTATTCCGTCTCCCATGCCACCGCGCTGGGCCCACAAAAGCTCAACATCGTGACGCGCGTAGCGATAGAAGGTGCGGCCGAACGAGGGAAGAATAACGTCACCATTCGCATGTACATGAGGGTATGTCTGGTGGTTTGCACTCTTGCTTAGGACGCGTTCGCTCACGCCCAAGCGTGCCAGATTTCGCTGCCTGTAGACAGCGTCACTCCAGGCGCCGCCATACCACTCTTTCCCGGTATGTCCTTGTTAAGTATGCTACAGGGTCGCGTCTGACTAATCTTCTTTTGCAGAGGAGAACTTGAAGATTCTACGGTCGCATGTACACCCACTGGACGCGCACTCAGCGCCCTACCATTTCTCCACGAAAGAGCTCCCTCTTCTCCACAAGGCAATGCGCGCGCTCAATCTCCCCGACCGTTTGTCGCAAACCTACGAGGGTTCCATCCGCAGTTCTTCCACCGAGCCCGCGGCCCTAGTGGAGAGGTATTGTGGACAGGTCACCGTGAGCTCGTATCACATCTCGTACATTCTACCAAAGGAGATCCTCCGCCAAGAGGTACAAACACCGGGTCGTAGGACAACCACCATGGTCCAATTCATGGCAGCCATAGAAATGCTTGTACCCTACACCTCACAACCGCCACATGCCCCCTACTTCGTGAGCATCTCTTGAAACCGTCCTGTGATGTCTATTATTCACCCAGCATGAAGCTCGCTATACCGGTACCCCGCTGCCTGTCCAATCAGATCAAACTCAAGATCTTCCCTCCCAACGAGCCCAAGAAGACCTCGTCCTCGTTGGCCTCTCTGTCATCCGCAGACGAAGACCTGGGTACCTGGGATCTCACCTGCGACCCCCATGTCACTCGCAACGTGTCAAATCGGCTCTCTCGCACGTACTCGTACAACAACTTCGCGGATGACGAGTCAAGCGACGCGTCTTCCGCGGGGTTCTCCGACGTGTGCGTCATCCAAGGTTCGTTCCCAAGTACGGACCGGATGCGCATCAGGTGGGCCCGCCCTACCAGTACCACTTCAGAGCTTAGCGGGAAAGACGGGCGCCGTCGCGTCGGAATCAAGGAGGTGAAGGCAGACATGACTTGCAAAGTGCTGGGAACAAGCGGAACACACAACCCAGAGTCACCTCCGGTGTCGTGATGCGCGTCGAGTACGAAGCCACTTGCAAGGGTGTCTGGTTCCCCGGTGTCGCAACTTTGCTAGGACTCGATGTTCAACTCGAAGCTGACAATTGTCTCGTGGAATGGGCCTCGGAGAAGACTCAAAGCTGGACCGTCACAGGTGGACCGGGTTTCACGGGTCACGCACCTGCACTCTCCAGACAGCCCTCCACGGACAATCCCTCTATATGTGTCCTTCCGTCGTCTCCCGACGCCCGCGGTTTGGTGGCGGCCTTCCCTCAGGCCCTGCCCCTGTTCGACATGACTCTTCGTCATCCACCTCTTCATTACTCCGGGCACCTCTTCCGCTCCAAGCCGTCCCAGACTACTCGTTCGAAAGCACACCAGCATCGACTCCTGTCTCATCGTTGTCATCATTACCCATGCTTTCAAGCCCGGAAAATGGGAGGCGTAGTAGAACATCTTCGACAAACACTCACTACACCGACACCGACGTGACGTCGACGCCGACACGAACTCGGACGTCGTCCACGACCCCAGCGCACCAATTATCGTGCATCTCAACATGAATGAGTTACTCCCTCCCTCGAAACACGACTTCAAATTCAGCATCTCAGGCACCGTAGTCGTTACCCCGAAACCGCTCATACTGCAGTCATCGCGTCGCTACATGTCATCACCCAATCCATCCCGACCAGGGTCTGACTCTGAAGACGCACAAGATGTTCTCGCAACGCTGCGTTTCCGGATTGCCACAAGCGATCGCGAACATCTCTCTGTCACCGTCAAGAATGATGCTCACGATGGGGACCTCGATGTATTCAACGCCGTAGGGGATATACGCGACGCTCGTACGCTGAAGGCCGTTCTTCACCGAGGTGGCCAGGTTCGATGTGGCTCTGACGGTGCACGCGTCACTCTCCGGCCTTCACATCGATCTCCGTCGCCGATTCGAAGAGGTCGCATGAATGGAGTACACGAGTCCGCTCGCTCGCGCAGCCGTCCAGGAACCCCAAATGGTCTTTCTTACCACGACGTCTCTCCTTCCACCTTGCATTCGCTCTATGCCTCAGCACTCCGGACCCCCATCCGCCGTGACGCCCTCGGATGATCCCTTATGTTAAGGCAGAGATCACTCCATTATGGGCTGTTGGGTCCTCAAGAATGCCTAGTTACGCCGTGCGGATCATCATGCCCGCACTCTCGGAAGAAGACCAAGAATGGTTGGAGTTTGGACTCGCTTCCCCACGTTCGCGCAGCGATGTTACTGCCATCACACACCAGACGTCCAGATAGCAAGTGCCAGCTTTGAGGTGTTCCCGTGCGAGTCGAGACAAGAGGCATCACCAAAGCGTCTCGCGATGACAAATCGTTTGGAACTGCCAGCGCAAAGGAGTGGGCGACTTTGGTCAGGATTCACGTGGGCGAAGTAGGTGGTGGCAAACTAGAAATTCTCTACATCGTCCACCGTGAAGAGGGCCAGAACAATGAGAAAGCAGAACAACGCTCAGTACCACAAGCCACTGTCTTAAGTGCTGTTCTCCCCAGTTTTCAGCTACCGGTCGGCGAGCTGGAGGTCAGCGTCCCGGTCCAGTCAGGTGGGTTGATTACTATCTTCTATGTTAGAGCCAACCCAGTTGATCAATCACGTAAGATTTCGATGTTGTGTCCTCGGAGACTAACCTTGCACACGAACAAGTGTCTGTGCAGGGCCGGAAGCTGATCCACTACTCCCTACCGGGGTTCTTTTGTCCTACGCTTATCTTGGCCTTCCTGCCGCCCCAATCTGTGACCCCGCCCGCCAGACCGCCCCGCCTCCGATGGAGTTGGAATCACTTCCTGACGGCTTCTCTGCTCACTGCATGCCTTGTTCTCCTCATCAGCCTCTGGCAGACACAGCTTCAACTCTCTCAGGCTACCCGGCCAACGGACGCCGTGGATGCAGCCGCCCCCGACCGCGCGATGCAGCACGCAGCTCACCCCCAGATCACGATCACGACCACAGCGGCCGTTGAAACGACATCCGTGCACTCGCGATGGCTGGATCACACCCACATCCCCGCTTCCCACAACGCCGCGATCCCCAAGGGCACGCCTTCTCCGCCCCCTCCTCCGGAAGCTCCAGCGGCCCCATCGCCAATCTCGACCGTCACCCCGAGCCCGATCAGCACAGCCGACGCTGACCCGGCGTACGATTTGGTTCCGTCCCACTACTTCCCGGCATTCTGGCCGATCCAGTTTGAGTTCCCAGCGATGGCGGACCTGGACATTGTGAATGTGACAATGGACACTGCGCTCCGGATCTCTGCTCGCATCTACTGGCTCTGCCGGAGGCTCATACACTACCCTTTACCCCCGCCTTGAGCGATACCTGCACAGTTTCCTACCTGGACGCCTGCTCAACGCTAGCTTACGTACGCACTGACTGGACCGACGCCCTGTATGAAGTTATTTGCTATATCATATGTGTCCACACGTAGAGTTACGATACCCTTAATCTTAGGGAACGGATTGACGATGTTACGCCTCATGTTGTTTCCCCATCTTGCTCCGTCAGATAATTGTACCGTGTACGCCCACTGCCCAATGAATCTAGCTTTGTGCAGGAGATCGGGGCGTCCGCCCCATTCATCATGATCGTTGCAACAAAGCATGCCATTCATGGTACTGCATACAAGCTGCGGAGCTAAAAGTATAGTACAACGGCGGCAAACATAGGACAGAACTCAAGGTGACTGCTCCCGAGCAACGAGCACCGGCGCAACACGCGACACCCGGTCACAGACCGCGTCAAGTCATCTACCGCCCCAATCGGAGGTGCATAACAGATTTGCCAAGTACTGGGCCTCCTCGCGGTAGTTCAGCGGTTGGATGCGCGAGATGCCATAGCGGACGCGTGTGGTGTCCTGTGCGGTTAATCAAGTCAGGCCGAGATCGGGTAAACGCGGCGCAGCAGTGTGGACGTACGTTGTAGGTATCTTGCTTTGCCCTGCACGCGAAATTGAAGGTCGTCCCGGCGGCCTTTTCGATGACATGGTTGAACTTGGTGTCGTCGCGGGACTTGATCTCGACAAGCTCGTCCGCGGTCATCCCAAAGAGCGCCTGCCCGACGTCGTTGAAACCTTGGAACCACGCCTGACCTGAGTAGTCGACGACGGCCATAGCGATCATATACCTAAGTGCGCAAGCTATCAGTGATTACTGGGGTACGTCGACGATTCCGGACAGACTGACCTATACTCGGGCTGTGGGTACGACTTGTCGCACTTCTCGCACCTCCATTGATCGCCCATCTCAATCACTTTCTTTCCACAGCCCGTAGTAGGGCATGCCGGGTATGCAATGTTGTCAGACTTGATATGAGAAACCGTGGCGCGAGACGAAAACACATCAGGTTTGTCGGACATCCCGAGTTCGCTGGTCCTGACATCATTGAGATTGCGAATCTCCGCACGGTCGAACGCCACTCCGCCTCCGCCAGAAGACATGGTGTTCGTGTGTGCTTGGAAGGTTTGTTCAGAACCCGTGGCGTCAAACCACCCTCGGAGATGATGTGCTTCGGGGATGTCAGGGTTCACAACCATAGTACTCGATGAGACCATGGACAGGGAGCGACCTGTGTATGAAAGATATAAACACATGGGAGCCTGCCTCATCACACAAGCGCACCTTGGAAATCTCCGACTTTGACACCCTTGAAAGCAATAACGGGCTGATCCGTCTGATCATACTGTTCAGCCTGTTTGCCCCACAGCGTTAAGCGGACCGAGTAGTTTGTGCGATCAACGAGCGTGAGCTCGCGCTTAGGAATCTAACGGGGGTTGAGCACAGGGTCTTGGTCGAGGCATATCATACATACCACTCTGCTCGTTGCCTTGGACGTGATGGAGGAAAGTTCACCGACATCTTTGACGACACCAATGATATCTGCGGCTCGTAGGTCAGTCACCATAGAGGCTCCAGGATGCTCAAGTACTTACCGCATGTAGCATCCTTGGGCACCTCGTGAAGCCCTTCGATAGTCACGAAAGTGAACTTCACAGTGGGGACGTCTGTCGCATCGTGAACCTAAAAGATAGTGAGATACAAGCAAACATAAGCTGCGCGACGACATACCTCTTCAATCTCAGTGTTGCGCTCCAACGTCAGCTCATACTCGTTGTTCACATTCGAGAACTTCCTCTTCGCGAGGTTGACCTTCGCCTTAGAGATGGTGTAGACCTTGCCCTCCTGAATGCGGTCGTAGAACTGGTCGACGGCAGCGTTGAACGCAGTCGCTCTGATCTCCCCACTCTCGTCCATCAGAGTCATGTTGAACAGCTTGCCTTCACCGCGCTGGTTCGACCACGTCCTGATGTCGGATTTATTGGTGACACGGGCCTTGATGGTCCAGTTGTTTTGGTACGGACTGAGACTCTCAATAGGATATATGGATGCTGCACGGCCCCCACGCGCGGCCTGCGTGGTCGGACGGGTGGGTTGAGCGGCAGCGGCAACAACGGTAGATGACGAAGGTCCTGGTGTTGCGGCGGCGGGTGCTGCGGCTCCTTCACCATCGTCATCGCCGCCAACAGGTTTGAGAGGCTTTGGGCTACCGATCTTGTCATATGATCTCTCAATGATTTGCAGAGCCAAGATGATCAGGAGGCTTGGGGACGCGATGAGGATATGAGCGAATGCATCTGGACGTGATAGCTACTCACCGCCTGTTCTGGATGAAATTCACGGTGAACTTCTCGATGACCGCAATCGCCCCCTTCGCAATCTGTTCTTCTTGCACGAGGTAGTTGAGTTGAGTTGCGAGCATGGACTGGAGGAAGTGTTCTCCATCCGAGACGATCACGCGGTAACGGTCTGTTGCGGAACCGCCTGTGGGGCCGACCTGCTTGAAGGAGAGAAGCTGGAGCGTGGGCTGGGACTCAAAGACCGGAGTGTTTTCATTGGAGGGGTCGTTGAGCTGGGCGCAGATGCCGGCAGTGAGTTGGAAGGACATGGTGGTGAGGAGTAGAGACGCGTCGCGCGCATCAGGAGCGCGTCTGCTTATGTCGACGCGTTCCTTAGTCAGCAAGTCTCGCCGGCGCCCATTGCCTCCAAGGGGCGACGAGAACTTACAAGCGCCAGACACCGTTTCCTCTCGTCTCTGTCCAGTCTTCCGAGTTCGCGATACGCCGCCCGATGAATTATCCAAGAAATCTAGGTTGATTACATAGCTCTACTTATATGGGACATTCCAAGCTCAACCCAAACGTGAGTCGTATGGTACGCACATGGTTCCGACCGTCCGAGCCGTTAATAATTTACCAACTCCTACAACGCCTCAGTTCAGAATCGCGCGCGCAGTAGCGTCACGACCGCCCTTGAGCAAGGTCGCCACCGGATTCCCCCCAGTCCCCCTCGAACGATCCGCCTTCGCCTGCGCGCTGAAGTCCGGGGTGCCCATACACTCCGGCCGCGATGAGTTCGCCTGGGAGATCACGAAGAGCGTTCCAGTCCGGATGTGCGCGCTCCGGAACGCCTTCAAGGCCTCTACCGCTGCGTTGTAGGGCCCCTTGAGCTCGGAGTGGCGCGCCATCGTATCCCGGATGTTCCGTTTCTGGAGCTGGACGAGGTACGCCCGGTGCTCGACCGGCATGTACCGACGCATCTTCTCCATGAACCCCGCCGCCGCCGTCTCCCTGTTTTCCGCAGATGGCGCTGGCTGACGTGCCTGGTTCAGCGCGTGGTCGATGTCGAGGAAGGCGTCCAAGGCGTGCATCACCGAGCTCTGCCCCGCCGACGCGCCGCCCAGGTCGAACGGAGTGTCCGACGGCACTCCTTCGAAGACCCACGGCGCCGCAGCGTCAGACCCGTTCCACCACGGGCGTGCCATCCAGTAGAAGATGTTCGGGTCGACGGTCTTGCTCGCGTTCTTGAGGATCGCGGCAAGCTCGTCGATGATTCGGACAAGCTTCTCGAACTCGCGGGTCAGGGTCGCGATCCCAACGCGGTCCGTGCAGTATGGCATGTTCAAGATCTTCTCGAAGACGCGAAGCATCTCGACTCCCTTGAGCTCCGCGGCCGCCGAAAGAAGGTAGAAGTTCTCTTCGGTCTTCGTCCCTGAGAAGTTGTTGACATAGCGCAGATTTTGTAGGAAGGTGGTTGCTCAGGGTCAAGGAGCTCCCAGTTCCACAGAACGATGTCGGCGAAGGTGAGGACGGGGGGCAGGTCGATCGTCTGTGACACCTGCACAAGCGGGATGGAGAGGGGCTTGGGGATGACCACCCGGTCTTTGGCCTGGTATGGAGGCAGCGAGTGGACATAGAAGTGCAGGAGGCAGGTGAGGACGTAGTGGGCGCGTCGGAGGACGCGGATGCCGTTTCCCAAGTTGCGCACGTCCAGTAGGGGCCACTATAGACGTCGGGTGAGTAACCTCGTATTCGGGATCAAATGGGCATTGCTCACCGACCGCAGACGTTGGCGCCATTCCTCGCCCTTGGCGCATTTGGAAAACGCATCCGACCCCCGGTCTTCTCCCAGTTTCAGCACGGACCGCGCGTTCTCCAGTTCGTGTTCCCAAAGTTCAAACTCCCCAGGCAACCTCCGATACGGTTGCGACGGGAAGAACCCCATCTCGGGGTCGACGTCGAAGAGGCGACCGGTGAACACCTGGGTGCTGCTTGGAGGTGCGCCTGAACGGCTCTTGCGGTAAGTTTCCATCCCGTCGAAAAGGCGACCCATCATGTGTACAGGAGAGGGGAGGATGCTCATGGTGTGTAGAAGGTGAGGATGCTTGTGGTGACTTAGGGAGGGATTGTAGAGGACGTGGGCTGCTCGGATGGTGTCTCATTCCTCGACATACTGGTATATATATCCCTTCGTCAATCCGCAAGATGCTCACGCGCTTACTGGCAGGGATATGGGTTGTACCAAAGCGTACCGACAGAATAACGCTCAGTCACGCTCGAGTTGCAACGAAAGAGATTTCTCTCCACATCGCAGATGCGGTCGGAATCGGCTTCATCCCCGCGCAGCCACCTTTTGTCCTTACCGGGCGGATCTATAGACCGAGCGAATGTGCACGCCGTCCGCGCCACGTCCGGACATCTTACTGTTCGAGGCCTGATTTTTCAGATTGCCGTTTCTCCGTTGCAATCTCTGACAGCTGTCTCCCTCCAGACGCCAGCAGCTGCCTGCGAGGGTCTTGAAAAAGGGCCCAGACGTGGAATCCGTTCACAATTACTATCCATGGGCGCGAAACCGCAGACTGGCCAGATGACTCAGTAGCGTGGTGTCCTCGGGTTTGAAGGGCCGGGTCAACTGGATCTTGGACATACACACCTCAGTGGCCTTCCCGGCACACATCGGCCCTCTCTGGCGGCGGGAAGAGAGCGAGCCGTTCAGGATGCTACTCGCCAACCTGGCGCTCGCAGTTTCCACACTCGACTGAGGGGCTGTGTAGGCGACAGGTCGCAGCAACGCCTGGCTAACGTGCGACATATGGCGTTGTTGCATTGGGGGCAATGCTTGTCTATAATCAGGCCGTGTGGCAGCACAACAAATTAATACTGGCGGTGTGCCGCGCGCGTGCGCCTGCAAACACCCGCTCTCTCGGGTCAGATGCCACTTTCGGGCGTCCGAGACCTCGTGGCT
Source organism: Epithele typhae (assembly GCF_022376455.1). Lineage (NCBI taxonomy): Eukaryota > Fungi > Basidiomycota > Agaricomycetes > Polyporales > Epitheliaceae > Epithele > Epithele typhae. Next base: position 219,664 of record NW_025954192.1, on the reverse strand, counting down.
GGTCCTCGAGATCTAACAATGTTCGGCCTGCTGCTGCTCTGCTGTCAGGGTGACAACGGGGAGGGTGGATCAGGATCAGTGGCACGCGTAGAACGCTGGCTCGAGGGTGCCGCGACAATGGAGAACACATCCGAGACCTCCGGCTTCGCGGCTCCTTCGACTTCCAGCTTTGTGAGCGCGCGGGTAGGCGTCAGCGCAGTGTGTGCGCCAGCTTCTCCGACGCTGCGACGCTCTTCTATCCCGACAAACCGCAAACGGACACACGGTGCCACCGTCATTCCGACATGTCGGCCTGCGCCTACTGTCCGCTCGACAACCCGCACGGGCACACAGGTCAGTGCCCAGACAGGCAGGCACCTCAGCTGGAGATTCCCGTGCATAGATCAGATCACGCCCCGGGTCGGGCCTTCGGCGCGGCAGGACACATACGTCCCAGCTCAAGTGAGCTTGCGCGGCCCCGATCTGACCAGACGAACACCGCACACCCCACAAGGGACAACGACTCGAGCAGAGCCCGCCTGTGCGCCCTCGCGACGCTCGAGGCCCCCGGTGCCCTGCGCCCGGTGCGACGCAGGGGTCGCCCCGGGGTTCACGCATTCCACATGTGTCGTCCACCTGGCCACCGCGGTCCCTGCCGCAGTCGAGACAATCGCACGAGCAGGAGTCGCGCTTCGAATGGGAGACACCCGCTGCCGTCGCTGCCCAGTGTGACACGGACACTCGGTCGCGTCCGTGCGCTGCGGGCCTCGCCAGCACCGCCGTTCGGCGGTACCCGCACCGGAGGCGCGAGTACAATGCTTGCTGTTCTTGCTGGAGTGCTTTCAAGTCGGGAGCATTGTCGACTTGGCCGTCGAACGTTGGGTCCGGACCACGCGGGAGCGATGGAGCTGCGGACAGCTCCCGTCGTTGATGATTTCATATTGTGAGTTTGCGCTGTGAAGAATTGGTGTCTCAGATATGTGGTACGTTCGTTCGACGGGGTCCGGCTGCGTCTTTCGGCGCCGTTGTAGAAGACGGACATCATGCCCGAAGTCATTGGGCATGGCGAAGAGCCATCGCTGACTCTCGGCTTCATTCGGCTACGATGCGAATGAAAGGGAGGTGGATTAGACAGCAAACACAAAAGAATGCACATGTAGAGTACGTCGCAAAACGGTGATTAGGCACCTCAAATCTTCCAGCTGAGCCACTGCTGGGAAGAATCTGACCCCTGTGCAAGGACGCACTTCCGTTGTACGACCTCCAAAATCTTCTCCTCAACGCCGGCCTTGCCGCCACGAAGTCGCAGGAACTTGGCCACGAGTTCGTCAGTAGTGATGGTCGTGGCCCCGCTTTGAATGTGACTACCGTCGACCATGGAACGGATTTCCTCCTCCGTGGGGAGGGCGAACCGCATGGGGTCTTCGAGCTCCTCGGGCTTGAGGACGTACGATGGAGCTGAGAGTGTGGGTGCCGACGTGTTCTCAGAGAAGAAGGTTTCTTGGACCATGGAGTCATCGACCTCCTCAATGGTCGATGGAGACCAAGCCGGTCGTTCGGAAGTCTTTGCGACAAGCACAGTCGATACTCCGGTATCGAAGTCGGGGCTTCCACCGTTCTGTAAAGCAAGATCAGAAAACACCGACGATGTCAGGAATATCGTACTGACACAATAGGCGTGGGCAATATTCATCTCCATCTGCAAGGCTTCGAGAAGCGTCAGGCTCTTCCCCTTCCGGATTGCGGCCAGAGCAACCTTCAGACTCGTCGGGCTGCGCAACAATAGAACATCCAGGGTCTCCGACGCCCACTGACGGATTGATTCGTCCTTGTGGGTGCCTGACATGTCTTTCAGGTCGGCGATGATTTCCTCAACCGTGTTGTGCCGGAACGCCCGGTCGACAGCTTGCCGCTTCAAACCAACGATGGAGGACGGCGATGCTTCCGCGTCTTTTCCTGAGCTCTCCTCCTCCAATAATTGGTCAACCTGTTGCAGTGTTGGATCGTCGAGCGCAGCAAGACGCTCCAGGAGCGCGGGAATCCGCCGCGAGGGTATGTAGTGGGTAGCGAACCCATGATCACTATACGAATGTGGTGAGCGAGGCCGTGCGAAGCGGAAATTTGGTGACGTACAAGACGGCACGGCCAGAAATTGTGTTGCCGGTGAGGGCCAGATACGTTCCGATATTGCCATCCACACGGGAGAGGAAGTAGCTGGCTCCGACATCGGGACAGTAGCCAATTTTTGTTTCCGGCATGGCGAAGACGGTCTTCTCGGTTGCAATCCTGAATTGCGCGTTGACCGCAAGACCGACACCTCCGCCCACTGAGAAGGGAAGCATGTCACGAAAGGGGTCCTAATAACACCCGAGAGAGACGTACTGGTAATGCCGTCCATCACAGCAACGTACGCCTTGGGCAAGGCTGCAAGAATGTAATCCATTTCAAACCTGGCTCAACACATGAGACGAAATGGGCCATGATGTATGGTCTCGACACGTACTCTCGGTGAAAGAAGTCTATTGCCTGAGCGCGGGTCTCCTCCGACCTGGCGGCAACCACGACACCTGGGGCTTGTTAGGACACCGGACCGGGGAGCCATGGGATAGAAGGAGACTTACTAGCAACATCTCCGCCCGCACAGAACGCCCTTCCGACTCCACGTCCGACGATGACTTTAGCAAGAGAACCTTGCGCCCAGTTCTGGATTCGGTTGGGCCGAGAGCAGCGGAACAAGGAAAGATAGAGCGTACCTCAATTTGGGGTCGGAGAAGATTGAGCATGGGTTCGTCGAGGGCGTTGAGCTTTTTGGGGCGGTTGAGGACGTACGTCCGGACAGGCCCGTTCGACTCAAAGAGCACCGGGTGACCTTCGACGGGAGGAGCGGCGGTGGTAGACATGAGGTGGCGGCCGATGGCTGCTGTGCGGAGGGTTGCTGAAGATGGGCGGGGCATTCTCCTCAAGAGCAAATTGCGCGCATACATCTGGGCGATAGGGACAGAGGCGACCACGAGGACTCGTGGCACTAGTGGGGAGGGGCAGGCGGGGGCCGGGAAGGACGCTGAGCGGACTGCCGACGCGGTGAGAGCGCGCCACGCGTCTGTTCGCCGCGCCAGGTGACGCGCTGCCCGTCGCGCACGTGAGCCGGCCCGACCCCGAGAGCAGCAATCGGAGACGAGGCAGCAATGCCGCGTCCGCTCAGGCTGTGGTCCTCTGCAACGACCGTCAGAGTCTGCCCGACCGCCATCTCTCCCCCTCCCTGCCCCATCCTTGTGAGGTCCATCCCTCAGAGTTTCCCACACCGCCCATCCGCGCCGCATGTCCACAGCTTTGCCCGCGATAGGAACGCGCCTCAGCTACTCCGGGGCCCTGGGAACGATCCGGTTCACAGGCCCTGTGGATGGAACGCAGGGCGTATGGCTTGGCGTCGAGTGGGATGACCCCGATCGCGGCAAGCACGATGGGGTCAAGGACGGAAAGCGATACTTCTCTTGTCTGTGAGACAGTACATTCCTTCCACTTTACAAACATCGGACCTCACCGTCCGCGATCCAGGGTCCCAAACTCGGGCTCTTTCATCCGACCCGCCGCGGCCATCAACTACGGAGTCAGCTTTCTCTCCGCTCTCACAGCGAAATATGTTGAAACCGTTCGCGGCACTGCATCCCAAGAGAAGGTCGTTCTCGGTTCGTCCGGAGGCGCCATCGAGGTGGAAGCCGTCAATCTCGACAAGATCCGGAGCAAGCTGTCCCGGCTCGAGAGGCTGAAAGATGTCAGCCTCGACAACGAGTCTGTCTCGAGTGCGAACCCACCGGGGGAGATTGCCCGGACATGCCCAGGTGAGTGGTTATGACAAACGGAATACAAGGGAGCCTCGCCTTGTGATGCGATACCTCCGATGCTATCGCTCCATTGCTCCCGCTAGTGCTCCAGGTCAAGCAATTCTGTACTCTTCCGCCTCAAATTCACTCGCTATAGGCACGGTGACCGCGCATTACCAAAATGTCTACATGATCTGTGCAAGCCAGTGGCTAACAATAACGGGCCCGTCCCCATATAGATTGAGATCTGTCACCTTCCTCCCGTGACACCAGAGCCGTGTACAACATATATCATGCATCATTTTTCGAGGACTTGCTTCCACTGGGGGGCCAGAACCTACTTTTTGCAGTTTATTGAAACGGGACTTGGCTCGCTCACAAATATTGCGCCTAGAAATTCGTGGCCTCGATCTCTCAAAGAATCTAATTTCGTCGTGGGAGATAGTTGCCTCCATCACCACCGAACTTCCGGATCTTCGTACTTTGTCTCTTAAGTAAGTTCTTTTCGCGCACATCATGACACCTTCGTTCATTGTGTCCAGTCAGAATCGCCTAATGCCGCTCGGGACGTCCCTTTCTGTGCCAAAGCCGTTCCAAAAGCTTGAAGATTTGCAACTCAGCGCGACATTAACCACATGGAACGAATGCCGGTCACTGCTACAGTACTTGCCCTCTTTGAAGGCAATAGAGTTCGGTTATAACCGTATACGGTTGCTCTCTGACAATGACTCCCCGTGGCCTAGTCATGAGAATCTTCAGAGTGTGAATTTTGACAGCAACGAGTTGTACAGCTTCACAGACTTGCACGATGGCCTAGAGAACATACCCGGGTATGTTGATTAGTCTTTCTTCCAACGTCACGGCGATGAACTAGCTGACCATCTCATAGACTAAAGCGACTTATGCTCACATCAAATCGGTTTAGTCGAATCCCCGCACCGCCCAAAGGCACCTCTAATAAACCTATCCACTCCCCGCTGCGCTCAGTGAAGCATCTTGCGCTGGCGTTCAACCTCCTCGCGACATGGCCTGATATCGATGTGCTTCACGAATGGGCTCCGGGTCTGGAGTCTCTCACGCTCGCTGGCAATCCGCTCATGACAGGTGCGTCATTATTTCTATATGTCAGCATTGGCTGTGTTATTAAGCGCTGTGTATCACTGTCTAACACTGACTGGATCTATTCTTTGCATCGGCGGAATGCTCACCGTCGGAACCGCTGCTGTATCGCCATCTTTGGTGACATTTTTTGAAACATCTTAATGAGGTAGATCCGACACATGCGAGCTATGCGCGCGCGTTTGCAATTGTGAAGATTCCGTCACTCACATCGCTGGATGGTACATGGGTGCGTGAACGTCTTTGTACCTACTACCACGGTTGCCCCGCTCCTTCGGATCCGTGTACGAGCCATAGATACTTCCCGTTTTGTCAGCTCCCTGCGCGCTCCGTGTTATGCTCCGACGGTTCTTGCTGATCGTGCACCCACGACAGATCTCTACCCGCGAGCGCACCGACAGCGAGCTTCTTTATCTGACTCAGGTCGGCAAAGCATCATTCTCTTCGGGGCCGGAGAAGCACGCGTTGCACCCACAATGGCTGCGCCTAAGCCAGAGTGCGTATTTCAAAGGTTTTTGTGTCCCAGAGACTGCCTCATGGGTCTGCTTTTTTGCGTGTATCTGTCACAAACGCGACAACGGCTCCGACACGGACCGAACGCTGCAAACCGTCTCGTTTCCGCGTCGGCACCCCGGCTTCTCTACGCCGCTCGACATCTCCGTACGTTTGACCCGTGCACCACGGGCATTCCCCCCACCTCGATCGCTCTCGACCATCGCCCCGAACCTCAGAGCACGGCGTATCAGACACCCCGGCCGCCCCCGAAGTGCAAGACACCCTCAGCAACCATCTCATCGGTACGTCGCGCCCGCCCTCCTCTTCCACCCCATGTCCACCGGCCCCCCCTCCTCCGTGTGCCGTGGGTGACGTGGGCTCGCCGCCCCACCTGCCGCACCGAGACTGCGCATTCCGCGCTCGACGCCTACGCCGTCCGTCTGCCGCCTTTCGTGTCCCCGAGCTCACGTCTCCCTCGCGCCCGCCAGGCATCCACGTCTATCATGCGCCGACCGCACCGCCGCAGGCCCTCACGGAGCCTGTGCTAGTCGCCTACCTTACCGCCGCCGGAGCGCCGACCGCGCTCCGTGCACTCACGTCAATGACCGTACGTTCGCTGCGGCTCAAGCTGTTCAAGGCGTGCCGCGTGCCACGCGGGCAACAGGCGGAGGCGCGGCTCTGGCTGGTCATGCCCGACGGGGGCCTCGTGGAGCTCGACGAGCAGTTCGCGAACCGAGACTTGGCGTATTGGGGCATCGAGGAGGGCGCACGTATCGTCTTGGTCGGTGGGTGACATCCATTACTAGCGAGTGTAATTGCGACGGCGGCGGGTGCTGTCTCAACACGGTGAAAAACAGAAGCGAGCGAGGATTGATCATTTGTGAACGAATGTGCTACTGTAGCTGGCTGGGAAATACATGTGATGGACAGACAGAAGCCAGGTGGTACTTGAAACGCACAGAACATGGACTCACTCGTGGGAGACTTGCTGTTTTGGGTCGTCGCCTGGTTTCCTTGACATGTGGTGACCACTTGATTTGCTGCTGGCGAAGACAGTACAGATGCAGTGCCCAGTCAGCGCAAGCCGGCAGGATGTAAGGGATATCGGGAAGCAATGCGCTCCTTCTGACGGCACGGTGCATTATAGGACCGAGGGCGATGTTAGGGGCGGCGAGCGAGCTGAGAGGAGGATGGGATGTGTCGCGGCGAGCGAGGGAACCGGAGGCTGTCGCCGTCGGTCCATGTACTGAGAATTCGCGAAATGGGAGCCTCTGGCGCGGCTTGACGGCCCGGGGCGGCGACGCGATGACTCGAGGGGCCAAGAGTAGCGCAGGCCCTCCCGACGCGTACATTCTTCGACGAAGACTGGCACGAGGCCGCCGCAAGCCCACGGCTACCCACGCGCGACCTTCTGCCATCAAAGCGCATCGAAGGCCTGGTGCGCGAACGATCCTGCGGCAGTCTATCTCGACGTCTTGTCCCAGCTTGGGCAACGAGGGGATTCCACCGGCGCCCAACGCCAGACGGTCCTGGGCGGCCCTCGCACGCGACCAATCCGACGGTCTTGAAGCCAGAAGAAGGGTCCAGAGGCCAGACATTTGCGGAACCAGGATGCGCCGTTGAGGCCGGTGCCACCGTACAGGATCGCGGGATAACCTTGCGCTCGAGATACAGGATTCCGTTCCATACAGGAAGAACATATTCAACGGAGGCCGAGAAGAAATCCACGAAGCCTTTCGGAACCTTTCGCCACTTTCGTCCGTTTCGGAGCCACGATAGGGAAGGATGTTATCCAGGACCGCGGCAAACCTCAACGCGCCCAGCTGCCGCTATCCCCGTTGGTGTGTCTAGCAGGCCTGTCCTCGTGACGATCGTCTCTCTCGTCCCGTCGCCGGTCGTCCCTGCGCCTTTCATGTTCATCCCTGCGACGGTCATAGTAAGGGTCAGGGCCTCTTCGGTCATCGTAGCCACCTCGCCGATCATCGTACCCTGCAGGCCTGCGGTCTTCATGCTCCCTCCGGGGAGGCGGAGACCTGGGGCGACGATCATCGGGTTCCCCGCGGCGAGGAGGCGACCTGGAGCGATCCCTGCGATAGCCACGGTCTTCCTTGGGACGTTCATCCCGGTAGCGTTCATCGCGGTGACGGTCGTCGCGGTAGCGATCGCGGTCTTCTCTGCGATCGTCCCGCCCATAATCGCGACGATCGTCACGGCGGGGCTCTCGGCGATAATCATCAGCGCCACCACGCTGCGGATGGATTCAGCAAGCAGAATGACATCGAGATGAGGAGCGACGAACCTCGCGATCCAGAGCAACCCTAACGGGCTGGCCACGAAGATCGCGACCGTCGAGCTCCTTGACGGCACGTTCTGAATCCTCACGGGATAGGTATTCGAGAATACTAGCATGTTGTGAGCCTACAACCGGGGATGCAATAAACAGATCCGACTCACCCTTCCCCAGGGTAGTCACGGTCAATGTCGGCGTAAGAAACGCTGCCTGCTTCACGTCCAAAATCCTTCAAATCCTGGTTGAAGTAGATGATTAGGGTCCGGCTCCATACGGCGGTGGAAGGCGTGGCGATGTGTCGACCCGGGTCCCGTTCGGTGGGATCTAAACGGAATGGATGTCTTGAAGAAAAAGCTCACCTGCCAGCTGGTATCACGGGAAATTCCCGATACGACCAGACGAAATCCAGGGGGCCTTCTAGCCCGAGGAATGCGATCTGCGTCATACGGGTCACGACGGGGACGAGTCTCTTTGGCGAACTCGACAACGATGCTGATTGGACTATTAGCAAAGGCGCCAAATACTCACATAGGCACAACTCACTTGGTACCCTGGAAACTCTTGCCGTTGAATTGCTGCATGGCATCTTCGGCGTCGCGCGAGGTCTCAAACTCGACGAACCCGAAGCCTAGACACAATATTGAGCGTAGTCAAAGAAAGCCTTGATAACTCCAACGGACCCGTCATGACGCGGCAGTCGATAATACGGCCATAACCGTCGAAAAACTTTTGGATATCCTCAGATCGGGTGTCAGGAGGGAGCTCTGTAAGGGAACATGTATCAGCGATAGAAAGGGCAGCGCTGAGAGAAGAGACGCACTGCCAAGGTAGAGACGACGGGCCATGGTGTATCTCGATGGTGGGGAGGGAAGGGGGGAAAGGGAGATGTTGCGTTGGGAGCCGCCACGCTGTCGCGGTGATTGGCTGCTGGTCCGTGCGCGGGAAGACTGGCATGGCATGTGTTGGTCAGCCGCGAGAGGCTCAAGCGTCTCGCGGGCCGCTTAAGCGCTCAAGCGTCAAGCTTTCACGGCCGCCGTTCAGCGCTTCAGCTGCAACCTTACTACTCCCAGAGCTCAAGCATCTTTCCCTCGTCTACTGCCGTTCGGCCATCCCTCTCCTAGAGCTCTGGAATATCGGGCTCAAGACTCTGGCGATCACTGAAGGCGTTTTGGACTTTACAAGCCGCCTCCCGGTCCTGAAATGCGCGGTGTCCCGCGCGCGAGCGCGTGAATAATATCGGGCAAAGCGGGAAGAACGTTCACTTGTAACATGTATTCTGCCACGCGAGGAACCGTATGTTATTAAAAATATGGCTCCTAAACTACGAGATAGTTCGCAGAACGCGCTGGGCTGCGCGCGCGAAGGGTGGAGGCAGAACGGGACGAGGAAGGGATCATTCTTTGGACATAATAGAGACGTCAAACGCCTGTAGTAGCAAAACACACAGGGAATAAGTAGTGTAGATTGGCACGAACAGAGTGTTAAATGTGGAAGAAACGATGGCTCCATCTGAAAAGGCAAATATTGAGGTGCGGGGGCAGGGAATAGCTAGTAGGACCCTGCGTGGACCGAGTCGACCGCCGGCTTGCGCGCGCGACTCGCTGCCTCGCTGCGGGGGCGGGCAGCCCGGCAGGTACTGAGTGCCATGTCTCGTGCGCCAGTCCCTACGACAGACACCGTGGGCTGAGCGGCTTCTCCCGTGGACATAGCATCGAACAACCTGCACCACCGCTGGAGACAACACCGTTCCTATCGTTGTTGCTGCCTTGGCCGGGACAGTATAGGGACGCCAGATACTGAGGTTGTGGGCTCGCCGTGATCCATGCTATGTATATAGACAAAATCTCTATCATACGCGTGACCACTTGGCGATCGAGCCCAGCGAAGACGGATTTGTCGAGCCGTCCGTCAGGAAAGAGTTGAAGCAGCTTCTTGCCAGTATAGGAAATTCCACAGTGATAGGGAGGGTTGAAAGTGGTGGTACCACTGAGGAGCCGGACGGATTCGAGAGGCTTGACAGGCGAGCTGTCGGGCCAGTGTGCGTGGGGGAGGACAACAAAATCATAGTCGAATTTTGTGTTTTCTTCGTAGAACTGCCGAGGTAATCGGTACGTGAAAGGGAGACCGGAGGAGTGATTGTGGTGGACACTCACAGCAGATATGTCGGTTTTTTCATGGTCCTCATATCGGAAGCCGCTCACATCGGCGAATAAAGCGAAAAGGATACTGCTGTTTGTGGGGACGGGAAACCAGTCCTCGGGCAAGGATGTTTGGGCCTTCACGTGGTCAAGAAGATCACGCACGCCAGCATCTACCAAACCGTGGGTCCCTTGAGGACTTCGGGTTTGCGGCGCAACACCAGTACTCACCTGATTCTATATTGAGATCGTGATCAGCCTTGAAGATGCAGCATACAGACAGCTTGTCAAGCTACGCGCAACATGATTTAGCAATTCTGGCAGTGTGACCCATACACACCTGTACAACAGAGACATCCTGCACTGACTTAGGGTCGAAATCCGCCGCGGCGCGCCGACGGGCGGTCTCGCGTGAGTCGCTGTTGAATGGCACCCAAAGCAGGTCGACTGTGTCACGGTAGAGCTTTCGAAGTATTCCACCAAAACCGTCGTAGAGCATGTATACAGCGATAAGGAGGTGTTCCATCTTTGAGGGCGGCAGAGGGCGAATGCAAGGCAATTGCAAGCCTGAGTGGCAAAGATGGGCCTTAAGCCACTCCGTACATAGGGGCAAATACGGGAGAGACGCCCAGCTGACTCCGGCCTCCGATCATACTGGCGCAAGTTATCAGATAATCCTCCACCCAGCCCTCTTTCTTGTCGTCCACCATGCTCACCAGGGTGTCCACCAAGTCCGGCAGAGCCCTCTGCCGCTCCGCCATTCGTTCCTCTGCCGCCCGTGTATCCGTGAAGGATGCGCATCGCTCCTTTGTTCAGCCCTCCGGCGCCGACCGCGCCAGTGTAGTCGACGTTCCCTCGTCATACCAAGAGGACACGGCGTTCTCACCGCGCGGCGGTGAGTTTGTCACCTTTTTTTTGAGTCAGGCTTACCAATGCATGTCTAGACATGTTCGGGTTCAAGCTTGAGTCTCGTCGCGAGGACGGGCTTTCTGAGAAAACTCGTCCCATTTACCTCGACATGCAGGTCAGTGTGCTATGCGCTGGCACCGGACGCGTACTCATGCGCATTTTAGGCAACGACCCCAGTTGATCCCCGGGTGCTGGACGCTATGCTGCCTTACCTCACGGACCAGTACGGGAACCCCCACAGTCGGACGCATGCGTATGGTTGGGAGGCTGAAAAGGCGGTCGAGGATGCCCGCATGGTGCGCAGCTTGCTTAGTTGTGTTTGCTGCTCTCAGAGCTTGACCTTGGTACAGCATGTTGCCGATCTCATCGGTGCTGACCCCAAAGACATAGTCTTTACGTCTGGAGCGACGGAGACGAACAACATGGCTATCAAGGGTGTTGCGCGTTTCAACAAGGATAGAAAGAAGCACGTTATCACCACTCAGACCGTGCGTACGTTCTATGTCCTTAGAATTTTCCACTGACCAGTAACAGGAGCACAAATGCGTGCTCGACTCCTGTCGTAAACTTCAAGAGGAGGGTTTCGACGTGACATATCTCCCGGTTCAGACGAATGGGATCATCCGCCTTGAAGATCTGGAAGCCGCCATTCGACCTGACACTTCTCTCGTTTCAATCATGACTGTGAACAACGAGACTGGTGTCATTCAGCCTATGAAGGAGATCGGAGAGATTGTTCGTAAACATCGCGGCCTTCATCTGCACACAGACGCGGCGCAGGCGGCAGGCAAGATCCCAGTCGACGTCAACGAATGGAACATCGACCTTATGAGCATCTCCGGTCACAAGCTGTACGGTCCGAAGGGTGTGGGTGCGGCCTATGTCCGGCGCCGGCCTCGTGTCAGGCTGGAGCCTATCTTGAGTGGTGGTGGCCAAGAGCGTGGGTTGCGGAGTGGCACTCTTCCCGCCGCGTTGGCAGTTGGGATGGGGGAGGCGGCGAGGATCGCGAAGCTAGAGATGGCGGTGAGTACCTTTCTTTTTTTCGGGCCTTGATGAAACCACGCACGCAACCATTTCACACTATACGAGCATCGTGGAGCGCCGCTCAATCTCCGAGTCGACCCCAGCTTTGCAATGACCCTGCGTGCAGGGGTACTGAGCCCTTGTACTTCAATTCAGGTGATTCAGAGCTGACTTATACCCCATCCAGAGAGATAGCGCGCGGGTGAAGGAGCTTTCAGACCGGCTCATCAATGGGATCAACTCCCGTGTAGAGCATGTCGTCCGAAATGGCGATGTAACCGGGTACCCTGGTTGTGTCAACTTGAGCTTTTCGTACGTTGAGGGCGAGAGTTTGCTTATGGCGCTCAAGGTTCGTTGGCTGCATTGACATCTCCGACCCGCTTCTCATGTTTCATCGTAGGACATTGCGCTCTCGTCTGGCAGTGCATGCACATCCGCGTCCCTTGAGCCATCATATGTCCTGCGGGCCTTGGGAGCGGCGGAGGACATGGCGCATTCGTCATTGCGTTTCGGCATTGGTCGCTTTACGACCGAGGCCGAGATTGATTACGTGGTCGACAAAATCGTCGCAGTCGTCCAACGGCTGCGCGACATGAGGTGTGCCCCGTGTTGCTTCATTGTGGCGTTTTCTCACCCTGCCTTACCTCTACAGCCCGCTATGGGAAATGGTCCAGGAGGGCATTGACATCAACTCTATCGATTGGTCTCAGCACTAATCCCCGACTCGATCTCTGCCAACACTCGCCGGTGCCTTTGCTTAGCGGACCGTGGATTTGTATCTCGTCTATATCACCTTGCATCATCAGAGTATACGGTCTTCCTTCCGACGTGTTTTTATCCATCGTACCTTATACTCTTCTGGATGACTTCTCGTGTATGATACGCACGCTGCGGGCTCCAGTAATGTCGTATACTACCCTGACGGCCCTTACCGATCTGTTACCTCATCCCACTCACCCTCGAACGACGCGCCAGGCTTGACGTGCCACCCATGATTATGTGGAGGCGGCGGTGCAGGGGGAGGGTACTCTCGAACTTACGCAGATGAAACGACACCAGCAAAGTGATAGTCGTTCGTGCCACAAACTTGTGCCGCCGGCGTCGCACGCCCGCACATCCAGAACGAGGGGGGAAAGAAATCCTGATCATACACAATAGCGGCGCGACAAAACGGGTAGATACACACTAACGACCCGAGAAAATCCGGATGTAGACTCCTTTACAGCGAAGGGTTCGCCTTCGAGACCAACGTCTCGAAGTACGTCTGGAACCATGTCCCCGCCTCGGGCGCCGGCTGCGTCGCGTCCGAGAGCGAGCACGTCGAGTCGAACCGGGGCGAGGACGAGTTGCTGGTGCCGTCGGACTCCCCGCCAGGCTTGACCCAGACGATGGCGTCGATCAGGCTCGAGGGCGTGCTCGTCGTCGGGCGCGTGCCGAACCCGGCGCCCTTGATGTTGCACCAGTCGCCCCACTGGTTCCGGAGGTTCTGCTGGCCGGAGCGACCCTGGTCGACGACGAACTGCGCGGGGAACCCGGCGGAGGCGAGCATCGGACCGAGCGCCTGGATGTAGTGCAGCTCGTCGTAGTTCGAGTTACCCTGGGTGATCGGGTCGGGGGACGCGGCGGAGAGCGCGTTGTAGTTCGCGACGTCTGTCCGGACGGACGCGGTCAGTTGAATGAAGAAAGGGCGGGTAGGGAAGGGAGTGGGGGATACGCACTGGTGGCGAGGCCGCGGACGAAGGGCGACGAGTTCGCGCTCTTGTACATGCTTGCGAAGAGCGATGCCGCGGGCTGGATGTTGGCGGGCCAGCCGAGCCAGCCGGCGTGACCGGCATCCATGTACATGTACACGCCGACGGACGCGAGCTGCTGGAGCGCATAGGTGACGCAAGTCTTGTACGTCGTCTGCGCGTTCGCGCACTTGGCCACGTTCAGGTTCGTGACAAGGTTCGCGAGCGAGTCAGGCTCGATGACCGCGACGACGCGCACGTTGGGGTACTGCTTGATTTGCGCGACGATCTGGTCGATGTAGTTGTAGTAATTGGCTTGGCCTCCGTTGGCGATCGAGAACTCGCCGTTGGACGCCTTCGCTGCGCAGTCGCGGTCGGGGAGGTCGTAGACCACGATGGGGACGATCTGCTTCTTTCCGGAGCTCGTTTGGAGAGCGGTGGCGTTTGAGAGGAAGGTGCCGAGAGTAGGGACCTTGGACACGGTGTCAAGCCAGAAGAAAGAGGGGATGTTGGCTACACTAGCAGCCTTGGCAGCGAGAGAGGAGTCAGTCATCGCCGCGGCAGCAGCCTTAACCTCAGCTGCGTAGTACGGGTTGAGGAACACCTGTAGAACTGTGTGTTAGCATTGATACTCGGAGAACCACAGAATTCGACAACGTACATCGTAGCCAACGAAAGGGTTGCCAGCAGCAGGAGTGGAGGTAGGCCCGGTGCCAGTCGTGGTGGTGCTGGTGGTGGTGCGAGTGCTCGTGGAGGAGGTGGTGCTGCGTGTGCTCGTGGAGCTGGTCGCAGAACCAGGGCTGTTGGAGTGTTGGAAGTTTATTTCCGTGTAGTCCAGGCAAGGTGGGTTTCCACTTACAGACATTGCGAATAGTAGTCATTGACATAGGTGCAGACGGAGCCAGACACACACGTCGTGGGACCACCTGTGCGTCGCTTGTCAGCAATACAGCGTTGGTCCGGAGAGCCACGCGAGACTCACCCCACTGAATACCACCGCATTGGCCGTACACTTGAGATTGGGCGTACGAGATAGATGGGAGAACGGAAAGGAAGGCGAGGAGCGACGCGAACTTGAACATCTTCGCTGTGGTATGCCGAGGAGGATCTGTGGCCTGGCTTCTCCGGCACTCCACCTCGTCGAGTTATATATGGTGGGGCCTTATGGGAAGACGGGGGAGAACGTCAGACCCGTCCCCCGAGTCGAGCATGGCAGCGAGTGCCAACTCCCTGGAATATCCGGCGAACATCCGAAAGGGCGAAACGGAAAGACGTCGGGAGAGGACGGTCGGCGAGCGCGACGCGCATGAGGGCGGGTCATGGGATGGGAGGTTCAGCCGACACGGCGCCTCTGGCACGAGGTGCGGGCTAAGGACGTAACTTGGACGACGTCCCCTCGGCCATCTTTGACGTCGATGTCGGGTCAAGCTCGGATGGCGACTTTCACGGCAGGATCAGATTGCATGTTCACATATGTTGCTGTGTGTTTTCAACAGAACCGGGGGGATTGCGAGGCTGTTCGACGTCAAACAGATTCAAGGTGGGTCATGCATTGCGGAACGACTTCGCCCGCTTTGCGGATGCGGTGGCACCTGGCGGATGGCGAAAGGGAAGTGAAAATGCGGGTTATGCATCCGAGACACTGCTGACCTGTAAACGGGCGACAATCAGAACAATTCTCGCAGAGAGAACACTAGACCGGCGGTACGAACCACAGCAAGTCGCCCAAGGAGCAAACCAAGAGCAACCAGGCTGCCCAGAACAGGCGACGCGGTGGTCCCGTGATGCCAGGAACCTTGCGGATCTGGGCTGCAATGCCCCCGGAACCGGTTCAAAGAATGATCCGGGGCACAGAGGGGCGGAACAAGGGATTATTGGGTGATTTTCCGTAAGGAAATACGGAACTACGGACGCTCCGTAGTTTTCTAGACCGCTCAAAAGGGCAGTTCCGCCGAGATGCCGACGAGAAAGTGATACCCGAGGATCTCAGTGTGGCGCTGGAATAACAAGCGCCCAAAAGTCTGTGGAGGGTCGGCACCCCCTCACAGAGCAAACAAGCCTCCCGAAAAGCTGTAGAGGTCTCCTGAAGGCCTATTTTGGACGGGAGGTAGTGATGTGGACCATTATTGGCGCTGACAAATCGACGACTGGGCCTCAACGGACCTCCATGGGGTCTGGCTAAGGTCTCCGCGCGGTGGAGGCATTCCGTTGACGCTGGCTTGACGCCAGAGATCCCTCTCGTCGCTTAGCCTCGCTTAAAGCTCCGGAATTGCATTTACGGGTCTAGTAAGAGCGGTCTGGCTTACGGACCGTCATCCATTGATGACGACAGCCCGCTGATTTCTCCCGCTCGTAACTGTCCCCGGAGCGGAACGCTAGGGAACGCTTGGCGGGACAGCATTCGCACGTACATGTCGTGATCCCATGCCCTTCGAGCGGGACACCGAATGTATCTCCGCGATTCCACACAAGAGCCACCGAGCGTGCATGACCATGTGTTCGACCCCGCCAACAACCCCGCTCCGAAGAACATGGTCTTGTCCATTCTGCGGGGCATTTACTGCAGGGAGAGCCACATTGGAGATGATGGCTACACTAATTGAGCCTCGTGTTCCTCCGGAGATGAAGCTAGAATACGTGGATCAAAGGACGCGTGTACTGGGAAGCGATGGAATATAGATTACGGAGTACTGAAAACCCGTACAGGAAGACATCATCGACGCGGTCTAAGAGAATGTTCGAAGTCAGCGGCTAATGGCTCAAGAGAGGTGCGTCAAAACTACAAGACCCTGCTGATACAACGCATGATGTGACGAAAGCCATCCACTGTCACCGCCTGGCACTGGAGGAGGAGGGAGCAGTGCAGGAATGCCGCTGCTCCAGAGCCAGAGCTCCCACCCAGTAAGTTCATTCCAGAGCTGCTGTTTGAGATAGGCTTGCTGGCCTTGCCCGGGATCGAGATGGAGAACGTCTGGCCTTCCTTGAGGGTATAATCTTTTTTGGGTCCAGCAGGGATATGAGGCGAGGGCTCGTTTGCAGCAGCAGCCGGATTCTTGCTTGCTTTCCATCGCCTTGATGCGTATTTAATATGGCATCACACGAAACGTGAACCACGGACACTCACTTGGTGTAGTCTTGCAGAGCAACATCTGGAGGGGTGTCGGTGGTAAGTTCGCTGGTTCGGACGGCAATGGGGTTTGTAACATACTGAAGTCGAAACTGTCTGTTCGTTCCAGGAAGCCCATACCAATGTACGCTTTCCGACCGTTGTCCTCTACACGGATGACGAAGTACCTAGACGAGTCGAGAACCGCTTCTACACCCGGTTTAGCAGGATCGTAGTCGGCCTTCGCAAACACTGGGACAAGCCATGCCATCAGTTTGAAATGTGACGCATTGAGGTTGCAACATACGTTCGCCTAAGAAGTCGCAACATGAGCGCACGCCTCGAGAACTTCACGAAGAGGGGCGCACCTGTATTCACGTCCTCAAACTGCAGTGCAACTCCGCTGGATCGCTCGATAATGCGAATTCTGCCCTTCCAAAGAGGCTGGCCCAGATCTCCCCACTCTTGGGCACGGTGGCCTTCGTTTGCTTTCAAAGGTGGAATCTTGTACACTGACAGCGATCGAGATGAGATGCTGACCGCGCTCGCATGAAATGAGCCTCACCAGACACTTCCCGTCCAATCCAGAGAATGCTCTCAATATCCTCCTCCTTAAAGTCGCTGAACTCGTCCATGGTGGTCGTGTGATTATGAAGGTGCTGGTGATGTGGGGAGAGGTCGTTGCTTCGCTTCGCCTCACCGCGGACGGCGTACATCTAGGCGCCTGCTATATCGCACGCACGATGTAAAGTGGGCGTCAGAAACGCGTACGCCTGTCCTCGCCTCTCCCAGCAATCTCTATCCCTGCTCCTTGTCCCGTGTGCTCATCTCGAGTTTTGATAAACATCACGATGACTGGTCCGCCGACTCCCCCTCCTTCTAGCGCAACTGAGGTCCAGGATGCAGCCCGCGCCTCCCTACCGCCCCAGATTGCAGAGGCCCCCACCGAGCCTCTGCCTCCAGTGGCCGCACCACCAGAAATCCCTGTACAGCAGGCCACGCCCGCGCCCGCGCCTCAACCGGTGCAACAGACTTCATACGAGCTGCTCTTTCCCAGTATAGCAGAACTCGCGCGGTCAGGGAGCGTCAAGGAGCTGGTCGAGGTGGCGGAACGTGGTGATCTCAGTGTACGTCCATTCTCGCGGTATGAGCATCGTGCACGATCTCACCGGCGCCGAACGCGCCCGCGCGCAGGCCGAACACGACAAGCATGAAACGCGTGTCTTTGTCGTCGCGCCGCTGGTGCTAGGATACATGATTCTGGACGAGCTGTGCGTGCTTCTCCAATCGCTCCGCCACCGCAGACCATCTCATCCTTGCTCCGCCCGTCGCAGGTCTCTCGCGCGTTTTGCCCTGACGAGGCTTCCTGAGAATCTCAAGAATTTGCCACTGGTACAGAACCTGTTCAGCCTGCTTGCATCCGTGTCGGAGCGGAAGTATGAGTTGATCTACCCACGAGCGGAGGCGTTCCACCAAAGCTTGCAGCCACCAGCCTTTCCAAGCGAGGTGCTTGGACAGATACTGGCCGGAATGACATCAGCCTTTCTAGGTCCGTGGCGGTTTTCTTTGCGTCCACCTGTCACTAACTCCTGTTACAGAGGCTTTCAGGCAGCGGACATTTGCGCTTCTCGCGAGAGCATACACCTCCATTCAACTGCAACGCGCACAGGTTTACCTGGGTTTTACGGCGGAGCAGGTTGTAAATGGTGCGTTTGCCACCCACTTCCTAAAGTTACCTACAACCGACCATAGTTAACTAGTAGTTGCTGTCCCGGCTGGATGGGAATTCCATGAAACCACCTACATCCTGACGCCCCCAAAACTCACGCCAGGGCAGTCCCGCGTGGCCAGCTCCAGTGAGTACCTCGTACACTCGCAGTACCATCATTACTCAGCTTCGTTTTTTGTAGCGCCCTCGACTCTGGCTGCGTTGAACCTTGTGACGGATAGTGTAGCGAATCTTGAGTTTTGTGGATGAGTGCGCCAGATGCTATATCATGTACAATCAGTCTTCCCTGTATCATACGTTAGGCCAGCATTATCGCCTGTGACTCGCCGATTGAGGAGTTCTCATTGAGTGTCGCCCTCTACCGGCAATAGTAGTTTGTGGAATTCTGCCCTGACGGTGTTTCGCGAAATGATACATAGACGCACATGTATTCATAAACCGAGGTGCCGCCGCGGGATTCGAACCGCCGGCAGTGCCGGTGGGACCACTGCCACTCCTCTTGAACCTCACCACCACCGCCGAAAGTGTGCCACCCCGCAACCCTGCATACACCTCCGTTGTAGACGATCACATCCGTCGAACGAGACTACTACCAGTAGTATTATGTCCTCGGGTGACGTATCGCTGGTGGCCGTAGATGGACCCTCGACCGTAGTCACAGCACAGGTAGTCGTTCGGATTCCGGAACCATCTTGTGACACTTGTCTCACACTGACTTTCCTAGGTGGACAGTGTGCCCACAGAACAAGAAGAAAAATGGGTCCATCTGCAGTTCAGCTGGAGCGGCCAGTCCTTCACCTTGGACGTCGCCGAGTCCGACATGTACGTACGCCCGCGCCTTTTACAGACGCGTAAGCGACCGGGTGCTGATAAGTCAGTGTCGTTTGACAACGACAGGGTGTTTGACCTGAAGGCGGCGCTGATGAGTCTCACCAACGTGCCGCCTGAGCGGCAGAAGATACTCGGGCTTGTCAAAGGCAAGCTCCCGAACGACAGTGCGCGCGTGTAGGTGTCGAGATGACCTCGGAACCTTCGTGTCCAGGAGCGCGACGTTGAGCAAGTTGTCTACAGCGCCGACATGAAGCTTGTCAACGGGAAGAAGTTCACGCTCGTTGGGACCCCACAGGGACACGAGCTCAAGGAGCCGCACGGCAAGTACCAGATGCGTCGGAGCATGTGGGCGACCAGCTGAATGTGTTCCAGAGCTTGAGTTTATGCCCGACGTCATCAATGACCTGGACGTCGACTTCAGCGCCGACCCTGCCGCCGCCGCGGCATACATCAACGATCAGCGGAACCAAAGGAAGATCCGAGAGCACACGAAGAAGCTCAACATCAATATCATCAACCCCCTCCGTGAAGGAAAGCGGTTGCTTGTCCTAGATATTGACTACAGTTAGGTTTGTCTTCGCGTATACATGCAACGATCTGACAGAACCTCCTCGATAGCGATTTTGGATACCAAGCCTCTAACCTCGGGCGCACTCCCTCCACAGGAATGCGCTCGTCCGGGACTACATGAATTCCTTGAGGCAATATACCCCTACTACGACATCTGTATCTGGTGAGTCCTTATGTTCGAGGCTGTTCCTTGTAACTAACCGTGATGTTGAAGGTCGCAAACAAGTTGGATATGGCTTGAGACGAAGCTTGTAGAACTTGGTATGCTTGGAGGTGTTCACAACTATCGAGTATGTGTTCCCGCAATCGGTCCATGTCTTGTTACGACTGACATCGACAATTTCAGATCTCATTCGGTATGACCGACTTGTCCATATGTCGATCCAAAGGCTAACCCCGATCATCCAGTACTCGACAAGACGTGCATGTTTACGGTCTTCACAGTAAGAGACGGCAAGCCGTACAAGCACTCAGTGAAAGCGCTCCAGATCATTTGGAACCATTTCCCTCAGCTGTAAGTGGAATCCGCATCCTCTTTTATATCTATACTCAAGTGCAAGTGCCAGATCCGCGAAGAACACGGTCCATGTAGATGACTTGGTAAGCACTCCGTTGCTAGCTTTGGATGGCGGGTGTTCTCATAGTTATTTTCAGGGCAGAAACTTTGCGTTGAATCCTAAAGAGGGATTGAAGATATCCGCCTTCAAAAACGCTCATACCCCGGCAGCCATGGCTGATAGAGAGCTTTCGAAGGTCTGCCGATACCTGGTTCACATCGCAAATACCACAAACGATCTTCGTGAGGCGAATCATTCGGTGTGTGAGGCTGACATATGGGTCTGCGATGATCTTTTGCCTTGCTCATTTTTTTGCCCGTTCACCAGCAATGGAAGCACATTGTCAAGACACTGCCGCCGTCTTAGCTCTCAAGCCGCACCTATCGTCATCTCTACATTGTATACTGCTATCGGATGTTACATTGTGTTCGAGGAATCCGGGGGTTGGAGTCTGTGTAATTCATACCACGGGAATAGAACAAGATTCTCAGAGTCGACCAGGAGGGATGTCGGGCCCGGCATGTTCCACTCGTGAGTAGTACTTGATGCGGGGGCAGAGTGCACAGCCATCGTCCCGCGTGTTTGCCCAAGACGTCCATGATCGCCCTCCGCGGCCTCCGGCATGCGCGCGGCCGACTCCTGGCCGGGTTGACGAAAACATTGACTCCGACTCGCGCGCTGCCTGCGCTGGCACCCCCCGCGCGAAGCCCATCTATCACTCTACTCCATCCAGCCCGCACGATGTCCTCGAGCTCCGCACCTACCTCCGCGAACCCCCCGCGGCCCTCGGTGCCGCCCCGGCCGTCTGCAGCGGTCATTGTCGTTAATGCGCGCAACGAGGTGTTGATGGTCCAGCGGAACCCGAACGCGTCGAACTTCGCGAACGCCCACGTACGTCCCCGCCGTCTTCGGATTCGTTTGGGGAAAAGCGAGGGGCACAGCCGGCAGTGCGCTGATCACGCTTGTGCGGCCTCGACAGGTCTTCCCGGGCGGCAACTGGGACGAGAAGCAGGATGGCGAGGGCGGCCTGGCTCTCACCGCCATCCGCGAGCTCTTCGAGGAGACCGGGCTGCTGCTCGCCCACCCGCCGCCGTCAGGGCGCATGCCGTCCGACGCGGAGCTCGACGCCGCGCGCGAGGACATCCACGCGCAGCGCCGCATGTTCACCGACTTCCTCGCGCAGCACGCGCTGCGGCCGAACGTCGAAGCCCTCCTGCCATTCACGCAGTGGATCACGCCTCCGATGATGAGTCCCAGGTGAGTGCCCCCGCTCGCCCCCGCCCTTGTCCCCCCTTTGGCCGGCGGTGCCTCGCGCAGCCTCCTGGAACGCCCCTTCCTCAAGCCACCTTGTTCTCCCCCTCCAACCGTCAGGAGCCCTGACCCTCCTCACGCAGACGCTTCCACGCCCACTTCTACGTCGCCTTCCTCCTCGACGCCTCTCCCGCTTCCAGCTCCTCCTCCCCCACCACCGGCGACCGGCACGACCGCCTCCCCACGCCCGACGGCGGCGCCGAGGTCGTCGCCGCGCGCTTCGCGCACCCCGAGCGCGTGCTCGCCGACGCCGCCGCGCACCGCATCGCGCTCTTCGCCCCGCAGTTCTACCTCCTCCGCACGCTCGCCGGGCTCCTCGCCGGGCCCGCGAGCCGCGCGCCGCAGCGCGAGCAGGTGCGCGCGCTCGCGCGCGGCGCGTTCGGCCGCATGGTCGTCAACCCGCGCCCCGTGCCCGACGCGGACGCGGACCGGGACGGCTGGAGCGTGCTCGCGTACGAGGGCGACGAGGCGCGCGGGGGCCCGCGCGGGAGGCGGCACCGGTGCAGGATCAGGCCGTCCGCCGTGGTGGTGAGTCCCGGGTCTGTTGTTTTGGGGGAGGGTTGCGGGGCTGACGGGCGTCGGTGCAGGCGACGAGCGATATTGTGCTCGAGCGGAATTTCGACATCTTCACCGAGCTCGAGGAGACACTGGGGCATGGGGCCGCCAGATTGTGATCCCTTCGCGTTTTTTTTCCTTATTCCTATGGCTCATTATCGTACATTTACTGGAGTTCGTCGCGGGGAGAGTATGAATAGCACGAGGCGCACAGGAACATTTGGACCTCTCTTTCGCTATTGTGTTTGTGCGAGGCAGTTCCACCTTCCCCGGCCGGTGTTGGTGGCGTTTTTAATGTCGCCGGTTGCCAGAACTACGCCAGAAGCAGAGTAGGGAACCTGTGCAGAAGGTTTGTTGGGCCCGATATACCACGAAGTCCGCCGGGGACCCAGGCAGGCGGCCGGTCGACTTGCAACCGGAAGTATTGGTTGCTGGTGCGGCTGAACGACCTGGAGGCCCCGTGCGACACACCAGTACAAAGTATACTTTCGGTGCATCAGACAAGGCAGGCACACGGCGCCTGGCATGAGCGCACAGGGACAACAAGTTGCGAGCACAACAACATGGCGTATATTGGGGTCGACAAGGGCTACAGCGCCAACCAATCGTGGGTGGGCAGAGGTCAGGAAACGTGGTCTGATGCTACATCGAGACGAGTCGTACGGAGCCCGGTAGGGCGCACCGCGGAGAGCATTATGGATACACAGAGGGGCCGAGAACCAGGTCATAGAGCTAAGTAGAGCGTCAGAATGATGTCTCTGTTCAGCATTAAGGATTAGAAAGGGCGGGGGTGAAGGTAGTGTAGGGACCGTCATCGCAGGTCGTAAAAACCAAGAACCCTGTGGAGGAGCCGTGTCGTGGGGTTTTGTGATGTTATTGTCGGATCATGAAAGTCGAAGTAGGTGTGTGCCGAGTCGCGGGACCGCGACCTGAGGGGAGTGGAGATAGTGCGGATGGGGCTTTAGATCTTCAGAGGTCGAAGACCTGGTAGTCGTACTGGACGAAGTTGCCCCAGTAGCTGGTGTTGCACGCGCCGACGGTGGCAAGGCCAGGGGCACCGAGGTTGATCGCGTTCACGTTGTCCGTGCCCGCGACGCTCCACGCGGCGAAGCCGTCCGCGTTGGGCGAGCCGGTGCGCATGAAGTTGGCGTAGCGCGCCTGCATCTCCTTGGTCAGCGCCGTCTGGGCGGTGGTCGGGCTCGGGACCGTGCCGAACTGCAAAGCCGCGTCCAAAGTAAGTACAATGCGCGTGCACGAGCATTAAAGCGGACGACGCACGATGATCTCGATGTCGTCCTGGTGGCAGACGGAGCCGCCCGCGGTGCAGAACGGCACGGCATCGTTGCCGGGGTACGTCGCGCCGACCTTGTACTCGCCGACGAACGCCTTGCCGCCTGCGCCGACCCAATTGCGCGCGAAGGTCCACGAGGCGCAGCGCCAGATCTGGTCCGTGCCCAGCTCCTCAAGGATCGGGCGCTGGTCGACGTCGACGCCGTTCACATCGGGAGACGCGGCGTAGACGGCGGTGGCCAGGATGCGGGATGTGCGAGGCTCGTCAAACGTGAACGAGACCACGCTCTCGTAGGTCGCGGTGCTGATCGGGTCGAGGAAGTTCTGGTAGATGGTGCTGCCGGCCTCGTTGCGAACTGTGGAGACGATGATCGGCTTCGATTGCGACGGGAAGGACGCAGTGAGGTCGAGCGGGTTGGGGATCATCTCGCCGTCGAGAACGGGACGGATGGGCTCGAACTGGCCGGCGGCGGCGGGGATGTTGTTGTTCCAGACGGCGATTTGGAAGTTGCTCTGCGCGGACATGATGTCGTCCAAGGACATGGTCTTGAAGCAAGCGACGTCTGAAGCATCACAGCTGGCGTCGCCGGTGAAGGTACTCAGAATCTGGTCATGCACACTGGTCGAAAGGAAGCCGTAGTCCTGTAGTTGAGTGTCAGCTCGCTTGTGTGTGCATTGTGGGTACAGCGGAGCATACCATGGGGTCAGAGTGCAGGATGGCAGACTGGAAGAGCGACGATGCGGCGGGGATCGCAAGGAGGGCGCGGACCATGTTTGCGCCAGAACTCTGGCCAGCGATGGTGATCGAACCGTCCCCACCAAAGCTGGGGACAACCGCCTGAAGGAAGCCCATGGCGGCAATGACGTCCATAACACCGAAGTTGTGACCACCGCTGGGGTCCAGGAAGCCGAGAGCACCAAGACGATACTGGATGACGGCGACGATGGAGTTGGTCGCAGCGGCGAGGTTGGAGCCATCGAGTCCGGCGGCGGTGGCCGAGCCGGAGGTGAAAGAACCACCGTGGATCCTGCCAATCTTTGTCAGCTGGAATGAAATGTCTGCCAAGATGTGAGGGACCTACCACATGAACGTCGGAACGTTGCTCCCCCTCGTAACCGAGGAGGGCACGTAGAGAATCATTGAAGACAGTCCTCAGTGCCGAGTGAGTTCAGGTTGTCGTCCAACTGGGCGCACGGGACCGGGAGGGCGGTAACATCGGTGGAGTTGTTCCTGCAGAATCGCGTTAGCTCGCACCCAGATCCGATCGCATGGACACTCACGGGAGCTCCCAGGCCGTGGCCGGTACTGGTGGCAGCCACCGGGGGGCAGCGGCGTACTTGACTGCGAACCGCGTCGCGCCGGTATCAGCCGCGCCGTGGGCGACACCGATGGGCGTGGTGACCGTGGTAGCATTCTCGCGAGGGCAGAGGATCTTCTGCAGGCGCGGAGACAAGTTGCAGAGTTCGGTTTTCCAGCTGTAGCGGAAGATGCCGTGGGTGTTGGCTGCTGGAGTGGGCAACGCGGACGTCGACGCGGCCAGGAGGAGGGAGACGACAAGGGACTGGATGGCGACCATGATGCTCTAAGGGGCTTGGGAGGCAAGATGCAGAAGCCGAAGCAGAGTCCGAAGTCTAGGAGGGCGAGGACGGGAGAGCCTGGGGAGGAGGAGGCGGGCAGGAGGCTTTTAAGCGACGGTAACGGTGCCTCTGCGTAGCACAGAAGGCGGACGCGAGGGACCGCGCGCACAGGCAGGGGCGGGACATTCTTCGGAGCCCGTCCTCGCTCGATGGAGAACAAAGACGAACCGTCGCTCCAGGCGTCTCTCGGCTGCGTGGGACAGCGCTGAGCGGGCTCCACGCTTTGGGCCATCTCTTTGTGCCGCGAACAGTAACCACTCGCGCTCGCTGCCCTGGCCTCGTCTTCGCTGTGCCTGTCGGCCAGGCGGGACGCGACGGATGCCTGTCTGACGCTGTCGATGCCGCCGGTCTGCCCAGGACCCGCGCCACGAGGCAGCGCCCAGATACACTGTCCAAACAACTCCTCCCAAATACAGGACGACATCTCCGGGCTCCCACCACCCACATGGCTACCTGAGCGCATCGCGGCAGATCGCGGCATGCCAGGTCGTGCGAACACGCCCTGTACGCAATTGAAGTGTGCCCCTGGCGTGGTCCGGCAGGAGGAATGTGCCGTCTGCGCACAGTGGCATCACCATCCAGACCATGCGTCCCGAAGCCCTTCTCCGCAAGCGACGTCTTCCTCATTGAGTCGCAGGCACTGCGGCAGCACCTTCACGTAGGTGCACATACTCTAGGCAGGCTCTGTGTCTCCACAGCAGCTCAGCGAATGCATGACGTTCCAGAGAAGACTGACCTTGTTAGCAAGTCTGGATCGATCGCAAACAGTGCGGATCAAAGAAAGTGGCGCGTTCATTAATGAGATCTGTGTCCTGCCGGATCACTGGTCTTATTCGCCGGTTCCGAGGGCCTCTAGGGGCCTCTACGCTCCCTTTGGCCTTGTTGTCTAAAAGGAGAACGTTAGGGCAAGGAGGGGGGGCGATTAAACGGGCAGAGTAATAAATACCGTGGGCACATATTGGCTAGTATTTCTATCTTCCAACCCCTGGTGCTCGGCGGCCGTGCGGCAAGAGTACCACACGACTGCCATTCACTGCGTCGACAATTCACGATTTCAATCTTCTATGAGGAAAGGTTCAAGATGAGCACACCAGGGACCAGCCAGGTACCGTCATGTTCTTCAGGAACAGATCAACCACATACCATGTCACCGACAACACCACCGGTGTCCAGGACTGTCCCAGTGTTACTAGATTCGAAACATAGCCAGAAAACCGAGAATCATACCGGACACGTGTGACAGGAGCAACTGAAGTGCATGCACAGGCACCAACTATGCCAAGTTTCAGTTACGGCCGGGATAGCCGCTCTTCATTATGCGGTCGTGCTCGTCGGATCCTCCTGAGTCCTCTCGTGGCAGGGCATTCAGCCTGCTGTG
Organism: Epithele typhae; assembly: GCF_022376455.1. Lineage (NCBI taxonomy): Eukaryota > Fungi > Basidiomycota > Agaricomycetes > Polyporales > Epitheliaceae > Epithele > Epithele typhae. The sequence goes on along the minus strand of NW_025954192.1, from coordinate 193,195 downwards.
ACTCTCCCGCAGACGCGGCACCCTCGCCCGCGCGAAGGCCACACGCGGATCGATCCATACTCCTGGGACGTTTTCGGCGTTGCCGCATCCTTTAAAAACAAAGTCTTGGTGAATGTTGATTGGATCCTTATTACTCACCACCTAGAGCTCATACAAGTTTACAACCTTGTACTGCGGTTCGTTCGGTGGTCATCGGGAACGAGCGTGAGGACTGCATGGTGGGGCATGTCGGTGCCACCCAACCGCATGGCAGGCGGGTCGTGTGCTCGCCGTCGTGGTGCTGCTGGAGCGTGTGCATGTCGCATGTGAGGACATTGCCCTGCGCGTATTGTCAGCTTTCGGTTGCTCTCCTACTGCTGTATAATTGATTCCGCCGCACCTCGTTGCGCCGGTACCTACGCCCAAGATGTCCGCACGGTGCGCACTCCGGATTCCGGGAGCCGAAGATCGAGAACCTCTCGGGCCCCCTCGAAGCGTCGGGTTTCGATTCTTGAGAGTGCAAAGCTTCAATTTGGCTGCAGTGATCCAGGTTCAGCCCGAGAGACGCTGGAGGAGGGCCCTGGGACTTCAAGGCGCCTAATAACTCGACCAGACGAGTGAGCCATAGCCGCCCACGCGCCGAGGCGAACGCTGACACCAACTGCCAGAACGCCGTTCACAACGACTCCAGACAACGACTGCCAGTACTTACTAGTTTCTCCGTCTAAAGCAATCGCCGCCGCATTTTCCCCTGTCCCTGTCCTCACCCGCTTTCCTTTTCCCCGTCTTCCTTCTGCAGGCGATACCTCCGTCTCGCGATCACGTCGACCCTCAGGCCTTTTTATCCCACCTCAACTGCCCGCTGTTAAAACGTAGCCAAGCACGGCATTCAGTACTGCCGTGACGCAGGGCAACATGTCTACCGCGAAAGTGTACGCGTGAACGTATTGTTCCTGTGCATATATTCACGTTCACTAAGCTTGACAGTCGGCTCCGCTGTCGGTTCGATTCGCGAACTCTTTGCCAAGATTGAGTCCATTGACAAAAAACACGGCAAGTTCGACTTCGTACTTTGCCTGGGAGATTTCTTCGGCCCGCCCAAAGGTGCGGAGGAGGCATATGAGGACGACCATGAGATCATGCAGCTTCTGAATGGGAGGTTAGAAGGTATGTCTTCACGGCTTTATGCAATGACGCGTCCTTAGCGTGAATACCCATGTTCCAGCTCCCGTGGAATGCTACATAATGCAAGGCGAGCATGCCCTCCCCGCACCAGTGATCGAGAAGTTCGCGAAGACGGGAGGCGCACTCAGCAAGAACGTCTTCCTCCTTCGTACGTTATACGCCGCATAGAGAGGCTGCCCAGTGCTGACCATGCATCTTAGACAAGTCGGGGGTGTTGACAACCCCGCAAGGCATTCGTATCGCGTGTCTCGCGGGAACATACAACTCCAATGAGTACGCTTCTTCTGACTCTGCTCCGGTAAGCTTTCCCTGTTCCTTGCGGACCCGGCGAATATGCCCTATACCGACCACTCCGTGTCCAGGGCTTTGCATCTCCCCATTTCACCGCTCAAACAGTCGAGAAACTCCTTGCGAACACCATGACCTCCTCGAAGCCCGCTGACAAGAACTACATCTCCCTCGCCGCCATCGCCGGATCTTCCGCTTCCTCTCAGCTCGTCGACATCCTCATCTCTAACGCTTGGCCGGCCGGCATCGACGGCTTCTCCGCTGCACCCCTCCCGGCCCCAGAACTCTCGGCAATTGGGGTCCGTCCCGTCGCCGACGTCATCCGGAAAACGAAACCGCGTTACCACTTCGCGGCAGGTGGCGGGAAGCCGGCCAAGTTCTGGGAGCGAGAGCCGTATGTGTGGGACGAGGACAACGGGCGCGTCAGTAGATTCGTGAGCGTCGGGGCTTTCGGTGGGGAGCAGGGTCCAGGGAAGAAACCAAGGGTGCGTGTGGTCTCCGAATTCCAACGGTTCAACGCGCGTGAACGTCGACGCGTAGTGGTTCTACGCCTTCTCCATTGCGAGGCTCTCGGCGACAAGCGAGTCTCAGCCCAAACCCGCAAACGCAACGCTCAATCCATTCACGAACCGGCCGCCGAAGCGTCCTCTGGAGTTTGGTGTGCAGCGCGACGGAAAGCGGAGCAAAATCGGTGCGTGTTTTTGACTGTCGCGGCGCATGAGTGCTTACCGCTTCTTGGATGCGTAGACGGTCCTCCTGGAATGCCTCCAACAGGATACAAATGCAAGATCTGTGAATCTCCAGATGTACGAGAGCTCCTTTGGTTCCATACTCATGGGTTCCCATACTAATCATAAACTACAGCACTTCATTACGGACTGTCCTGATAGGGAGAAGCCCCACGAAGGCTATGTGTGCAGGATATGCAAAGAGGTGGGTTCACTTCACCAGACTTTGGAATTATACTGACTTGTTCGTAGTCTGGGCACTTTATCCGTGACTGCCCAACAAAGAATGCGGTAGGCGACACTGGCGGTCGCAAACCTCGTGAAGGATACGTTTGCAGAGCGTGTGGGAGCGAGCTACACTACATCGAAGACTGCCCAGCCGCCAAGCAAATGGGCGGACGACAAGGGAGACGACCTCCACCCAAAGAGATTGCCCGTGAGTCCATGCGTTGCATGGAATCTATTATTTTTGCTGATGGTTGATACGACAGCGGATGAGTGTTGGTTCTGTTTGTCGAATCCCAACCTCGCGTCAGTCCTTGCATTGGACATGCACACCGTCACTCGCTAACCCTGCTACCCTTGTCCAGGAAACACCTCATCGTCTCCATCGGGACTGAGTGCTATGTCACCCTTCCAAAAGGTCAAATCATCCCAACTCACCTGGGTGCCGATCACCCGAATACGCCCAAAGTCCCCGGCGGAGGCCATGTTCTCATCGTCCCCATCACCCACTACCCAACCTATCTCTCCATTCCTCCCGACCTCTCCCAACCGATCGTCTCAGAAACAGAGAAGTACAAGTCAGCCCTGCGAGCGATGTTCGCGAAGAACGGGGCTGTGGCGGTGTCCTTTGAGGTTGGACGCATGAGCGCAAAAGGCGGGCACGCGCACGTTCAAGTCGTTCCCGTACCGAACAACCTCAAGGACAAGGTCGAGCAGGCGTTCAGAGACGAGGCTGCCTTGGCTGGTGTCGCATTCGAGGAGGACGCGGAAGAGGCGCTGAACGCGGCTGCCGGCGGGCGTGGAGGATACTTCCGAGTCGACTTGCCGGATGGGAGGAAGCTGGTGCACCTCATGCGGGAGCGGGGACCGTTCAGCATACAGTTCGGAAGGTGAGGTTCTTGTCCGTCTAGACGATGAATGACGCTCATTCCTTTCGCAGACAAGTGTTGGTCGGCCTGCTTGGGATGGGAGACAGATTCGACTGGAAAGCTTGTACGCAGCGGGAAGAGGACGACATGGAGGATGTACAGGCGTTCAAGGCTGCGTTCGCGCCTTTCGACCCGTCGCTCGAGTAGTTTGGATGCACAGTTTTATTATTACAATAAGACTCGATCAGTGTACAACAGAGAGCGGCATGAAACGAGGAGCAACGCACGGAGGACCTGCGGGTGTCATGGTTCAGACTCGGCATCCTCATCATCCGAGCCCTCTTCCTCGCTGCCCATCTCTTCGCTCATGTCTCCAGACGCATCCGCGGTGCGGTCGAGGTCCTCCATATCCGCATCGAGGTCTTCCTCCTCTTCCTCTTCCGAGGACTGAGAGTTTTCTTCTTCCTCCATAAGCGATCCACCCTCTCCAGACCGGTCTGACCCATCCGAACCCTCCGAAGCGTCGTCAGCCTGCGGAGGGAAACACAGCAGAATGAGACATGGTTCCGCAAGCGACATGCACACGCCACTCACATCGTTCTTCTCCTCGTGCTGCGTCCAAGTGCGACCGATTGGGATAAGGAAGTTCCATCCTCTATTCCGTATGTCGATGTTCTGATACGCCAGACTCGACGTAAGCACCTACCACTGGATGGACAAGGCTGCGCACACACCTGGTCGTCGATCACCCGCTCCTCTTCGCTCAGCTCGTCCATCTCGCGCCATAGGTCCCGGTAATTGGAGAGCCGTTCGCGCCGGCGATACGACGGTGCAGGTGGTATCGGGTGTGGGTGTGGGGGCAGGGGCAGGAGACGGGGGAAGAGGGGACTCCGAGGCACCACAGTGGGAGAGGCAACTGGAGCGACCATCACGGTCGGGGTGCAAGGCGGAAGCGGGTTGGCGGGCCGACGCTGAGAACATGAGACGCGACTCCGAGAAGCTCGGAATCAATCTCTTTCACATCCACCGCTCGCGAGAGTTGCTCGACGACCCTCTTCCTACCCTTCCACCCCTCCTCCTCCGTGACGTTACCAGCAATGTACGACGAAGGCGAAGAGCTCGAGGATTGGCAGGCCAGCGAACCGGCCACTCCAAGCCGCCACCATCTTTCCGACAACGACGACGACGATTTCCTCGCGCAAGACGGGCCTTCGCAAGGATTTTCAACCTACACCTCCTTTGACGCATACTTTCAGCACACTTCCAAGCCATCTCGCACCTCCAACAACGTCTTTTCAGCGCTCGTACCTCCGCTCACCCCCGAGGAATACGCCGATGTGGTCAAGAGGCTCCAAACGGACACTCGCGAGCAAGACCTTGTCCTTTGGAGAGACCCTGCGACGAGGAAGACGAGCTTCAGGCGCTATCGAACAGAGCTGGAAGAGGGCTTCAACCTAATGATGTACGGCTACGGCTCAAAGCGTGAGTTTCTCAACGCCTTCGCCCAACACCTCGCGCGCAAGGGCGAGCACGTCGTCGTTGCGAACGGCTTCCAGCCGAGTTTCGCCTTCCGCGACCTGCTCGACTCGATCGACCGCGTCCCCGGCGTGCTCGATGCGCCCTCCTCCTCGGGTGGCTCCGCATCGGGGCAAGACGCACACGTCCAGCGCATCCTCGCCTTCTTCTCGTCCCAAGACGCGCCCCGGCTCTTCCTCGTCGTGCACAACATCGAAGGGAACGCGTTCCGGAACGCGAAGAACCGCGCCGCGCTCGCGCTCCTCGCACTCGCCCTCCGCATCCACCTCGTCGCCTCCGTCGACCACATCGCCGCGTCGCAGCGGTGGTCCCTCTCCGAGCTCTTCGCGCGCAAGTCGGAGCCCCTCGATCCCGCGTCTCCTGCCTTGGCGGATGTTGTACCCCAGCGTGGGTTTGCGTGGCTCTGGCACGACCTCACCACCCTGGCCCCGTACGACTTCGAGCTGGCGTACGCGGACCCGACCTCGCTCACGGGCGTCGCGGCTCTGCGCGGGGCACGCGCTCCCACCGCGTCCTCCGCGGTCGTCGGCCCCCCTGGAGGCACCCAAGCGGCGATCGTCACCGAGACGGCGGCGCGACACGTCCTCGCAAGCGTCACGCAGAAGGCAAAGAAGCTTTTCGTCATCCTGGGGTCCAAGCAACTCGAAGTGATGGATGCGCATGGCGCAGACGGGAAGGACAAGGCGGACGGAGACAGCGGCGGCGACAAAGGCCCCACGCCGGGAGAAGGCGCGTACGACTACGACCGGCTCTTTGCGACGGCGCGGGACAACTTCGTCGCGACGAACGATACGGCGCTGCGGGCGCTGCTGGGCGAGTTCCGGGACCATGGGCTGGTGGTGTCGACGACGACGCAGGGCGGGGAGGCGATGTGGATCCCGATGAGGCGGGACGCGTTATTGAAGGTTGTGGGCGACCTGAAGGCAGAAGGCGCATGATTTGGCGAAGTGACTGTGCTCCTGTGTCACTAGTGCTGTTTGTATCATGGAAATCAAACCCGACCGTGCTTTGAACGAGCTCAATCGCTTGGCGACTCGGACGGTATTGGAGCTCCGATTCTATCAACACATTTTCTGGTCTAATTTGCGTCTGGTACGACAGCGCTGACGCCCACCTCCCTGCATCAAGCACCCTGAGTGTGGACAGCAAGAGATGGGGAACACAAGGACCCGGGAAGAGCAGTTGAATTCGCGACTGAGGGGGTCGCCAGTGAAAGCGCATCGGACGGGACACGGAATGGGTCCGAGAACCTCGAGCCCCATCCTCGATCCAGGAGTCCGGCCCAATCGTCCGGCTGACGGCATTCTGCCTCAGCGCCCCGTTCTTCTCACACCGCACTCACAGATAAAGCTACAAGACGCCACGATCCCCACCCATCCTCCGCTCACTCAGCATCCTCTGTCTACTTGGCCGGTTCATGGCCATGGTCGACATCTCTCATGAGGTGCTTCTCGAAATATTCTCTCACGTTCGAGATGCTATGTGCTTTGAAGAAGACCATCGCGAGATGGTGGTAGCAATTGAGGAAGCAGCAACTGTGAGCACATGGTCCGACTTACTTGTCCCGATACTCATCACGTTGATTCCCGCAGAGATGCGAGGCACTAGGTCCTGTGCCGACGTGGCAAGGCGGGAAATATTGTCATCTCCCATGTCTCTCGCTATTGGCGAAGAGTTGCTCTCGCCTTCCCTTTCCTTTGGACATATGTCCGTGTCACCGGCTCCCACGTCAATAGCCTAATGGTCGACGAATTTCGCCTACGTTCTGGCAAACGCCCTCTCTTCGTGGTCGCACTTGAAAGCCTGCCCATAAGAGCGACGACGCTTGATGTCACGACAGATTCATTCAGCCCCACAAACCTCTACAGCCCACATGCCATCTCAACAACGGCTGAACCTGAACCTTCCCGGCCCAATTACTTCCTTGTTACGATCAAAGCGTTGAACGACAGCGGTCGCATTCACCACCTAGGCGCTCTCTTGAATCCCTACGCAACGGGGTTACTCTTCTACATGCTCCCGAAGTCAGCGTACTCGCGTTTGCGCTCCATCTGGATCGCTTGTCCGAACGTGCCCAGTACTAGAGTCGGCCAAGTACCTCATTTCGAACATGAACTACCCAAACTGCAAAACTCCAAATCAAGGACCTTCCCTCTATAAAATCCATCCCCTGCCGTGACCTCCGGGTTCTAAAGCTCTGGGATACCGCCCTGACCGAGCGCTCCCCGTTCCTCCTCGCCCTCCAAGGCAACCCGCTCCTCGAGGTTCTGGAGCTCTGCATCTTCTTCGCTCGCAACGCCGACCACGCACCCAACGACGTCCCGCCCGACTTCACCATCGACCTCCCCCACCTGCGCCATCTGGTGATACACGCGATCACGAAACCTCTGGCCTTGCCCGGCTACTACAATACGGCCGGTCCAGCCGCCGCGGCCCACGTCCTCCAATACCTCTCCCTCCCCCCGACCGCCCGCACCGACGTCGTCCTCGACGCCCAGTCCATGCCGCACACCGGCGACCCTCCCCGCGTGCTCCACCCGCTGCGCACGCCCGCAGAGACGCTGACGCACGCGACGCTGGCGCTCCCCGACCAGCGCGGCGACGTCCGCCTCCGCGGGCGCGCCGCGGAGGACGGCGACCCCGACGGCGCCGAGACGTTCGCGCTCCGGTGCATGCCCTTCCTCTGGACGGAAGCGCGGGGGTGCGCCACGGCGCTCGCGTTCCCGTGCCTCGCGCGCCTCGCGCTCGCGCTCGAGGGCGACCGGGCGTGGCTCGCGCGGGAGCGGTCGTGCGAGGCGAGGACGGTGCGGGCCGTGTTGGACGCCGCGCCCCACCTGCGCGAGGTGACGGTGCGCGGGGCAGACGTGGCGCTCGAAGTGTTCGCGACGGTGCTCGGGACGCGGTGCCCGGAGCTTGGGTTGGTGAGGGTCGAGGGTGGTGCAGTCGGAACGAAGGGCAGGAAGCGATTGGTTCGAATGTGTAAGGCGCGCGGGCTGCAGGTCTTCCTGAACTGAAGCTGGAGTTGCCGAGCGTGTTCTCGAGGCCGGGAACGGTTGATGCCGTGTGCAGTCGCATGTAGTTTCATCTCCCGAATCCGCACTATCTCCGTCGGATACGTCTTGTGTACTTGTGTCCTGACGGAGGTGTTCGTACGTGATATCGAATGCGTGCAGAACTCGTGTTTGCGCGTAAATAGTGAACATGGTATGCATCTAGGACTACAGCGGCGACGTGTGCTCCCCCGCTCCAAGCATTCTGCCCCGCGGGGAACGTCTAATTCCTCCCTGCCTCTCCTCTTTTACGTCTATGCCAAGACATGTTTGCACCTGTGGGCGTCGGAAGCGACGCGTCGCTTACCACCCGCAGCCAAGACGCGGAGGTTCCAGGACCTCAGACGTGCTTGTCGAGCTGGTGCACGCCTTCGATGCTCTTCTTGTAGCTGTGGCCGAACGCATGGCCGCCCTCGCGCCGCGCCTTCTTGAGCACGCGCCCGATCGCATCGAGGCCCTTGTCCAGGTCCGCGAGCGGCGGGCCGAACGAGAGCCGGACGAAGTGGTGGCAAGACGAGTGGAAGAGGTTCCGGCGGTGGGCCGGGTTGATGTCGAAGAAGATGCCGGGGATGACGATCGTCTTCTCCTTGAGAAGCTCCTCGAAGAAGGTGAGGCCGTTGTTGAGCGGCGCCGGGAGCTGCTCGAGGTTGAGCCAGATGTAAAACGTCGCCTGCGGCGGGACGGCGACGTGCAGGCCGAGCTCGTCGAGGCGCTTGAGGACGTGGTCGCGCTTCGCCTTGAAGTGTTTCTGGAGGGCGAGCTTCTCGAGGCGGATGCGCTCGAGGTCCAACAGGGGGATGGCGGCAAGCTGGAGCCTGTGAAGATGGTGATGAGTCAACAGTTCGTTGTTAGAAGCCTGCGAAAAGTACTCACGGGTGGTTGGCACCACCGTCGAGGAAGGAACCAGCCTGCGAGAGCGCAGTTATCAGGTTCTTGGGGCCCAACACCCAGCACACTCGCCAGCCAGGCAGACGCCAGTTCTGTAGAGAAAGATATCAACCTTGATTCGGTGGGGAAGGAAAGGTTTCTACCTTCGTGAGACCGTTCACAATAACGACTGGATCACTGTTCACGTTGTCGACGTATTGAGCGGACGATACCGTCTTGCCGAGCTCTGCTTCGTCCTCTGGGTACATATACCAGGAGTAGAACTTCGGATGAGAGTTATGAGTCGTGGATTAAACCAAAACGTCTCAAGTCGCTTACTTCGTCCATGATGAGAGTGGCAGAAGCATCTCGGCAAACGTGGACAAGCTCTTCGAGTTCCTCCCCTTCGATGACCTGACCGGTCGGATTGCGCGGGTTGACGCGAGAATAACCTCCAGTCCTTGGGTGCGAATATCCTTCTTGATTTGATTGACATCGAGACGATACTTGTTTTCCGCGTCAAGCCTGTGAAGAAGTCGGCCTCGTGCAGCGTCTGATTGAGATACCAACAGGGTGACTTACGCGGTCGGAACGGGAACGAGGCGTCTGAACGCGCTCAGAACCTGGTCATACGCGGTGTAATCAGGGACCTGGTACGACTGGATTGGTCGATCAGTATCGCTGCGTCCGATCCAGAGAGGCGGGGCGGAGGACTGACGCAGTAGACATCACCGACGACCGCGGCGACACGAGAGAGTCCGGAACGGCCTCCAGGCACGATGCAGACGTTTTCGAACGTGTATTGGCTCAGCTTGTCCTGACGGTATTCGGCGTTGTACATCGCAGCCACTGCCTCACGCAGCGCTAGAGGGATCATGTGAGATGCTAGCAACAGAATCCGTGTTGCTATCAAACCTACCCTTGACACCGGTCGTGGGCGCATACTCGAGCGAGTCTTCCGGGAGAGGGATGCTGGTAGGCGAGGAGGGGCGTCGGGGATGTGGCCTACTTCTGGCGCACCCTGGCCGAGGTTGGCCCACTCGTGGGAGGAGGCATACGAAAACCCGTTTGCCATGGCACGGTCGGAGCAATAGATGACACCGGTGCTTCCAGGGTGTCAATACCCGGAACTGTCTCCTCGTCCGGGTTCACAGTCTGGGGAAGGAGAACATTGTTGGCAACCTTGGGCTTGTGACCCGCAGAGTTGCGGAAGATCTGGAAGGTTATGTTGGAGAGAGAACTTGGCAGAGGGACGAGGACGAGACTCACTCGATGGGCCTCCGAGTCCTTTTCGTTGCGGAAGTGACGCACAACCTCGTGCACCTTTGGACACCGTCCGTTACGTTCGATGTTCTACACGCCGAGAGCGAGTACTCACGACGTCGCGGAGGTGAAGAGGAGTGGACCTGCCGGACCTGCCGCCGAGGGGGGTGCTTGCGCCGGACATGTGTGGAGGGAGAGGAGATCGACGAGCTGCGGGGAGGGCGGCGAGGATATATATACGAGGCTGTACCAGACGGGGACCCCATCACGACTACGAGGACCATGACGAGACACAGTGACCGCGTGCAGGCAAGAACAACAAGCCCGCGTAACTATTCATAGCTGCGATTAGATTAGATCGCGCCCACCGTCACGCGCCGCGCCCTCCCCCGGACCATCGGAGATCGAGCGCTGGGCAGGTGCGTAAAGTCTCTCCTCCGCGCGTTTTGTGTCGCCGTCGCTCTCTTTCCTGCACGCTCTCTGCCTCGCTCATATCTTGCTGAACACCCATAATGGCCTCGCACCTCGAATCCTCTGTCTCTCGCTTTCTCCCCGACCCCAAGACCGTTGCCGTAAGTGTCTTGTCTTCCTCCTCCCGGCATTCGCCTTGACCGGTTTATAGATCGTGGGCTGCCCCTTCAAGTGAGCCTTGTTTGTCTCTCACGCCCGCACACAGACCTAATCAGTACGTCATCCCTCGCTAGAGGTGGCCAGGTGCGCGACATTTATTCACCGTCTCCGACCCTCGCACTCAAGGCCTCGCCCCGCTTACAGACGAAAGCGGGTGTAGACAATGGCCCCATTCATCTCGTCGCAGCTGGGCTCCCCGAACAACTCACCGAGCTCGGTTGGAAGGTCCTGTTCGATGGTCACCACCAATTCGACCAGATCTCTGCAGAAGACGACCCCCAATTGGTAAGCTCAAGAACCCCCGCACCGTCTCTCGCGTCTGCGAAGCCGTGGCCAACGTCGTCGGGGGCCACGTGAAGAAAGGCGAGCTCCCGCTCACTCTTGGCGGGATCACTCGTTGGTGTGTCTCGTCTCGTTCTTGTGCGTTGGTCGAGACTCATGCGGTGGGGAGTGTAGGCCATGGGCACCATCTCCGGCACCTTTCAGTAAGCCGGTACGCCCCCTCTCCAAGTGCGACCAGCCGTTGACGTGGCCCAGGAAGTACCCCGACGCCTGCGTCATCTGGGTAGACGCACACGCGGACATCAACACCGCGAGACCACGGACTCCGGTTCGTCCTCCCGCCCTGCTTCTCCGCTCTTGGTCGGGCCACTCACCTCTCCTCGCCTCCACCCCCCACGGTCCCCCCACAGGCAACATCCACGGAATGCCCGTCTCCTTCCTCATGGGCCTCGGCCCCAAGGTCGACGAGTTCGCCTGGGTCCAGCCCGTGCTCAAGCCGCACCGGATCGTCTACATCGGCCTCCGCGACGTCGACCAGGGCGAGCGCCGCATCCTCAAGGAGCACGGCATCAAGGCCTACTCGATGCACGAGGTCGACAAGTACGGCATCGGCCGCGTCGTCGACATGGCCCTCGACCACGTCAACCCGGGCCGCACCCGCCCCGTGCACCTCTCCTTCGACGTCGACGCCCTCGACCCGACCGTCGCGCCCTCGACCGGCACCCCCGTCCGCGGCGGGCTCACCTTCCGCGAGGGCCACTACATCTGCGAGGCCGTGTACGAGACCGGCTGCCTCGTCGCCCTCGACATCATGGAGGTCAACCCGTCCCTCGAGGACCAGAGTTCGGTCGAGCAGACCGTCGCGGTGGGATGCTCCCTCGCGCGCGCGGCCCTGGGGGAGACGCTGCTCTAGATCTGCGGACACCGGACTCCTCGCACGGCCGACACGAATGTAGCATAGCATTATGTAGCTAGATATCACAAGGACAACCCGGATGGAATCTCACGACCTGGTCTTCCCTTTCACACGAGAGCTTCTGGGTCTTCGACGCATGGTAGAAGCAAGGAAACCATTATATTCGTAGCAGAAAGACACGTGGCACCCATTACTTTTTCATCTATGATACAACCTTGACATAGTCTGGGGCGGAGACAGGCACCCGGTCTTACACGAAGTAGCGGTAGTCCGGGTCGAGGTCGCCCATCTGCTTGCGCTCCACGGGCGAGAGATGGTCGTAAGCGCCCTTCGCCTGCAAGCGTTCGCGCTGCTTGTTCTCCCAGGTCACGCCGAAGAAGTAGATCGTGCAGGCCATGAGCGAGAGGCCGATGAAGGCGATGCAGATGCTGTAGCCGGGGATGTACTTCGGCGCGTCCTTGGAGAGGAAGGCGAAGGTGGAGATGATACCACCGACTGAGGAGGTACAGAACGCAGCGTAAACAACAGGAAGGGGACACGGGGGAGAGTATGGACGCACTGTTGCCGAATCCGACCTGCCATGCCGTACCCACTGCGCGCCTGTGGTGACCGCCCACTGCCAGGAGAGGTCAGTGGCTACGACATTGATGATTTCACGGATGGATGCAACTCACGATTCGTGTTGAACCAACACACGATAATCGGCATCGCCGAGTACGTCCCACTCGTCGCGAGGAACAGGGCGCCGTACTGCAAGTGAACGTTGTTGTGCACGACGAGCAGGATGATGAAGCCCGTCAAAGAGATGGCGATGGTGGGCAGAATGAACAGGAAGCGCTTCCGTGCCCAGTCCGAGAGCGTCGCGGAGATCATAGCTGTGGCAAACGCACACGCCCATGGCGGCACGGAAAGCAGCTGCGTGCGGATGGCGGAATAGCCATAGCTCTGGATGATGCTAGGCGCGAAGTAGGCTATGACAAAACGATGGTTAGGTGTGTCTAACCTGGGTGGTGAAAGTTCGACAAACCATAGCCGTATGCGGGGACGACCAGACCGAAGTACATGAACCCGCCGCAGATGATCTTCCCTGTGGAGTGCGTCAGGATGACACTATCAGACTGATCGAAGCGACTCACAATCCTTGAAGACGCCGATAACATCCTTAACGGTGAGCGGTTCATCTCTCCTCGAGGTGCCGACGTCTTCGTACAGACGGGCCTGGACGAACTCCTTCTCTTCCTTGCTAAGCCACGTGACATCCTCCGGGAAGTCCGAAATGGTGAAAAAGAGGATGAAGGACACGAGAACGGTAAGAAGACCCTCTGAGATGCAATCAGACCAGGAGACCGTAGCTTCATGTCAGAGGCGTGCGCACCAAGTATGAAGATCCACCGCCAACCCCTGAACCCCTGGAGTCCGTCCATCTTCCCGATGGCACTGGCAAGGAGGCCACCGAAACCGCCCGCGAGGGTAGTAGACGAGAAGAAGAACGAGTAGCGCTTCTGGGCCTCCTCGCGCTTGTACCACATCGCGATGAGATAGAAACACGCGGGGAAGACTCCGGTCTCGACGACCCCGAGGAAGAAGCGCGTCGCGATGAGGCCGGAGAGGTTCTGCACGAAGCCCTGGAGCAGGGTTATGAGGCCAAAACAGAACATACAGAAGGACACTAGAAAAAAGTCAGAAAGGATGTATGCGCGCTAGGCGAGGGAACGTACACCAGACGTGGGGCTTGAAGTGCTTGAGTAGCGCATTCGAGGGGATTTCGAAGAGGACGTAGGGCACGAAGCTGGGAGAGCATGAGAAGGGGGCGAATGGTATGCACGGCGGGACTCTCACAAGACTACCAAAGCCTGGTTGAACTGCGTCCCAGTCAAGTTCAGGTCGCTCTTCAGGCCAAACACCGCCGCATTCGAGATATTCACTCTGCGCACAGGGGTGGGGTAAGGAGAGCAGCGGACGCACTGACACGAACGTATGCGCACCGGTCTAGGAAAGCGAGCAGGTACAATGCGCATAACACCGGCACCACGCGCAGGTCAATCTTGCGGATGACCTTCGCCTCGTTGACATCGGGGAAGCGTGCTTGGAGATCAGCGGGGCTGCCTGTGGGGGCCTTCTCGGGGTCCGCCGCACTGTCGCCGTCGCGCGACGAGATACTGCGCTCTGAGCGGAGAGCGGGTGGGTCAGCACGACGACGACGAGGTGCATGTAAATCCGAGAAGACGCACTTTCTGAGCTCATGGCTGGGACGTCCAAGTGTTCAGAGGGGTCCAAAGCGCTTCCCCAGGAGTGGGGGCGGGGAGTAGGCAGGCACGGAGAGCGGACGAGCGAACGCGGAAGGTACGCGGAGGGCGGCTGGCCTTTATGAAGAGACTCATGGCGCCTGGTCGAGTCAGCTGGTCCGATATTGTAGGAGGAGAGGATGATGCTTGCGCCCGCCGGGGGTCGGGACGATGCTTTCCCCACACTATGACCAGGCGCCCACCGCTTGGCCGCCAGTTCGACGGACGAATCGCCGCGCTCGGCGGGCGCGGCTCGGTCTCTCAACGTTGTCCGTCCCTGGCCGGCCCACGCCGGACATTCGGAGATCCCGCAGTGGGCTGAGCGGCTGCTGAAGCGCTGATATCCGTGCATTCACCTTGTATCCGTGGCATGTTCGACATCCTCCGGTGCCCGAGGGTGACAGAGAGAATGGTCTGCAGCGCCTGCAGGATTCGCCCGAACCTCAAACGGGACGCACTAGAACGGTCAGATGACTGTGTCCCGCAGAGGCTGGCATTATATCGTCTAATTTACAAAGTATAGGTCCATCCTCCTCTGGAAATACCGCTACGCTGCACGGCGTTTGAACTCTCGTTGAACTCTCGCCCGATGAGCATCCGCCTGATCTCTTGCGTGCCTGCGCCGACTGTGTAAAGTCGTGTATCGCGCAGGATGCGACCCGTGGGGTAGTCTGCCGCAACCATGTCAACTCTTTCCATTCGAGAACAATGGATAACGTACCGTTGATATATCCATTTCCTCCCAAACACTGCATTGCGTCCATTGCAACCTCAACTGCTCGGTCAGACGAATAGAGGATAGCGCCGGCACAGTCCTGCCGGCCAGCCGGAACTCTTGTCTCAGGTCCACAGGTCACACTAAGAGGCACATGTAAAACTCACCCTCCTGCTGACCCGTCCCTCATCACACGCCTTCGCCACCGCGTACACATACGAACGTGACGCGTTCAGCTTTGTGTACATGTCCGCGATTTTCCCTATAGGCCGTAGGGGTGAGCCAGTGAACGCACAGCCGGGAGCTGCCTTGAGCGCACCTTGCATCAACTGGAATTCACCAACGGGCTGACCAAACTGTTCCTGTCATGGACGTATTCGACCGCGATGTCGAAGGCCGCCTGCATCAGCCCCAGCGGTCCGCCGCTTAGGACCAACCTCTCCAGGTCGAGCCCAGACATCAGCACCTTTGCTCCGCCGTTGACATTCCCCAAAACATTCTCTGCACCCTGTCAGCCGAAATGAAATACACGACCATGGCGCTCGGGCTCACCGTCGGGTACAAAACAATCTTCAAACACCAGCTCGCACGTGTCGCTCCCGCGCATCCCAAGCTTGTCCAGCTTCTGGTGCGTCGAGAACCCCTTGAACCCGCGCTCGATGATGAACGCCGTGATACCCTTCGAGCCATCTTCGGATCGCTCTTCGCGTACACCACCAGCGTGCTCGCCGTCGGGCCGTTCGTGATCCAGAACTTGTTGCCGTCGAGCACCCAGCCACCGTCGACCTTGCGCGCGCGCAGCTTCATGCTCACGACGTCGCTCCCCGCGCCCGGCTCGCTCATCGCGAGGCTCCCCACAGCGGTGCCCTTGATGAGCGGCGGGAGGTACTTGGCCTTCTGCGCGTCCGTGCCCCAGCGGTGGATCTGGTTCACGCACAGGTTCGAGTGCGCGCCGTAGGAGAGCGCGACGGAGCCGGACGCGCGCGAGAGCTCCTCCATCGCGAGGGTGTGGTGGAAGTAGCCGAGCGCGAGCCCGCCGTACTCTGGCTTGACGGTGATGCCCAGGAGGCCCATGTCGCCGAGCTTCTCCCAGACGTCCTGCGAGACGCACGGTCAGCTTCTGTGCGTCTGCGCGTCTGCTTAGAACGGCGAACGCTCCGTGTGGGTGGGGGGTTGCATACAACGTAGAGTCGAGCGAACAAGACTCGTGCTCACCATGGGGAAGGTGTTTGTCCTGTCGATCTCCGCGGCTCGTGGGGCAATCTCCTTCTCCGCGAATTCCTGGACCGCATTCCTGAACTGCGATGCAGCAAGTGTAAGGTGTAGGTAGGTGTACATGGCAGCACAAGCACGCACCTCTGCCTGATCCTCTGTGAGCCCTGCCACGTCAGAGTTGTAGAAAGAGGCGTGTCTGCGCTGAGACAACGCGGCGGCGGCACGGGGAGCAGCGCGTGCTCGCAGGGCCGGAGCCAACCTGCGGAAAGCTGAGAACGGACTTGAGAGCATAGCGTTGAGAAGGGAAGACGGGGAAGGCGGTCTCTTGGGGTTGCAGTCGGCGTTGCGCTGCCCCAGGGGCCGAGGCGGACGGGGTGGATGTGGGCCAGGGTAAGGAGGGAGACGAGTGCGGGGTCGCGCACAAGTGATCGGGAACCACAGCCGAGCCGGGTCTCATCCGGCACAGACGCTCACTCCCACCGCTGACTCTGACGACATCGATGCACGGCAGCCTGATCCACAGAAACATGATTCCCAGAAGCGTCGAGCGATATATGGCCTACATTGACTAGCCACACTACGCCACGCGATGTGAGGTTCACGACTGAGAACTTGTGATCGTCGACAGCATCACAATGCCACCCACCGCAATTCCTAAAAGCAGGTGAGCATACGCTGCACGCCAGACACAATACTCACCGTGGTTAACACCCTCGCTTCCTGCAGGAATAATGTTGGCAATGTTTGTCGCTACGGTGTTGTAGGTGATACCATCGTGACTCGGTCTTGGGTCCGTCGTTGTGTTCATGATTTCGCGCTGTGGCCCGGGGTCTCATCGGGATAGCCTGCCCGCCCGCCTCACTCACTCGGTATGCCCTCGATCCCTGGAAGACGTTTCTCGTGCACAAGAGCAGAGCAAAGCCGGTCTACGTTTCCAGCTCCTCATCCTCGACATCGTTGTGTCATGGGCGTATGGACGAGATATACTCACGCCTCCTCGTATCCCGCTCAGGGAACAAGGGTACGTCGTGTGGCCTGACGTCTTCCTGCGTCTCATGCTAACGCATGTGCACTCTCAGTTGCGGGACAGACCATGCTCACGCAGTCAAGATAGCCACAAGGAAGGCCTCATCCGCGTTCGTCGCGCCCTGCCAGGCACCCACGCCGCCATTTGCGGGAGTTTGTCTTCAGTGCGGTTCGT
Source organism: Epithele typhae (assembly GCF_022376455.1). Lineage (NCBI taxonomy): Eukaryota > Fungi > Basidiomycota > Agaricomycetes > Polyporales > Epitheliaceae > Epithele > Epithele typhae. Next base: position 175,961 of record NW_025954192.1, on the reverse strand, counting down.
GGGGATGGGTTTGCACTGCAGTGAAAACTGAGCCGACCCATACCCAGTTTGTGAATGCTCCAGACATGGGTAAAACGTGGGCACTCGAGTCGATGAAGAGGCTCAGGAGGCTCACCGGACCGGCGGGACCTCCTGACTGTTGGACGCGAACAAAAATGAGCCAACACTCGGTTACTGCATACCAGGGGCATTGGACCCGGTTCTTTGACGAAGCACCACCATCCCATCCCCTCTTCAGTCATGTTTTGGCAGAAACACTCCAAACACTGCCATCCACTCGTCTATCACTACGCAGCGATACGCCTTGATCCCACATCTCTGGTCGAACATCTGCAAGATCCCATCGCCCTCGCTGATGCGGCCAAATTACAAACAAAACGTACCTAGCATACATCACTACGGCCAGTGGCCCGTTTTGCTTCTGCATGCATGACATTTACTCTCCTTGACTCAGTCCATGGGTTTCGAGGACGGCTACTTTAAGTATGCCATGAGCCTTGTGGGTAGCGAACCCCCGCCGCATATGACGGAGCGGTTCCGTGGACTGGAGACGAGCGCTCCAATCTCGCCTAACAAGACCCATCCAGCAGGGAGAGAGCCTCTCATCACGGACCCCGATCCATTCCCCTTTCCCACCTGCTTCCACTGGCCACCTGTCCCTCACGGGATATCGGTTTCCCAGACTCGAGTGATCCGGGGGCCGTGCCGAGTCTCCTTGACTCAAAATCCCACCCACCCCCAACTATTAGTTAAACTACAGGGTGCTTTCCTTGCAGGGAAGTATTCGACGCCTCTACTAAGTATGGCATATGTCCAGTCTCCCCCCGTATGTTTTCCCCGCCCGGCCCCGTGATGTCCCGAGTCCCGACCCCTCCGCCATCAGAGCCCCGCCCCTCCTACGTCATTTCCCGCGCCGGCGCCGCGCGCTCTGCCGACTGCCGCCCCATCACTGCTCCGGCATGCCCGGACACCGGCGCCCCGTGCCCCACCACCCGTGCTCGTCGTCCCCAACAGCGAGCTCGCTGTCCCTGCACCCTGCCTCCCCCTCCCCTCCGTTTCCCTCCGTTCTTTTTGCAATCTACTTGTATTTCAAATGCGCACCTAATGACACACAATGCAATAGCTACACTTGCCTGAGTGTGCCTGCACTGAGCCCATATACCCCCCAAAATGCGTGCAATATAGGAACATATACAAGCATTCAATTGATCGGCCAAGTTCTGCAACATGTAGTTGTAGATGAGAGCTGCTCTAGTATAAAATCGCAGGTGGATAGCTAGAGGGGTGCAGGTATGATGTCATATGTTATTTCAGAATGACATACTTCACAGTGACATGGTATATACATGTATCGTCTTATATACACCCAGAATCTTACCTAGAGATCATTCGGAGCGCATCGAAAGAAGAAGCAAGTGAATAGATGATGTTTTGGTGAAGATGTGATATGTGTTCAGAAGGGGGTATTGCATTGAAAATGCGGCCTTCATATGTTCTTGTGCAGACCTCTGATCACTTTACATCTTGTTGCATTACGTTCATATGTATGTGGAAAGCTCAGATCGTCAGTTTGGTGCTTATCGGTGAAGGGTTGAACACAGGCCATGGTATGTCATTATTCTATGACATAGAGTATAGCGATATGACATGTGCTCCGATTATTATTCTGAAAATCGGAATATAACGGGGTGCGCTTCTGCTAAACGATACAGAAGGAATATTGAAAAACGGTTGAGAAGTGGTTGAGATATGTCAGATGGGTCTAGAGTGGCAAGTTGTCCAGAGGACGCCCTTGAACCACCTACAGCACTTTGCGCACTCTGGGCTCGCCTGGCATATCTCAACCACTTCTCAACCGTTTTTCAATATTCCTTCTGTATCGTTTAGCAGAAGCGCACCCCGTTATATTCCGATTTTCAGAATAATAATCGGAGCACATGTCATATCGCTATACTCTATGTCATAGAATAATGACATACCATGGCCTGTGTTCAACCCTTCACCGATAAGCACCAAACTGACGATCTGAGCTTTCCACATACATATAAACGTAATGCAACAAGATGTAAAGTGATCAGAGGTCTGCACAAGAACATATGAAGGCCGCATTTTCAATGCAATACCCCCTTCTGAACACATATCACATCTTCACCAAAACATCATCTATTCACTTGCTTCTTCTTTCGATGCGCTCCGAATGATCTCTAGGTAAGATTCTGGGTGTATATAAGACGATACATGTATATACCATGTCACTGTGAAGTATGTCATTCTGAAATAACATATGACATCATACCTGCACCCCTCTAGCTATCCACCTGCGATTTTATACTAGAGCAGCTCTCATCTACAACTACATGTTGCAGAACTTGGCCGATCAATTGAATGCTTGTATATGTTCCTATATTGCACGCATTTTGGGGGGTATATGGGCTCAGTGCAGGCACACTCAGGCAAGTGTAGCTATTGCATTGTGTGTCATTAGGTGCGCATTTGAAATACAAGTAGATTGCAAAAAGAACGGAGGGAAACGGAGGGGAGGGGGAGGCAGGGTGCAGGGACAGCGAGCTCGCTGTTGGGGACGACGAGCACGGGTGGTGGGGCACGGGGCGCCGGTGTCCGGGCATGCCGGAGCAGTGATGGGGCGGCAGTCGGCAGAGCGCGCGGCGCCGGCGCGGGAAATGACGTAGGAGGGGCGGGGCTCTGATGGCGGAGGGGTCGGGACTCGGGACATCACGGGGCCGGGCGGGGAAAACATACGGGGGGAGACTGGACATATGCCATACTTAGTAGAGGCGTCGAATACTTCCCTGCAAGGAAAGCACCCTGTAGTTTAACTAATAGTTGGGGGTGGGTGGGATTTTGAGTCAAGGAGACTCGGCACGGCCCCCCGGATCACTCGAGTCTGGGAAACCGATATCCCGTGAGGGACAGGTGCCACTGGCCCGAAACCCGTGTTATATACCGCATCAAGCGGTGTGCGTCCGGATGGGACTTCCACGGCGCATATGGTCTTCCAGCGTCGTCTGTCCTGCAGCTGGAGGATTACTGGATTAGCGACCAGAATGCTATACATGCCGCGATGATAGCGGCGAAGACAAAACAGGAGGGGGATGAGATCGGGCATCCGGCACGTGCGTTCATGGCTGATATTGCCATATTACCATCGTGACTGACTAGTCACGATAGACACGCTCATGGAGACGGAGGAAACTTCATACCCGAATCCCCCCACTGGGCCATTGGACCACTCCGAATCACTTGAAGCACATCCTGACGCAATCTTTCAGTCCCTCGAGCTGGAAGCGCCCCCACGGTCTCCACCATATGAAGAGTTCTCCGCAACACCCTCACCAGTACCAGCAACGTCACGGTCGTGTTCATTCGATTCTGGCTATTCAACGCCTTCTGGTGCAGGGGTACTGCCACAGGACAACTCAGATGTGGAGTCGGAGGCCGACAGCACTGTTTACTATCTTGCGCCCATCATCAACTTTTCATACGATATCCGTCGTGCCTTCAAGAAGACATCTATCCCCCGCCCAGACGAGATGTGGGGGGAGCTGGAGCAGCTTAAACAGTAAGTATCATGCGATCATGTGGAGTTATACCGCCAACATTGTCCCGTAGAATCATCGAGGCGTCTCTCTTGCGCAAAGCCCAATCATCAACGAATGCCACTTCGACGGCCGCCAATTCATCGGGCATGCCACTCAAAGTCGATGTTGCCACTACTGCCAAAAAAGTCGTCGATGGCGGCCCGATGTCAAACAAGATCTCTCCACCCACTTCGAAGGGTACGAATCTATACTTTCATACACCGACTCTGATGACTCACGCCATGCTCAGAGAAGTTCATGCGATGTGCATTCATTCGGGTCAAAGGTTTCCTTAACTTTGTGCTTTCTAAGTAGACCTCAGACAGTCCTGTAGCGTTTCTGGTAGTTCATCAAACGTTCACAATACCTCCCCCATGTGTAGAACTCGGTGTATACTCTTCCTTGGCAGTCAAGCACGTGCCGCGATCCGCACAATGTCACCAGTGAGGACGTGTTTTGTATTAATTCGAGAGGTGAGCCGAAGGTAATGATTACTACGGGTGGCTGGGGTACGGGGTCGGGAGGGAATAGTGAAAAAGCTGAGGTGGGCAGCTGGTCACTGGACCAGGCCCGACGATGGCGTGGAGGGGGCATCTGGGATACCCAAGTAGATGCTCGTCCAAGATGGACGAGGTTGCCTGGTCGCCCTCGATCATGAGGAGCTATGGCGATAATTGGAGAAGGAGTGACAAGCGCGGAGGCTGCGCGTGAGGCCAAGACGAGGCGCAGGAGGCCGACGCGGAGGGCGGCACGGACGCGGGCAGAGAGAGGTAGCGCGGAGGTGGAGGGGACGCGGAGGGCTGGACAACGCGGAAGGCCCCCGGGAGGAGGTGGAGGTGGGCGGAGGAGGGCGAGGTAGAGGAGGGCTGCTCGGGCGGAGGCGGGCGACGCGCGCAGGTGCTGTGGGCAGAAGAGGGCGAGGCGGAGAGCTGGGACGAGACGGACAAGGGGGACGGCGGCGCGGACACGGAGGAGGCGGACACGGGCAGCGACACGGGAGAAAGTCTGGGACGAGCCGGAGGTGGGCGACGTGGTGGTGAATGGGACGGACGAGGACGATGACGAGGGCGATGTGTTGAGGCCTTGAAGGGCCTTGAGGGGCAGTTGGTAGTGTAGTGGTGAGAGGGAAAGCAGATATCGGACAGACGCCAGATCGGGGATCTCCGACGAGTCCAGTTGCGTCGCCTCGACCACGTTCCTCCTCCTCCCACCCGGACGCTGCCATCCCCCGTGCCGCAGGCTAACTTAAGGGGACCTGATTGATGTGAGGTCCACCTCTTTCGCGTCGTCCGAGCGTAACCTCTCCAAACGCCCTGCTGGGCGCTAAGCAACCTCTTTCATTCCGCATATCTCTTGCCTGCTGATGATAATCAACTTCCCGTGGTGCAAACTTGGTGCGTTCAAACCACCCAAAGCGAGGCCAACTCAGTTGAATGCAATGGCACACTCACGACCCATCTATCAAAGCGTTCTACAGGATGAAGTCGCTACGATGTCCGCAGGAGGGTCACTAATGTCAATATCTTCACGATCGGCCGGGCAAACGCAGGGGAGGTCTGCTGCCATGGTGAAGAAATGGTGCTGAGATCAAGTGTGAAGGGTCAAAGGTCAGTCTCGGTGCGTTCTTAGTACCCAGTCAGCCTCGGCGCGTTCTGACCCAGCCAGCCTCTTCTGTTTCGCCATACAACTCCAGACTCGTCTTCCACTCTCGTCCAGTGCTTCCCATTTCCTTCTTTCATCGCTTCATCCTACACTCCCCCTAGCACTACGAGTAATCGATAAGCCTCCCTCTGCCGCCATGGTCTCGACCCCTCCTTCGACGCCTCAGAGACGGTCTCGCTCAGCTCAGGTTATGACTCCGTCCCCGGTCAACCCGTTGGTATACGTGCAGCAGGCCCCTCCCGATGGGTCAACACACACTTCAGCGCTGGCGCTATCACCCCTCCCGTCTTCAATCCCTTCTTCCCCTTGGCTCCGACTTCTACGCCCATCGACTACTTCCACCCTTCCTTCATCCCGGATTCCGCCCTCCTCGCGCAGCAGGAGATGGCTTTGCTTTCTTTGCAGCACCAGCAACTGGCTTTGCAACGAGCGATGCAGCAACAGCAGCTTCACATGGCTCAGCAGCAGAACACCTTCTTCCAGCCTACCCTTAGCTATCCCTTACCCTCCCCTGCGACTCAGCTCGGACCGCATGGCACGGACTGCATCCCCGTTCAGACAACTCTGCTCCCCTCTGGCCCGCCAATGACCGCGATCAGAGATCTTAGCTCGTCTTCTGGCTCGTCTTCGCCGCCGTCTGTGGAGGAAGCAGAGGCAATCGTCGACGCGGTGCGTCTAACCCCCACCAAGCCTCGGCTGCGTCGTATCCCCCAAGCGTGCGAAGCGTGTAGGAAGAGGAAGGGAAAGGTGTGTGCGCTATAAGACTCGTAGGCTCCGTATCCATCCTCACGTGCATTCGCAGTGTGACGGCGTCCGCCCGGTCTGCACGCGCTGCAAGGAACGTAGCCTCGAGTGCGAATACGTACTGGACCATCGCGCGAACAAAACCAAGTCCCGACTCGTGAAGTTCCTCGAGGCCGGGCCTCCCTCGCGCACTACAGATGAATGCCCGGCCCCCGCCTCGTCGACCATGCTACTATCCCTGCTGGACCTTGCGTGGTTGTCTCGCCCTCTTCTCCGAGATCCCTCTTGCCGTTCAGACAGCCCACTTGAAGCCCGTGTTCCAAGTCATATCGCCGGAGTATGCGACGCCCGTGAGAGAGGTTCGTGCTCTTCGAGCCGCGAACAAGGGCAAATCACCTGCAACGCAATCCCAAGATATCCGAGAGTGGGCCAGGTGTGTCATTTGCATCAATATCTCTCTCATCCCATCTGATTTGCACCTGTGTAGGCTGTCTGCCATCTCCGACCGACTCGACGGCCATCCTCTCAACAAGCCCGTGGTGGCCCCGATGTCCATTGCGATGAAGCTAGGACTCGTACCCAAGGACCCTCGCGAGCAACTGCCGAGCGGAGCGCGGGAACACTGTGGATCGCCATCCCCGCCCATCGACCAGTCATTGTCCACTATGAGTTCTAGTGTCCCGTCGCGCCTCAGGACGCCTGCCGTCTACACTTGCGATCCAATGGGGACACCGCCAAACGTTTCTGACTTGGTCGCTAGGCTCGAGAAGCTTTCTCCGAAGGGCCAGACCATCCCGCAGCCGCCCCTAGCGCGCTCTTATGCTTCCTGCGGATTTGAACAGTATCTTCCAGGAGGAACGTCTCTCGAGTGCTCCTCGCGCGACCTCGGGGGGAGCCCGGACACGTTCCTATCGCCGACCATGTTGGGCCCATTCCCCGGCAATCTAGTCCCATCCTCGGCGAGCAAGACGGGTCTCGACCTTCCTTCGTGCGCGAGTTCGTCCTCCGACGATCTCAGCTCGCAGGCCGTGGAGTGCGACCTTGGAGACATCGCGTTCAACACCTTGGAGGACACGTTCTCCCTGAACGACTAGTCATTTATCACCTCGTCGTCTAGACCACGATCCACGTTATAGTCCGAGCTTAATAGACAGGTCATATTTGTACACGGCGCCCTATCTGAGTTTGACTATGCTGCCAGTGGCTTCGTATGAGTCCTAATTGGGTGCGACGTGTGCATTGAAGTCGTGTGGGCGCGACTTGGCGGAGAATGGTACAAGGCGCATGGGGACGCTCACGTAAGGGGCGGAGACGGAGGACAGACGATCGGCGTAGCGACGTTTGCTCCTGTCCTGCCGTCCCACCCAAATACGCTCACCCCAGATGTGGCTCTCGACCTCGACCCCCTCTCCCCACCACGCCCAGCCAGCCAACCGTTATGGTGTCCAATGCTGCCCTTCCTTCGTCCGTGCCTGAGTCGTCGCAGCCGCCGGGCCTTGCGAAGGAGATTCCGATCTTCGAGTTCACGAAGAGGAAGCGGTGGGCTGACCTCCTCGTCACCGAACTCAACGACACCATCATCCTCGTCCTCTCCGAGACCGGCGAGGTCTGGTACTGCGGCAACGCGGTTACGGAGCTGCTCGGATGGCGCGACGACGAGCTGGTGGACACAGAGCTCCTGGACCTCGTGAACGGTGCGCGTCCCTCTTCCATCCATCGCACTCCTCCCCAGCTCAGACGGGCTTCCCTTCGCGCCGCGCAGCGGACGACCGCGACAACTTCCGCGCGGCGTTCACCGAGAGCATCCACGGCCGCTCGGAGATGCTCACGTACGCGCGCATCCAGTGCAAGAACGAGTTCTACGTCGCAAACGACTTCACCTCCGCGCCGCGCGAAATCCTCTTCGAAATAAAGGGCCGTCCGCACCATCTGCCGGACACCGGCGAGTTCAAGTGCTACTTCGCGATGGCCCAGCCCTATCCGAGCCGAAACACGGCCATGTACGTCGTCCCTTGCCCGTGCTCGCGCGTATACCGACCCGGTCGGCGTTCGACAGGTTGAACACGTTCCTCGAGCTCAAGATGGAGAACGAGCGACTGCAGCAGCGTGTCGCGCAGCTGCGTTCCCAGTCTCAAGCTATCGACGGGATAAGCGAGAGCCCGTTCACCTCGTCCGACAACTTCGGCGGCACAGACCCTTCGCGACCTTCGTTTGAGCCGGGTATGCCCCCAGAGCTCGATGACGATGGTCCCCGAAAGAAGGTGAGTCCACATTGCGTCTCCTGACCGACTTCCGCTGACTTGTGTTCTTTCAGTCGAAGCGTTTAGCTGCAGAACAGCATGTCTGCGTTACATGTGGCCGGACCGATTCTCCGGAATGGCGAAAGGTGGGCTGAATGTTCGATACTATAGAACCCCTTGGCTGACATTCTGCGTCTTAGGGTCCCATGGGTCCCAAGACACTGTGTAACGCATGTGGGCTGAGGTGGGCGAAGAAGGCGCGGAAGACGGGCGAAGGCGATGGAGACGGTGACCCGGCCAGTGGCTCGGCTATAATCTTCTGAAGTACTTGTGAGCTCCGTTGTTCCGGCGGTTGTGATGATGTGTACGATGCCGATGTTCTTGCTCCGCATGCGACCTTGTCCGAACAGGCTGTGTGCTCGTCCTTGGTCCGTTGCTCTGGGTCCACGAAGCGCCCACATGCATTCTCAAGTAATCGATAGCTCGGAGTCCACTCCCTCTCCCCCTCCCCGTCCACCCCCGCCAAGCGCGACGAACCTTCGGTGGACGAACTGCCCATCTCCGTCTCGACGATCGCCCTTGGCGGAAAGCACACACACAAGCGCTCATACGACGCCTATAGCCATGGACCCGGACCCGCACGTCGAGCAAACGTCCCCGCACAACTGGAAGTACATCGCCGAAGGCGGCTCGACCATCGTCTTTTCCTACTCCGGCAGCCCCAGCCCCGCGTTCGACGACACCGCGCTCCGCCTGCGCAAGGGTCCGGTCTCGAACGGGGACTTGCCCGTGCTCCTCGACGATGACGACGACGCCGAGGATCCGAATGTGGCGGAGGAGGCGGACGACCCGACGATTGTGTTCCAGCGCGAGGTCATCGAGCGGCTCGTGCCCAAGGAACACCTCCCGCGCCTTGAGCCGGTGCGCGTCGCTCGCGGGTGGCTTCTCAGGCTGGCGGCGCAGACGGAGCCCTGAGGCCCCTGGAGCGGCGGAAGAAGGACACGATCGACATTGGGCGGAGGAAGGCGGTGCTTGCGACGGACCTCGTGGGCGGACACGGCTGGGCGGTCGAGATCAAGGTGCGTCCCGGTCGTTGGCCCGAGCGCGAATACGTCCTCAAACTGCGCCTCCTTTGCTCGCGATTTCTGGCCATCTTGCCGTGCAGCCCAAGTGGGGCTTCCTCCCTTCCCCTACACACCTCTCCTCCGAGACGCGCGAGGTCAAGACGCGCACCTGCCGCTTCTGCATGCACGCGCACCTCAAGCGCGCCCAAGGCGCGGACGCGTCGCTGGGCTACTGCCCGCTCGACCTCTTCTCGCCAGACCCGGATCGCGTCGGTGCCGCGCTCGCGCGCCTCTGGGACGCGTGGACGGAGAGTCGCGGCGCGGTGAACAACCTCCGCGTCTTCGTGGGCGGCCACCGCGTCACCCCGAGCGACGACGTGCGTACACCCCTCCCGCTTGCTCGCGGGCCGCTGCCTGTATGCTCACCCGTTCGCATCCCCCCAGCCCGCCTCGCTCGCGCCCCTGGCCGCGCTCCTCGACCCGCCCTCGCCCTCGTCGCACGCGCACACGTACCTCGCGCCCGACCCCGCCCCCGTCCGCGCCGCGCTCCTCGCCGCGCTCCAGCCCGCGCTCCTCCGCACGCCCGTCCTCCGCACGCTCGCGCGCCTCCAGCGCACGCTCGACGCGCTCGACGTCGAGGGCCTCGCCGCGCTCTGGGCCGCGCACCGTCCCGGCCGCACGGCGCTCGGCGCGGGCGAACGCGAGCCGGACGTCGACGACTGGGCCGCGTTCGTCGGCGCGTACCTCGAGCGGTACGGCGCCCCGGACGCCCCGGTGGCCGCCGTGGAGCCGGGGGACACGGCGACACTCGTCGCCGGGGGCGAGGCGGGGGAAGTGGAGCGCGAGCTGCGGTTCCGGCTGATGGCGTACCTGCTCTCCGCGTCGTTCAAGGACTGCTCGATCATCGTCAGGTTCCGGCCAGACGGGGCGAGCGAGGGCGGGTGGGACGCGAGTGTGACGGTGATTGACCTGGACGTGAAGAGCATCGACAGGCTGCCGAAGTGGGCGAAGCTGGACAGGGAGATTGTGGAGGCGTATATGGATGTCGAGCCCAAGGATTGCAAGGATGTGTAGATACGCAGCAGCGGAGACAGAGGGATGCACTCTTATGCGCTTGTCCCATGGCTATCACGATAACTTGTGTGCTTCTCCTCATATGCCTGTCGCATGGATGGGAAGCAAAGTGCACAACTGTCATCAAGGACCGCATGCACAGCACATGCACATTTTGGTATAAGTAATAGTAGCCTACGTTACAATAGAGACCGGTTCGTTGGGGTAGGCGAGAGAAAAAAGGGAGGGCGTAGAGACAGCGAGGTAAGCATAGCGACGGTGCAATGTCCCAACGAATAGGCAAGGAGCGGCAGTAAGATACGTCTATGTGAGCTTTGAGAAAGAGACAAGGTGAGCGAGAATATTTCTATCCAGTTGTCCACTCCCACTAGACCATTGAAGAAAGGAGCGACATGACCAACGGAAAGACAGCAGCAGCAGCAACGCGCAGTTGTACTTTGGCACATCCGAGACATTTAGATGATGCAGTAGCCACCGTCAACACGAATCTCACTGCCAGTCATGAAGCGCGACGCGTCGCTAGCGAGGAAGACAATGGCGCCGGAGAGGTCCTCAGGGTCACCCATCTGGAAAGCGCGTCGTGTGGTGAGCCAGCTTGCTCGGAATAGGTGAGACTGCAGGCACTCACCCGACCCATTGGCGTCAAACTTTCCCAAGTCCTCTGACGTGTGGAGCCCCAAGATCAGCAGATGACTTCAGGCACAAACGAATGGACAACTAGCGCACCTTGAGCTCTTGGTCGTGGGCGAGAATGGTGCGGGTAAGCTTGGTGAGCATGTAGCCCGGGCTACAGACACGGTGTGAGCATTCCGGGACTCCAGGAGCGTGCTGGGGACGCGCACCTGAGTGTGTTGACGCGCACTCCGCTCTTGGCCCATTCGACGCCGAGCGACGCCGCCATGTGCTTGACGGCTGCGGGGACGAAACATGTCAGGCAGAACCGCCGCAAGGTTGACTTGGATGGACGCACCGGCCTTGGCCGCGTTGTAGGGCGTTTGCGGCTGCGGGATGTTGACAATCTGGAGTGGAGTGCGGGGCATCAGCCGAGCCGGCGCAGACGATCACATCGGGGCGCGGGGCACTAACGTTGGCGCTCATGCTCGCGACGAGGACGATGCTCCCGCCGCCCAGGGGGATCATGTTGCGCGCCGCCTCACGCGCGGTGAAGAACGCGCCGTGGACGTTGATGTCGTACAGCCGCTTGATGCGGTCGAAGGGGTAACTGAGAACAGGCGGGCGCGCGTCAGCATCTGGGAATCTACGGGCGGAGCATGCGAGCGCTGTACGTACTCGAATGCGGAGTAGTTTTCAACGATTCCTGGAAGTCGCCGACAGCGGTGGGGCAAAGTGAGGAACGCGCACGCTGTCAGACGGTGGGCATGACGCACCCGCTGACGCGACGACCGAGTCGACGCGGCCGTAGGTGTCCATGACGCGCCGGAACGCCTGGTGGACCGAGATCTCGGACGAGACATCGCAGCCGATGCCCATTACACGGTAGTCGCTGGGTTCCATGGGACTGTCAACTTCACACCTTATCAGCATTCTGTCGCATCTCAGCGGGGATGGGGCGCAGGAACGCGTTTAAATAACGTGAGGGCGGAAGGAAGATACTGACCGCATGCAGCCTTGACGAGCTCGGCGGCGGCCTCCTCCGCCTCTTCCTCCTTGAGGTCGACGATGGCGAGGTTGGTGCAGCCCGACTGCACGAAGGCGCGGCAGAACTCATAGCCAAGGCCCCGGGCGGCGCCGGTGACGACGGCGACCTGTGTGAGGGCGGAGTAAGCGGATGCACTGGGGAGCAGGTGAAACGATGCGGGGGATGACGCGGACCTTGTTGGCCATGGAAAAGTCCGGGAGGGTTTTGACGACGCGCGCCTTGGCGGCGACAGCGTTGAGATCGGCGGGTGTGCTGGGGGCGTCGGTGCTGTTGAACCGTGCGCGGACGAGGAGGGTGACCCGGGGGGCACGAGCGAAGGTGCGCGAGGCGGAGGGGAGGGCGCTGCGGGCAAGCAGGGTGGGGGCCATGGCGTGAGGTGGAGGTGGGAGAGGGAGAGAGGCAACGGGGCGCGAGCGTCGAATTTATTGGAGCGGGAGGGGCCGTGTCGCAGTTTCGTCCCGCGGGAGGCAGTCAGGCGAGCAGCGCGCCCCGCTCGCTTTCCCCGCACGCCCGCCGGCTCTCTCCACGCCCCCGCCATTGGCTAGGACCCCCGAAAGCGCCTATAGTAGGCCCGCCGCTAGACGCCCACTTTTTCGACTTTCATGTCCGGACAATTTGGGGGTCGGTGTCCGGACAAACCGGCGACCATCCGGGCGCGGGTCTCCACCGTGTCCGGACTTTCGGCGGTCATATAGGCATGTAAGGACGCTTGTATTCGTGCAAAAACCGCGTTTTCTGAGCATACATGTACTCTTTCATGCTGACTCTCTTCAAAAAAGGACGCATTACTCCTCCGTCGCATCGTCGACGTTGTCGACGGCGTGCTGGCCCTTTAGATGCGGTGTTTTCACTGTTACCTATGAGACTGGATGCAGCGTCTCCCTTCCAGCGCACTTGTCGCTCAGTGCCAGTGCCCGCTCCGCGGTCTATATTCTGCTCACACAATACGTGGTAGTACTTGGCCAGGATCTGGCTTCGCAACGACTTGGGACTGGCCGATCTTGAGTCGTCCTGTGTGTCGGCGATCAAGGTTCGTGTGTGCACTCCATCTGCCTCTTGCCAGTTGACGAGATGCTTGAGCTCGAGTTGTGTTGCCTTCAAGACTGGAAGAGAGAGGGAAGGGAAGGATGCTGGACTGAGAGTGGACTGAGATCTTGTCGCGACGGGTGCAACGTCAGAAGAGGGGCAGTGGCCACAATGGCCGTCTCCCTTCTCCTCCTCCGCGTCCTCCGCATTGCCCACCTCCGGCTCGCCCGCCTCCGCGTCGTCCACTTCTGCGCGCGTCGCCCACCTCTACACTGTCCACCGCATCGCCCGCCTCTGCCCGCCTCGCTCGCCTCATCCTCGCCCTCCTCCGCAGATATCGCCCGCATCCGCATCGCCCTCCTCCGCCCGCGCTGCCCTCCTCTGCGTCATCCTCCTCTGCCCGTGCTGCTCTCCTCCGCATGTCTCCGCGCGCGTTGCCCACCTCCTCTGTGTGCGTCGCTCGTATCCGCGGCGCGCGCTGCCCTTCTTCGCCGCCGCCTCCTCCTCCTCCTCCCACGAGCACTCGGCGTCACTCGCTTCTGTGTTGCCCTCCTCCGCGCGTGTCGCCCCTCCGCGTCGCCTACCTGCGCAATGCGCGTCACCCGCCTGCGCATCGTCCATGTGATGGTCGCGCAAAGGGCAGAGACGCGAGGACAAAGAATAATGCGTTGATCGCTGTCGTGAGACAATGTAAGGCTGGAAGCTATATACTACTGTAGACAGGAGCTTGCAGAAGACCTAGAATCACGGAGACGGTCATGGGAATGGCGTAGAGTAATACAGTGGAGAACATGAGTCGAAGGCCAAGAGAACGTACAGTAATAGGAGCGTCGTGAATAGCAGAAAAGAGTATGCAGATAGCGGAACGCGTGGATAGCATCGGCGCGAGCAGATAGCGATGCGTGGGCGCGCATATGGACTATGGCCAGGCCCATGACACCATCCCCTCTTCAAGGAGCAGCATCAGAGGTCGAGGCGAAGTGGCGGTCTTGAGATGCGGCCAGCGCGAGTGGTCGTGCGCGCGGGCGGCACGTAGTTGTCGACGAGATTGATGCGTGGGGCCGGTGGCGGCGATGGCGAACACGGAGACACCTGAGGTGCGCGCGCGACGATTTGAGAGAGCGGGGGAGGAGGCGAAGGTGACGCGCGCGCGGGCGCGATTGACGTGATAGCGCTAGCTGGAAAGGAAGAAATTTTGTCGAATATAATGGGGTGAGGGCGCGGTGCACGCGGGTGACGACGATGAAACCGTTCGACGAGCTCGTGAACCGCATCGTCAAATGGAAGGTCGCAGAGCGCGAGCCAAACACGTTCATCGAAAGAAGGGGAATGCATGAAGGAGACAAGATAATCGTAGCGCTTACCGATGCGCCTACAGTCGTGTATCTCCGCGATCGTTGTCGACGGATCTTCAGGTAATTGCAGGCATGCGGGTTGAGCGTGTGCGTGAAACTCGGAGGGATCGTGGTAGGGCTCGAGAAGAGCGGTGTTGAATACGGGATGAAGGCGCGAGAGGTACGGAGGCAATCGAAGCTCGTACGCAGATGGCCCAATCTTGCGTCTGATGGGGAAGGGACCGAGACGGCGGTGATCGAGTTTGTCGGATGGTCGGGTGGTGGTGATATTGCGGCGAAGCAACCAGACAAGTCGTCCGACAGGATAGTCGGGGTCAGGAATAGCGCGAAGATCATGATACTTAGCTTGAATGCATTGGGCGTTGGCGAGCTCAGCGCGCAGTTCGGCGTGTACGATGTCGAGACGCTGTGCAAGGTCGGCAGCAGCGGGAACATTGGAAGGCGCAGTGAGTGAAGGCTGAAAGGTGGGATGGTAGCCGAGGTTTGCGTAGAATGGGGATTGACAAGTTGAAGTGTTTTCGAGATTGTTGAAAGCGAATTCTGCAAGAGGAAGGTAATCGACCCAGTCATCCTGCTGATAGGACGTGTATGCGCGAAGGTACGTTTCGAGAGTCTGATTAGTACGCTCCGTGAGACCATCTGTCTGCGGATGATATGCAGTGGAAGGTTTGAGATCGATCTGCAAAGACGAAGCAATAGCGCGCCAAAAATGAGAAACAAAAACGCTGCCGCGGTCAGAAACTATGGAGTCAGGAAGACCGTGGTAGCGAAAAACGCGATCGAGAAAGAGGGAAGCAAGAGCGGGAGCGTCAATAGTCTCATTACAAGGAAGGAAATGCGCGGCGCGCGTGAGTCTGTCACAGATAACCAAAATGGAATCATACCCGTGTGAGCGCGGTAGCTTGACGATGAAATCCATCGTGATAGCGCGCCAAGGACGGTCGGGGATTTCGAGAGGCTGGAGTAGACCGAATGGCTTGTGTCGCGGTGTCTTGATACGAGCGCACGTATCGCACGCCTCGCAGTACCGACGGACATAAGTCGTGACGCCAGGCCACGAATAGTCGCGCGAAACGAGAGCGAGGGTGCGCGTGCGGCCAGGGTGACCAGCAGCGGGGATGTTGTGGCGGGCATGCAGAATATCAGAACGAAGAGAAAAGGGAACATACAAGCGGCCTTTGTGAAAAACGAGATCCTTTTGAACGGAGAAGTCGTCATCTCCTCGCGCGACGGCCTCGCGCCAAACATCATCGGACGCGAAAGCGGCTTGAAAACGCGCAAGAAGATCTGCGTTGTCAAGAGAAATCACGGTAAGTGCAGCCTGAGCAGACAGAGACGACACCGAAAGGGATGATGTGTGCCTCTCTGTGAGGAGCGTTTGATGCTGTCCTGTCAGGACATCATCCCCTCTTCGAGGGACGAAGTCCGCGCGTCGTGACGGCGCGTCAGCGATGTTCGCGGAACCGGGCGCCCAATTGAGGTGGAAGTCGTAGTCGGAAAGAAACATTGACCAACGTGCTTGGCGACGGTTGAGAGGTTGGGTTTGCATGAAGTATTCGAGGTTGCGGTGATCGGAAATGACAGTGATGGGGTGTGGTGAGCCGAGGAGCCATGCACGCATGTCGCGGAACGTGTCGACGATGGCGAGAAGCTCCTTGTCGTGGACTTCGTAATTGATCTCAGCGGGCGAGAGCTTGCGAGAGAAGAAGCCGACGGGATGAAGGGAGCCAGAATCGTCAGGTTGCTGGAGAACGCCGGCAATCGCAAAGTCGGAGGCGTCGGTGATGACAGTGCAAGGGCGGTGGGGGGAAAAGTGTTGGAGGACAGGTGCGGTGACGAAAGCGTCCTTGAGCGCGGCGAACGCAGCGCGCGCGGGGTCGTCGAGGTGAAAGGGTTGGGGAGAGGAAGAAGGCTTGGTGAGTAGGGTGAGAGGAAGAACGATACGCGAGAATGCGGGAATGAAACGACGATAGAAATTGGCAAACCCTAAAAACGATTGAACGTCTTTGATAGACGCAGGTTCTGGCCAATCAGTAATGGTGTCGAGCTTGTGTGGGTTCATGCGAACACCGTCAGCACTGATAATAAACCCAAGAAACTCAACGGCAGTCTTATGCCACTCGCATTTGCGCGGGTTGGCATAGAGCTTTGCACCGCGAAGCTTGTCGAGGATAAGACGAACATGTCGTTCGTGCTCTTCAGGTGAAGCTGAAAAGATCAGAATGTCGTCAAGATAAACGACGCAAAAGATATCCAGATACTCGTGCAGCACATCTTGGATGAAGGATTGGAAGGCAGCGGGCGCGTTTGTGAGACCGTACGGCATCACCAGATGCTCGAACAGGCCGAGTGGCGTCCGAAACGCTGTCTTCCATTCATCGCCCTCCTTAATACGTACGTGGGAGTAGGCGGACTTGAGATCGAGTACCGAAAACATCTTGGATCCTTGAACACGGTCGAGGAGATCGTTGACAAGAGGAAGGGGGTAGCGATTCTTGCGAGTGATGGTGTTGAGACCACGGAAGTCGACACAGAGGCGAAGTTCGCCGGTCTTCTTGCGCGTGAACAGAACGGGCGCAGCGGCAGAGGACGTGGAGCGACGGATGTGACCACGCTTGAGGTTGTCGGCAAGGTGCTTTGCAAGGGCGTCGCGTTCGTCGATACCAAGGCGGTAGAGCGGACCAAAGGGTGGTGAGGTGTCGGGATCGAGATTGATATCGACGTCGTAAGGACGGTGTGGGGGGAGATGGTCGAATTCTGCAGGGTTGAATACAGAGTCTTGGTAGGTACGGTACTGCGGCGGGATGGACTCTCGAATAGTGTCCCACTCGGCGGGGTCCGCGACGGCATCGTAGTGAGTGCGAAACGCGTCGGAGAGGTCGGAGGAGACCGCGCGGGTAGTGGGGTCGAAAGAGAACGAAGAAAGTACGCACGTAGGATCGTCGCGAATGGCCTTGAGAAATTTCTTGGCTGAGAGCGTCCGAATATGGCGTCGGCATGGCGGCGTGCGAGGAATCGGGGATTGGGGGCGACCGAAGCCATCCGAACCCGAACGGAGAAGCGAGGGGCGACCGGAGCCATCCAACGCGTCGATGGACGAAGAGGCGACATGGGAGTGGGGGATCGCGGCCGCGTGGAGCGACGTTGAGACGTCGTCCGGAGAGAGTGCGGGGATCTTGAGGGAAGCGATCAAACTGTGATGGTCGCGCAAAGGGCAGAGACGCGAGGACAAAGAATAATGCGTTGATCGCTGTCGTGAGACAATGTAAGGCTGGAAGCTATATACTACTGTAGACAGGAGCTTGCAGAAGACCTAGAATCACGGAGACGGTCATGGGAATGGCGTAGAGTAATACAGTGGAGAACATGAGTCGAAGGCCAAGAGAACGTACAGTAATAGGAGCGTCGTGAATAGCAGAAAAGAGTATGCAGATAGCGGAACGCGTGGATAGCATCGGCGCGAGCAGATAGCGATGCGTGGGCGCGCATATGGACTATGGCCAGGCCCATGACAGTCCACCTCCTCCGCCAGCGTACCACCCACCGCATCGCCCTCTCTCTGCGTCACCCTCCTCTGCGTCGCCCTCCACTGCGTCAACCTCCTTCACTTCCGCGTTGTCGCGGGGCCACGGCGAGCTACCGTGGCCCCATTCTTACTTGCTAGCACTCCTTTGTAATAGCTTGATAACAAATACATTTTAATCACTAACCATATACAAAAAGTGTGGTCTAAAACAAAGAGGGAGGTGAGCTCACTGTCTGAGACGGTGAGCTCGGGTGGCAGCGCCCGAGGCGCCGGTTTTCGGACATGTCGGGGCAGCGTCGCGCCCATGTGGCCGGCCGGCGGCGGGTGCGCTGGGAAGCGGCGGCGACGTAGCTACGTATGTAGTCCATCCCATAAAAGGTCGATCAAAGCGAGCATTAGTTGGAATTGTAGGATTGTTATTTGGATCATCAATGTCTGAATAGATTATCTACGACGAATGGCAGCGCCCTCTGCCAGCCTCTGCCAGCCTCCGGAGTCCGGACCCTCCCGAAGCATGTCCGGATTCCGGACAGTCCCTGAAGCCGCCCTCGGCCCATGTCCGGAAAATCGGCAGCCAGGTCGTCAAGAAAGGCCCTTCCGGTGTCCGGATCACGCCTAGTCCTAGGGCCAAAAATCGTCGATCTGTGTCCGGATGACCGGCGGGCCTACTATAGGCGCTTTCGGGGGTCCTCATTGGCTCCGGCCTCCGGTCCGACCCCCTCGCGTCCACCGCCCAGCCCCGCCCCACCCCTGCGACGCCCGCGAGCTACCCGACAGCCCACTCGCTGGCCAAACACACGTTCACGGTCCGTGCGCATGCGACGTCGCTCCATCCGCGCTCGTCTGTCGCGCGCATCGCCCTCACGCGATTCGGAGAGCCCTCGCTTAGCAGGCAAACGCTTCGTCCCACTCGTTCCTGTCCGCGGACCGAGGTTTCACTCCGCCGAAGCCCTGATCGTCTTGGGCGATTGACCAGCATAGCAAGCGCTGGTATAGTCAACGGTCTCGAAACATATTTCAGAGAACAGCTAGCTAAAGAGTCGGCACCAGGATGGGCTGGAGATCATATGGGGTCGGGTGGTGGGGAACGAGCGTGGGGGTATCCGTGGCTACAGACAGCAAATCCTAATAAACATCTCTAAACTACGTATGTGTATATGTACTCAAAGGCGGTGTGGGGTACCCCGCGGCAAAGGTGTGAGGGTCGGGAGGCCGGCGAAGACGAAGTGCGAATACTGCGGCGGAGGACAAAACGGAAACAGACCGGAGGTACCCAACGCGTCTCGGTCCCCCCCGCCTGGGAGTGTGTAAAGTAATGTACAGTGCGTGGGCAAGGAGCGCGATCGAAACAGTGAGATGAAGAGGCGAGAGATGACAGGAACACATGGACCGGGACAAACGGGACCGAGAGAGAGAGAGGGAGGGGGGGATGATGGGAGAGATACAGGATTCCTCCTCGTCATAGGCACGCAAACTTGGATTTGCGCCGTTGCAGCTCTTCCATACGGGTGTCCAACTGCGCTCGTGCACGCTCCTTCGCTCGCCTTTCCTCATCCAACCGGCTTTCCAGCGATTGCTTCTCCTCCACAACCGACCGGCGAACATTGACGACCTCGGCCT
This sequence comes from Epithele typhae, assembly GCF_022376455.1. Classification (NCBI taxonomy): domain Eukaryota; kingdom Fungi; phylum Basidiomycota; class Agaricomycetes; order Polyporales; family Epitheliaceae; genus Epithele; species Epithele typhae. The sequence goes on along the minus strand of NW_025954192.1, from coordinate 156,391 downwards.
TGGCCTCGGCAAGGTCAGTGCGGAGGCTGACGATCTGGTTGCTGAGGTTATCGCGTTCGCGTGCGAGTTCCGTCGCCTGCATCCGCGCCTTCCGGACTGCGTGGGCAAGAAAAGAAGCCAGTCAGAACCGGAACCGTCCCGAAATGAATCTGAACTCACGATTTTTCTCCGAATCGCCAAGCGAAGCCTCTAGCGTAGCCACCATGTCCATGTGGGCCTGGAGGTCGCCCTCGCAATGCGTCAGCTGCTTGTTCAGGGTCTTGATCATCGCCTCCTGCTCATCCAGCTGCTTTGCCTGCTGCTGGACTTGCGCTGTGAGCTTGGGATCGGGGTCCCGCGGCCCGACCAATGGTGAGGGCAATCCGTTGGCGATTGAATGGCTGATGGACGTGGCAGGGGTCGAGGGCGACTCCATGCCGTCAACGCTGATGCTACGCGACGACATAGCGGTCGATGAAGACGAGCTGTGCTGCTCATGGATGGCCCGAGGTGCTGGAGGGATGGGAACGGTAGGAGGAGGAGTAGGGGGAGGGAGCTTGCCAGGCGACATGATGCCTGTCGCACGAGAGTAGGAGACGTTACGGTCCATGGTTGGCCGCGCACTTGGCGTGGGGCTGCCGAGCTGTTGCTGGAGGTCGCGGAGGAGTGCGTCTTGCCGATTCTTTTCCGCCATAAGGTTGTCCATCTCGTCCTTCGTCTTCTGCAGGTTCTCCTGCATCTCGGCGATGACGAAACGGTGTTTCTCGAGCTCGTCTACGAGGGACTGCCGCTTGGAGGCTTCCTTCACAAGCGCCGATGTTTCCTCGCGGGTACTCAGGAGCTCGGAACGCAGCTTCTCCAGCTCAGCAGAGAACGAGTCACGCTCCGACCGAGCAGTGGACAGCTCAGTCTGGAGCGACGTGATGTTCTCGTTCTTCTGCTGGATTACGGACTCATGTGCCTGGCGCATCTCCTCACGAGCATGTGCCCACTCGTCCGAAGCAGCCTTGTGCGTGTCGAGCTCGTCCAAAAGAGTGTTGTGCTCCTTCGAGAGGGTCTCGAGTTCCTCGGCGTGCTTCTTCCGGAGATCCTCAAGGAGGAGGTCGTGCTTCCGGAGGAGGGTGTCGCGCTCTTCGGAATGCGTCTTATCGACTTCGGCAAGGGTCGCCTCGAGTTGCTCCTTCTCGGCCGTCATGAGTAGATTGGACTGTGAGCGAGAGGCCTCGAGTTCAGAGCGGTGCTGCTCCGTAGCCGCAACGAGCGCGTTCTGCGCCTCAGTGAGGGCTGTCTGGTGCTCAGCTTTGAGGCGAACGACCTCCTCGGTGTGCTCCTTGACGAGTGTTGAGCGTTGCTCCTCGGAAGTGCTTGAGGACGACGAAAGAGCATCCTTGTGAGACTCGGCAAGACGCTCAAGCTCCTCCGCGTGCGCGCGTTTCAGGTCAGCAAGCGCAGCAGAGTGCTTCTCGTCACTAGACTTGGACATCTCCTCCATCTCCTTCTTGAGACCAGCTTCCGCCGCAGCGCGTTCAGAACGAGCCTCCTCGAGAGCGCCAGTGAGGCGAGCAATCTCCTGGGTGGACTCCTCCTTGAGCTTGGCGGTGACACCGGCGTGCTCCTCGACGAGGCGCTCGTTGGCGGACAAGGCAGCCTTCTCCTTCTCAGCAAGCACACGAACGTGCTCGGCCTCGATGCGGTCGATGCGATCTGCGAACTCCAACTCCTTAGCCGCGAGGGTGGACGAGTGGTCGGCCTTGACACGCTGGAGGGATTCGCGGTGCTGGTCGAGCTTCGCGGTAAGTGCAGCGGCGTGCTCTTCCTTCAGGCGATGTATGTCGGCTGCAAACTGCTGCTCCTTGTTCTTGATTGCAGAGGCGTGCTCCTCCTGCAGGGACTTGAGAGCCTCGTCCCGCGACGTCTCCGACTCGGAAAGAGAGCCCTGCTGCGCGATCTCGGCCATCCGAACGTCGCGGGTATGCTCATCCTTCAGACGTTCCAGCGCTGTCGCGGACTCGGCGGCCTGCCTCTCGAGAGCCTGAGCGTGGTCGGTGCGGAGCTTCGTGAGCGCGTCGTAGTACTCCTCCTCGATGCGCGAGAGGTGTAAAGAGTTCCGCTCCTCGATCGTCTTCATGGCCTCTTGGTGCTCAGAGGTCGCCTTTGCGAGAGTTGCAACATGCTCGTTCGCCGCCGCCTCGTGAGACTGGGTGAGCTCTTGTACACGCCGGCGAAGCTCCTCCTTGTGGTCGGACTCGAGTTTGCCGAGAGCCGCGGCGTGCTCCGCCTTGAGGACAGTGAGAGCGCCATCATGGTCGGAGACTGCCTTCGTGAGGGCGGCTTCATGGTCAGCGCGTGTACGCTCGAGGAGCTCGGCGGCCTCGTCAAGGCGACAACGTAGCTCCTCCTCGTGTTCGGCCTTGAGCTTGCCGAAAACTTGCTCGTGGTCGCGTTGAGCCATCTCAAGTACAGACGCCGACTGCGCGAGCTGCGTGCGAAGTTCTCCCAGAGACGTCTCGTGCTCCTCCTTCAGCTTGACAACGAGGGCGTCGTGCTCCTCGCTCTTGACGTGAATGGCTTCCTCGTGCGCCGCCTTGAGTTGCTCAACATCGGCAGAATGGGTATCCTCCGCTTGCTTCAGCGACTGGATGAGCTCAGCTTCGCGCTTGGTGAGGTCGTCGAGGGAGGCTTGGAGTGCAGCATGTTGGGCCTGTGACCCCTCGAGCGACTCGGTGAGCTCTAAATGACGAGCTTCTGCCTCTCCTTGTTCGCCCTGAGCGGCGACCAGATCGTCATGCCTCTGACGGAGAGCATCGAGCTCCATGCTCATGTTCAGCGCCTGAAACACGTGTGAGTAGATAGTGGCGGGGCTGTTTCTTGGAGCGTACCTGATCGCGCGAGAGTACTTGCAAGTCCTCATGCTGCTTGCGAATAGAGGAGAGTTGATTGGTGAGGTCGTCAACGACTTCCTTGTGAACAGACTCTTTCTGAGCCATGGAACTACCGAAGGAACAATTCATCAGCACAAGCCAGCGTTTCAACGACAGTACGTACCGCATAAGCTCATTGAGTCTTACCAGAGACTCGTCAACATCGGAATCGGTGAGGTCGGTAGATGGCCGGAGGTCAAGACTCTTGCGGATCTCTGTGAACTGACTCATAGTTTTCGGAGAGAGGTGAAGTGTAGCATCGCCGTTGGTATACGGGACTGGGTCTTTCAAGCCATTGGTCATAATATGAGGGGTGCCCGGAGGAGTGGTCTTCTCTTTCAACGTGGATTCTAGGACGGTAATCTCCACCTCACGCTCCTTGATGACATCCTGGAGGCGCATGATCTCCTCTTCCAGGCTCGCCACGGACCGCTCTGTGGGTGAAATGGTGACTGACGGTAACGAGATTGACAAGTTGGGGCGCGAGGTGCTGGAGATGGAGCTACTTGTGCCATGGCTGGAAATAGAAGCCTTGCGCGACCTGGCCGAGGACAGCTCCTGCGATAGCGATACAGATTGCGAGAGCGATCTGACTGCCAGGTGATTAGGACACGAACATTGAGTTGACGATCACATACCTGGAGTGGAGCGACTCTGACGAGACCGCGTTGCGGAAAAAAAGCCGTCGACCCGAGCCGCTGGAAGACTCCTGGTCTCGGGACCGTTGCATCCTGCGGCGACCAGGTGAAATATCTCCTCCGCGTTCAGGGGACTCTGGCGGCGGAGGTGGAGCGTTGACTTTGGCCTCCTGGAGCTGAGCAGCGAGATCGGCAATCTCACGCAGAGCATCACGATACTTCGCCGTGACAGATGACAGGTCCGCAAGGGTTGCAGTGTGTGTCTGCTGAAGCGCCACTAGCTGAGAGTCAACCAATCCATCGGCTTCATGGATTGAAGAAACTTCCGAGTTGGCGCCGGTGGATGTGGTACCGTTCGTGGTTGCGCCGTTCGTCTTGACAGGGGACGCTTCCAGCTGTTTCTTCGCCTTGGCCACCTCGCTGGCGAGCTCGTTGAGCCGCTCGCGCTCCTCGTTCGCAGCTTGCATCTTGACCTCCCAGTCCGCCATCTTCGTCTCCAGCTCTTGCACCCTAGCCTCCCTGAGCTCAAGATCAGACCTCCAGCTTTCGCCGTCCTGCTTTAAGCTCTCTAGACGCGACTCCAGGGCGGTCACTTGGTTGCGACGCTTCTCGCATTCCCTCTCGAGAACCTCCACAGTTGCTCTGAGAGCGAGGACTGACTCGTCAGACTTGCTGAGGCGAGCTTCGAGGTCCGCGATGTATTCCGCTGAGTGGGACTCGGAGTCCTTGTACTTGGCAAGCTCCCGTTTGAGGTCGGTGATAGAGCCGCTCGAAGAGGTGGAACTCTCGTCGTACAAGCGTACCTTCTCCTCAAGGTCGTGGACATAAGCCTGAATGAAAGTGTTCAGAGAACTTCTACGTGCATAGGGTTGAAGCAACGCTTACCTCCGTGGATGCTTCTCGTTCTGCTAGCTTAACAACACGCGCCTTCAGCTCCTCCAAATACATCTCCGTCGTTGAATGGCGGTCGGCAAGAGTGTTGTACTCATTCTCCTTCTCGTCATAGAGATCGTTTGTGTGGCGGAGCGCGGCACGGTTAAGCTTGAGCTCAGCCTCCATCGCACTTATTGTCTTCTCGTACTCCTCGATGACAGGCCCGACGATCTCCTCGTACTTCGCGGTGCCGCCCAGACGACCACCGGTGGAGTTCCGCTGCTTCTCCGCAAGCTCGTTCCGAAGACGGGTGAGTTCTTCCGTGCGCTCAACGAACTTCTCGCGCAGATCTTCGTAGTTGTTCTGGAGCTCGGTCATCTGCGCAAGGACCCTCTTCGAAGAGCCCTCCGATGCCTCCGACGGCCCAGAGCTGATCACGGTGGCACCAACACCTCCGCCCTCCTTTATCTGCTTGACCTCCTTCCGCAACCGGGTCACCATGCCTTGCAGCCATTCCACGTCGTCCCAACCTTCCTCCCTCTCGTTCAGGACGGCGCGGTTCTTGATGTTACGGGCGCGGTTAGCGTACTTGAGCGTGTTGATGGTCTCGTTCGCGTTCCACTCCGCGGGGCTAACACAGGCAATCATAAGGGTGTGCGCATTGCCTCCCAGCGAGTCTTGCAGAAGACGGGTGAGCTTGGAGTCCCGATACGGGATGTAGGACGCAGTGTTGGTCTTGGCCTTCGCAGGGTCTCCCAAAGCCGAAATGACGTTTCCCAGCGCGAGAAGACCGCTGTTGATGGAGATACCCTCCTTGATCCGCTCACCAGCGGCGGCCGTGCGTTTGAGCTAAAGCCAGATGAGCACGAGAATGCCGCCAACCGGGTTGGTGTACATACCCGTTCGGAGCCTGCCAGGTCGACGAAATGGAACTTCGATGTCACGGTAACCCACTCTCCGCTGCCGCTCTCACCACCGGAATCCTTCTTCGGCATCTCCGGAGACAGGAAACCGAGTGAACTTGCCGGACGGGTACCTCTAGCGATAGCCGACTGGAAACTTGGAGTGGCGGGGCGGCCAAACGTGGGGGAAGAAACACGACCATTGGAACTGGTGCCAATAACAGAACCCGGGCGACCGATGCGTGATGGTGACCGTCCACCAGGGGGGAGAGGCGATGATGAACGGGGCGGCGGTCCGCTTCCAACGAACTTCCTCTGAATGAGTGTTAAGGAGAAGATGGCGTGTGAGCGTGAAGACTGTGCGTTCATGTCTGTTTCGTTCGTGCGTCTGATCGAGGCACCTTGGCGGATCAGACTAGATAGGTTGATGTGAGCAACTTGTCTCGTCACATGGTGAGGTATAGCACAGACGTAGACCCTTTGCAGGCCAGGGGGAGGTACTAGGGCGCATATACCAAAGAGATGTACTCACCTCATAACCTCGTTGGCGCTTTTCACGTTGACCTCCCGCAACCCCTCCCAAATAATGTGACCTTGTTTATCTTCGCGAATCTGAACGTCCCGTTTGCCACCGGTGTCCGCGAGAAGGTCGATTAGGTCTTCGTTGTAGATTTCGATGTAGGAGCCCTTGAGTTGGTATGTCCACGCGCCTGAACGCTCCTCCTTCATCTCCCTACACCGCGCAAAGATGGTAGACACAGCACGGGGAATGATACCCATACCGTTTGACGCGTCGGTAGGGTCCGCATCCAGATCAATACCAGTCATGGTGAACGTCTTCCCACTGCTTGTCTGACCGTAGGCCAGAATGGTACAGTTGAAACCTTCCACGAAGCGAGATATGAGGGGCAGCGCTGTAGAGGTGAACATGGCGTGTTGGGTAGTAGCTGGGGGATGGACTTGGTCGAAGGTGAACGTCTGCTTTTTAGCACTGTTGGCCGAGGACGAGGTAGGTGCGGGAGCACCAGGGCCGGTAGAAGGAGTGGAGTCCACGCTGACAGTGGTGTTCGAGGCGGCATTGATTACATTACGCTGGAAGCGGCTCGGGATGGTAGAGAGGTCGTGCTGGTTGGTGGGGCGGATACGGAGGGCTGGGGAACAAGAGACATTCTCATGAGAGCTAAGGTGAGAACAGCGGGTCGTGACGACGTACCGACTTGCACCGAGGTGGAAGCCGCATTAGACGGCTGCGAGGGCGCCATGGTGGCGGAGGTGGTACACAGCGACGAGAGCGCAGGCCTCGACGACGTCCTGAATAGCGAAGGGGAGATAGAGAAGGGGCAGGGGAAACAGCGAACGGAACGACCCCAGCCTGGGGTTAGTCACCAGGCAAGAGTCGGCTGTCGGCCAATCACGGGATTTGATCCACCTATCGGCAACCCGTTTCCGGGACTTAGCTGCCGAAATGCTTGCTTTTCCTGGGTTGTTGGTTGAAATGTCCTGGGTCCCCGATCTACACACGACCCTACCACGGTACCCGCGACCATGCATCCTATCCTCTCTCGATCTCTTTGTGATAGCCATGGAGTGCCAGGGGATGAAACTGGCGAACAAAACTTCCCGCACACTCAGCGGCAGCACCAGCTGAACCAGCTGATCCGTGATCTTGTTTACTTGAGCCCTTGCCCGGTTGTCGTCGTAACCGTTGTACTCCGTCCCCACTGCTGAAAGTCTGGACTTTGCGTCATCCTTTCTTCAAAACTTCACCCTGAGGGTAAATCAAACTCCCAGTGATGACGGCCCAAAATTTCTGACAAGCACGACTGCGTGATACGACGATGTGGTATATGGGTAGGGCTGTGAATTGGTGGTATTAGCGATATCCATGCTTTCCAGACTTGGATCAGGCACAGCACCCATAATCGATTATGTAATCCTCCATATGGCCCTCGTTCCTGTTCAGAAATGTTCGACGTCCCTGGTCAGAAATCTGGGTTTGATGTTGCATAAGCGTCACGAGTACAACACCTGGCCAAGGCTTTCTACAGTTCATGCCGAGTGCGAAATGTACTCGGGTCTCGAACGTTTCAACCTCCGCACTCACCCCCACCGGATGCATTGACACCGTCCCCTCACACGATACCCCCATCTTCCGCATCTTTTTTCGGAGGGAAAGAAGCAATCAGCTCTCTTGTACACGGCCTCGGCGCTGCGATCCGTCATCAGCAAGGTCGCCTCCTGCTTCACGTCGGGAGGCGGTACGTCTGGGGCTTCGTTTATTCCATGGCTTTACCTCTAGGTAGTAGCGCGCGACGGTGCGGACAAGCGTTTCGGCGATGCCACGACGGCGATACGCCGGGCTCACATAGACATTCTGGATGGCGATGGGGCGCGGTGTAGGTCAGCCGCGCGACCTCAGGGTACCCAGCGGTGATTGTGAGAAGGATGGGAGAATATTCTTGGTGGCGTAACTTGCCTTCCACACCACTTTGGGTTCATGCAGGAGCAATCGCTTCCCCGCTCGCACGTCGAAAGGGGGCCCATCTTCGATGCCGATGATGGTATCGGAGGTGGGCGCGTTCGGGGGTGCAAGAATGATGTCGCACAGGAGGGAGGGTGGAGGCCTTCGCGATCAGGTCACTGGTACAAATCCAAGAACCGATAGGCATATTTTGGATGTGAGGCGTGGCTTTGAGAGCCAAGCACAGGCGGCGCAGGACGGGGCGACGCTTGATCAATGTGATTTTTAAAACCTGCCTGTGAGCCGTCATGGCCATGTCGAGCGGTATGAGAACTGGCCGAAACTGTTCTCCTTGATACACACCCAACATGAGGAACATGCTCGTGTCCACCAGCGTCGGGCTGTTCTTTACTGTATAAAAAACACACGGCTATATTCATGAAAGACTTATCATGGCATTATATGTATATGGCTCCCAAGAACTTTTCTGGATTATTGAAACGGGTGACACACAGAGCTTCCATGCCACGGAGAAGAGGAGAATGCTCGTGCACGGCCAACGTGTCATGACTTCGTTGGATCAACCCACAGTCAGTGCAGACTGACAGGGGGACGGCACGGAAGTTTTGTCTAGAGGGCTTGAAGGGGTCCCGGTCAGCACTGCATCATGCACACAAGAAAAAGGAACAAACAATTTGTCCAATGGATGAGTTGCAACATGTATTCGTGTATGTATGGTGGCCAGGCAGCGGTAGGAGAATAACCAAGGGCGTCTAGTCACCGAAATGACGCCAGCGCAATAGATGAAGACGATCAGACGCCCAGTCTTTAAGACCCTTCTCGACTGCGCTCCTCCCACCTACGCCGAGTCGACTGACCAGAGTCCTCTGCGAATCTCCACTTCGATTGCGAACATAATATGGCCCCCGTGGATGTTTTCTCTCTGAGCCATCAAGGCCCCGTGACGTGCCATGCGTTCAATGGCGACCGTTCCCGTAGGTGCGGATGGTGTGTAATCGTTCACAAGCTCACTTCATCTATAGAGGTCGCCGTTAGCCTGAACAACAACGAAGTGCGCATCTACGCCCGCGCCGGCAACGACTGGAACCACATCGAAACGTTGACGGAGGTAGGACGGGTACAATCCTTTGGTATGCACCTGGACTCATACCCGTTCGATGGATAGCACGACAAACCCATTACATCTATCGACTGGGCCCCGAACTCCAACCGGATCGTCACCTCCGCGCAAGACAGGAATGCGTACGTATGGACGCTGACCCCCGATCCTCAAACTGGCCATATGACCTGGAAGCCGACGCTTGTGCTGTTGCGCATTAACCGTGCCGCGACGTATGTTCGCTGGAGTCCCAACGAGGATAAGTTCGCTGTGGCTAGTGGTGCTCGGTGTGTATATTCTTTCTGAGGGTAGATGATCTGTCCTCATTCCCTTCAGTGCGATCGCCATCTGCTCCTTCGATCCAGAGGGCGATTGGTGGGTCTCCCGCCTGCTCAAGAAGCCCATCAGGTCGACCGTGTTGTCGGTCGACTGGCACCCCAACAATGTCCTCCTTGCTGCCGGTAGTGCGGACATGAAGGCGCGCGTTTTCTCCGCGTACATAAGGACGTTGACAAGAGGTATGCATCCGTTTCCATTCCACGCTCTCCTGGCGCCCTCTCAACAGAGTGACAGGCCGTCAGCCTCTGTCTGGGGAGAGAAGCTCCCTTTCAACACCATCTGTGGAGAGTATGCTAGTCCCTCGGGCGGATGGGTCCACGATGTTGCCTTCTCGCCATCTGGTGATGTGCTTGCTTTTGTCAGTGAGTATCAAGTTCCCTGCGCATTAAAGTCCTACGCCTCATGTTCCCAAAGGCCATGACAGCACCGTGAACATCGTGTACCCCGGCGGCCCCACTGTATTCACGATCAAGATGTCCAGCCTTCCCCTCGCTACGCTGACGTGGACCACAGAGGAGTCCATCGTCGCCGCCGGGCACGACTGTCAGCCGCTCGTCTTCGCGGGCAACACCACCGGCTGGGAAGCCATCGGGACCCTCGACGACCCGCAGGCGTCCAAGGCGCCTGGCGGCGGGCGTGGCGGGATGGGCGCGTCCCCCGTGGGCCGCCTGAACAGCGCCGCGTTCAACACGTTCCGCAACGCCGCCGAGCGCGGCATCTCGAACGTGCCCGGCTCGCCCACTGCGGGCGGCGCGGGCGAGTCCGAGCTCTTCACGGTCCACCAGAACACGATCACGAGCGTGCGGCCATACGCGGGCGAGCGGGGTGCGGTGAGCCAGGTGAGCACCTCCGGCGTTGACGGCAAGCTCGTCGTCTGGGATGCGAACGCGGTTACTCCCATCTCCGCCGCGGGGCTCACGGGGAAGCTGGGCAAGATGTCGATGCGATGAAGAGTCTAGGGTCGTGTACGAGTACATCACATGCGTTGTCTACGGATACAATATGCGTGGGCGTGTAGGAATGAGAAAGAAATCTGATGACTGGGAGAAGGCGGCGGCAGCGAAGCCCTCGTCTGTTCGCACCTGTGGGTGTAGTGGAGGGCCGCGCACCCAAACGAGCACATAACGCCCACCCCTACTGCCGAACGGTCTCGTTGGGGGTGATGTCGGACATGTTGGACAAGTCTGCCATAGGCTGTTCGTTGATTACGGCCCACACCGATGCCTTGAACTGTATGGATGCATCGGGTGCGCGCGGGCGTGCCGTCAGGACTCACCGCCCCATTCATGACGGATAGCAACCACGAACGCACCAGGGTGAGCACGAGTCCCATCTTGACCTCCAGCGCGCGCAGCTGTTTCAAGAGCGACTCGTCCGGTGCCTCGCTCACCCGCCGCGTCTCCGCAATCAGCTGCAGTTCCCGCGCACGTCCAGATATGTCGTCAGGGTCTGAAGGGTGCGATGAAATACGCGTCGCGCACCTCTTTGATGTTCTGCGATAGCTGGGCGTATTGCCACAGCACCTCCGCCTCGAGCTCGGTCAGGTTCGGGTGGCCTTGGTATGGATTTGCCTCGAAGACGGTGCTGCTCGACAGGGAGGTAGCCATCGGTCGCGATGAGTGCGTGCTGGGCTTTGCCTGGGCCGGTCGCGCCCCGCTAAGACAAGGAAGAAAGCGCAAGAGGGAAGGGCAGACACTGCGACCGATCGCGACGCGTTCGCCGGGCGCTCGCGCCACCCCCGGCCGCCTCGCGCGCGCGCGATTCAATTGGTAGGAAGCTCAAGCACTTTCTTCTCCGCCACGACTTGCTCATAGCAACGACTTTCTATCTGCCTCGCTGACCCGAGAAGGATTGGGCGATCTCGATGATTTCTCTGGTCTCTGCCTCGTGCCTGGCTCGTGGCGTCCAGGCGAGCTTTCCTCGATCGGGCTCTTTCTTTGCGCTGCGGTGGGGGACACACCGAACCAAACCTTGCGCCTCGAGGCTGCTGTTGGAGGTGCCGACAAGCTTACCGCCATGAGAAGGATGTGGTTCTAGGTTCGCGCTGGACGCAAACAAAACTCCAGCTCTTATTGTCTTCCGCACTCTCGACGCGGGCGGCGTACGACATGCAGATCTTCCGTGACAGACTGGAGTGCTGTGCGCACTTCACAGATAGAATGCCGTACGATGTGTGGTGTTTGCCGAACTCTCACCGCCGAATTTAGCATCCTCACTGCGTCAAGTCAGGTAACGTTCGGGACTTCGCTATCCGATGGCGCTCACTGACTTGATTATGACCAGAGCCACCACCATGACCTCCACAGTTCATGTGCCTTTATCAACGATGACGACAAGCCTATGGATATTCCGAGCTACGACGCGATTGTCACGCAATCCCACGAGCGACGTCCTTTCCAGGGAACCGCCATCAACATTGGCGGTGTGCGAATCAATCTCGACAAGAGGTCGGATCGTGTGTGCCACATCTGGGCCAAGTTTGGCTGGAACACCACCATGGGCAAAGCTAGGACGCAGCAATCTCCAAAGGAGCAACTTCACCGTGCGCGGATCTCGTGTTTATTTCGCCTTCACGTGGGGTGTGCGACGAGTCCGATGTTGGCCGCGTCGCTGCCGCCGCGCAAGCCCTCATCACCATCCCGGATCCCAGTTCAATGCATGGTCCTATCAGAGGATGTCGAATCGAGCACTCTTTCTCCGTCGACGAGCGGTACTCATCCATCTGGTACGAATCGGTTGAGGAGCTGCAGGATCATGTGAGTTTATTTCCCTTTGTTTCTATCTCTCGCCTTGGGTCTTACCGACGGTGACTCGCGACTCAGCTGGTTGTTCGTGCAACTGAGAGGGACGCGCGCATTAATACAGTGAACGAAGTCACCGCACACAGCCTGCTCCTCTGTGTATCGGACGTGAAAGGTGTCGACTTCATGAAAGATCGAGAAGACAGGACCCTCGATGTGTGTTTCACAGGTTGCTGTCTTCTTTCTTCGAGATCACCCTCAAACAACAAAACGGAAACTTCGCACGGTGTATCTTGTCGATGCTCAGCTATTTGCCATGTACACCAGCTAAGCCACTAGGCTGGCCGCTTCCTACGTGATGGTCCCATCTGACACCGATAGAATTGGTGAGCAGATCCTTTTATGTCATGACGATACATCAATGCTTATATTGACTGACGTTTCTTATGGTGCTTGCTGCTATGCGCAGAGGAAAGAACGATCGTAATAGTACGGGAAAATCGAGATAGAACAAGCGGCGTACGTCACTTCGTGAGCGTTCTTGGGAACCTGAAGACAAATGGATTGTGAGTGTCAGTGCAGAGCCCACACGGTAACATTGCGGCTGACCCGTGACTCTGTCGGTAAAGTGCTTTTGTATCCCGGTGCCGTAATCTATCCGCGACATCGCCATTCGTCCATCTCTCCCTCTACGCAAGTAGCACGACGGCGCAAGCTTGTCTGACGCTGGGCTCATAGGGTTCCGCATGCCCCCCACACGCTGGTGACTTGTCCACACTCGCACAACCTACCCAATCTAGTCATCCCCAAGCGAACGTAAGGTGCCTCTTTCAGTTGACCGCTTTCGGTTCGGTTCCTCGCTGCGCCCGCCGCCGCGCCGCACGTCAGCGTCGTCAGGCCACTGGGCGTGGATCCCATCATCCGGTCAATCATGCATTCCGCGATGCTGGTCCCAGGACCCGCGAGCCGTCGCCGCCCCGGCGGCGCGGTCCATTGACCGACCGAGCAGTCGCGCCGACTCTGCGAAGCGCCATCATACTGATCCCGCGACGGTTGTTTCCTATTGTCTTGCAAGTTGCCCATCCTCTGCGCACCGGGAATCAGAGAAGGCCCAAGCCGCGGCCAGGGATGGGGAAGGAAGGAAGCGCACATCTGTGATGCTCGTCCTGTGGTTCACAGGCGTCACGGCATGACTCCACGGAGAGCACGCTGACATCCGTCGGATGCCCAGCTCACGAGCTGAGCTCGCAGAGGGGACGAGGGCGCGCCGGTGATGGGCGCCGACAGGACTTGTGGACCTCGACCAGAAGCCAGGTTCGAAGGGCCGCCCCGCGTTCGAGATCCGTTCTCTCATCACGGGGATTGGGAGAGTCGTCCCCGACGGTGGGGAGCAGGACTCGCGCATCTCGCCATGCATCGTGCCGGGCTGGTTCTCCAGAACTCCTGGGACGCGCTTCCGGCCACCGCGTCCTTTTTCGACCGCCCCTTTGTTCAGTGCCCGTCGCCAGCGACAATGCATAAAGCACCGGCGCCCGGATCCGCCCGCGTGTTCTCGTGAGTGCAGAAGGCTGCGGCAGCTACTCGGTTCTGCGTGGACGTCCAGCTACGCGAATTGACCATTTTGCTTAATGCGGCACTCTTCCGATGGACAACGCTTGGCAGTGAGCGGGCGCAGGCTCGCGTCGCGCGCCCCTGCAGCGCGGAAGGGGTACGGAGATGCGCTGGGTCTTGTGTATGGACATGAAGGTGAGTCCCGGACGAACGCCGATGGTGACGGACGAGGCGGCGGAGGAGCCGAGATGAAATCGAGAACATATTAAATCCATGAGGCTATCTGCCGCTCGGGTGCAAGCAGATCATGGCCCAGGACCGTGTGGGGCACGAGGCAGGCGATCAGAGATGTGCAGGGGGAGGAGCTCGTGCAGAAAGCGCGTTCGCAGGCGAGGCGGGGCAGGGGGAGATGGGACGGGCACGAGGCTCCCGACCAGGCTGGCGCAAGACAATAAGAACAGGCGCCGGGCCGCGGCAACGACGGGAGCGTGGAGGCGCCGGGGGCAGACGCGGACGATCGATCTCTTCTCGAAGCGGCAGACGGAGTCCGGCGGGGTGGCCGGCGGGGAGAGTGGGCTCGAGGGCGGGCGTGGTTGCGAGGCAGCCCGCCATCGGTGCCCTGCCTTTGCCCATAAATCTGCCCAGCGCGGGTGCGCGGCCTCTCTTTCGTCTGTTCCCTTCGCTCCCCTTCGTTCGTCCCACTTGTCCCGGCACCCTTTCGACGCAGCCACCGCCTGGCCAAGACAATTGACAAGCGGCCGCACGCGCAAACAGTCCTCCTAGTCCGCCTCGCGCCTGGCACAAGGCTACCAAATCAGGCCCCCCACCCTCCTTGCCCAACATGTCTCCGGTAGACAATAGCTCCTCCCTCCCCGTCCCTATAATCGCCGTCCGCCCCGGTCTGCCCTCCCCCGCCCGGCCCACTGGTGCCCTTCCGTCCCCCGATCCCGCACAGGCGCTCCGCCGCGCAATGCACCACGTCTCCTTCGTGCCCCGGCCCTTCCCCCCGCCCGCCCTCGCAGACGTCCCTCTCGAGTACATCGTCAACCAGCTCCACCGCCTCGCGTCCCACTACTGGAGCAGGCCCGAGACGTCCGACTGCACCATTGGTACGTCCCCCACTCGTTGCCCACGCGTGCCCCTCGGTGCTCACCGCACCCGACAGTTGTTTCACTGGATAACGAACCCGCCAACAAGATGCACGCTCCCCCCAGCGTATGCGACGCGTTCCAGCACATGGGCATCCGGTCCGACGACCCCCTCGTCGACGATGCTTCCGCGAACGCTGCACGCGCCGCGCCCAAGTCTGTTCGGCCACGACGAATGATCATGAAGGTCCGTCTCCTGTCTCCATCCCTCTGCCCATCGTCTGAGTGAGGGCTTGCGTATAGCTCCATATGGACTACCTGTGTGCCCATTCCGCCCTCTTCCGCGGCCTGCTCAGCGGCGCGTCCACCTTCGACCTCGCCCCGGACGCGTCCATGCTGCGCCCAGGGTCCCCCACATCCGCGCCCTCTCCCGCACTCTCGCGCCAGTCGTCGGTCTCCTCCCTCAAGGTCCCCTGCATCCTCCCGTCCTCGACCCCCACGCACCCTGTCGTCCACCTCCCCATCCCCGACCCCGCGTCCTTCCACCATCTCGTGCATTACATCTACTTCGGCTCCACCGCGTTCATCGAGGACGGGCTTGACAAGGGCGACCTCGCCTGGGAGGGCATCGCTCGCAACGTCGAGTTCCTCCGGATGGGGTCCGAGATCAAGCAGTTCCTCGGCCGCTACTGGCGCCGGTCGCACACCTACTCCGACTACTCCGAGACCGACTCGGACGGCGAGGCCGAGTACAACTCGGACCTCGACGAGTCGAGCGATGACGACATGGACTACGGGATGTCCGACGAGGACGAATCGACGCTCGCCGACCCGGACGAGGAGGGCATGTGCCTCGCCGACGATGAGGACGACGACTTCGGCGTCCTCAAGGCGAAGGCGAAGGCCCGCGCCGCTGCCCAGCGCGAGCCACCCCGCGGCCGACAGCGCGCCCAGCGGCGGCTCGGGCACTCTTCCTCTGACCCGGTGATCAGCCACCGTGTCGCTGGAGCAGGGCCCTCTGCGCCTCGCCGTACCAGCCGCCATTAGCCTCGAGTCTCGCACCCCCACCCCCACGTACCCTGGACCCTGGACCCTCACGCTCGCTCCCCCTGCTGCTGCTTCCCGTCGGACGCTGTTCCCCGTGCCGGCCTCATGACATGACCCACACACGTCGTACCCAGCGCCCCGCTTCCGCAACTCGTGTGCCGCGCTGCCATCACGTTGTCGTCCGTGCACAACCCCGGATATCTCGCATTTAATCGCCTCGCTCCCACCTTTCGCCCACCTTCGAGAGCCCCTAATCTTATTCTAATCCACCGAGGGCTGTGTACGCTAGCAAGAAAGTCTAACCGAAGAAGAATGTGAGCTCCCCCTCGCTTCTTCGCGCAGCAGAGGCTAACGACACCCGTCTGCCAGGTTCGTTCGCCAATGTGTCACTATCGCCAGAAACGGGCGCCCTTCCCACTCGCTCATAGAAACCCGCTCATTCGTCTTACACGTACCACACGCGAGCCGCTGCCCGCCGTATTGTCTGCCAATATTACCTGTCCTTTCGCCGTCATCCCCGCCCCCCGCCTTCACCACCAAAACCATGACCGCCACAACGGTCTCGGTCCCCCAACCGTGCACACTCCGCGGTCGGCACGCCTCGACGTCGTAATGTGGCTGCACCACCACCCTATGCTAGCAGTTCCTCGATAGTTGCAGCATGGCCGTTCCCCGCTGCGCTGGAGTATGGGTTGAATGCGCAGGAAGAGGACATGGAGGAGAGGATGGGGACGAGGACCGGCCGGAACGCTCGCTTGCACTTTACCTTGCTTGCTGTTATCGAGTTCTCGCAACGCGAGCAGCCAGCCAACTAGTCGTTCTTTCCACTCGCGTGCGCTCGGACGGCCGGCTTCGACTCTCGAAGCACAGGACATGTTGCAGTGTGTTGGTGCGGGCGTGGGGAACAGCGCCCGCCGTGCCCGAGCTACGACGTTGACCGGCGTACGCTCGGTAGTTCAAACGTTCATGCTTGGTCGCCGGCCGGCCACAGCGCCGTGCTGGCGCATCATTCTAGGGCAGCCCATGTCGTTTCGCCCTCGACCTCACCACCCTCCGAGTCTACTCCTCCATATCATTGAATTGCTTCCGCAGCCCTCTGCATTCCCCGCCGCGCCTCTACCTTTAACCTCTCCACACACCGCCTTTTAATACCGAGTCTGTCGGATGGACGCAAGTCGCAGCGCGATCGTCATCTGACCGCGACGGTCATCCGGAGTCGCCGGAAGCGGCGGCCCGCTGCATCTCGATCCCTGCTTATTGTGTGAGTCGACAGATCCTTTCGACGAAGCCGAGTCCCGACGCACATCCCTCCCGCGTATCGCAGGGCCGCGCTAGCAGGCTCATCTATCTCGTCGCGTATCTCGTCGCCGCCCGACCCGTGGGCTGTCCGACCGTCGAGACCCCGCGCACGAGCACCTGCGGGGTCCGGAGAAGACGCATCAGATCCCACCGTCTTGTCCTCCCCGCGCTAGTCTCGCGCGCGGCGCCCTTCCAGAACACCTGCTTGGCGTCGCGCGCGACCGCTGGGGCGGACCTGCTCTATCCGGGAGGGCGCGGTGCCCAAACGCGAGGATCGGTACGTAGTAGGTACGAACGTAGCTCGGTTACCGACGTGCGATGCGATGCGCGAGCTCGCCGACGCCGACGCCGACGACACGCAGGTCGTGCCCGCACCACCGGCTGCGAAGCTCGTCCGACGACTGTGCCTCTCGGCTGAGCAGCTCATGCGGCACGGCGATCGAGGCTAGAAGGTCTGTCCCGCTCGTTTCTCGACGTCGAGGAGTCGGCTCGACACGCACGCGCGGGGGCAGGGCGAGGTGCCGCTCCGAGAAAGTCGCAGTCGCGTGCGCGCCGTCATCGCGCGCGACACGCTTCTCCCGAGTCCCGATCTTGGGGCTTCCCGTGCGCCGCCGGGTAAGGCAAAGTTGGAGGTTGGCGCAGCGCGACGCGGGCTTCACGTACGAGGGAAGTCGTTCGGATGTTGAGTCCCATGGCCAGACTCCGAGCTTTAACTTTGAGGCTCGTGGTTGTCCACGAAGGCAAAGACTTCGAGCCCCATCCTCGAGCCCGCGCCCTGGTTCGTACACATGTCGTAACGGCCGGCAGTACGGCGTGCCGTTGTGGAGCGTCTCTGCATACGTTCCTCGTGGCCCCTCACCTGTCCTCGAAAATCTTCTGCAAAAGCAACACCCTCCGGATCCAGACAGTCCTCGGGCCCGGGCATGTTCCGTCCTCGCACCGCACACGAAGATCCTGGTCGCGAACTACCACGAGCGCCCCACCCACGGAGTCGTCGCGCGCGAGGCCGTCCGGCGCGCTCGTGGCCTCCTGCGACACGTCGCGGACGGCAGGGAGCCTCGCGCTCTATTGTGTAGCGCAGCGCGAGATCCAGCCGCGCGATCACGCGGCACGCGCACGGAACGTCCTTGCGCCGCACGCTGGCTCCGGGACGCCCGACGGGAAACCAGCTCGCGTTTCGCGCGCACAGTCTAGGTTGCGCGTGCCCGAGGCGCTGGGGCTCCCTATTGTGTGGGGCTTGCCTCGCGGTGTCGGAACCTCGTTCGCGAGCTCTTACAAGACGTGCGGGAGCCCCGAGGCTGGTGACGGGGCTCGATTAGGCTTGTGGCCAGTAGACCTCCTTCCTCGAGCGGTCCGGAGGTGTGCGGAGCGAACGTTTGACGAGCAGGCGAACAGCGGAGAGAAGGCTGGATTCGGTGTGTGTCCGGGCAACAGAGAGGATTACAGATGTATGATACAGCTAGTTGGATTGGTAAGTTCCGCCTTGCGCCATCGCGCGTCCCAGTGGTCCCGAGGTAAGTAGTAACGCTACAAAGGTCGTGTACAGCATGTCAGTTGTCGTGAGTGGGGTATGGCTACATAGCACTAGAGGAAGCGCCGCTTCTTCTTGGGCCGCAAGTCTTCGTCCTGAAGGATATCGTCATCCAAGAAACGTGCCGAGGGCCGCTTGCTCCGCAACCCGGGCACCTTGATGTCCATGGGGAACGGTGCACGCCACGCAGTCGTCGGGTCGGGAGCCGGGTCGGCAACGAGCGGAGCCTACACGCGATGGGAGGTTAGTCCGGACTTGATTAGAGTATTGGATACAGACAGTGGACGGCGCACCAGTTCGATCCTGCGCTCAATCCGGCCCCAGGGTATGTCACTGAGGTAAGGCTCCTGCCTAATCTCCTCGTTAACCAGGGTGCCTTTATGTACGACCGAGCGACAGCATCGGCGCCTGCTTATGTCGTACTTGAATGCTGCCCTGAAGTAATCACGAAGCAATGGAGGCATCGTCTTGTCGTCGATAGAAGCAGTTTGCCTTTCATCAAACAGCTCATCTTCGAGCTCATCTATGCTGCAACCTTGGACAGGCTGAACCAACTTCAATAGAAGTTTAAGGACGTTCAGGGAGGATCAGACTCACGGGTTTCTTGAAGAGCAATTCGAATAGGATCACAGCGAGACTCCACCAGTCGCAAGCGAATCGCTCCTCGAACGTCTCGTAGTTGAGGAAAACCACCTCGGGTGACATGAATTCCAACGTGCCGATGTGGAAGCCTCTCCAGTCGGTGGCGGCATCGACGCGGTGAGCGTACCCCATGTCGGTGATCATAGCATACCCGTCGGCGTTGATGAGGACGTTCTCGGTCTTGATGTCGCGGTGCACTATGCCGTGGGAATGCAGGAACTCGAGTCCAAGAGCGATATTGGCGAAATAAAACTTGGCGACCTTGGGCTGCCAGGGGCGCTCTTGCAATTCATAGAGGGTGGCGCAAGGAGCGTACTCAAGCATGATGTACGTGTTGTGACTGTCGATAAAGGCGTCCACCACGCCTGCAATGAATGGGTTCCACGGAAGCCCTGAGAGGGCATTCAGTTCGCGGTTCTTGCGGTCTGCGATCGCTTTGCGGTCCCTATGGGCCTCGTTCTGTGAATGTATCAGCTTGGGAAGTTGAGCGCGAATGACGCAAGTCCTACCCTCTGCTCATCGCGCAAGGATCTCTTCGATATGACCTTCATGGCGAAGACAGCCTCGTGTCGGCGGCGACGGTGGCTGCGAGGCCTCTTCGCTTGGACAAGGCAAACGTGCGCCTGCGCTCCTTCGCCTGGAAGGATTCTATCACGACGGGAGATAATACCAGCTTCTGTGCGCACTCACCCAGCTTCGTGATTATCCTTAAATCTGAAAGTGTTGTCTTCGAGTGACCGACAAACAAGGGTGGCTGAGCCACTGTGGGTGGCGTGCACTCGGGAACGCTTGAACTGGACCCGACTGGCTTCTCTTCCCACCCATCGAGCTGCTTCCGGCATGATTAACTCGAGAAGCCGCGATGAGGGCGCATGTTCCACGTACGGGCGTTGTGGGTGAAGATGGTGGTCGGTATGCCCTCTTCATTGGGTGGCGCACCGGGGTTCTCGGCGGGGAGGTAATCATGCAAACAGTCGTGTAGTTATGTGGTGAGAAGAAAGATGTAGACGTAGAGGGGGCAGATGGTTCCGCCGCCGATTCCTCTAATTGAAGCGGATAGAATGTGTGGGGGTCGAAGAGGGCGAGTGGCGTACGCCGGAGGAGAGCAGCTATAGTAGAGTGGAGGCTCTTGCACTCCGTTCAACCCGGCCCGCCACTTTCGGCTATTGTTCAAACTCCGCGACGCGTTGGATGCTACGATCACGTGGGTCGCGTTTATGGGCGTCTACGTGGCGGATTGCAACGGACGTCAAATGCCCTTTCCGTTAGATACCCCGCCATAGCCTGAGCATCGCCTTGCTACTATCACACGCGCGTATATCTTCAGGGATTCACCCATACTGCAAGGCTTCAGTCTGGCATGGATTGGCAAGTGTCGTCTACATCTCCCTAAAGCACGTATTGACCCTGTGTTCAGTCTTGAGCTGAACATCCGTCAGCTTATTCTCTCGGACCTTGCGTCTAGCATAGGCGAATTCAAAACGCATTCTGAGTCAGCTGAGAATGTGCTTTCTGCCATCGACTTGATTACGTCCAAGGTCGAAACGCGGGCTGGAGGTGACGAAGTCCCCGTCCCGCAACAAGAGCACGTCGAGAGCAAGCGGTTTGAAGCCACGAATGGAACATTTGGAAACGTAGCCATTCTACTGGACGACGAAGTTAAGATCCGCATAGAAACCGATGAGCCGGAGGAGGAGCTAGGGGAGGAGCGGGTCTTCATGGTGAGCCATACCATCCCCTCGTGCATGTGGGCACATTCTAAGCGGCCCAGCCCAACTCGCGAGCACAATGCAACATAGGATTTGCAGAGTTGGCAATCAATCTCCCCGACGCTCATGTCCACGCTACCGTTCCCGTCCTCATCGACATTCTCCGCGACGTTCCGTACATTGACTTCGACCAATGTCTCTCCTGGGAAGGTGTGCTGCCGCCATCCATTTGTTATCATCGCAAACTCAAGACTGTACATCAGATTGGGCTATGCCCGACCAGTTAGTTTCGACTACTGTGACGGCCCTCCTCAAAATAGCCAGTGGTCATCCACAGTACCGAGGTGGCGCTTTCAAGGCCATAGTGGGGCTTGCTACCGAAATTGTTGAACGCTTCAAGACCGCAGATCGTGGGTCTTTCTCCACCTTTGGCGAACGTAAAGATATTGACACATATCTAGCCTTCGACGTCTTATCGCAGTATGCCCCCGCGTTCCACGGGTTGTACAGGGCTATCATTTCTATCCCATTTGACTGGACCTCCGCAGAGTGGTGCACATTGGCTGAGCAACTTAACCCTCTATTCGCCCCCGACATTGTAGAGCGTCTCAACAGACTTCCAGTCGAGGCGCTATCCGGCAAGTCCGAGGAGGTGGAAAAGCTGGAATACATCCAGACCCTCGTCTCGCGCTACGTTTCACGCGGCCGCCCTCTCACCGGCTACTTCATCGTCTGCTGCGTCATCGAAGCCCAATGGACTATCCTTGCCCAGGCTCTTGGTCGCGATTTCTCAGCCGAGGACATCGTCTTATCGCCCACTCCACAAGAGGCAGAGGCAGCCGGCATCGCGTGGCTCAAGCTCCATCGGTACCTTGAGCCTGGCTCTGGCCTTAACGAAGACAATGAGAAGGAGGTGGTGCGGGCCACGTTGAAGCACGCTTTACAGACCTTCACTACTCTTCTCGTTCAAATCGAGGCGCTAGACACCGACCCTGCGGAAGATAGCTATGCTTGGGAGACTATGTCGGAGAGTCTGGTGAGCAGACATAGTCATTGCTTCAAGTATCTCCACTCATTCTCTTTCAGAAACTCGCTGCTGTCTGCTCTGTTGCTTTGAACGAACTGGATGTTGGACTCTACGACCGTCTAAAAGCGCTGCTCAGTGCTGACTCCCCGATCTTCGACAACCTGATACAGGAAGCCGCGCTCAAGTCCACGAGTATAGTCGTGCGAAGGTGTGCTAAGCGACGTGTCAAAAGTAAGCAGGAACTGACGAGACTGATACAGCTTCCCTGACATCGCGGCTTCGATGGCGAACCACTTGAGACGCTTCGTAACGTCGCCACTCTCCATCTTTGAATTCGAATTCGCCACCACCCCGCATACCCCCACCACTCTCCTGGCTGCCGCCAGATGCCTCTCGCTCTGCATCTATGTAAGCATACAGTATCTTGTCACTCTCATTCAAAGCTCATGGTTTATTAGCTCGCACCTGGGGACGACCTGATCATGTCCTACATGTACTCGCTCCTCAACTACATCGCGGCGTCAAGCAAGGACATCTTCGATACCTCTAGTATCACTCCCAAGAGCGCCGGCGACCTCTCCGATCTTGCGACTATGCACTCCGGCGACACGAGCCTTCGTGGCCTATCCGAAGAGGAGAAACGCACAGTGGGCATCAGCACTATCTCCGTTGCCACCCAGCTCGCTTTGGAGAGCAAGTCTGAGGAGGTGAGAGTGTACAGTGCGTCGAGAAACACTGCATTCACCCCGTAGCAGGTTTCCCGTCTTACCGTGTCCATGCTTCTGCAACGCATGCGTTCTGCTGAACCCACCGTGGAAGCTGCGATTGCCTACAATCTGGTAGATTTGGCGCTCACTGCCCCTCAAAGTTCATTCATCGACATCATCCGAGCTTTCTCTTCGATCAATCGGTCAGCCAACTTGGACGATACTCGGTTCTCGAACAACATGGTATGTTCTACATTCGCTTCCATCGATGAGGTTCTGAGTGGCCGTTCTAGGTTCTCGCTGCACAAACCCGTCTTGCCAAGGAGTTGAGGCGCCGTCCCGAGCTCTACCAAATTTACTTGGTTGAGCTCTTGACCCTTTTTGCCGACAAGGGCGTTGCTATTCAAAACGCAGCGATCGCAAACCAGCGGGCGAAGGTAACTGCATTTGCACACATACTTGAGAACAATTCGATCTGATCTGTCGTTTTGCAGCTTGAAGAGATGTCAGAGCAGCTTGCATCGTTGCTGCTTCCAATCGACGCATTGTTGGGACACAGCGATTTCGATCTTGGTCCCGACATCTCTTACAATGTCGTCACCCTCTTCCGTAACATGTGGTTCCTGTGCGTTCTGTTTGGGTTCACAGTCCCCAACAATCAGCCTCACAACGCGATGGAATGGCGTCAACCCGCTCTTGCTCGTATCGCCGCTCGGACCCCATCCATTGTTCTTGAAGAAGCGCACGACACCATCGTCAGCGACCTCGATTATAACACCGTCATTCGGCAAGAGTACGTCGATATGGCACTCGGTCCCACCCGCGAGACGGTCATTGCGAAGTCCCGCGCACTGCTCTCCAAGCACATCCCCTTGCGGGTTAGTGAAGTGCGGTACCTCGTCCCCGGGCAAGTCCTCTTCCTCTTGGCAATGCACGACGTGGAAAGCATGCGCGCAGCCTCAGGCCGCCCGTCTTCTCTTGTTTCTTACTTCGTCAACAAGGGCATCAACAAGAACGCCGGGCTGTTGGCTTGCATGGAAGGTGTTGCGGAGAAGGTAATCAGGGGCGCAGTGTCAGACCTCAACGGTCTGGCCGCAAAGCAAGCACTTCCGCCAGTTCTCCCAGTCGAGCTTCGCGCGCTTTTGGTCGCCAGCACCCATCGCATTCCGAAGGCGCGCGACATCGCGTCACGGTACCTCAACAGGCTCATCACGTCATTCCCCTCGCTCATGTGTGACCAACCACTGGTCTTCGCAATTCTCGAGGTCTTGACACTTCTGCGTCAAGCCACTGAAAATGAGTACCTAGACGAGGTACGCCCATGTCTACCATTGATTGCATTCTTCGGACTCACTGTCCTGGTGTAGGATAACCCAACCTATGTGTATCGCTCTGACCGCGCAGATCTTGAGCTCCAGTTGTCAGACAACTACGAGGCCAGGAATCAGATGCTATCCCAGTTACAGCGCGATTCCGCCAACTGGTTCGAGCTTGCGCTCAGCAGGGCTCCTATGGAACTTCACTCTACGTTGCAGGTGGGTCGACATTTTTTCTAGACTCTGTGAGTAACTCTTAAGTTTTATTTCAGAAATACCTCACCACAATCGAGGCTGCATCGCTGTCGGACTCCTCTGAACTCGGAGCCTCCGTTGCTGTTCAGTGGGCGAAGGCCATTGGTCCCATTGATAGGAAGTTGTGTAAGTGGGAGACGTATTGACATCATTCTTCGTCTGACATCATGTCTTTCTGTAGCATCGCTAGCTTCAATGTCCATGTTCAAGCCGGATCGGGCGAAGACGATGGCGAGCCAACTGGCGTCAAAGGGTTATTACACGGGCGAGGCTGCCGGATACCGGATCGGACGCGCGAGCGGGATGGACGATCTGGACGATCCGCTCAAGTTCGTGCCAGCGCGTGAACTCACCCAATTGAAGTCTAGGATTGCCGAGGCCATCTCTGCCATCCGGAACAAGCAGAGCGTCCTGACGATTTCTGACTTGAAGCGACTTCTGTTCCGCGCGGCGTCCTCTCTCATATTCTTCGATCAGGTACTTCGACATCCGCTTAGGAAGGGATGACTGCTGACTAATTTTGTAGTGGGATTACGAACTGGCACACTACATCGTCGCGCTTCCCTTTGAGGCCTTCACTCAACCGGCTATCTCTGCGGGGATCGAATCATGGTCTTGGGTCATTGCAGAGCGACCTTCTTACGAGGTAACGATGATGTCTGAAATTGCGTCTGCGTGGGACACCAGCGTGAAGCTGGGCAAGGGCCTGTTTTCAAGAGCCAAAAGTAAGATCAGTCCTAGATACAAGCCGTCCAAAACTAATCAGATTCGCACAGCTACCAAGACCCATTCCTCCACGAAATCGAGTATTCTCCGACAGACAAAGCTACTATCGATCGCGCAGCACGAGCGGCCCAACGACTCCTCACTCCGCACGCCCTAGTCCTTCGGCTTCTATTCAGTCGCTTGCAAGCTGCCAGGTATCGCAGGCCTGGGTTGATGCTGTTGTTCCAGCGACTTGCACTATCGTCTGCTCGAGCCATGCTTCCATGTGGTGAGCAGATTGTTGCTATGAGGCGTCGAGGTGTCCACCTGACGCATTCGCAGTACCCATCCGCTCTCCCGTCAAGCGCGGTTCACATTCCTGTTGTTCGCGTTCGAGACGCTGAAGAGTTCTTACCTGGACGTCTTCTGCGAGAATCAACTTCGGCTTAGTGTCTACCACGCGGCGTATTCCTGGTTCACGACCCGTCCACAGTGTGTAGTGATCCCATCCCAGCGTTAGTATCATGCTGATGACCATCATGGTAGATGGTCGTATGGCTCGAACAGGGTTGTCGTCGATGCAGACATCAAGGTCTTGTCCGAATTCTTGTCCTACCTGCAAGCAGATTCCATCCGAGGGTATCCACCAATCTCTAGTCTAGCACCTGCCCACGCCCCATCGCAGTACTCTCGTGAGTGCATTATGATGTGATGCAGGTATATTGCTGAGTTTTGCCTTAGATTACGTCGCTTTGCTGAAGAACCTTGGCCTCCCTGTTCGACTCTTGGTCGAGAACGAAGTCTACCGACTCGGTGTGTGGGGCAACCCAGCAAACGACGTCAAGCGTGGAACAGACCACCTCTCTGCGTTGGAGAAGACGATGTTGGACAATACTTGGACCAGTACTGTACGCAGGACGTGGGAGATTGACCCTGCCATTGCCGTCCACATGGCGGAGCGCTTCAATCATCCGGCCGTTCAGTCTGCTGTTGGTTCTCTCGTCCGCTCGGCAACTCCAGAGGTCCTCGATGTTCCCGAGGGGCTTCGCTTCCTTGTCGGTGAGAAGTTGGACACCGGCGTTCAGCGGGATCTTCGGGTATGTGACATGTTCATTACTGAGGAAACCTCCCGTCTGACATCCCTCAGTACCTGCTCTTGTGGGCCTCGGTGGCGCCTGTCCTCGCCATCACCTTCTTCGAAAGGCGTTACAACAACCACCCTCAACTCCTCCAGTATGCCCATAGAGTACTCGAAGGGCACCCGGTCGAATTGACATTCTTCTTTGTGCCGCAAGTAGTGCAAGCCCTTCGCTACGACGATCTTGGTGACTCAATTGGTTGTGCGTGTAACTAAATAACTCACTGCCGCTTGTAGGATATGTCTCTCGCTTCATCTTCGAGACTGCCAAAATCTCCCAGCTCTTCTGTCATCAGATCATCTGGAACATGAAGGCCAACTGCTATCGCGATGACGCTGGAGAAATGGTGCGTGAATGATAACAGCCACCAGCGATAGTCCGCCTCACCGATATGCGTGCTCGCAGGAGGATCCTCTAAAGCCGGTGCTGGACAAGATGACTGACATGGTCGTCGATTCACTCTCCGGTGACGCACGTAACTTCTATGATCGCGAGTTTGGATTCTTCAACGAGGTCACGTCCATCTCTGGGAAGCTCAAGCCTTTTATCAAGAAGACCAAGCCGGAGAAGAAGGTTGGTTCACGTCGCACCAATATGGTCTTGTCGCTTATCCCGCGGTAGGCCAAGATTGACGAAGAAATGGCCAAGATCGTGGTCGAAGTCGGTGTCTACCTGCCCAGTAACCCAGATGGAAAGGTTATCGACATCGACAAGAAGTCGGGTCGCCCGCTTCAGAGTCATGCAAAGGTCACTGTTTTCGTCGTCATCACTGGACATGTCACTGAATAGGTTCATGCAGGCGCCCTTCATGGCCACCTTCAAGGTCCGCAAAGAACGACTAGTCGAACGAGCAACCTCCGATAACGTTCTGGAAGCGGACGGCGGAAAAGAAGAGGTCGAAGAGTACGACATCTGGCAGCAGGCCATCTTCAAGGTCGGAGATGACTGCAGGCAAGACGTTCTCGCCCTGCAGGTCATTGCGATGTTCAAGAACATCTTCACGAGCGTGGGCTTGACTCTCTACGTGTTCCCCTACCGCGTGACTGCTACTGCCCCGGTGTATGTCCAATGGGATCTATCTTGTCATATATTGCTGACCCAGGTACAGTGTGGTGTCATCGATGTCGTGCCGAATGCAACATCTCGTGACGAAATGGGTCGGGCCAAAGTCAACGACTTGCTGGACTTCTTCGTGGCGAAATATGGAGGCGAAGACACTGTCGAGTTCCAGAAGGCTCGCCTCAACTTCATTCAATCCATGGCGGCATACTCGGTCGTTTGTTACATCTTGCAAGTTAAGGACAGGCACAACGGCAACATTATGATTGACGGCGAGGGACACATCGTTCACATCGGTATGTTCACGAGGTCTTTTGTGCAGCTCCTCTCACCGACAGTATGTCTGGCAGACTTCGGATTTTTGTTTGACATAGATGAGTTCTATACCATCCATTTCCTCTGTGATCGTGCTAACTAGCCTTCTTCTGTGTCTCTACGTCCTGGAGTGAGTCGCTTCTGCTAACAGGTTTGTTGCGCAGTGACTGACCCGCACTCCAGGGTGTCAAATTCGAGCCAAACTCGTTCAAGCTCACACACGAGATGGTTGTTTTGATGGGTGGGCGGTACTCACAAGGATACCAACTCTTCCAGCAGTTGACAGTGAAAGCGTTCCTCGCCATCCGTCCACATACCGACCAGCTGGTCAGCACCGTCCAGCTAATGCTGGACACGTACCTTCCGTCCTTCAAGGGTGAACCGACGATCAAGCGGCTCAAGGATCGCTTCGTCTCGCACATGAACGAGCGTCAGGCTGCAGACTACATGATGTCTACCGTGAGGAACGCGCACGAGAACGTGCGTAGTACCGCATATGATGAGTTCCAGAGGGTATGTTACTCTTCAGCCTCTGTCATCACACCGATCGAATAACCATTGTCTCCCAATAGCTTCAGAACGGCATTCCGTACAAGTAGTCACTGGGTCGTTGTAATCGTGGATGGACTTGCTCTCTTCTGTGTTCGTTTCTCATGTTATAAGTAGTCAACTGGTCATCGCTCGCTACTCGTCGTGCCTTATTATTCCTTTATTGGTTCGCGTTCGCTTCATGTGGGCTTTCTGGTTGATTTGGGGTCCAATTTGTGGTGTTGCATAGCACTGGCTTTGCAGAATGAGGACGTCAAAACGAGCGCTTGTGGCCCATGTATGGGCGTCCACAGTGCTTAGCCTGGAACTACCTCGTTTACCGCAGCACACAACATGCGCCCAACACCTTCGATATCGATCAACTTTGCTTCGACCGTGACAGTCCGATCTCCACCTCGGCTTCCCTGTTCTCAGCCACTCGGTCCTCGGTCAAAGCACATCACAGCCGTGTTGCGATCTAGCCACACTCTACCTTCCACCCCTCGTTCTCGCCCTTCAACATGGAGGTAGCCCTCCAAGACGTCGCGTTTGATGCTAGCGTGTGGGACGTGAAGAGGATTTTGGGTAGCGTGTTGCACGGCGATGGATTTTACGACGCGTCTGATCCCAAAGCTCGACCTGTGTGAGTGGCACCTCTGTTCAGACTTCGTAAGATGCGCCCTCACCCCCACAAGCAATTTCAAAGTAACGCTCAACCCTGGTCAGGGTGCGCAGAACGACGGCACCGGATCACTGATCCTGCCCAATCGCAAGCTGGGTGACAAGTTCATGAAATTGGTCTGCGAAGAGAAGAAGGCGATCGTCCTGAACGGCCGCAAGATGCGCTTTTACAGGAGCAAGAGCAAGCCGGGACGAGGACTAAAGGAAACCCTCGAGAAGACACCATATCTGCAGCCCGAGCTAGAGGAGAAGCGAGAGGAGAAGCTTCGTCGTCTCGACATGGCATTGTACGTAGACAAGTTGCAATTCGGGATATTCTACCGTCCCCCGGGGTCCCCAATGACCGCCTCACGAGTCTTCTCCAACGAGTACGAAGTTAGTCACAACCACAGAGGGGCCGGGCTGCTATGGTTCGAGTACGATCACAAGCTCATTCGAATACAGGTAAGAGGCGTGTTCCACTCTCCTGTAAACCCGTTCCTCAGACCAGTGAGCAGCTTGGTGATAAGACGACAGAAGAGATTTGCTCAAATGTAGCCGTTAGCTTCTCCAACATCCGGAGGCTTGCGATTGGGGTTGACTTCGGCAACCCGTGTACGTGGATGTGAATCCCTGTTTCCCCGTGCTGTTGAACCAACTCTCCCTGCAGTCATCTGTTTTGAGCTACTTACGCCACCAATGCTCGAGCGCGAACGGTTCAATCGGACCCTCACGGGTCGCGAATGGCAGGACCAGCGCAAGTTCCGCCAGCGGCTTGATAGCTTGAACGAAGCTCACGCTGTAGTGGCACCCTACTGTCACCACCTGCGCCTGATCCTCCACACCGAAGAAGACATTCGCACGTTTGCAGAGCTTTGTGTCGTGGCCGGACTTAGGCGTCCCTTTTGGGCCAACGTAGAAGCTTTCAACAAGGGTTTCTTCTCCCCCAGATCCCTCTACACCTTCCACAACTGGTTAGGGAAATTCGAATGGGGCGTCGCATTCCAGATCGAGGCTCTCCTCCGAGGTGGTTTGTTACACACAGACGACATACTAGTCACGTTCAAGCCGCTGATCGAGGATCTATGCCGGACTCGGCCCTCAGAGCTGCCGACATCCTACGACACTTCTCGGAGACCGTCCGCACTCGCGATCCACACGACACCCTCCACGATTGTTTCGAGCGCGTACTTCCCGAAGGAGGCAAATGGAATGGTGGCTTGAGGAACGGCGGCCCGAAGAATGGTCATCGCAAGAATGGAACAGCTACAAACGGCTCAGTAGAGGCGATTGGTCATTTCGACGCGCTAGGACGAGAACGAGATTTGGGTAAATTCAAGTGTTATCGCACAACTTTCACGCCGACCCGCATGGTGCTGGAAGGCCCATACGTTAGTCAAAGCAATCGAGTTATCCGACAATTCGTCGGATACGAGGACCACTTCCTCCGTGTCGACTTCCGCGACGAGGATCGACTGCAATACAGATGGGCGCGAGAGGTGAGCCTTCACACATTGCCCAGCGCTGATGCTGAATCAAGCCTTATCAGGTTGATGGTACCACGCTACTCCACAACCGCGTGGGCGGTGTCTTGAAGAAGGGCTTTGAGCTTGGCGGGCGACACTTCGAGTTCCTTGCCTATTCTTCCTCGGCCCTACGGGAGCACGCGGTGTGGTTCATGAATCCCTTCCATCACAAGATGCAAGGATGGATCAACGCCCACAAGATCCGTGAAAGCCTAGGAGACTTCAAGAACGTCATCCGATACCCGTCAAAGTACGCAGCACGTCTAGCTCAAGCTTTCACTGCAACAGACCCGTCGGTGTCCATTACGAGGGACCAATGGGAAGAAGTCGAGGATCTCGGACCAAAGCTGTATCTGTACACAGACGGTGTAGGCACCATATCGCCCGAACTCGGTGAAATGATTTGGGAGGCACTTTGTACTGCCAAGGAAGACCTTCGGAGACATGACCGGAAGCCTTCCGCCGTAAGTCTGTTTGGTGTCTCGTCTGTCGCTAGGCTAATGGTATACAGTACCAAATACGTTTTCTAGGTACGCCTCCTTGAAAACTCGCCGAATAACCGCTTGTAAAAGACATTATTCTAGGGTTCAAGGGAATGGTTGGCATTGACGAGCGGCTCAAAGGGGTTAAGATGCGCTTACGCAAGTCGATGAAGAAGTTCGAGGGACTGGACAAAGACGCCGCCCCTATCGAGATTGCCCGATGGTTCGATAAACCAGGTACCTCTTACTTAAACAGGTAAGGACATCCTTCAAAACCCACCCCGACGCTGACAAGAACTCCTCAGGGCTCTTGTGATGATTCTCGAAGATCGCGGGGTAGACAAGGAGGTTTTTATGAAGCTTCAAGAAGACGCAATCACGGAAGTTGTCAGTTCGTCTGACACGGTCGATGGAGCAACCGGGATGCTGAAAATGCACAACCTGGGTCTGAGCTTCTCTATTCCCTTCATTCTCGACCGCCTCGGCGCGGCAGGTATGGGAATGAAAGGAAAGAACGCGGCAAACTTGCAGGGAACCTTCCTTCACAGTCTCCTCGCATACGCCAAGAATCACATCTTGAGAGACATGAAGCACAGTGCCCGGGTGCCCATTCCTGAAAGTTATCTGCTCGTTGGATTGGCGGACGAGGGCCCTGCTTACTTGGAGGAGCTGCGCGCGGAGCGGCAAGATGGGTACGACAAAGAGAAAGTCTGGGACGGCGTCAGTCCAGAAGACATCCTCTGTTTGGAAGATGGCCATATATTTGGTGAACATCACCTCGTCATCTCTGTGAAAATACTCCCTTATACGTCTTCAGCATGTGTACAGCACGTCGACGGCCCCCCAATATATATCCAAGGTAAGTGAGACTAACAAACCTCCGGTGCTTTCAGCCAACCTTTCAACAGGAACTGTGATCATACAGCGGAGTCCTGTTGTCCATCCAGGTGACGGTGAGCATGATTCGAATCATGTGTGCCATCTCAGTACTCAATATCTCATAGTCCAGCGGGTGTATGCTATCGGTGAACCGCCGGCAGGCAAGATATGTTCGTTCCGCAACCTGCGAAATGTCGTCGTCCTTCCCAGCCGAGGTACCCATATGACTTCCAAGTGTATGACTTCTAACGACCTTACCACGTACTATATAGGCAGCCGTTCGCTAGCTTCAATGTTGGGTGGAGGCGATCTCGACGGGTGGGTTCCTTGGATAGTTCTAAGGGTGCATCACTTACTTTTCGGGTCGTTTCCAGGGACTTATACTCGGTTATCAAGTACAGCCCGTTGCTACCCACCATTGCGGCCGGTCCTGCGGACTACACAGGAATGGGAAGCCGCAAGCTTCCGGACGGCCAGGAAAGTACGGTTGATGACATTTGCGATTTCGTGGTGGAATATATCAACTCCGATGTCTTGGTGAGCCGACTACGAGGGTTTCCTGCGAAGACAGTTCGCTCAGCGTGTACTATTTGACAGGGTCTGCTCTCGGACAGACATTTGATCATAGCCGGTGCGTACGCCATCGACGATGGTTCGATGCGTTTGCTCATCGGCGCACCCTGCAGATCAATCTAGAGCAAGTCTCTATACTTGACTCGATTCACGCGCATAGTCGCTGACTGATGTTCAGGACGGAGTCAATGATCCCGCATGTCTCGATCTCGCCCAACTCTGCAGTCAAGCGGTGGATTACCCCAAGAACGGTGTACAGGTCGATATCCATGATTCCCCTAGACTCCTCATCCGAGCGAAACCTGACTGGAAAATGGTGCGTCCGCCCATTTGTGCTGCCCTTCCTCTCTAATAGGGTCTTTTCAGGCTGAGGAAGATGATCCACGCGATACGGACTACTACATGTCTTCTCGTGCTCTGGGAGAGTTGTTCAGGAGCATCACCGTCAGTAAACCTCAAGTTCCCAAGCAGTCTTTCCCCGACCCCGAGGGACCGAAAATAGTACAAAAACCTCCAACCAAGCAGTCAATCCTTTGCGATCCTATATCCCTAGCTCTCAGGCCATTCATCGAGCGTCAACTGCACTACTTTATCAACGATGACAACAACGTCGCCGACATGCGCACCCTGTTCCTCCGCTACGAACGCGAGCTGCGCTACATCTGTGTCACTCACGCGCTCTCGGACGCTCCGGACATCCGACTACAGGAAGAAGAGGTCGCGATCGGGACGATTCTCGCGAACTGCTCCCAACACCGCTGGCGCACCGACCGGATGCACCGGATGCGAATGCACGCGTCGGAGCTCGCACGCGACATTCGCTTGAGGCTGTTCCGGCCAAGCGACACGCTCAACCCGGACCAGGGCGAGCTGCTCTATGGCCTGTCGCTGGCGTGGCTTGCGTGGGACTTCGGGATGCGGAACGCACAGGTGTTCGGGGCTCGCACTTTCAGTCTCATCGCTCTCGGAGTGGTCCTGGACACTCTGACCAAGTTGGGGGCTTTGCCTCTTCAATACCAGGAGCCCCGAGTGCAAATGGTCGATTAGGCGTCTTCTGGCCGTAGTTGTTGATACCAGACTTTGTATGTTTTCCGTAGATGTACCAGTACTACCGCCGTGCCACAGTGGAGGCGTAACCCTACGCTATGGTCTTTCATTCTCCCCATTCCCTCCGCCACCACGATGTCGTCCGATGCCCGACATCGGGTCTGTCTCATCTCATGGAATAGCTTTGTGCTTTGTCGACTGGCGCTCCTTGTTCTCGCTTCTTCTCTCTATGCTGTGAGGCAGGCAAGCTTGGCGAGCGTGACTTCACCGCTCTGTCCTCGAAGGCCATAGCATCCCTCGTCGCCTCACCCGACCCCATCCGAAATGTGGACCCTCACGATCCCAACTCCCATCTATCGAGAATACTCATCCCTCGGGCTCCTGACACGGTCAACAACACTGCGGTCAAGCAGTACATTGTCGACACCATGAAGAAACTGAAGTGGCACGTCGAGGAGGATTCATTCGCGGACAGCACGCCATACGGAGTCAAGAAATTCACCAATGTCATCGCGACGAAAGACCCCAAGGCCATGCGACGCGTCATTTTGGCCGCGCACTTTGATAGCAAGTTCTTTGAGAACAATCAGGCGAGTTCAGCGCGTCCAGAGTGCTATGTGTGCCGACTGACTTGACGTCGTTAGTAGTTTCTCGGTGCCACCGACTCGGCGGCGCCATGTGCGTTCATGCTGGACTTGGCCGAGGCACTCGATCCTCTCCTGAACGAGCGACACGAGCGACTGGAGAACGGTGAAGAGGATGACGAAGATCTGGCGAGACTACTCTGCAACTTGTGTTCTTCGATGGGGAGGAGGCGTTTAAAGACTGGACGGCTGTGGATTCCATCTACGGTGCGAGGTGAGCGATTCACGTTCCCTCTTGCTATGCCGTATACCGAGCCGCATAGACACCTCGCCCACAAGTGGGCTACAACCTACATCGCCCCCAACGCAAAGCGGAGACTGCTCCCCGCTTCGGAGACCGAGCTCGGAACTATAGAGCATCTCATCCTCCTCGACCTCCTCGGTGCCAAGCAGCCCATGATTCGCTCCTCCTTCCTCGACACTGCATGGCTCTTCGACCGGATTGCGTCGGTCGAGCAGCGTCTTGCAGACAGCGGGGCGTTCACCTACGAGAGAAACGGTGTGAAGGTTGAGGAGAGTTTCAAGCCCTACTTCCTCCCACGTAACGCACGGCAAGCATTCGGAGGCATTGAAGACGACCACATACCTTTCCTTCGGCTGGGCGTGAGTGTGCTGCACATTATCGCCAACCCTTTCCCGCGTGTGTGGCACACACTCAAGGTATGTTGCTGCCTGCCTATGCCTTCCCTGGCTCACAGATAACTTCAAGGACGATGCGGACGCATTGGACATCCCGACCATGCGACGCTGGAATTTGATCCTGCGCGTCTTCATGTCAGAATACCTCAACCTTCGCCCCCATGAGTTTTCTCGGGATGCCAATAGCACGCCGCGTCCGCGGAGGAGCTGGTGGGTGAAGATACTGTACACAAACTCGTCGAGCTCACGTTCTTTCAGTAGCCCGTTTTCGATCCTATCGAGTCGTGACGTGATTACCCTATAGTTGCATCGTTCTAGACAGGTTGTATTACCATTGACACCAAATGGTCCTCAGAGGGTTTTCATGGGTATTTTGCACGCAAAACGCATGTACGAATGCCTATATGAATATCGAGCTCTAAACCTCCCATGAACGAGCAAGCGCGCAATATAGTAGGGCGACTAAGACAGTAACAACGCCTTGTGGTACTTGAGAAGAGCTGACGCGTCTGTCACGACTAATTTCGGTGAGCATTGATTCGCGCTATCAAGGATTTAGCTCAACCTTTTGGTACTGTATATTCTCATCCATTCGTCTCCTTGCTAGGGCAACCATGTTCTTGCGAGACTTCTCACGCGCAGTTGATTGCCTTTCTACTGTTGAATGGATCGGTCGTCGCGTTCTTTTCCATGCAAACGTGATCACTTACACATCTCACTTGTTTCGTTTGTCAGCGCAGCGCGACGATGAGACAGATCCTCAATAACACCTGCACAGTGGTCAGCAGCTTCTGGATGCACTCCTGCGTCGTGCCTCGGTCAGTGATCCCATCTACCGTTCACCAGCCCACGGTGCTTACTGTCTCCGAATCAAAGGCATGGTTAACGATTTGAGTGCAATATCCTGAGAAGTTTCCTGAGCCTTCAGCTCTCCTATACAAGCCCGTGCTCGTTCTCTATCTCGTAATCAGATGTTGTGCTGAACTGCTGTATTTTGGATGCACGCACACGGTAGCGAGGCCATTTTTGATGATGTCCCTGGTCCTTTGCCTTTTCTTTCCGAATAACTCAGACTTGGTGCGCTGGAAAGCTACAGCCCTAGCTGACGCCTTTGAGGCTTTATGTTCTACTGCAGAGTTTGAGAGTTCGTTCGTCAAGGAAGAACTGGAGCTTCGCACTTTGTATCTCTTGTAACATGAGGAGCATGTCCATGGCGCTGTCCATAGCATATAGCGATAACGTGTTGACTGTATGCGCTATGGACTCACTTCGAGTCGTCAGAGCCATCCTCTTCTGCCACACCCTCTTCCTCAAGATCCATCTCCTCGTCCTCCCGTTCTAGTTTCTGAGAAGGCTGGGCTATTTTTCGACCTGCTGGAGGCATTGCGCGCGAATGTTGTGCTTTTCCGTGGTTGGATGGCCCGGCAGGATTCTGACCGTTGACGCCTGTGGCAAGAGACCATGAGGGCTGGAGTCGCGATGACTCCTTCAACTGACGAGTTGAGCTCGTGGCTTTCTTGGGCATTCTGTGACCGGGGATACTAGGGTGGGGTCAAACTTGAAGGGGGCGGAAAGGAAAGTCGGTCGCAGAAGGCAAGTCTCGAAGAGGCCTTCCTATTCAGGACGCCGGATGCAATTCGTTGATGCGTCACTTCACGGGGTCGTATTCCAGGGCTAGTGACATGCTAGAGTACAGGATACCATAAATAATTGAGAGAGAACTTTAGCCCAGAAGCTGGCCGATGCGCGTGTCAAAACCTTCACTCCGAATCGGCATCTCTGGTGTATGGAACGGATTCTTCATGACAGCGTCCGCGTAGATCTCATACACCTTCTGGAGCACCGTGTCCGCGGTGGGCTCAACGAGTGAAGTCATCAGTACAAATTTGGTACCTTCACTGGTAGTGAGAAGTGTGCTAACAGTTGTAGAGAGCAACGTGCATACCAGTGGCTGTCAATAGGATGTTCATCTTGAACGTCTCGCCCGAGATGACATGAGCTCCAGAGCTGGATCCGGTAGGAGACAATCGACTCGTGATGGCATGGATGCCATGCAGAGTTCCGGCAAGTACCAGGTATTCGTTGGAGGTCAGGTGTGGAAGACCGTCTGATAAACTGTGAGTAAACGCATCGGACTGCAAGCCAAACCGCCATACCTCCGAAACTCCGTTCATAAACGAGTCCTCCTGCTTTATTGATGACCTTAAAATTTCGATGAGCACGCGAGTCAATCACACACGGCCAGGCTACATACCCAGAGCCCGAAAATGGCCATGATAGAAACAGTGTGAGGCGCTTGGGAATCGAAGCACAGTGCGCGGAGTCATGTGAGCAAACGCGTCGGCGCGCGGCGCGTTTAAATCTCCGAATCAATATTCTCAGAACCCGGTCAGGACGGAGACTGGCCCTCTTGCACTTGCACTTGCACTCTCCCATCCTGTTCTTGCCATTTCCACATAGTCACGACACACAATGAGGGCACAAGTGCAAGCGCAGAGGACAGACGTCAACCAGGTACAGTCAGGCTATGCTCTTTACCGTGAGTATACAATCTCATATCCACTGCAGAAGACAATCACTGCCGCACAGAGTCTGCAGTCTGTACAGACGCTTCTGAGGGCGGGTCTGGGATGTATAGCTTATCTGAGGTGTGTTTTATTTTCTATGCCCACCATTGATGTCTTATTTGCGTAG
Source organism: Epithele typhae (assembly GCF_022376455.1). Classification (NCBI taxonomy): domain Eukaryota; kingdom Fungi; phylum Basidiomycota; class Agaricomycetes; order Polyporales; family Epitheliaceae; genus Epithele; species Epithele typhae. The sequence continues at coordinate 119,355 of NW_025954192.1, read as the reverse complement.
AGATCTGCTTCCATCGGACAATTTCGTCGAAAGTGTGTTTGGGTTGACTATATGCGGGTCGTTCCCTCACTAACCACTAATACAACAGGTCAACTCACCTCAGAGGCTTTGGATTCCGCCTCTCATAGTCATGACAGCTCTGGGAGCTCATTTTCATCCGACGGACGGCGGAATGCGAGCGGATTCAAGGTCAGAACGATCCAACGAGGGGTTACGAATGAAGCAGACAAGCTGCTTGAGTATCTGGTGAGTCCATATCCGTGATTGGCTCCTGCTATTCCAATAGTACATATCATATCAGGAGGTTGGCATATTCGATGCGCTCGAGAAACAGTACCTGCGCAGCATTATCTTTGCCATATATCTGGTATGCACCCACCGCGCGTCCTCGATAAGGAAGCTAAAGTCAGGCACAGGACGACCAAGATCCCAACAAGTACGTCATCCACCGAAGGATCCCTCGACACGGACATCTCACATCAGTTTGCAGCATCGTTGAAGCGTACACTTTCAACTTCTCGGTAAATTGTGCATGTTGTCAAGCAATTGTGTCTCCTAAGCCCGTTTCCTCCAGTACTGCACTGTTCCAGGGACCCAAAACACCATACCTATCATGTCTCTGGACGAAGAGTTGACGAAAATGTCGCTCTCGGGGCATTCTTCGACCAATGATCCCGTGGCAGCAGCGATGCAGCAAGGGAGACGTCCTACGCTTGGCGAAGTCAAACGTAGCCTTAAGGTACATTTTTTGTTTTCACCGGAGCTATCATTATGGACCTCTACAGACCCTTGTGAAAACGCTCATTCAAGCGATTACTCAAATGGATCCTCTTCCCAGTGAGTGTTGTCCTCACAGCACATCCGCGTCTAGAACCAACGGCTCTCTAGATCGACGGTTTGCAACTTTCAAGCTCTTCTACCACGACAATACGCCGGAAGACTACGAACCGCCTCATTTCCGAGCCGGGGACGTGGAGAAAGATCGGTGGTTTCTGTCCACTCATACGCAGTGCGAGATTCCGGATCATTTCAGCGTCGGCTCCCTCGACACCGGCATCATACAGTCAACGTACAAGTCACATCGGTCACTGAATTCTTGCCACAGTCGGAGGATTGCAATGCGTTCCAAGGCACTATGAAGGGCGCTATCGGGTCGGCACCCCCTCTCACCCCAGTGAAAGAAATTGCAGCCCGCGGGCAGCAGATCCAGGAACAGCGACGAGACGCGGAAGACCGCACGATCATGTGGGATGGCGATTTTGGCCATGGTCGAAGGGACGACGTGGTGAAAGTCGATGGTAAGCAACGCTGAAGTTGGAGCATCGAGTACTAACTGAGCCCATTCCTTCTCAGGGGGTCCCCCCACCAAGGTTACTCTGCTCGGAATAAGAGGCGGAGACGGTCTTCCTGTTCCTCTTGTTGCCCCGCAAGCAACTGTCGTTGAAGCAGAGTTCGACGGTCATCAGTACGTCGGAGAGGCCCAGGCTGTGCCTTCGGGCATTGCTCAACTGGTCAGTTTACACATTTCACTTACGGCGTCGTCTCTCTGACCTCATTGGTAGATGTATGATACCGACCAGCCCGGGCGTGAGGTTCCCCCCACTCAAGTCGTTGATTCTCAAGACGTTACTACCCCAAAAGCTCATCGCCTAAACCCCGGGCGCCCTGGCTGCGAATCCCCTCTCCCGCCGTCCGACTCTATCTCATCTGTACCCCAGTCAGCGGAGACAATCGATACGCAACATCTTAAAGATATCATCCTTGCTGAAGATCCAATCGTGGAGGACAGTATGATTCTTGGTATGCACTCGCCATGAAATACATATCCTACCATGATCTGAGATGTCATCCAGATACAGAAACACAACAGATCCCAGCAGTTGCAGCTGACTCCCAGGAGTCTATACAATCGTTCTCCCAAGATGCTTCCATGGAACCAGTTGAAGACCTAATTCTGCCTGAATGTGAATGCGGCGTTCAGGCATGTAACTCATTGATAAAACTTTTCTGTGAGTCTCACAGCAGTCCAGGTCGAAGACTGTGACCTCGTATCCTGTAAAGGCGGGTGTGAACGACGTTTCCATTTGTGGTATGCCTCCGATTTTTAATACAGCTTCGGGCTAGACTAATGGATTGTAGGTGTATGGGCTTCCATTCTTCCCAGGATCACCGGGTGCCGGAGAAGTTTATTTGCTTTGAATGTCGCGTTAAAGCAGACTGTAACTGGCATTTGATTGAGGTCCATGGAATCTTCCCCCATATCATAGCTAGGTTCAAGGATCTTGCCATACAGCGGTGAGTAGTTCAGGGTTATCGCGACCATTACCTGGGTGCTTACTGCGCTCAAGGCGGGGAATCAAGATTTTCGAGACCCACGGTCCAGACTCTCCGGCGACATTCACTAAACTGATCGGTGAGAGATGCTAGTCTGTTGATTTAACTGGCAAAGTTTCTGAGTCAGGGTCAGGTTGCGAGTCCACGGTTGCGGGACAAGTTTTCAAACGCCTCGAAGCAGAGGGTGCCGCTGTCACGCAGAATCCCGGGATGTCATCTAACAATCATTCATAGGGTTTATTGCCCAAGAAATTCAAGATGAAGATGAATCTGGTTTCATGCAAACGACTACTCTGGCTACGAGGCAGAAGGCGAAGGGAGCGAAAGGGAAGACGCGTGGTGCCAAAGCTACGACTCGTCGTAAGAACATGAAGAAACCCGTCTATGTCTTCGTACAAACGATCAGGAACGATGACATCTATAAAGACTACTTCAATCCCAGTGCTGAAACCGAGAGAAGACTGCTTCGTATCGAAGAGCTGGTGAGTTGTTATCACACGATCATGCAGGGCGTTAGCAGCTCACGGTCTATGACAGAAACCGAAGAACAAGACCCGGTCTAAGAAGCAGCATGACCAGCCGTAAAAACCTCCTCCCCTTTCATTTACGCCTTTGACGAGCACACTTCTGTAGGCCCGCTACTGCCAGTTCTTCGCGTCTTTTTGCCCAGGAAGTCTGTCCAGAGGTCGTCGTGCCCGAGGACCGAGATCAAGATGCTGCTCTTAGTGACACTTCTGCCCGCAACCTCAATGATCTGAAGAGGAAAGGTCGAAGCGCCGATACCGACCTTGCCCTAGGACTCAAGAAGATCAAGATATCACTCCCGGTGCCTGTCGATCTTGAAGCGTGAACGGCTCTCCTCGAAGGCCTCCTTGTGCTGGACTGGTCCGGACTCCGCTGTGCTCGCTGTTCCTGCTGTTCTGTCTTTGCTATGCTGTCGTTGTTCTCTTGCTCAATGCGTACTCACGCCGGCCCCGATCAATCCACTGATGTACCAAATGCCATTTTTTTCATATCACCAGTAACCAGCTTGTGTTACATTATACACTCCGGGGACTCGGCCCGACCATATACTGCTCCGCGTAGTTAAAAACCTATGATGCGGTCTCAATCCGCATATCCAACGCATGTGCGCGAGTTACAGATGCCCGATTGATTACCACCAGGCCTAGGCCATATCCGCGGATGATGAGTGGTCATAGGATGCTGTGGACGTCTAGAAATCTGGGCTGAGGTAATGTGAGCCGTATGAGATGCCAGTGTCCGCGACCACGTGGTGAGTGGTGAAGGAGAGGATAGTGGAGTCGTGCTCCGTCGGAACATGAGTGGGCACAACGTCCCTTGGACGTCGAAGGGGCGACATGTCAATAGTTCATGCTTTCTCGCGCGGGTGTGGATCAGAGGTAGAGAGTTCTTCTCTAGGCGAATGACTTATCTGGATTCATGCCCATCGCATGGGCTAGACCACCCCACCCGTCTATGCCAACACCAATGAAATTATAAGATGGGTCGAGACTCGAGCATCCGCCCCCGCTGGCCTACTGAGCGTGGGCGGGCCGCCGAAAGGGTGCACCGAGGTGGCCTGACCCGAGGATGACTCTTTTTGGAAAGCAGGAGTCGGGCCCAATAGCCTCTCATGTCCGCCAGTGGAAACGCAGCCTACAGTGAAGGAATGTCCAAGGCACCGACCGGGGTGGAGGTGCAATGTTGCGCTGCGGCATCGGAGTTAGTGAGGCCTCGAGGACCTAGGGACGGCAGGCTTGGGTAGTTGATCCGACATCAGGGAGCGAACGTGCGGTGAATGAGCGCCATAAGTAAGTGCACGTATATCGTGGATGTGGTACAACGGTTGAAAGAGCGGCGGCGTAGAAGGGACGCCGGAGGCTGCATGCACAGCTGGTTATCGCCGAGCTGGTCTCGTCCCAGCCGCTCTGTACCGCACCCCGCCACCGCTCGTGTAAGCGGTGGCGGGGTGCGGTACAGAGCGGCTGGGGACGAGACCACGCCGAGCGAAACCACAAAGGATTGAAGGCGTCTCTTTCATCGGTGTAGATCGGGCGTAGATCTCCGAGCCGGCCCTGAAGGGGACGCTATAAGAAGGCGCGGGCGGCTGCGGAGGACTTCATCCCCTCATGATTTGGCAAGTTGTCGCGCCTCGTCGCCGCCACGGTCGACGAACTGCATCGTGAGGCACTCGCAGGAGATGAAGTAACTGGTGCATGGCATAGTATACACCTCCGTATCTCCCTGGCTGCGCTGCTCACGTCTCTGGGGCTCGTTAGTGTGGTGTACATTCCTCTCGTTACCGTATTTAGATAGCACCAATAGATTGCAATCTTGAATTGATACCCCCGTCTGCTGTTGCGCCCTGGGCGTGGATCCTGGATGGCGGAGAATCGGAGATGGTGTAGCCCGTCCCACGAGCAGCTGACTGCGAGGACCGCGACTCTGGACGCGGCGTCGGGAGAGCCAAGTGCAGTCGGCCATCGAAAGTTGGAGGCTCTCGAGCTTCGCCGCCCTCCATTCGACTTCGCTCACCTGTAAGTACGGCCCAAAACCTACAACCGAGCCCAAAGCCGCCCGCTACCTCAGCCCACCGCTTCTCTCCCTCTCCCCTTCACGACCGCTACGACGCCTCCTGTGGCCCCGCCATGTCCTACCGCCTCTCCGCCACACTCGACGCCCACACCGCCGATGTCTGTCCTGCTCTCTCCTGCCCGACGCGTACTCGTTGCTCACAAACCCTAGGTTAAGGCCGTTGTCTCACCCACCGACGATCTCATTCTATCCGCCTCGCGCGACACTACCGCGATCGCCTGGGCAAGGGTCGCCCAGTCCATCACGCAGACCACCATTCTTCGCCCCGGCTCGCGCTACATCAACGCAGTCGCGTATCTTCCGCCCGCGCCCGGAGCTCCAGAAGGTGTGCATCTGCCTTTATGGCGCGTGATCTCCGCATCGTGCTCATATCTCCCTCCTGCAGGATACGCAGCCACGGGAGGCCAGGACACTGTCATCAACATATTCGCGCTCCCCGCACCAAAAGGCGAACCCAGCTTCTCCCTCATCGGCCACTCCGAGAATGTATGCGCTCTCCATGTCGCTCAAGATGGGACGATCATCTCGGGATCTTGGGACAAGTGCGTGCTCTTTTAGATCCTGTTGGGGCGCGCGGTACTCACGCGCGTCAGGACGGCGAAGGTATGGAAAGACTTCAAGCTACTTTACGACCTTGTCGGCCACCAGCAGTCGGTGTGGGCAGTAGTCGCCATCGATAGCGGCCAGTTCCTCACAGGTACGTCTATCCTTGACTTCCTTGCCGCATGTACCAACGCGTGCGCGTTGGCCGGCGCGTGCGTGCCAAGGCTCCGCGGATAACACCATCAACTCTGGAAGCAGCACAAGAATGTGCGCACGTACCCCGGCCACACCCAAGCTGTGCGCGGCCTCGCGCTCATCGCGGACATTGGCTTTGCGTCGTGCTCGAATGACAGGTGCGTGCGCGCTCTCCCCCGCGCTTCCACGAACACGGTCTAGACCTCGTATGTTTCCTCGCCTCGCAGCGAAATCCGGGTCTGGACCATGGAAGGCGACACCGTCTACACGCTCTCCGGCCACACCTCGTTCGTTTACAGTCTTTCGGTGCTTCCCAACGGGGACATCGTGTCTGGTGGCGAAGATCACTCTGCGCGTGTGTGGCGAGGTGTGTCTGTCTTCTCAGCGACCCATCCTGCTTTATTCCGGGGGTTCCTGACCAAGCGCACACGCCGCCGCCGCCACCTTCCTTACCGCAGACGGTGAATGTGTACAAACATTGGTACTCCCCGCCATATCTGTCTGGTCCGTTTCCACCATGCCGAACGGCGACATCGTGACCGGTAGTAGCGACGGGATTGTCCGCGTATTCAGCACGGAAGAATCGCGCTGGGCTCCTGCAGACCAGCTCCAGGCGTACGACGACATGGTTGCCGCACAAGCCCTCCCGTCACAGGCTATCGGGGACGTCAAAAAATCTGATCTTCCAGGTCCTGAAGCTTTGTCACAGCCAGGTACGATTTTACAATGCAAACGCAGACAGACGTCTCATTTCCGACTGTGCGTCAGGGAACAAGCCTGGAGAGGTGAAGATGATCCGGCGGGGTGAGAGTGTCGAAGCACACCAGGTGACACTGGTCCACCTTCCCTTCTTTGTGGCGCTTTCTGACCTCGGTCTCATAAACAGTGGGATAGTGCGAACGCTAGTTGGCAGAAAATCGGCGACGTGGTAGACGCTGTTGGGCCGGGCCGAAAGCAGCTCTACGAAGGCAAAGAGTACGATTACGTGTTCGACGTCGACGTCAAGGAAGGCGTGCCTCCACTGAAACTACCATACAACGTCAGCGGTAAGTGTTTTGTCGGTTCCTGGACCTGCATATATGCCCATCATATATATTTCTAGACAACCCGTACTCAGCTGCCCAACGCTTCCTTCAGACCAATGAACTCCCATTGAGCTACTTGGACGAAGTGGTGCGATTTATCGAGAAGAACACGGCTGGGGTCAATGTGGGAACTTCAAACGATGAGTTCGTGGATCCTTACACGGGTCAGTGGCGGAAGGATCTGCCTCTCTGCGTATATTCACTTCAAAACTCTATTGCAGGTGCTTCCAGATACCAAGCGTCGCAGACAACATCCTCGGGACCATCCGAGTTCATGGATCCGTTCACAGGTGCGGTGGCTCTACATATTCACATCTCAGTCTTTTCTCACATACCATCAAGGAGCATCGCGCTACCGCGCTGCACCCCCAGTAGCGTCATCAACGCCTGCTTCGTCTGGTGGTGATCCGTGGACCGGCGCGTCAAGATATTCTAGTGGTGTGACTTCACCTGCACCGGCTTCTCCACAACCCGTTGCTTCGTCATCAGCCCCGGTGATCCCAGTGGTATGTTGACTACTGTAAATGTACAGACATGCGCTAATGTTTAGCAGCAAAAACCAATCTCTTTCCGGCAAGGACATGTTACTGCAATGCAAAGCAAGCTGTACCAGTTTGACCAAGGCCTCAAGAATGAGATCGTACGCTGTGGGCAAGCTTGGCTGGTTGAATAACATTGACATCCATCTGTGCAGTCAACAAGTTCACTTGGAATGTACCCCGACGAGCTGAAGCTGGTCGAGGAAATGTTCTCGTACCTGTCGGCTTCAATGGCGAAGACCTCGACTCAGTCACTGAACAGCAGTCACGTCGAAGCTCTGATCTCTATCCTCGAGCGTTGGCCACAAGCACCTCTATTCCCTCGTACGTGGGTGAATTTGCGGTAGATTAGCTTCACTGACGCCCTTTCACTCGTAGTAATGGATTTGAGTCGACTAGTGGTAGCCCACGCGCCTTCTGCCTACGCAGACTCTGCGGTCCGTGCCCGTTTCTTCGCCGCGCTCTTCCACGGGGCAAGCTGGGCGGAACCATGGTCTTCCCCACTTCCCAAGTCGCGCGAGACAAATATGCTCTTCCTCTTCCGTGCCCTTGCGAACGCCATTCAGGAAAATGCGACTGCGGGCGACGGGAAGTGGCTGGAGGAGATCATCGACAAGGTCGGCGACGCACCGTACACGGTGCTCACGAACAACCTCCGAGTGTCTCTGGCAACGGTCATGTTCAAGTGAGTCCCATTGACCCACCTGCTCTACCTCTGCACTGAATTCTCGCGCCCTCTTAGCATAACATGTCTCGGCCTCCGTGAGCCTCTACCCCCAACACTACGAGACGCCTCCGCCAATCTCGTCCTCGGGGTGGGTCTTGAAATGGCACTCATTTGATATCCCGTACTCACGCGACTCGCTCGAAGATCCTCCAAGCCGAGAAGACCGAGCCCGAGGCCGCTTACCGCGCTCTGGTCGCATTTGGCAACGTCGCCCACGCCGCGCGCACCTACTCATGCCCCCTCGCGCCCGCGCAGGCAGCCGACGCGCGCCAGACGCTCGCCGCGCTTCCCGGGACGTTCTCGGACGCGCGCGTTCGCGACGTCTCGAGCGAGGTCGCGGCGTTGCTCTAGGATAGGGTAGGCCTCGTGTACGGTGTGGCGTGGATCGGGTTCAAAGAGACGGAAGCAAGTTTACGGTTCTGGTTTGCGAAAACGGTCGGGGACGGACGGCGCCCGGCGCGCAACTGCAGGATGTGATATACGGGACGGACGGTGGCTGCGCAGGGGGTAGACTGTATACAAGTAGGTGTACAAGAAGCCGAGGACGGCGTGCCCAGTGTGTACGAGCGTATGGGATTAAAGCAAGGGATGGGAAAGCTTCGAAATGGATTTCGCGACCGGCCAAACCTGGCCGAAGGGGGACCGGCGCATGCCTTCCAACCCACCAGAACGTCAAGCTTGGCTCTCGACACCAGCAGCCGCGATTCACAAGCAAGCACGAGGGTAGAAGCAAAGCGCATCGCATGGTATAGACAAGCACAGGCCAGAGGCCAACAACAAGTGTGTACGTGGACTGTATGTACGCTGTACATGTGCTCCAGCGTCGAGGCTCGACTCGACGGGGCGCTGCGCGTCCATGTGGCGCGCGTCCAACGGGCCACGGGAGGGGAACGACGGGGTCCATTAAGCCGGCGCGACAAGGACGGGTCGGCGAGGGCGCCGCCTGCCGTGCGAAGAGGTGTTTCTGGGGGCAGGCGGGGGGCTTCGCTCGTCGGCACGCCCTGGAGGCTCGGGGTGCGTACACTATGCACGAACGGGGGACGGGAAGGTCAGTAGACGAGCGCCGTGCGGGGTTCACGGGCCATCGAGAGGGAGCGAATCGGGTGGGTAAGGGCAGGCAGGAACGGATATACGAGAGAACGAGAGCACGAGATGCGGAGTGGACGACAGAACGGGAGTTTGGAAGGTGTCGCGGGGGCGCGGGCGAAACTGCGGTCGGTGGCGAGTCTTATGAAACCCAGACTGGAAGGAATCAAAAGTCAGCGGCGAGGCCGGGAGGAGTGTAGAGATGTCGTGAGACGTACAAGCGAGTGCGATAACAAGGTACAGGGTGAGCAGCATGAGGCCTTCCATGTAGTTGGACTTGCCGTCCTGGATGAGGAAGTTGACGAGCAGCACAGACACAAAGAGCACAACAGTCTATTTGGAGGCTATTCAGTGGCTGCGATGCCAGAGCCTGCGGGGAAAGTGCGCACCTCGAAATCCGCAAAGAACAGAGTGAGGTCATGACCTGTGATCCAGCCGACAATGACAAGCAGAGGCACAACAAACGCAGCGATCTGGATCGAGCTACCGACGCAGATACCGATGGTGAGTTCCATCTTGTTTTTCATTGCCATCCAGACGGATGTGACGTGCTCAGCGGCATTGGCCTGGTAAATGGGTGCTTAAAATTGCATGTAATCATCTCGGCCGAAGAAGGAAACGTACGACAATGGGAAGGAGGATAAGACCAATGAAGGGCTTGGGGATGTGGTACCGTTCCGCAGTTTCCTCGATAGACGCGACGACTGCGGGGGCGCATGCGTCAACTTTGCGCTCATGCCAAGCAAACCGCAGTGTGCCACTCACGATAGTCCGCGCAGAAGGAGGTGACGACGGTGACTCCGAGGAGCCTATCGCAATATTAGGTTCAGTCCCCGAAGCATCCAGCACGGCGGAATCCACGCACGCAGTGCCCGCAGCCCAAAGGTTCATCTCCGGTTCCTCTTCCTCTTCCTCGCCCATGGCCTCGTACAGGTGCGCGTGCGTCTTGAGCTAGAAGACGCGGTTCCGTGTCAGCACCCCGTGCGCGGGATTCCGTCCACAATGGCCGCATACACTCACCTGGAAGAGCAGGTACGCCATGTAGACGATGAGTAGCAGGATCGCAGTGCCGCGTGAGATGATCTTAAGGCCCTGAAGTGAGCTTTCGTCGAGGAGCTCTAGGCCGAGGTCGCCCTTGGGGTCCATGGAGCGCACAAGGTGCGCGATGGAGGTCGTGTTCGCAGGCGCGTCGATACCACCGTGCGACTGCGCGCTGTGATACGCTGCGGGGATGACGAGCGCTGTTTGTGTGGGTTGTCGTAAGGGCGGTCGGCACGCGCGGGTAACGACGTCATTGGGCGATTAGGCGGTAGGGGGCAGGTGTGGGTGACGGTCAGCTTGGTTTGGGAATGGGAGACAAGGCAGTGCGACGTACTAATGCAGGCGAGGGTCATGAGCTGAGGTCGGGTCAGCGGATGCATTGCGCGCGGGGCGGTGAACATGAGGTGCAGGGGCGACGTACCGAACTCGAGCTAGAAATTCGAATGGAAGGCATTAGCTGTGAGGCGGTGAACGGCGGTCGGATGGGAAGCACTCACGCCTGCGCGGCGGTCACTTGGAAGTTGCTTTCGCTGTACTTGATACCACCTGATAGGACGCGTGAGCAAAGACCAAGTGAAGGCGGGCGTCGGAAGCTGGAATGACCGATGTACCGGAGAACATGGTTCAGTTGAGCGCACGTACCTGCCAAGAAGGAGCATCCAAGAACTAGGAGGATATTGGAGAGGATGGAACCCAGCAGCTATGCATCCCTTTAGCGACGGGAATCGCGCGCTGGCAGTGCGCGGGGACAACTCACAGAGGTTTGCACGATGCGCAGCTCGCCTGGGAGGAGGGTGAGCGAGTGCGAGCGGAACGGATGCGCGCGCGACACGCACCTTGAAGGAGGGCGGCAATGCCAACGATGATCTCAACCGCGTTGCCAAAGGACGCGTTCAAGAGACCGGAGAGTGTCTGGCCAAGCTTGAGTGAGAGTTGCTCAGTGGCAAATCCGAGGAGCTGCAAGAAGGTGGCGCGTGAGTGGACGGTGCGCGCGTCCGCGCTCGAACGAGGGGGTACACACCGCGGCGAGAGGCATGATCGCAATGAAGCTGAAGCCGAAGCGGAGGCCGGCATCCCAGTCGAGGTAGTGCGCGATGGCACTGAGGGGGACAAAGACGAGGAGGATGTTGAGATAGGAGCCAAAGAAGAACGCGCGGAAGGACGCGAGCCACGACGGCTGGCCCTCGGCCTTGAGAGAGTCGGCGAGGCGCGCGAAGAAGGGCCTGGGCGGGTGCGCGCCGTTGCCATTCTCGAGGAGCGGTGTGCGGTCTGTGGGGGAGGACATGAGAGGAAAGGAAGGGCAGCGGACTGGGCGGAGGAGCGAGCGCAAGGCCGGGTTATGACCTCCTCCGTCCCTCTAGGCGCCGAGCCTGACGCACAGCCCTCCTTACGTAACCGGGCCTCGCGCGTTCTCGTTTGGGTCCGCGCGCGGCGCCAGCCACTGCCGTTCCGAGTCCGCGTCCCGCCCTTTCCGCCGTCGTCATGTCTCCTCAACTTCCCGGCGCCGAAACGATTTCAAAGGCCGCTCAGGTGGCCGTCTTCGACTCCGAGGGCAAGGAGGTCCCCTTCGGCAGCCTCATCGACGGCGACAAGAAGACGATTGTTGTGTTCATCCGTACGCACTCGACAGTATCCTTGTGGTGTGCCCAGCCACTCACCCACGATACCTGCCTCATTTGTTTTGCCTCCACGTCTCTAGGCCACTTCTTTTGTGGTGTATGTCCTTGATCCCACATTCGTATACCAGGGCCACCGCTGACCCACCTGGTCTTGCCCGGAACAGAGCTGCAAGGTATCATATTGTCATCCTTTCTCCATCTTCCGCGCTGACAGTAGACGCAAGCAATACACCGAGCAACTCGCCACCGTGCGCGAGGACGCCCTCAAGGACGCGGGCGCCACCATACTCCTCGTCGGTTGTGGGGACTGGCAGCCTATCAAGCATTACAACGGTCTGTGCGCGACCCCCTCGAGTCCCCGCCGGCGCCCTTGGCGCGATCGGAGGCGATGAATGCGCTCTCATGCCAGTCTCCCCGCAGAATCCACCGGCTTCCGTGGACCCATATACGCCAACCCCGGACGGGAGCTCTACCAGATCTTCGAGTTCATGTCGGGACTCAAGATGACGCCCTCCGGCCAAGAGAAGCGCAGCTACTTGGGTCGTGGGGTCCTCAGCAATGTCATTCACAGTATATGGGTCGGTGTCGCATTGCCTCGCGCTCGGCACGTCGCCCGCTCACTGCTTCTCGCAGGACGGTCCGCTCAAGAACCCCGCAATCGCTACCAAAGGCGGTCCAAGCGCCCAGAACGGCGGTGACTTCGTGTTTGGTCCAGGTAGGTGGAATCGCACAGCCTTCGCTCCGACGGAGGCTCACCGAAGGCAATAGACCAGTCATGTATTTTTGCTCATCGAATGGAGCACACCGAGGATCGTGAGCGTGATTACATCCCTCGAGTGATTCTCTTCAACTCACTGCGTACTTACCAAGATGTCGAGGTCGAAGACCTCATGAAGGCTGCCGGAGTGGCATACCCGTGACGATTGATCCGATACCCCTCGCAGAATCTGGAAGTTATGTATCTTTTCGTTTTCCGTGTACACGTTCACCGTCCTGGACCCAGATGTATCAACATGTCTTGAAATTGCTTTCGTTGGGTTGCAACGGTCGACGCGCGGTCGTGGAGGCTGCATGAGGAAACTGGCGGTTGATGGCATGTGCGCACAAGCAAATGCGATCAGAGCCCCACACGAAATACAAATGGCCCGCCCACGTACGATGACGATACCACAGGAGCAGTCTATAGATATTTTGTACAAGATGCCTATATGTTCAGGAGAACGTATCTCCCCGGAATGCACACCCATCTACCCGATCTCTACTCTTCTCACCTCTCGGCTCCTCTTGAATCTATCCCGACATCTACGGCTGCACGTCCGCGTTGTCCTGCACGAGCTCCCCGTCCAGATGCGTCGTGTCCGCATAGCTCACCAACGCGCCCTTCCCCCGCCCGTTCAGCTCGAACACCGAGATCGACGCGTTGAAGCACCGGCCGACGAGCACGCCCCTGCCCGCGCGCACCTTCCGACTCCCGAGCAACGCCGTCGCCAGCGTCCCGATCAGTCCGCCATGCGAGACCACGAGGACGTGGACCGGCTCGTCCTCGTCCTCGTCGCTCTGCGCGGCCGGCCTCCGCGAGCGCAGCGCCGCCGCGCGCTGCGCGTGTCGCCCGATGGTGTCGTTCCACCAGCGCGTCGCGCGCGCGACGAACTCCGCCGTCGGCTCGAGATTCGTTGGGGCGTCGCCGCGCTCCGAGATGAACTCGCCCTGCCAGTCGCCCATGAACTGCCCGGCGGTGCGCGCGCGAAGCCACCGCCATCCGGAGCGGGTCCGGGTGAGATACGGGTGCGGATGCGGGCGCATTGAAGGGCGGGTGATGCGGGCGCACGGGTGGGTTGCGGGTTGTCGGAGACGCGGAAGATAGCATCCGGCGTTAGCGCCGTCATCACTCCGGGAGAAACGGAAAGCACCCACGCGTTCCCTGAGCGCACTGCACTCCTGCAACTCCACGTCGGGGTGGTCGCCGAGGATGATCTGCGCGGTCTGTATCGCGGCGGTGGATGTGCACAGCACGTGGTCGCGCGAGGACAACGATATGTGGACGCAAAACAGGCGCATCAGCCTCCATACCTCAAAGTACCGATCCCTTCCACCGGCGACAGACCCAACGACAGCCCCGGCACGCGCGCGGGTGAGAGAGACGAGCGAAGGCGAGGAAGCGCACCTTGCGCGCGCGCTGCAGGTCGCTGCAGTACGCGGCGCTGAACGGCACGTCGGCGAGCGCGTCTGCCGCGAGGCGCGCCTGCGCGACGCCCGTCGCGTTCAGCGCGGTGTCGAGGTGGCCCTGCACGATCCCGCGCAGGTTCGCGTCCGTCTCGCCGTGGCGGACGACGTATACGCGGACGACGGGCGCCGCGTCCTCAGCTGCGGTTGCGTTCACGGTTGACGCCGTCATCCTTGGGTGGGTGTACTTGGGTGTATGGCAGATCTGAGGAGGCCGGAGCTAGAAGCAAAGAGGGAAGTCGAGGACAGTCGAGCCCCCGTGGGTCGGGCGTCGAGAGTCGGACTGCGAGGGGAGTGGTGGTGGTGGGAGGGAATGTGGGGGAGGTGTGCGTTCCCTGCGGCAAGGACGGACGGAGAAGGACTGCTGGGGCGGCCGATCGGCCCGGCCACTCTTTAGAGTTCGATCGGTAAGATTACGGGGAGTCAGTACTCGATCGGCTCCGGTCCAGGATACAACATGTATACAACGCAAAGAACAGCGAAGCAGCCCAGAGTACAACCGCTCTCCCCGCTCTCCAGGTGCGGTCCACCTGCAGCGATGATTCCCCGTCTTCAGCCTCATCGGGGCAAATGCCGGAGGCAGAGGTCACAAGTGTGGTCCAGAGGGCCGCCCAGGGGCGCCAGAACGCCTTTGTTCGCCGAGTCCCACCAGCAGTCCGAAAAGTGCATCAGAGACTCGTCGTGCTCGCCATCTGCACCTCGATGGGCAGGGTCGGACGCGGCGTCACGGAGGTTGAGGATGAAGCGCGAGATGAGAATGGATGTCGCGCTGTGTAGGCCAAGCGTTGAGTACGCGAGAGACGGGCACGCGTCAAGTAAACTCGCCTATCGGTGAATATGGTGAGGTACACGACTGACTGGTAATCATAATCAGCCCTAGACCTTGCCATCATGCATTCAGATGTGAGCTTACCGGCTTGTACGTTCCAACGATGTGGAGCGCATTGAGCACCGTCCAGATCCTGGCCGAGTATGAACATCAGGCCGTACCGGTATACGGCGCGACTCACATGAAGTATACAGAGCCTAGATGAAAATAGATATTAGTGGCGCGCTCTAAACAGGGATAAACATAGAACTGACCATCGCGTAACAGCACTGTCGGGATGGAGAAGGTACTTCGGAGGCCCTGTTCGTAGGCAAATCGTACGATGCCGTATGTCTTGGCCCAAGTGACACCGAGGACCAACATATCCGACAAGACAAGACAAATTCTTGAAATTGCAGTCACTAAATGCGCCCACAAACTCCGAATTAGAGCGTGCGGCGAGACAGAAAAGCAGGGTGACCTACATCTAGATGACGATCAGCGCGATGAAATGATGGAATGCTGTATATGCACTCACCCATGCAGGGTAGAATCCGAGATTCCAGATGTGGTTGTACAATACGTGAAGCCGTCGGTTGTGACATACAAAGCCTCTGAACGGATATCTTGAAACTACGAGTGGAACTGTATTTAGCAGGGAAAACTTCGACGGACTGAACATACGTACGATGTACCATCCGATAGGAAAGAGTGACAACGTGAGGACGAGCAAGGAGAAATGCCATCCCCTGATCAGAATTGCGTATGCTCGCAGGCTTGAGAATGCTACGGAGATGCACCCGCGTTAGGAGCGTAGAGGAGCGAGGCACGGGTGCTTACCAGCCCATACAGAATAGAAGAGGATCGTCAATACTTGCGACAAGATTACGCGAACATCACAGCTATATACCACGTTCAATGTGGCTGAGAACAGCGTGGTAACGGTGCTGACCTCTGAACAGTCATTAGAAGATGACGTTGTGCAAAGGGAAATACTCACAGTGGCGTCCATAGGCCAATATAGGGATAGGTCGATAAGATATCGGGCGAGGACGAGGTAGCGATTGAGCAAGAAGATCCAGCTTGCTATTGACCCTGTCCGCTTCCAAACGTGCCGCACCTCGCGACTGCTTGTAATGAGCGTCTCGTATAGAAGCAACACTAGTCGATTGTCTGTCATTGTGAGCACATGATAAATGAGGAAGTTAGACATACCGACTGCTGCGAGAGTACAAGAGACATCGGTCCTGCTGCTCCATAGCGTGAGGACCGTATATAAACCCGAAGCACACAAACTTACAATATACTCGCAAAATCCATGAGGTAGGACTAATGTCAGACACGTGACGGGGACAGCATATATGAACGCTACAGAAAGCAGGAGAGGTGAAGGGAGGCACTGCGGAGGTGGGCAGGCCAAACAGCATTACACTCACCCGAGCATGGGGCTTATAGGCATCCCCCCCGGTGATCCACGCCGAGCGTCCGGAGTGACGGCGCTCGCCCTGCGTGCGCGCAGCGCGGCGGTACAACGCTCGGGGCCTGTAGTATCACAGGCGCAACCCGCCCCTCTGGATCCTCCTCCGCGCGCTGGGTATGGCGGGGCGGTGGGGCACCCCGCGGGCCGGAAAAATTGCGGTATTTCGCGAAGCTTTGACCCAGCACACGGGTTCGTCGCATGGCTTTCTAGAGAGGCGTCCCGCGGCGTGGCCCCGACTCCCGGGCATTGAGCGCCTTGCTGCGACTTACAAGCGCAAGAACTCTGTACGTTGCCGCAGTATCCGTCTGAGGGCGACTTATTTCCGCCCCAGGGGCCAATGTAAGCGAAGGTCGTGCAGGGAAAGTGTTGGACGACAATAGTGGAGGCCTTTGTCGGGTGTGTCGGGGGGCCGGCGCGAACGCCAGGCGAGCTCCCGTCTCGAGCGGAACACTAGAACATAAAAATGTCCATGATGAGCCTATGGTTTTGACCCGGACTTCTAAGTGCGCATCGGGCGGACGTACCTCCTCATGGAGATAGGACTGTTCAGAGGAAGGGTCCTGTGCACACGGCATGTGATGACGCGTGAATTTAAAACCGCTCCGGGATTTCCACGACGATTGGCAGACTTAAAGGTCCCAGCTGAAGATGTCCGCCACACATATTTCGGATGCCTAGGCGATATCCGGACTGTTAGAATGATTGTGAGTGGTATACATCATGTGGAATATCAACTTTGACGCACGAAGATAAACTTGAGGCGATGCTGATCGGCGAACATTGTTTCGTACGGCGTATGTATCAGCAAACAATCGCGAGAACGAAGACGGTAGATTGACATAAGCGGGTTGTAATTTAGACATAAAAAGTGATGCGTAACATAGTGAGAAGGGCAGAAAGCGTGTACCAAACAAATCATGCACCCAGGAGACTGCTCCCCTGGAGCTCTTCAAATTTCGGTCTAGCGAGGCGAATGTTGAGTCGCAAGGCAGCCGTCTCTGAGGAATTTTTCGGTCAGGCGCGTTTAAGAGTAGAGAGCTGAAGCACTCGCCTACTGAGGGGTCATGGACGACGATGAGGACATAGGTGTTCTTCGTCAACTCATCCAGCACCGCTGTGAACTCCGGTAGCTCCATCTCCAATGCGACGAAGTCTTCGCGCACTCTGGAGCAAGAATACTTGAACGCTTTGATGAGCTCGGACGTGCGCTCGTACCGCGTTGGGGCCATTTGGTGCGGATTTGACTCGGCATCCGAACCGTCCTCGGGCTTTGTGGCGGAAACCATCCCATTCGGTTGGGACGTTGGCGCGGTCGGAGGCGGCGGGGCGGGAGTGGATGTAGCGATGACAAGGAACGTCGTTCGCTCGAACAACACCACTTCTGTCGCGCTGCAAGCAGATGCGAGTTTGGCGAGATGTCGGGAGAGTACGGAGGCATTCGGGATGAGTGTATGCACTATTCTTGACCACGCCTGGAAGGAGTCACCAAGCGGATGAGTCTCGGCGGGTGGGCACGAGGACGAGCGGCGGAAGGAACACTCACATTGTAAAGCGACTCGTCATATATGCTGGTGCCAAACACCGTGATCTCCACATCTCCGCTGGCTTCCTTCAGCTCCTTCCCCTTCCTTGCGAGGGTGTCCGCCTTCGGCCCCCGCGCCAAATCCATCTTGTGTACCAGCAGGAAGACAGAGGCGTTTGGGCTGTACTTCTGCAGCGCACCTAGACAGGACTTGTAGTACTCCAGATCCTTCTCCAGATTCCGAGTCTCGACCTCGAACACGTAGATCATCACTCCGACGTGCTGGAAGATGGTTCCTTGTTGTGTAGAGAGGTAAGAGTCCATAAACGCATCTTGCCCTCCGCAGTCCCAGAGGTTGAGGATGAGGTCGCCAAGGAAGCGCAGATGGTTCTGCTCAACGTCTATTGTGGCTCCAAGACGAGAGGTGAGGGACGCGTGGTTGTTGGAGCTGCATCCGTGTCAGCAGGAGATACAGATGAATCGCACGCGACCACTCACAAGATGAGTGAACGCATGGACGTCTTTCCACTCCCCGACGCGCCCATGAGGAGAACCTGGGGACAGGTCACCTTATGAGCAGCGCATGGGCGATAATCGACGAACCTTCTTCTTCATCTTGTGCTACCTGCGCGTGGGATGAGACTTGAAGAGTCGAAGTGGTGGATGTGGATCGGTTCCAAGATGTGTGAGAGTATGAAGAACCAAGAGTGTTCCAGTGGGGATAGGGAGGGAATGCCGCAGAAGAGGAGCACAACCGGATTACCGCAGGCAGCGAGATGGGCAGAGGAAGATTGTAGAGGTCAGAGGGCAAGACACGATCATGGCAGTATGAGGTAAACGCTCGAGGCGCCGGCTGCAGTGGAAAGACAAAATCTATCATACGCGCATAGCTTAGATCCTAGCTTAGACCACCATCTTAGACCGCTGCTGTTTCAAGCACACGGCGAAATCGCTCGCTACGACCAAGCAAGAGGTAATACAGTGTTCCATGTTGGTAACTTCCGCGCTCGTACGTGTTTTACTGTCCTCTACTTCTACAAAAACTTGCCTTCCGACCAGCGCCTGGTGTGCGACGCCATCTCCACCGCAGCGCTCGCCCAATCCTCGCCGTGGTTGTGGCCCTTGTTCTCGCCCCTGCCAATGCCCGCACGCTCAAGAGCCTGGTCGTCTGTGAGCGCGGTGAGGACGCCGAAGATGACGGGCACCCCAGTGTCGAGCTGGACGCGCATGAGCGCGTGCGAGACGGACTCGCAGATGTACTCGAAGTGCATCGTCGAGCCCTTGATGAGCACACCGATCGCGATCACGGCGTCGAAGGGCTGGTGTGGCATTGACGCGGCGACGGGTGCGGGGGTTGATGAACGCGAGGCGGGGTTGAGCGAGGTGAGCCCGCCCAGGAGGTCGGTCATGGTCGCGCCCGCTTGTACGTGCGAGCCGGCGATGACCCTGCGCGCGTACGAGTGTGAGTGTACGGCCCATAATATAGAAAATAACTGCGCACTTGGAGCATGCGAGCGGAAGTTCGAAACTACCGGGGACGGACTGGACAACGATATTCGCCTCCTTGACCCCGGTAGACTTGAGCTTCGTGATCGTGCCGGCTACGAGAGCGTCGATGACGGTCTTGTTCCATCGCGAATGGATAATGGCGATGCGCAGCGGCGAGCCGTCAAGCTTAGAGGGAGGAGGGGCGGGGCCTTTGATAGAGTCGGACATGGTCGTCGAGGGGCAAGTGGTTCATTCCGCCCAACGCTTGGCCGTCGCCGCCCAGTTGGCGACCGCTCACGACGACGCGCGCTTGAATCTGGAAGCATTGCATCACCGGACGCGTGTCATGCGCGTCGTGTGTCCTTATTTGCCCCCCGTGGCTGCAGAAATTTCGGGCCTGCTCGCGCCGGATCACATTGCTCAGCTTCACCTCCTTCCTGCTTTCCCCAGACCCTCTGCCCGCTTGTGCGTCTTACTGGCCGGCATGCGATGGCCGACGGCAACATAGCCTGTATGTCACCGGCTCTTTTCCATGCAAAAAGTGCGAGACTCACTTCAAGTTTCACGCCTCAGCCACATACACCCACATCCACGCGTTTCTGGTCAAGCAGGGTCACACGAAAGCCGCGGGTGCGCTAAAGAAGGCTGTGAAAGATGTTGTCGTCTTGAAGGATGATGTGAAGCTAGAGGGGGCATCGTTGGATGTTATCATCAAGGAATGGAGAGAGTCTAAGGATAACACCTCGTGCGTCCTGCACTAAAGTCTTGGGGCGCACCGCTAAATAACAGCACTACAGCTCTGAAGACTCCAACTCCGAATCTTCGGACTCTGATTCGGACTCAGACGACTGTATGTCCCAACGATTTCGTGAAAGTTGCTTCAGCTGAACGTCGGTTCCCTGCAGCGTCCTCCGAAGAGTCGAGCTCGGACTCGGATTCCTGTGAGCTGAGCATTCCTCTGCCGAGTTGTCTCTGAGACCTAACAGGATATCCTCCCTTGGAATCAGCCTCGTCCTCATCGTCTTCGAGCGACTCCGACGCAGAGTCGAAGAAGAAAGCACGTAAGTCTGTTTGTCCACAGACTCCCTTAGAATCTACTCTTATATTCTACCCCATTGCAAGCCGCTGCTGCAAAAACGCTGGCTGCAAAAACCGCGCCTCCAAAGCCTGCTGCTCCGGCAACCAAGGCGAAGGCGAAATCTCCGTCCACCGAACAGTCGTCCGAGACGCTCTCTACGGGAAGCGGTGATTCGGAATCGGACTCTTCCAGTGAGTCGTCGAGCGGTGACAGTAGTGATGAAGAGTCTGCCAAGGTTCCGCCATCGAAAGCTATGGCGAGAGCAACCCCGAAAACATCGGAGAAGGCAAAGAAGACGAAAGACTCGGAGTCGGAGTCAGAGTCCTCTAGTTCCTCCTCCTCCTCCTCCTCCTCCTCCTCCTCCTCGTCATCTTCTTCCGAGTCCAACTCTTCCGAATCTGATTCAAAGAAGTCAAAACCTACGAAGACGACTAAGGCGACCTCGAAGCCTGCCTCGTCCTCCTCATCCGATTCGTCCTCCTCATCCGATTCGTCTGATTCGTCCGACTCTGACTCAGAAGAAGAGTCAAAATCTGTGAAGACAGAAGTTGTGAAGGAGGAAGTGACGGTGACGAAGAAGCGGAGAACAGATGAAGTGGGGTCTTCTGTCCCCACAGCCGCGGTTGTCAACTCGGAGAGCACGCCTTTCAAGTCCAACGGCGGTGGCAAGAAGGCCAACGGTGGCAAGAACCCTAGGAAACCCAATACCCCATTCCAGAGGATCAAGGTCGACCAAATCGCCTACTCTGATGAGCGGCTGATGAACAACGCGTTCGAATCTAGAGTGAGTCAATGCCTACTGTGACGGCTTGCGGGGCAGGTGAACTGATGGCTGAGCCCCCAGGGCGCCGCGGTGGATGACTACGGTGCTCGAGCATCGCGCGACTTGATCGTGACTCGCGGTGCTGCATTCAGGAAAGAGAAGAACAAGAAGAAGCGCGGGAGCTACAAGGGAGGGAGCATCACGGTGAGCTGCAGTTCCACGACTCCATCACAATTCGCTCATTTTGCTCCAGATGGCGGACCATAGTATCAAGTTTTTCGATTAGATGCGTGCACTATGAGGGGTTTATCGTTGTCTACTCAATACACCCCACCGTGGCTTTGTGTGGTTATATGTGGTAAGCAGCACGATACCGTAACGCTACACTGCATCCAGTGACCGAACGAACTCCATTTGAATCCACTTCTTCGACCGGGTCGTATTCTGTGGTGTGTTCGTCCACCCTGGTAGCTTCCAGAGACACTTCCCGACCTCCATCGTAAGTGCATCCTCACCATACACCACCCTAGGAAGCTGCCATTGGCCATAGAATTCCACTCGGACTCTCTCTCCGCCGGCCATTGCCCAACCGATATGCTTGGGCATATCGCCCACTTCAAACACGATCTTGAACCTGTGGTCGAAAAGCATCTCGTACCGTGAACGACCCCCGCTTTCCAGCGCCTCGAGAAGCCTGTCCGTGACATCGACCCCCTCGGTCGGCGCGCCTCTGCTGAGCGCCGCGGGGGTAGAAGACAACTGGACCCGGTGCGGCACGCTGCGGTGCAGCAGCCATCCGAGCCCTTCCGACCGCCCCTTGGGCGCGCGGAACACCACACCATCTGGCCTGAGGGCTACGGGCATGGCGGTCACCCCCGCGCCCATCGTGAACGGCTTCAGCTCGCGCGCGGAGAGGGAGTGGTGCTGGGCGGGCCAGAAGCGCTCGACGACCCGGCCGAGCGTCGCGCTGTCCCCGTTGGCCTCGGCCCAGAGCGAGCCCCAGGGCCCGTGCGAGCAGAAGCGGAGACAGCGGCGGACGATCGCGGTGCGCGCGTCTGGGTCCGTGGTGATGGCGAGGCCGCCCGCGCTGAGGAGGAGCGTGGCGGCGGGCGAGGGGCGGCGGGAGCGGGCGAGCGCGGTCGTCGCGGCGGCTTCGGCCTGCTCGTGGAGGTCGCCGAAGAGGCGGACGGCCTCGCGGAGCTGGTCGGCGGGGGGTACGTGTGGGGCCGCGGCGCGCAGGGTGGCGGTGTGGGCGGCGATGTTGATAGGAGCTGGGGCTGAGGCCGATGTGTCCCCTCTGAGGGCGCCACGGATGGCGTTCCGCAGGGTCACTTCGGGCTGGAAGTTGGTCGGGTCGTGTATGTAGTCAAGGCGGTTGGCCTCGCACGTCGCCAAAAGCCTGTCCTAAGAATAGTTAAACATCTCGCTATTAGACCCGCATGCTGCGCAGGCTTACTTTGGGGATCTGCAGGAGCGGTCGAATGATCCAGGTGTCCATTCCTAGCGCGCCGAAGGAGGCGTAGGGAAGGCTGGAGTCGCCCATTCCCCACCGCCTGACGGGGCGGGTGGCGGCGAGGCCCTTCATGCCACTGCCCTTGGCCATGCGCATGATGCAGGTCTCGACCTGGTCGTCTGCGTGGTGGGCGAAGGCGATGAGCTTGGTGTCATTCGCGTGCATGGCGGCGAATAGCTGGCCATGCCTCGCGTCCCGGGCGAGTTTCTCGGCGGCTGCGCCCTCCGCGGGCTTCGCCGGGAAGGGCGCGACGCCCCACGGGATTCTCTCTGTGACGGACGTGGCGCCTAGTCTGGTAGCCGTACTGGTGGCGATGTCTTCCATCTTACCGGCGAGCGACTGCAGGCCGTGGTTGACGTGGATGGCCAGCACCTCCAGCGGCAGAGACGGCGTCTCCGGGGCATCACGACTGCGTGGGGTGTTCTGGTGGACAGACGTAAGCACAGGGCCGGCGATGATGACACCGACGAACTTGGGCGAGGACTGTGAGCAGATAGAGCAGCGCAGTGGAATCGGGGCCTCCCGAATGGGCGACGGCTGTGCACGGAGTCAGTTGTGGACGGCGAGAGTCGGGGGGTGGGCGCACCGATGCGGCGTGACCAGCCGGTGGGCGGGATGGTGCGCTGGATGAGCTGGCGAAACTCAGACGGGGAGACAGGATGGACGAGCCTCATCAGCGCGGGGCGCAGCTGAGAAAGCGCAGGTCAGAGGAGGGCGTTCTCACCGCGGCATGACATCGGACACGCACCGATACTCCAAGGAACAAGCGGACGCTTTGCGGATGGGTGCAGCAGCATGGGTGCAGCAAGGACTACCACGACCCGGGACCGGGCACGTGGTCGGAGCGCTCGGTAACCGCCGGCTGAGCGCTTGGGCGACCGGGCTGCTTTCAAGATTTCCATCTGTTCGCGTTCTCCTCTCCTCCCTGCCATCCCTGCTCTCCTTTCCACCATGTCTTCTCAGTCCGGCAACCCCATGTCTCCTCCCCCCCTCGCCGATGCCAACGCCGGCGGGGTCCGCCGCCATCACACTATCTCGGCCTCATCGCGCGCAGCCCGCCCTAACTCCAAAATCGCCCTCGCCGACCTTGACGACCCCCAGGCGGAGCAGCTCTGGGACGGTGACGAGCCCGTCGACCACGACTGGGTCGGCGGAATCGGTGCCGTCGGCGAGAAGTCTTCGCTTCACAGACAGGCCTCCTTGCCTACTAGATACCATCGCGGTACGCCTACTTTTCGCGTTTAGCCTCCACCTTCCATGTACCTCTCCCCGACCTCAGAATCGCGTTCCGAGCGCCGTCTCTAACCCCGCTCTACAGCGTTTGGTGGCCAGGCCGGAGGCTCCCATACCCCTCGCACCCTCAACAGCCTCACCGCCATCGCAGGTCACGAAGGCGATGAGGATGAATGGGAGCACGAGGACGATGTACGCCCTTCGCTGCTGCTCCCCCCTTTCTCCCGCTCATGTCGTCCAGCATCCTGGCATGTCCGTCTCTGACCACGGGCACGGAGTCGCAGACTCCTCTTCTTCTGCGTCCCCCTTATCTCCTCACTTCGCCGGTGGCCTCCCACACGTCCCTTCTCCTCCCCCTGGTGCCGCGGGCGGCGTCCGCAGGCATCAGTCACTCAACTATCCCAACGCCAACACCGGTGTCCGCCGCCTCGCATCCGGTCTGAAGCGTGCAGGGACACTCCAAGCCGGAGGCAAACCTGTTCAGGGTGTCCCTTACTCCGGGGCGCAGAGCCCCAGCCCCACCAACGCCGAGGGGGATGACAACGAGAGCGTTAGGGCGGATGAGGATTCGTACTACGCAGGTGGGCAGTACCCCGGTAGCCCAATCGGTCGCTCATCGCCCTGGGGTATGTCTGGTGTAGGGGGTGAATGGCGCACACCTCCCAGCGGTAACGGCACCGTGTACAACACGGCCGGGAATGCTGCCATTGACGATGTCTCTCGCGCCCTCTCCGCCATGGAGATCAACCAGCAGTACGGCGGCATGCAGGGCCAGTCCGCTCACCCACCGAGGTTCAACCCCGCGCATCCAGCCCCTTCACAGGCGCCGGGAATGCGCTCAGGCAGCGGCAACGGCTCACGGAAGCTACAGCTTGTTACGGATCTTGACGGTCGCAACGGTCAAGGTGTCCAGAGCGCATCCGCGTACGCACCCCCCATCGGCCATGGTCTGGCCCAGATTCCAGGCCAGCAGATGCCCGAACACCCGCAGCACGTTCAGCACCGTGACCGGGCCTTCACCGCGTCTGGTGGCGCGCCGTGGGACCATAACAATGGCGGCAAGGAAAGACTCATCGTTGGTCAAAGGTCGAATCCCAACCTGCAGCAGCTGTACCAACAGGGCAAGATGGACGGGCAGGGCATCCCCAATGTGCCGTCTATTCCGCCCCAATACCTCAACCAGGGTCAGGCGCCGCGCATGGGCGTGTCCAACATGGGCGCGCAAGGCATGCCTGCGCAGGGTGGCAACCAAGGCCAGGGTAACCAGGGCGCAGGTGCCGATAACTTCACTGGGACGCCTATCGACGTGCCAACGTTGATCGCCACAAAAGGTTACAATCCCGTTGACTTCGACACGAGGCCCGCGTTCGTGAGTGTGCGATCAGTGGCATAGGTTTAGCCGTAATTGACTTTTGTCCGCAGGCTAGGTTCTTCGTTATCAAATCGTACACCGAGGACGACGTCCACAAGTCACTCAAGTACGAGATTTGGTCGTCCACGGATCCTGGAAACAAGCGTCTGGACAAGGCGTTCAAGGAGACGGCGGGGCGTGGGCCTCTCTACCTGTTCTTCAGCGTCAACGCAAGGTTCGTTGTGACCAAGCATTTCCGGCACGCCTTCTCTGACCGCAGGTGCAATGCAGCGGGCACTTCTGCGGCATGGCCGAGATGCTGACACCGGTAAGCCTGTGCATCTTTGTGATGCGCGGTGGACAGCTGACGAAGCGGCGTGCAGGTCGACTACACGCGCAGCAGCACGGTATGGGCATCAGACAAGTGGAAGGGCGTGTTCAAGGTTCGCTGGATCTTCGTCCGCGACATTCCCAACGCCAGCCTCCGCCATATCCGCCTCAAGTACGTCATATGACGTAGCGTGATTTTGAATTTTGATGCTTATCATGTCTCAGCAACACGCAGGAGCGGAAGCCGGTCACCAACTCGCGTGACACGCAGGAGCTGCTGCCCGACGCGGGCCAGGAGATGCTCCGGATCTTCCACACCCACCCTGCGCGCACATCCCTCCTCCAAGACTTTGCCTTCTACGAGGTGAGTAGACGTTTGCGGGTGCACGCGCAGGCGCTTACGATTTCACAGCTGCAAGCAATACAGAAGGTCCAAGCGCACGCTCTCTCGCAGGGTACCGCCTCTCCGACGCAGCCTCCCATCGCGCCCCAGACTCCTGGTCAGCAGACTCAGGGTCTCTCGCCGACGACAACTGGTCAACACCCCTTTGCCATGTCCAACCCCGCCGCTCTCGCATACGCTGCGCAGCAGATGACGCTCCCGCAGATGAATATGAACATGAACATGAACATGGGTATGGGTATGGGCATGGGTATGAGCCCGATGATGATGAACATGGGTACCTTCGCCAACCCGCACGCTATGCAGAGCGTCATGCGCAACCCCAGCCCGGGACCAATGCCCATCGGCAGCCAGAACTTCATGAACTTGAACGGCATGCAGGGCTTCTGAAGCGCTTTCCCTCCTTCCCCACCACACCCTGTACAATGCTACCCGTCATCCCCCGGACACTCCGCCTCGGACGGACACGCACGAGGACAAGAATACTCCGCTGTGTCCCTATCTTGAATATAGATGCCAAACGCACCGTACGCTGCGGACGGGTCCACATGGTACATCTGTGCTCTAATCTTCCCATATGCCTTCGCTTGCTATCAGCTTCAGCCCCGTTTCACAACTCCGCGCTCTCTCCCAATGTATTACTAGGAATCCCTGCTTGCAGCGCTCGCTCAAGTTACCCGTAATGACCGCAATGTCTCGCGCCACCCTAGCTATCGTACGCTACGGCTTTCCACAGTAACATCAAATGCCTCCAGCTCCCGACTCTCGCCCTTCTTTATCCTCCATTCCGCACCACTCTCCCTCTCTATCTCCTGTTTATGTCTTCGTGTGCCCCGTCCCAGTGTTCTTCGCAGTACGCTACCTTCATGCATTGCGCCAGTCAGCATCGCACGGGACCATGAACCGAACGGACGTGGACTATCGATGTGTTCGCATGTATTTGTGTCCCGTACATAAGCACTGTAGTAGTTCTTGGTTCGCTCTTGAATTCTCCCATGTACGCGATTATGCCCTCGCGCACGGGCTACTCTCCCTTTCGTTCCCCGTAGTGTGGTCACCAACGTCGCTTACTTGTCCAGCCTGTGTACTGATTACTGTCGCACTGCAGTTCTAAAGCCAAATTTAACGCTGTTTTGCAGTGTTATTACTCGGTGGCACTTCGGACATCCCATATGTACTTGGAGAGGTGGGTAGACTCGTTGCCGCTTAGCGCGCATCACACGTGCACGAGCCTAAACGCGTGACATACCGCGCCTCGCGACGCGTGCGTGGACGCGCCCCGCTTCCCCAGCTTCCCCAGGCTGCTCCCTTTCTTCCCGACCGCCACCATGATGCCCGTCCAGTATTACCAAATCGGCGGCTTTAGAGCCCACTGGCGGTAAGTGTACTCGGCTTAGGGTACTTGCCGTGCTCGTGGCATCCGGGACTCCATCAAAGCATCTTATCGTACACACTCCAGAGGCAACGATTTTGACAACGACAACGCTGCGAAACACCTGATGCAAAAGGGCGTGAAGCTCGTCCTAGGCGAGCAAAACTCCCATGTCACATCCCCTTGGAATCGCAGTCTGACTTCTCTTCGACGACAGGTATCCACCCGAACGGCGCGTCTGCGCTCCTCCTCCCAGCCTCGCGCTCCGCGGCCGTCATCGGGCGCGTTCGAGGTCGACCGTACGAGGCGCACATGTTCCTGTCGCTCTCCCCGATCGAGTTCGCGGGGCCCGCGAGCCTCGCGGAGAAGCTGAAGCGGCTCGAGAGCAAGAAGGGCGGGCCCAAGGGCGCCGAGCCGCGCGACCGGAGCCAGGCGAACACGCAGTACACCGCGGGGGGCCCGAGGCAGTCGACGGACGGGGAGCGGCGCGCGAGGTTCGAGCATCAGAGGTGCGGCGTCTCGGCCTTCGGGGTTTGTCCTTGCACTCGGGCTGACCAGCATCTTGATTCCTCTCTCTGTCGATAGGGTGCTCTATCAGGTGTTGCAGGAGGCGATCGAGCTGGAGGACTACGCGCTCGCGCCCGCGAAGTCGCTGTATCGGTGTCGGATCTGCGCGTTCGCGTTCAACCTGTGGGCGGCGGACACGCGCGTTCTGCCCGACCGGCACGCGGAGCCGCAGATGCTGGACATCGGCTGGACGGAGTTCGACGCACCGTCGCAGGAGGGAGACTTGACGCCGGCGTCGACGACACACGTCGTGATTGAAGAAGGTCGTCTTTACAAGAACCACGGAAAGCGGCCCGCCGTGAGCTTGTGTGTAGTTCTGGGGTTTTCGAACGCTAATACTACGCCCGGACCATCTGCAGACTCTACCTGACGTTACCCAGACTTTGACCCTCAAGGAGTGCTCACGGCTGCTCAAAGAGCTCTTGACACCGGAGGAGAACGAGCGCAGAGACCAGCCCATCCTGTTCCTGGTGCACAACGCGACATGGGCGAAGAGCGTGCTCCGCGCACTCGGCGTCGATGCAAACCAGTGGAAAGGCGGTGTGAGCGATTTGCTCTACTCTGCTAGGAGTGCCCCGAGACTCGCTGGTGGCGTACCAGAGAGCGGCAGGGCGGCGAAGACGCGGTCACGCTCGCGGTCACCGCAGTGGAGGGAGGCGCTTGTGGGCGGTCGCGCACGATCCCCGCATCGGCGTGAGCAGCCTGCTGTGCACCTGGTGGATGTACGAGAGCTGTATGAGTGCGTGATGCACGTACCGAAGGAGGGCGACACAGTGCGCGCGACGGCGAGGGCCCTGAACGTCAAGGACGACGAGCGCGAGGCGGTCGACGGGCTCTGTGCGGGGACGGAGAGCAGGTGAGTGGAGGCACCATGGACGGACGCAAGGGGTTCACTGATCTGGATGCAGGCTGGTCGGTCTGGCATGGGAGGCGATGGCGATGGACACTGCAGTGGACGAACAGCGGGCGATACGTCTGAAGTTCCACAATCACGATGCTGCGATGCCTCCGATGCCGCCGATGCCGCCTGCGGGCGCGGGGGATGCCGATGAGGAGGTGGATCCTAACGATATCATACCCAGTGGACGTGCGCAAGGGGCGCCGGGCCCCTCTTTTGATTATGACGATTTGACGGACTCTGACTTCGAGTAGGATATAGTGGTGGTATATCATGAGCGTTGTGGCTGGCAGAAAGCGTGCTGTGCGAAGAAACAATAGCAAATATTTCTTCTCTGTCTGAAACTGGTCGCATATCCCAAGCCGTCGTCTGACGGAGCCCGTGAATCGTGGCGGGAGAGGATGTCTTGTAGGTGTTTGAGTCCGTCATCTAGGGTGACTACCATATCGGGAAGCGCACGGCATAGGGAGTTGAGCGACAACGACGACCGCACCTGCCTCTGCGTTACGCCCCCTCCACACTCCTTTTCTTCCCGGCCTTCTTCCCTCTAAGCCCTCCGCTGGACGCCCGCACGACCCTCCGAGCCCTGTCTGCCCGCCATGTCCCTGCTCTCGGACCGGCAAAACGAGGAGCTGTACGTGACTTTGGCATCCCCGTCCGGAGCGCTAGCCTCCATCTGAACCCACCTGCGCGCACCCAGGCAGAAGTCGATCCTCGAGTACCTGCACGCGAACAACTTTGTCGATGCCGCCAACGCGCTCAGGGCCGACGCGAACCTCGACTACTCCCCCGACCCGAAGAGCAAGTATGCGGGCTTGCTGGAGAAGAAGTGGACGAGCGTGATCAGGTTGCAGAAGAAGGTGCGCCCCCCGTTTGCCCGTCGGCGTGCTGTTCGCCAGGCTCACATGCGTTCGATCGGTGCTCGACGCGACGCGGTGGGTACGGATGTCCGGGTAGATCATGGATCTCGAGAACCGCAACGCCGCGCTGCAGGAGGAGGTCTCCCTCACGCCTGCTAAACGTGCCGCTCTGCAGACGGATTGGGTGCCGAGAGCCCCCGCGTCGTACACGCTCAAGGGCCACCGACAGCAGGTCCTCAAGGTTGCGTTCCACCCGACGTTCAACGTGATCGCCTCGGCGAGTGAGGATGGCACCGTCAAGATTTGGGACTGGGAAACGGGAGAGTTCGAGCGCACCTGAAGGGGCATACGAGGGCGGTGAACGACGTTGACTTCAGTGGCAAGGGAGATCTCCTAGGTGCGCCGTTCTGTGCCGCATATATTGTATGCACGCTCTGCCCTTGCTGACCCCTGCGTAGTGACTTGTTCGTCCGATCTCTTTATCAAGATCTGGGACGTGCAGAATGAGTGGAAGAACACCAAGACATTCCCCGGCCACGAGCACACTGTTTCCTCGTGCCGTTTCCTCCCAGGTGATCAGCAGATTGTCAGCGCCAGCCGTGACCGCACAATACGGGTATTCGATGTGGCCTCTACGTGAGTCTGCGACTTTGGATCTAGCCGAGCGCTTGAGCTGATTTTGTCTACCAGTCACCTAGTTAGGACAATCTCAGGCCATTCGGATTGGGTTCGCTCTGTCCAGCCCTCGGACGACGGGCGAGTGATTGCAAGCTGTTCGAATGACCAGGCAAGTTTGACTCAGTGCATGTGAGACCATTGGCTAATAATAAAGAGCTCAGACCGCGCGGATCATTGACCCGCTAAACGGCGAGACAAAGATGGAGCTGCGTGGACATGAGCACACGGTTGAGACCGCGGTATTTGCGCCACTTGCCGCGTATGCTGCTATCCGCGAGCTTGCCGGCATTCCTGTACGTCCTCTTTCGGGCATCAGAACCCGGCCACGCTGACATGGAAATAGAACACCGAGCGATCCAAGAGGCCGGGCGCGTATCTTGCGACTGGATCACGAGACAAGACGATCAAGTTGTGGGACGCACAAAGTGGCCAGATGCTTCGGAATCTGGTGAGGATCTCGTGGTTAACCTCCCGTCCCCTCGACCACGTGGCTGACATCATCCCCCCTCCAGGCCGGGCACGACAACTGGGTGCGTGCACTTGTGTTCCATCCCTCAGGAAAGTACCTCCTCTCCGCCTCGGATGACTACACAATACGGGTGTGGGAGCTCGCGACCGGGCGATGTGTCAAGACCCTCCAGGCACACTCACACTTCGTCACCTGTTTGGCGTGGGGGCCACAAGCCGCGGCCTCCGACGCTGCGAAGCCAAATGGCGCTGTTGGCGATGCGAAACAGGAGGACGCCAAGTTTGTGAACGTGGTCGCGACTGGCAGCGTCGACCAGACAATCAAGATCTGGCTCCCATGATCTCTCGTGGACGAGCTCAGGTGCTTCTCTTGGCTCGATTTGCCTCTTGCGGATGCTCCTCGGGTGGGGCTTACGCCGAGCAGATCTCGGCTATTCGCCCGGTGGTCCCCCTCTATACTGATTTCGGTGAGCAAGCTGCACTGCTTTAGGTCGTTCTTGACACTAATGCTGGCATGAACCCACTGTCTTCCTTCTCCGCTCGCACACTCAAGCAGCACCTCGACTAGTTTTGCTTTTCCGATGGTGGCACCCCACCGGACGCGTTGGCCCCCTCTCGTTCTGTCGACCCACCCTACCACTATGCCTCGTACAGCCCGTCGTCACTCACCCTCCTTGCTCTGGATCGCCCCGTCAGTACTGTTAGCCACCCTCGAGACGCATACCCCATACTATGACCAAGAATCCGTCAAACCTACTTGTACAATTTATTCGTCTACGGGGTGTGTCGGCGCTCGGACCGCTACGAATGGAATATCGCCGTATAGACCGGATCTCTTGTCCACAATGGATGCTCGCTTTCCTCTCGCGATGGCATCGTCTCGTTCGTTGGGTCGCCTTCGTTGCTGGGCACCAGCTGGGCGACCTTTCGTTCGAAGAGCACGTCAAATATGGGACGTCTGCTCCTCGACATGTGCCGCGATACTCATTCGTCAAGATCAGGAGACAACTCTGCGGCCATCTATCGCTTGGCCACCGAGTTTACGTCGGATCCGTAACCGTACACCCACCGATGATCAGACTGATATTTGTAGGAGTGAAAGATAGGCGGACGTTATCGACGTCTCGACCACCGCTCGCCAAAGTGGAGCGTTGATTGAGCATCAACGGCTGCGGTGTCGCCGACGACCGCCACCACGTCCGCCTCACGCCGGCCCTCGCTGGTCTCGCGATACACAATCTTCGTTGCCACCAGGCTACCGTGCTAGGTCCATGCGGCGCTGTCAATGCGCGTGGACGAGCGCACTAGCACTCCAGGCGCCGCAGGCCTGCGGCTGCGCAGATTTCCGGACGCATGATGGCCCGAGGGATGATGCTCGGCGGAGGCGACTAGCGTACGTCTTGCCGGGTGCCCTCAGCGCTGCCTCAGCATCGGGGCTGATGGCTCCAGAGGACGCTGATGCATTGGGCGACGTAGCGTGGCTGCGAGATGTTTTACAAATTTACCTGAGTACATACGGGGCAGTTTCGGAGGGCGGGGGCTTGGCACCGGTGACGCGGCTGGCGACACGCAGCTCGGGGACGTGCCCGAGAGGCGTGTGCGCGCACGCAATCTGGGCCGTCTGGGGCCTGCGATACGCGAGCACGCTGTACGAGCGCGAGCTTGTGCTCGCAGGAGGGGCTGGGAGGGGGAACGGAAGGCCGCGCCCTCCGGGGACCGGCAGCGCTGTAGCCTGTACAGTAGTCCGTGCTCGCCCTCGCCCGACTGGAGCCCGGGGGAAACCGAGTGCGTCGAGAAGGATTCCCGCTGTTCTACGGTGCCTCTCCTCTCCCCGCTCCCGAACTGGTGAGGACCGCCAGGGACCGCCCGGACCGCCATGCTCCTCTGCGATATCGCGCCCTCTGACATCACTCTTTCAAATCCCGCGGCGCGACATGAGATGTGGGGGTGGGTGATGGGCCCTGATGGGCCTCGCGTGTTGTGTTGAAGCGTTGGCGCGTTCGGTCCTGCCCGCTCGAGCGAGTCGAGCGGGGTGGTGGGCTAAGGATGGAGCAAGTGCGCGCAGCGATATTGATAGCGCACAAGTTGCAAAAGGGCCCCTCGAGGCCTGGAAGCAAGAACAGCCGCACCGCTGGGACGTTCGCGCGGGCGGGGGACGGAAAAGCTCGAGGTGCACAGCTACGAGATAAGGGGTGGGCGAGGCCGGAGATCGGGAGATCTGTGCGCGGGAACCCATCCTAGCGCGTCTGGATTCTGCCGGCTCGCGAGGCACAACAGGGCACAAACTGCTCGTGTGCCCCTGGCCAGGCGTGCCCTCAGGCGTTCGGAAGAGAGGTGGTTTGGGAATTTGAACGGGATTCAAAATCCACGGGGGTTGCATGTGTGCGCTCACGGTCACCACTACGGCTTCAATCGAAGGAACGGAGGGCGTGCTCACGGCGAGTCCGTGCCGCGCGGAGGAGGGCTCAGATGGTCTCGCCCGCGGCGAACACGGCGAGACAGCGTCGGATTCGAAGGGTGGGCAAGATGCCACCGGCGGAACGGACCACTGGAAGCCGATGAGCAGCTTTGGGGGAGGCCAGCGGTCTCGTGATGATGCCCGCCGGAGGGATCGTTCTGCGAAGAAGAAAGCATAACAACGCGCGAGTTTGCCTTTGCAGATCGAGAGTGTCCGCCGAGAACGAGCGCAAGCGATAGAGAAGCAAACAGGATCTCAGCACAAACATCTACCGTGGGACACCGGAATGCCGAGTCTCTTAGGTGAGTTGTGGGCCCAGGCACCCCTGACAAGACAGCAGAGCTTAACGTTTATAGCTGCAAACCACAGAGCAGAACGATGTGCGAACCGCTCCGGTGGTTTCGCCCCAGGCGGCAGACAAAATCCAAAGCGCCATTGCCTGGAGGATAGAAGGACGTTTGCTGGTGCGGCGCAAAGATGGAAGGGCCCGGTCGGGGGTTGGCTGAGGGTAGCAGTCGGCGGCCGTGAAGCGCGTGAAGCGCGGTCAGCGTTCGATGGGCTTTCGTCGCTCCGCACGCCGTCAGGAACATCGGGCTTGAATGACTTGGCATGGGAACGGAAACTCGCCCAGTTCTCATGCTGGAACAAACTTGCAGATGCTGGACACGACCCACTGGCCGGAACATACGCTACGGACCGGAGGGGCAGATGGAGCGACGCCTCGTGCCGTGTGCTCGTGTGGACGATAAGGAGGGCGCTGGATGGGCGGGTCAGCCAATGCAGGGACCACGGATGCTGTGGTGAATTGGGTGGAGTCTTGGAGATCTCTGCGCTGGCGAAAGAAAAAGATTCGGAGGTCTCACATGCTGTTTCGCGGAGGGTGGTTGAAAAGAGATGCCGCGCGGAGCACTGTGCTTTCCATCAGGCAGCAGCTCTTGGCACGGAGTTGAAGGCTGAGGAGAGGAGTGGATGGAGTGGTTTGTTGTGCAAGTCCGGCCTTCCAGGAACCAGGGACGGCTGGGTCGATAAGCTGAGGGAGAATTGCGGGGACCAGCCCATGTGCAACCGACGGCCGCTGATTGGCGCGGGGCCGTCCGGGGCCGCACTATGCTCTCTCCGCCAGCCACCATCCCGGCCTCTGCGCCGACAGCGACGGCGATGCGCTCGCGTGCGGAGGGGATGCGACCGACGGACGGGTAACGGCCAGCGGGCCATCGGAGCACGCTATCAGGGCTTGGCGGGGTGCCTGGGGATATCTCTCTGACGCGCCATCAAGCTCACTCCATGTGCTTCTTCCATCCACAGCTCTCTTCTAGCGGCCTCCCACCACTCAGCGGTTAGTATATATGTCGCCCGCCAGCCCTGCTGCTCGCCAGGGTCCCTCCCCCCACTCGATTCGCCATGGCTGACCCCGCGAACATCGTCCCGACTCTGGACGAAAAGCAGTCGCTCTCCGACGCTTCGCTCGAGAAGAGGGCCTCCGATGCCGGCGCCGTCGACGACGCTCGCATGGCAAAGGAGGTCGAGGAGTTCGAGGACCGCCTCCAACACGACGAGGCTCCCGACGAAGAGTACCTCGTCCAAGAGGCCTACGAGGTCGCCATCAAGGTATCTATCACGCCTTTCTCCACCGTTCTCCCCACCCTCACACCGCTCTCTCCAGGTCTTGTCCAACCATGACGACCCCGAGCTCCCGGCGGTCACCTTCCGCACCATCATCCTTGGTCTTGGCTTCGGTGCCTTTGGCGCGTGCGTCCATTCCTCTACTCTTCCACCTCGCCTATGCTCACGTGACTACAGTGTCCTTGCCCAGATTTACTACTTCAAGCCGCAGACGCTCAACGTCTCCGCCTTGTTCCTCCTCGTCCTTTCGTACTGGTTCGGAAACGCCATGCACATGATCATCCCCTCCGGCGGCATCTTCCGCTACCTAACCCCGGTCCCTTCAACAGTGAGTACACATCACCCACGAGCTTCCTTCGCCTACTCATGCCCCTTCAGTCAAGGAGCATGTCTCGATCATCATCATGTCTTCCACGGCCGCTACCTCTGCCACCGCCATCCAGGTTATCTCCGTCCAGGACTGTGCGTATTTTCTTACTCCGACTGCTGGACATCATTTGACAGTCGGTCGCAGTGTACTACGACAACCAGCTGAATGCTGGCCTCGCCATCTTCACCCTGATTGGCTCCCAGCTCATTGGCTACGGTTTCGCCGGCTTGCTCCAGGACATGCTCGTCCGCCCGACCAAGTGCTTCTGGCCTGGCAAGAGTATGTCCAGTTATATTCGCTCTTACGTCCATTGTCTGATCGTCCCTCTAGTCTCGACCGCTAACCTGTTCCAGGCGCTGCACTTTGACAACCAGATGACCTCGAAGCGTGTCCGCCTCTTCTGGACCGTCTTCGTCGTCATGTTTGTCTGGGAGATCATCCCCCAGTGGATCTTCCCCCTCCTCACCGGTATCTCGATCTTCTGCCTCGCCAACAACACCAACCCGATCTTCCGCAACGTGTTCGGTGGTGCGAGCAACAACGAGGGCATGGGCTTCCTCTCGTGGTGCCTCGACTGGAACCTCATCGGCTCCGACTGCCTCTTCAACCCCCTCTGGCTCCAGATCAACCAGAACATCGGCATTTGCCTCACCTACATCCTCATGGCCGGCGTATACTACGGCAACGTCTGGCGCTCCAAGGACTTCCCCTTCATGTCCCAGGCGATCTTCGCCGAGGACGGCACGCAGTACAACCAGACCGCGCTCCTTACGAACGGCAAGTTCGACGCGGACAAGTACGCGACGCTCGGCCCTGCCTTCTTCTCGGGCACCAACGCGCTCTATTACGTCACCTCCAACCTCTCCCTCGGTGCGACGTTCACCCACGTCTTCTTCTGGCACTGGCAGGACATCAAGCCCTTCCTGAGGTCGTTCAACCCCTGGAACAAGGAAGAGTACGTCGTCCACGACCCCCACTGGGAGAAGATGAAGGTCTACAAGCAGATCCCCC
Organism: Epithele typhae; assembly: GCF_022376455.1. Lineage (NCBI taxonomy): Eukaryota > Fungi > Basidiomycota > Agaricomycetes > Polyporales > Epitheliaceae > Epithele > Epithele typhae. Next base: position 83,091 of record NW_025954192.1, on the reverse strand, counting down.
GCTGGTGGTACTTCGTTCTGCTCGCCGGCGCATTTGCCATCGCCCAAGCCACCAACTACGAGGGTCACTCTGGCCTCCCGTGGTGGGCGCTCATCGTGCTGCTCATCATCTCGTTCATCATGTCGCTCCTCTTCGCCACCCTCGACGCGACGATCGGTTTCCGCGAGTTCAACTCCTCGGCGAACGGCTTCTACCAGATGATCACCTCCTACCTCGTTCCCGGTGACCCGATCGCCAACCTGTACGGTGCGCTTTACGGCCAGCACCCGCAGGGTCAGTGCATTGCCATGCTCGGCGACCTCAAGCTCGGCCAGTACTGCAAGCTTGCGCCCGTGTCACCTTCACGATGCAGATCCTCGGCACTGTCGTCGGCGCCATCCTCAACTGTCAGTTTTTCTCCTTTCGTCTGCCGCGCCTCCCCGCTGACCTCGACGCTCTCTAGGGGTCATGATGGTCACGATCATCGACGCCAACCGCGAAGCACTGCTCTCGATCGCCGGCACCCGTCTCTGGTCCGGCCAGAACGCGCAGTCCTTCAACACCAACGGGATCTCGTGGGGCGGCCTCGGCCCGCAGATGTTCGGCATCAACGGTGTCTACCACATGGTCCCGATCTCGCTCGCGATCGGCGTCTTCCTCCCGCTCCCCTTCATCGCGGCGTGGTACATCTGGCCCAAGTCCGGGTTCGAGAACTTCAGCACCCCGATCATCCTCCAGTACTCGTGCTACCTCTCCGTCGGCATCAACACCTCGGTGAACCCCGCGATGGCGATCGGCCTCTTCTCGCAGTGGTGGGTGCGCACGCGCTACCCGCGCTGGTTCACGAAGTACAAGTGCGTCCTGACCCCTCACTTCTCACCCTCTCGAGCACCGCGCTGACCACCACACGCCCACAGCTACATCGTCGCCGCCGCGCTCGACGGCGGAACGCAGGTCATCTCCTTCATCCTCAACTTCGCCGTCTTCGGCGCGTCCGGGACCGCGCACAGCTTCCCCGAGTGGTGGGGCAACGACCTCAGCCTCTCCGCGGACCGCTGCGCGCCGGCGTAGTCGGCGTCCGTCCGTCCGTCCTCGATGTCCTCCGCACTTGCACGCACGCACGCCCCCACACACGTCCGCACGTCCGTCCATCCACAGTCTCCGTCGCTCCATGTCGCATGTAATGTAGTAGTTTGGGCCGGCCGAGCAGCCCTTTGTTTTGTCTAGGGTAATCTGCGCGAATACACTCCGGATCTTTTCGTCTCCCTCCCCCGCCTGTCCGGCAGCACGCGACGCCTCGAGCTCAACCTTAAGAGCTAAGCAGTCGGTCCGGGGCAACGCCTTGGCATCCGTCCGTTTCGACGGGCGGCGATGATGGAATTCAGTCGGCCACATGCCGTCCTGGGGCAGGCAAACGTTAAAACCTCCTTCCACGCCGCGCGCCCACAAAGCCGCCGCCGCCGCACGGTGGCGCACGCACCCGCGGTCGCCCGAGTGCCGGTGACTGGTGCGCGACGGAAAGCGGCACTTGAGCCCGGCTGCGCAGCCTCGGGGGTCCCTGGCCCCCTGCGCACCTCCACGATAAGTAACATTCAGTCGGCGGCGGCCTGCGCGCAGCGACCCGCGCTCGCCGCTCTAGCTCAGGCAAGGCGACTCGGACGGAAAGTTTCGCCGCGGAACCTGGCCCCTTATCGCGCCCGTCGGATCGCGGCGGTAATAGAGAAGAGTGCAAAGTTGCGGAGTCGGACGGCTGGAGCCTGGAGGACCGACGTGAGGGGTGGACGGTTCCCGGGCTCTGCGATGGACGGGCGCGATGATAGCCTTTGGCCTGGCTGTACGTGCTAGCTAGGTTCGACGGGGCTCGGTGACAGGGCTGGGAGGGGAAGAGGTGGGTACCTGTGCATGCATCTGAGCGCTGAGCGTCGACGATCCATGGCGAGAAGGGTGCCGTCCGCGTGCTCGGACTAGTGGTTCTTGCCAGGAGTCGAGCTGCAGGCTCAGTGTGGAGCGTTAAGCAGCTGGTGAAGATTCACACCAGCGTCGAGATAGACCGTCGGTGACCGGTCTCCGTGAGTGGGTTGTTCCGCTTGGCTCATGTACAGCTGTTCCAACATCGATAGGCCGTTTCTCGGGCGGCGAACACAGAGAGTTTTGTTTACATTTGGAGCGGGCCAAACAGACGGAGCGCGCGCGTGGCATCCCACCCTGCCTGGCCCGGTCATCGGCGTCTTATAATCAACATTCGCTGTGCGCGTCCGCACTATGTAGACATCTGAGTTGGAAGATGTGCATAGAGGCACACACAGACGAATGAACAAGGTACGCGCGACCGAGAGAGGATACAAGTTGTATGGACAGCGGACGGCTCTTCACGCGCACGCGAGCATCAGAGTACAGACCTTCTGGACTCTGCACAGTGCAACTGTGATACTAGTGAGCTTTCTCGGTGTTTTATATGTGTAAGTATGGTAGTCCAATATTCTCACCCTACCGCTCAGCCTCACACCGGGGGCATTACCGGATGAAACACGCGGCTTCATGCTTTGTTCACATAGATTGTCCCATTGATGTACCGCACAAACTCATCTTGAGGGACATCCTTGTATCATTGATTGCTAGCCAATCAGAGCTCGAGCTTCCCATGATACGAGGAGAGACATTCAAAATGAGTCAGGATGGCGCATCCGCGAGGCATTCTATATGAGCCATCAAGGAAACGGCTTGTCTCATCGGGAAATGCCCCCGGTGTCAGTCAACACGCTCTAAGTAGTGGCTACGGGATCTAGGCAGCGCGGGATGCCACGCGTGCGCGCTCCGTTTGTTTGGCCCGCTCCAAATGTAAACAAAACTCGCTGTGTTCGCCGCCCGAGAAACGGCCTATCGATGTTGGAACAGCTGTATGGGGAAACTAGAAGACAGTGCCTATCGCAGAACGCCGTGGCACATTCACCGGTCCGATATCATCTCGGAATTCATAGGAGCAAAAGGGACGTCAGAAGCGAGGCGCCGTCGCTCTCGCCCCAGAACCAGCCGGTGTGCAGAGCCCGAGGGCGTTGGATCGCAGAAGAGTGAGTGCGAAACAACACGGCGACGCGCCGGCGCGCATAGTTTATGTATACATTAGATATTATGGTATCCAAATGAGCAGCTACGTCGTCCGCCGTGATAGATCGAAGGCACGAGCGGGCGGCTCGCGCTCAGGCTGCCCCGCGAACCCCGCACGTTCTCCTCGTCTCCGTGGGGCCAGGCTCTCAAGCGCGTCCTCGACAGCGTCTGCGGCCTGAGCCAGGCGCTGGCGGGCATCAGATTTCGCGGTCACGGCCTGGCTGCTGGCCTTGAAGCTTTGAAGCTTGACGCGAGGTACGTACGCGAACCGCGTGCCCCACGTCAGCTCACGTCCGCCTGCGACGCCCGGCGGAGCGCGCTCTGCGCCCGCACGTGCCGCGGCTGCACCGCGAGCGGGCGGATCCAGAACCTGATGTGCCCGAGCTTGGACGCGGTGAGGAGGCCGCGGGGGAGGAAGACGAGGTCGGTGAGGAGGTCCGCGCCGACGTGCTTGACGACGACGGGCTGGACGACCGCGACGTCGTTCCGCGACGGCGCGGGGTGGAAGCGCGGCAGCGGCGACTCCCCCGCCGGGTTCGGCAGGTAGAGCGTGGACTCGCCCCGGCGGCGGAGCGCGAGCGAGACGGTCGAGGTCATCGACATCCGCTGGTGGTGCGCCGCGGGCAGCTTTGGGCGGTGGAGCGCGCCGCTGGAGAAGTCCCACTGGACGAGGCGCGGGCGGTCGGTACCGATTCGGGGAGAGCGGGCGGAAGAACTCACGAGGATGAACTTGTTGTCTTCGCCAATGCTGCCGAAGCGGTAGGTCCGTCCGTCGCAGCGAAGCTCGTCGAAACCGACGCCCGAAACGAAGGAGGAGTGGCCCTGACATCGCGCAATAACCCTTTGCTCCCATGGGGAGAAGATAGTGACGAGGTCATCCTGTCCTCCCGTCTAGCAGCGATCGACAATTAACAAGCTGCGGAAGATAAATATAGAGAGGACCGACCAAAATGAAGCGACCGTCGGTGACCATGCCACGCAAGTGAAAGCACCGAAATATGACGCGTAGCAATCCACTAGTCTGCAAAGATAATCAGCTGCGCTGCGGAGGGCACGGATTCCGGCAAAACATACTGCTCTGCAACGGTATCGATTACTCTCAGGCAACCGTCCTCAGAGATAGCCGCCAGGAATTTGGCATCGGGTGAGAAGACGAAATCTGAGGATGAACGTCAGCAGCGACTCCGATGTGGTATGAAGTACAGGACGACTCGCCTACGATGCTTCTCCGCGAGACCCGCCAATGGCTGACCGGGTTCTTCGCTGTTTTCTCCTTCTCTGGCTTTGACCCGAGCGGCGCGGACCCACCCACAGTGACGGGATGCCACGGAGGCATTGTGACGAATATCGAGTCCAACGGATTCCATTCGCCCTGTGAATCCGACGAGGAGGAGCCGTCGAGATGAGATGTCGACGGAGCTGACCCCGGCTCATGTGGAGTGAACGCGCCATCTTCCCGTTCCTTGTCATATACGACGATGGTGCCGTCTGCATGGGAGACTAGAAACAGGTTTGGAGACTCGGGCACCCAGTGGATCGAAGTGCATGCAGCGTTGCATATTCGACCCTGGACACTGATGTCAGAACATTCAGAGGCGCATGCGTCAAGTGGCTGACCTGTTTGTTGAATCGGCCGTAGCGCGAAGATATGGGATCTGCAGACGCGAACTAAGGTGCGGGTCGCGGGTAGGTAGGATGAGCGTTCCACTCACCGAACCAGAGGATGTCGCCAGTATGGAAGCCAATGATGACGTCCAACCGGTCTGAGGAGACGGTCGCCAGATTCACGTCGTGGCACGTCGGATAGGCAGAGAAATATATTCGAGCCAGAGGTTCCTGGGCGGGCATACATGTCTGCACAATTCCACGCAGCCGTGACGACCACCACTCACCTTGAGCTTCGCGCCCGCCTCTGTCCACACAAACGTCTTCGCGGAGTTGTAGAACATGAACGTCGTATCGCCCTGCTTGCCGGCCAGAGACTTGCTCAGGTTGTCCGCATTCTGCAGTCGCGTGATGAACGTGGAGGACGTCGTGCGCATATTGTGCTTCGGGCGCGGGGTCGACTTGCGCTTCCCCGCGCCGGGCGCATGTGAGAAGGGCGAGTTGAGCTGGTCGTGTGTGATCGGCGTCGAGGCCGTTGTGTCCGGGGCGGGGGTGCTAGAAGCCTCCGGCGTTCCGTCGTCGATGTCGTCGCTGCTGGACACGCTGTTGCCGTCCTGCTCCCGTGTCGACGGCATGCTGCTGAGCATCTTCTCCTTCTCCCGCTCCCGCTCCTTCTCCTTCTTCCCCTCCCTCTCGCGCCCGCCGCCCAGCAGCTGCGAGAAGCCGGGCGAGACGGTCGCCTTCGACGCCGGGAAGCGCACCTGGACCGCGGTGACCTTGGTGGGGTAGAGGATCGGCGCGGCGGCGATGGTGTGCTGCGCGACGGGGGACGGCTTGTGCTCCTCGGTGACCGAGTACACGCCCTCGGGGGCGACGAACGTCATGTCATTCTCCATCTTTCATCCTCAGGCGGCGGGCGGGCAGCGTGCGGCAGACGAGCGAGGAGGCCGCGGGGCAGGCGGCGGCGGAGGTGGCGGGCGCGGATGGGAGCGCAGGGCAAGGCTCATGGGACCAGCAGCGCCCCGGATCTTGCTCTGCTCGCCCGCCCGCTCTTGCTCGCCGACGACGACCATGTTTGCCCCCCGCAGACCCGCCGCAGCCTCTCTCCGGGCGATATCTCGAGTGAACGTACGCCTTCTCCGCCATTCGTGCTCGTTACTGCTGCTCACGCCCGCAGTCCGCGAGCAGGAGCCGCCGGTGGAACAGCACCGAGGCCCCGCCGGCCGGAGGCCATCTTCCGTCCGTAGCAAACTCCTCATTTCTGAAGCCCACCCGCGACGTCGCGCTGCGCACGAATGGCCTCCAGTGGGTCGATCCAGTCGACGCCGACCCCACGCGCGATATGGTCGGCCGCGAGACGCGTAAGATGAACATGTACCAAGCCGTGCGGGACGCGTTAAGGTACGTCCCGCCCTCCATCTTACTCGCGCAATGCCGAGGCCTCGCGGCTGATCGTTCCTCCCTCCCCGCGTCCCCAGCATTGCGCTCAGCAAGGACGACACGGCAGTCGTGTTTGGCGAGGATGTGGCCTTCGGAGGCGTCTTCCGGTGCACGATGGTATGTCGCGCGCGCCGTGCCGTGGATCCGGTCCTCGCGCCCACCTTCGTTCTGACATGTGCGTATCTCTGATCCAGGGCCTCGCGGAAGAGTTTGGTGTGTGGAGCGAACGCAGATAAGTGCGCCGTATCTCTGACCAGTGGATACGCACAGGACGCGAACGTGTGTTCAACACGCCCTTGACTGAGCAGGGCATCGCAGGCTTCGGCATCGGGCTCGCGTCCATGGGCCACACCGCGATCGCGGAGATTCAGTTCGCGGATTACATCTTCCCCGCCTTCGACCAGGTCCGTCGCTATTCAGCGGACCCGCTTCCCCGCCCACACGGTTCTCACCTCCCGCGCTTCCTGCTCCCAGATTGTGAACGAGGCCGCCAAATTTCGGTACCGCAGTAACGGCAACTTCAACGTCGGGAAGCTCACCCTCCGCTGCCCGTCCATGGCGGTCGGGCACGGGGGCCACTACCACTCTCAGAGCCCGGAAGGGTTTTTCATGGGCGCGGCTGGGATCAAGGTTCGTCCGCGTCGCACCACCTCCGACGGCGAAGCGTCCTGACATGTTGTGCGACATAGGTTGTGATCCCGCGGTCGCCCATCCAAGCCAAGGGCCTCTTGCTGAGCGCAATCCGAGACCCAAATCCGGTGATCTTCATGGAACCCAAGATCCTGTACAGATCCTCCGGTCCGTCCTCCGCCGCCTCGATTACGTCTTCGCCGCTCACTTATTCGTCCGGCGTGCAGTGGAGCAGGTGCCGTTGGACGACTACGAGATCCCCCTCAGCAAAGCCGAGGTCCTCGCCCGGGGCTCCGACCTGACCGTCCTCACCTGGGGCACCCCCGTCTACCACTGCGAGGCCGCCATCCAGATGCTCAAGCAGCCCCCGCCAGCGATCGCGGAGCACGTCCCGGCAGCCTTCCGCGGCGCGACGGTAGAGCTCATCGACCTGCGGACAATCCTGCCTTGGGACGTCGACACCGTCGTCGAGAGCGTGCAGCGCACGGGCAGGCTCGTCGTCGTTCACGAAGCCGGACGCACGGGCGGCGTCGGTGCCGAGATCGGCGCGGAGATTCAGAAGAAGTGCTTCCTCAAGCTCAACGCACCTGTGCGGCTCGTCACTGGTTGGGAGTGAGTGCCTCTTGGGATCGTGCGTGGTGATTTACTGACGTGGTCGTCCTCGTCCGCGCAGCACCCCGGTTGGCATGCAGTTCGAGAAGTTCTACATGCCGGACCCGATCCGCATCATGGACGCTATGGTAGAGACTCTAGCATACTGAAGGACGCATAATACACGGACTCCGGACTCCACACAGATTATCCATGTATAATACTGGAACAATCATCACTGGAACATGTAACATACACTTTGAAACTTTAAATCTTAACCCTGTGATGGCAGAGCATGATCGTGAGGACGCAAGGTAATCATTCTGAAACGCGAAACTTGAGCTTTGCAGCCTCTCTTGTGAATATGGGCGACCACGTTGCGCTCTTCCAACTCCACATCTCGCGACTATCCCCCGCAAGGGCAGCGCGGCCTGGCCTGCACTGAGGCGGACGAGTCCGTCTAGCACTTCCTCCTCTCGGCCGGAACGCTCCTGCGGACTCCGCAGGGCCTCGTACCTCGAGGAGATGGACCACCTTTGCATAACCTTCGTGTCCCTCGCAGATCACGTCCACAAATACTACTATACCACACCCAGAGCGGCTGCCCTCCATACAGGGCCCGTCCTAGGCTACCGCCCCCTCTTCTTCCGCCCTCTGGGACATCTGTTCCGATTAAGTCCGTTTTCTCCCGCTCCGTGACCCGAGTTCGAGTAATGCTGCATGTAGCTTATGCCCACCGTGAGGCTTTGCCCTCGAGGGCGTCAAACAAAAACGACCAAAAAAGAGATGGGCGAACGATGATGGCATAGCGACCCGCGTCGCGAGTGATCTATATTGTACATACATGGCTTCGAGGATATGCAGGTAGAAATACAGCAGTCCATCTGTGACACGGTCAGATTGTATCCCCATATAGCATGGCTGGCAGCAAGTACGAGTACTCACTGTCTGACCCGTAGAACATGAGGTCTGTTAACTATCACCGCTTCTTCTTCGAGTTAGGAGATGTCCGAGACAACTCATCTGGGCTTTCAAGCTTTCGCTTGATACCTGAAGGCGACGCTGTGTTCGGCAGGGTCGGGAGTGCCTCGCTCAGGGCCGCCGCCGCCGGCTCGAACGTGGGGATGTTCAGGAACGAAGAGAAATCGTCATCTTGCCCGGACCCGAGTGCGCTGCCAAACAGCTTCTCCAGCGAGTCGTCCCATTCAACTTGCTGCTGCGTAGGATCATACGAGTACATGTCGGGCTCGGCGCCGGTGTTGGGGTCAGGAGCGGCCTGTGGGTCGAGACCAAGCCCGTCCATGAACGACTGGATGCTGGTTTGGAGGGAGTCGACATCGGCGTTGATCTGGGCGGTGTCGTTGTACATCTTGTTCATACATTCCGCGTTTTCGAGGAGTGCGGCTTGGTTTAACTCGACGCCGTTTGACGGGGCTGATATAACCGCTCGAGGGGTCGGGACAGACGTTCGTAACGGTGGGTATTGAAGCTGGAGAGACGGATCGGTCCAGGCGAAGGATGGTTGAGGCTGTTGTTGAAGTTGAGCGTAGGCTTGCAGGAATTGTTGCCATTGCTCGACAGATAGGCACGGATCGGAAGCTGCTGGAGGAAGCGCACTGTTTTCCGGCGCCGGTGGAGGTACAAATGGCATGATAGGAGGTTCTGCAATGAGTTTGGGTCTTACGATGGAGGGTAGTATAGAAGGGGATTTGGGTATTGAGTCGGTAACCTGCACGGTAGCAGCGGCCGAAGGGTCAGGAGTATCAACCACAACGAAACGGTCGGATGCTAAAAGGAAATGTCAGTGCGCGTCGTGCAATAGCCTGCAATACATCACATACAAGTGGAGAAGGGAGTGCCCGGCCGGCTGCCGCTCTCACTGTGAGCCTCCGCATCACTGCCGAAGTAGTCCGATTCCTCGCCGTGCGTTTGTCGTCCGTCGCCAATGAGGAGTCGCTTGGGAGGCACGTTTGTGTTTTTTGTGGAAGAAGGGTGCTCAGGTCCGTGCTGGACTGTTCTCCCGACAAGTCCAGCCAAGAATTTAAGGATGCGGTTGATAGTGTCTTCGTGCTTTGCATGCCTCTCCCTCGCAGCAATGGCCTCCTTCCACAACGCATCGTTTGACTGCTTGAGGGCGTTCAAATCGTTGGAAATGGATTGTTGTTGACGCCTGATTGCGCTAATCCCCTCCACGATGGATCGCATGTCCACCACCTCCCCTGGACTTATCTTGCTTTCTGGTACCGAGGCGGACAGTAGGCCTAGAGTGCCCTTGCTCTCGGCATGCGCGGCGTGTGCAGGGGCTCGTTTGCGCTGAATGAGACCGAGAAGATCGGGCTGACCTCGATGGAAGTACGGGTGTGCGAACTGAATGTGCTCCGACTCGTCGTTTGAGCGAACAAGCCCTTGCTGGAGGGCAGAGATCTTGCGGAAGCCGTATAAGTTGAGTTGACGAACGAAAGAGGAGAAGTTCTGGTGTTTGAACCATTTCCCAAGAACCTCCCGTGCGAACCTTTCGTGGTCAGAGACTAGAAGGGATATGTTCAGCGAGTGCGATCGGAAATTAGGAAACGCGGGTACGAACGTACTTATGAATGAGTCCCCTGCGTCAGCCCATTTGATCATACATTCGTTTCCAGGATCATTGAGAATTCTAAGCGAGAGGTGTTTAAACCTTAGGCGAAATCAGAAAATGAGCATACGCACTCATAAAGCTTGAGCAAGAAACGAGGGATGCCTTGCAGACTTTTGGCGATAGTCGAGTCGGAGGAAGTGGTGATTGCGCTGGAGCCAGCAATTGCGACTTCATTGTTCGTTGACATCCAGTTCGTAGCGGTAGCAGTGGAGAGTCCCGGCAAATGAGGGGAAGGAAAGGAAGGTGGCGGTCGAAGGACAAGTTGGGTGGGCCACTGGTTGCAGCACGACGTCACTGCACGTGGTCCCGAGTTGCCTCGGCCGCGCGCACAGCGTCGAAACCGCGAGCCCTCTCAACTGCTGGCCATGTCGACCGCTACGCTCCTCGCCTTCTTCAACTCATTCCCAAACTTGTCTCTACCCATGCTCGGTTTTTCGCGTCACCTCCCCATGCCAATCTCACTGCGCTCGCATTTTACTGATCACTCTGGCATCTCTTCTATCCTCTGCTGCATGCTATTACTGGCGATCATCCTACCAATGGTTGCATACCGTTGCTGGGCGTTAAAGCCCGCAGAAGTTGCGGACAAGCGAAGACGGGTTCTCGAGGCTTTGTTGGAAGTTATCGTCCCTACGCAGTCAATTTGGCCATCCCACTATTTGTCCATCGCGCATCACCACGCCCAGCAGCTTTGCCCCAATGCTTGTCCAATCCGAATACCTCTGGGAAAACTATACGAAGACCTCCGTCACGAAAAACTAGAGCTCCGCACCCCCGCAGAGGTTCTTCCCCGTATCCTCGGCACATCGCATGTGCACAACACCGAACTGCCTATCCGCATTGACGTCAACGCACGCTGGTGGTTCCAGTTACTGTGGTGGATCGTCGTCTCTGAGCTCACGTCAATCGATCCCGATCAATACCTGGTCAGTTCCCTTCACCTTCCATGCACATCCCCGGCTGACTTAGAACGTTGATGAAATCACAGGCGAACTCAGGTTACCTTGGTGAGTGTCTGTATGCGCATGACAAGCATGTTGGTGCGACAAATCATCTCCTGTCGTTAGGAGACCGCACCCATAGTCCTTCCCTGGACCATGCACTCGGCTTCGACGTGCCTTCCTTGCTGTTCTTTCGCGCCGTCCTGGACCCCAGCACCCCTTCCATCAGTCTCGATTGCATACCTCATCATCGCCTTGAAGACCTCATACGCAAGCTTCAAGCATCCCTGAAGTCTGGGCAATCTGTCGCTCTCGGTCTTACCGCACGGAGTCCTGCCTCTCAAAAGAGTTTCTGGACCGATTCGACCATTCTCACTGCCATCCCGTTTCTACCCCGCTCCCGTCTCGAGGGATGTCAGCGCACGACTACTCCCTTGTTTGCGTCCGTGCACGCTATCCTCCGGCTCTTGACGACTGGCCCCACGCCTTTGACGATCGACATAGCGAGGAATGTCTCTTCAGAGTACTCCGACTTTCTGCGCGACCACACGGATCAACTGGAGAACGACCCAGAGCTGAGACAACGGATCGTCGAGGGATTAGGGAGACAGGCATGGGTTGAAGAGAGGCTTTGTGCATCTTGGGAGGCGGCGTTGGTTGACTTGGGCTTCCTTGAAAGCTGGGTGATTATCGCAAGGAGGGCGTAGTGACACGCAAGTGATGCATGAATCAAAATGAACTACTCTGTGATGTATAATACCTGCTACAGTATGACGGGCGAAGAGGACATCGTGTTGCACCAAAAGTCAGACTTCTGAGTGCTTTAACACCAGATATGCACGTAAGTCAGTTGTATCAGCTTCTAGGTACCAACTGCCGAGTGTAAGATCCAACCACGGCCCGGGGTTAGCCTTAGCTGCGACATTATGACAAGCTTCCCCGTCCTCCACCAGTAAAAGTTCACCCACAAGGGGTGAAATGCGAGAGACAACTTGTTCAAACGCGTCCTCATCTTCGAGCATGTCTTCTGGTGTGATGTCCTTCAGCACGGAACCCTGCAGGTGAAGAGTTAGGGTGTTTTATAGCAACAAGATGTGCGGCCTACCCTCTCGTCTGACACGGAAACATCCAGAGTAGTCCCTTCTTCATCTTCAATACGGAACCAAATCTGGAAGAATCCCTCCACAGCGGTATCGTCGTCCATAACATCATCACATTTGGCGCATCGTCGGTAAGACTTCGGGAGGCTGATGTGATCCGTCAGCCCCACTGCTTCCAGGCCATGTCAAATGGTCGACCTACGTGATTTGGCAACTTGTGCACCTGTAGACCGCCCATTCATGTAGGTCATCCGGGTAAAAGTCGACCACTCGTGCCCGCACGCGGAACACAGCAGGGCAGGCATTGTCCGCCTTGACAGCGGCGAGAGATGCTCTGTGGTCCTTGCGAGCCTGCTTCCGGGGAGGCTCGTCGACAAACGCATCTGCGCTCGCCTTTCTGACCCTGGGCTTGATCGTGAAGACCGCGGTAGCTTGCGCTTCCGCGACGGCTTCGCGACGAACACGCGACGCGTCGGTCTCGCGTTCGCGGCGCTGCTTCCCCTTCGTCGCCTTCTCTGTTCGAGTCGCCAGCATCTCTTCTCTCCGCTTCAAAAGCGCTTGCAGTTCGGCGTTCCCCTTCGCCTTTGGGTTCAGCTTCCTGATGAGCCGCTGGGGGCCGCCGAGTTTGCCGCTGAGAAATGGGCTGCCTGTTGTTTTGAGGCGGAGATTGCGAATGGAGATAAAGTCGCCAGCAGCGAGGCCTTGCGCAACTTCGGCCTGCGCGTCGAAGAGATTGATCCGCACGACGCGGCCAGCGAGTGATTCTGAGGCGATGTGGGCAGCGATGGGAACGAGGTCTGAGCGTGAAGTGTAATCGGTAACGTAGATGACGGACGAATTTGACAGGGAGAGGTGTACGACCTATGGAGACATGAGAGCGACTCGACATGTTAGAGATACGCACTGACCTCAACGGTGCAATTAAAATGGTGATTCTCTTCGGCCTCATTGATAAGTTGATGCGGGAATTCGGCGACAAGACCGGGGTCTCCAGACGATGCAACCCACTGATGCTTGCGTCTGCAAAGTGGCGTCAGTGAAGGGCTACTTGACAGAGGATGAAGTCACTTCAGCAGTTCGACAAGCTCGGGGTGGAACTCCAGCTCATCTTCATCGAGCTTCTTGATCTTTCTGCCTTCTTGCATGCGTCCCTCCATGTAGCCTCTGTTGCCGTACTTGGATTTCATGTTGTGTATAGCGTAATATCGACCGACTTCCATCTCCGCCGCAACGTCGTACGAGGACATAGAGAACTCCACTTGAAGGACGAAAGGAGCAAGCTTCGCTGGGCACCAATCTCCATGAGTGTGGTTTGTGTGTTCGTTGCGCGTGTAATCCGTGACATATACGGCGAAGTTACGTTCGTCCATCCTGGCGGTGTGCACGACCTGATTCGAATGGTGTCAAGGACGAGTAACCTTTTCCATATACATTCACGCACCTCGACTGTGCAGTCGAAGAATATGTCCTGCAGCACGTCGCTGATGAGCAAGTGTGATCTCTCGCTACGAGAGGAGGATGTCTCAGGGCCCAATTGAACCACATTCTGACCACGCCACCAGTCGGCCAACTCGAGACATTGACGCATCTCGCTTTTCGCCAGGCCGAGGTGTCGGGACTGCCCTTCTGCTGACGTCATTCTCCCTGTAGCATGTCGGTACACTGCCCAAGACCAACCCTTGTAAGAGGCCCCGACTGCCGTACCGTAACCGTCAACCTGAGTATATCGTGAGTCTCTGGCATGGCCACTTGGATGAATGACTGACAGTCAAAGAACACAACACCACTACGTCGCCGGCTTCGATTTTCGGAGGAAGCTGCTTTTTATCGAACAAACTGACCCCGAGACCGTTTCTTGTAGAAACGTTCGTCTGATCAAAGAGACGGATCCTTAGCATGAACTCTTCACGGATGTCAGTTGTCGTTGAAGAGGTAGCAGGGTCAACTACCCACCTCCGCTGTTCGTATTTTTGGTCTGACCCGAGCCCTCTGCAATACCCATAATGTTGACGACCGCTCCTTGCACCGCTTGAATAAGAGGTGTAAACATGCGCTGGAACTTTCGCATGAGAGATTTCGATAAAGATGATTACTATGAAAATTATACGCACCATGACGTACTCGTTGGAAGCTCCAGTTTGAGAGACGTTGTTGGATGGGGTTTCCGCCTCACATTGTGGGGGCTCCTTCTCCGCCTGATCACGGATGGGCGGGATGTTGTCCGGCTTCACAGCATGTTCCCCAGCATGGCCGTTCTCCAAAAGGTGGGACTCACAGAACACTTCATCGGGTATGTCTTCAGTATTTTCCCAGAGATACCGTTCGTCCTCGTTCTCTGATGGAGTCGCCGCGGAGGGTGCACCTGTTTTACCTGCCCAGCGGCTCGCCATGTTCTTATGACGTCGTTTCTGGTTATGTAGATGTTTAGCCTCAGCTTTTGCGCCATGTCTTGGCGACTTCGGAGCGGGCTGCCTCTTCGAATTGTCTAATTCTCGAGGAAGAGGCCGTTCGTGGCGTTTGCCTGCATCCCTTGACGAAGTACAGGCGGTTATAAGCGAAGGAAGTCTTCTCGAAGGATCTTCGACGCTTGACACATCCACGGCTCCAATCGATGTAGCCGCAGCGGAGGGACGGGGCTCCACGTCCATCACAACTGTTAATGAATGAGACACGGTAGAAGGCTGGTCTGTGAGTGCGAACAACGTCAATGTGCGCGACAGTGAGACAACTCAATTTACACACCTGGGGTGTTTCTTTCACTGTTGCTATTACTATCGTGGGCGTGAGGTTTTGGAGGTGTCCTGGATTGATGTTCGACGGTTTGCGGAGGTGTTCTTGGACGCTCTCTGGGTACAGTTGAAGTGGAATGTGATGCATTCGATATCATAGGAGTCGGGAAGACGATTTTGCTATCCGAGTCTGCCAAAACGTCAATCACAACCATTAGCAGCCAGATCGGAAGAAGTACATACCGTCATCCCATGTACTATAGAATGCGGTGTCGCCGGTCTTGTGGTGCTTAGCATGAAGAATCACACCGTCGCGCCAAACGAGTCGCTTCGGCAGCAAAGGTTTCGGATGGTTTGACTTTGGCAAGTCTTCCAAAATAGAGCCACGCAAAGCAAGACATAGCTTCGTCCCAACATTGAGAGGAAGACGGTGGTTCGCAGGGATGCAGCCTGAAAGCAGGACTTGTATGCGTAGTCCAAGCTCTACCGTCAACTGAAGGTCCAGGTACCCGTCTGCCGCTGAGTTAAGACTGAAAACTGTCCCTTCAATGAAGCCACTGCCATCCGTCCCTTTCTTGCAGATGTTGTCGGCTCTCCTCTTCTGCTCGGGTTTGAATACCGCGGCGCCGGCTATTGTAGTGTCTTCCGCCGGAACTCCAACCATTGACAGCTTGGGGGGCGCACGATAGGTCGGATATGTGTTAGGCAGCGACGGCCAATGGTTGCCCGTAGAAAGGAGAGAGGAGTACAATCCGAGACACGGTGGTCAAATGAGAAGACGCGTCGAGCATCGGACGCGATGCGCGAGTCGCGACGCGACTGTGGCGGCCGGCCCGGCATCGCTCCAATTGAGCGAGCGAGCGTTTTCGAGTGCTATAGTCCCTTCATAACTGCATCCACGATCCACGCGCTCCCGCATCTGTTCTACACCATGTCAGGCCAAAACGAAGAGCTCTCCTTGCCTTCGTTATTCCACCGCGCTCTCACGACCGCGGCCCAAGCAGTAGACCTACCCACTATTCAAGACGAAACTCAGGTAGGAATGGACTTCAAAGAACCATCAGTCATCGGGCTGACATTCCGCATACATCTACAGAGTCTCATCCGATCAGCAATAAATGACCTTGGCCAATGCAGGTCTCGCATATCAGCGCTCTCATTGTTCAGCCCCAACGAGCACCTCTCGGACATCCCCACGCGCGATTTGGTGTATATCCTCGTGCCATACGCGCTTTCCGAAGTTCTATCTCGGGTGAAGGCCACGGGTAGAGAAGAGCGGCTGGAAATTGCAAACAATGTCAAGGTGCGTTGCTCGCATGTCTTTCTGCATCCGTAATATCAATTGCGCCAGATAGCGATGTCTGGAATCCTTCGTCAATTACCTTGAGTCGTATGAGGTCATCAGCGAAGAGGACAAGACGTTGTACGGCGCCTCAGCTGCCTCTCTCATCGATCCTGCCAAGCGAAGAGAGCTCAAAATCAAGCAGTTTAAAAGGGAGAAAGATATCAAAGCTAGAATCGAGGTGAGTAAAGCCGGGATGCATTATGTTCCAGACCTGTGACATATGGCTATATCAGACGGTTAGGAGACGCACGAACCAAAACGTTGTCGAGACCTCCTCCAATCTAGAGCTCATTGCGTCCATGCTCCCGGCACCTTCAGACGTGTCAGAATCAGAAGACCTGGACAGCGATACGGAAGATGCAATGCGAGAAGGTCTGATTCTGCTTCTGCGATACCTTTTCGCCGAATCCCGGACGCAATTGGAGAGCACAATCCAAGAAATGGAGCTGCTGCGACACGCGCCTCCAGAACCATCCCAGCGATCTCTCGACGACCCTCGTATGGGGAGTAGACGTGAGGAAGATAACATATGGAGGCTCGATCCACCCCTCAACAGAGGTGGACCGGACGGGAAGGGCCCCTTGCTTGACCCGCAAGGAAAGGTACGAGCAGGGACCTGGTGAATGTTCGCGTGCTAATATCCCGGCCAGCCGCTCCGACCATTCATGATACTGCCCTCAAACGCGGCAGAACGCGCAAGAATTCAAGCACAAGTCTTCCAAGCCGATCATCGTCTGCCGACCATGACTATCGACGAGTATCTCGCGATTGAACAGGATCGTGGCAACATCATTTCCGGCGGAGGGTATGGTCGGCCTGGTATGCGCCAGGTTTGTGAAGCTGAACTACGAGTCTACAGGCCGGCCTCTGAACAGCAACCGACCTCTAAAGAACAGCTAACGCTGGACGCGGAGCAGGATGGTACGGCGTTTGGGGAGGATAAGGCTGAAGAAAAAAGGCTTAAAGACGAGTCGTGGGCTCGGTATACAGACGCCAACCCAAGGGGCTCCGGGAACACCATGAACCGCGGTTAATTACTTGGTAAGGGCGAAACGTATTATGTCTGGCAACGTGAACATCACGGACTTTGATCCTACCTGCAACAATATACATGCTCCTGTTGTATCACATCGCACGGAGACGGCTATTACAACATCCTGGATCCATATTAAATAGCGACGCGTGATTGAGGGGATATGTACATGTAAGAGCAGGCAAAGCAAGGAGATGTATGATACGCTCTATCAATGCGCGAAGAGCTCAGCACTGACACTGCGATGCATCGGGCATGTCGTTTTGTGGTGGCGATGTAACGTCGATCTCTGCGCTCACAAAAATCAGCACAGGTCTCAATAGATCCACAGGTCAAGACGCACTCGTGTTCTGGGCTTCGGACGCTTCATTCTCCTTCTCCATCCCGACCAACGACATAGCAATCTTCTTGAACAAGCTCTTGACATTATGACCAGCCTTCGCAGATGTCTCCATAAACATGATGTTCAGCTGCGTCGCTTTCGCGTTCGCCTCCTCGAGAGTCACTTGCCTACAACGACAACATGAGTAACGAACATCGTAGACAAGCAGATTGAGCACGTACCGCTTGTCCGAGAGATCTGCCTTATTCCCCACGAGGACGATGATTACATCATTCCCTCGCTCCGACCGCACATCGTCAATCCATTTCGACGTAGACATGAAGGACTGGCGGTCTTGGGGAACATTAACTTCGGGCACTTGTAGGACGAATGCGGTAACTCACTTGTAATATCGAAGACCACAATTGCGACAGAGCAATCACGGATGTACGATGGGATGAGCGAACGATAACGTTCCTAGGCGAATGACGGACGAATTTTAGACGTATAAGGCGCCAAGCATTTCGCAATAGCGACCAACCTGGCCTGCTGTATCCCAGAGCTGTAACCGGACCGTGCGGTCCTCCAGGTACATGGCTTTGCTCAGAAAGTCAATGCCTATCGTTGCCTGGTATGTGTTGTCGAACGTGTCATACATGAACCTATACAATATGGCGACAGAAGAGACACATCATTCCATGCACTGGGGCCAACGGAGTCCGATAGTCTGGAGATGCATCGAAGTCCACGTACCTTGTAATTAGACTCGTCTTCCCCACACTCTGGTCGCCCAAAAGCACGATCTTGCTGCGTTTCAGTGGAGGGGACGAGAAGTCGGCCGTGACGGGAGTCGTTGAAGACATGGCTGGAGAAGCTGGTGCAAGGTATGCAGTGTGCAGGGGTACGGCGTCGCACGGAAGAACGTGGGGCTCAGGAATGCTTGCTCGCTGTGCGGGACAGCCGAGAGGCTGTTTGCCACTGTTTGGGATGCGCAGGGTTCCTGGCCAGATTAGATAGACGCGACGTCGACGCTAAGGTTGGGCTCAGTCACAGCTCGCCCCTATGCTGAGCACGTGATATTGGCGCTCAAATAAGTTATCTTTGCGCTAGACACCAGATAAGTCCCCTGCAAAGACGCCAGAATGCGCGCACACCATCCCGAACACACAGCAGGATAGTGAGTGGGTGCGCGAGTAGATAAAATCATGCAAATGAACGTTATGTATGCTATGCAGGTGTCGCGATGTCCGCGCGCTCAAGTATCGCCCTAGGGGGAAGCCCACGATGGCTAGCATACTTCTTTGTTGCCCCAGCCGCCTCCGCTCCGTTGAGACCGTCGCGGTAATAATGCTGAGAGTGTGGGCTTTGCGCCTGAAAGAAACTTCCGACACCACCTGCGCAGCGTTCGCGCATGATTTGGCGCGCAACCGAGCTTCTGTGCAGTCGACACGGAGGTCTTCTTCCATCCACGCACAGGAGCGCTGTCGTCCAGATAGATGGCTAGAAACTCTCGCATATCCACGAGACGGCGGTGAAGCTGCGGGTTTCCTGCTTTGAAAGGCAAATATCTCCTCTTCTTCGTCTTTGAGCGCGGCTACAGTAGTGCATCCAGCAGCTTCAGCCCCGCTTCTGTAGCCTCACGCGTGGGCGCTGATTGAAAGCGTCCTCCGGGTCGCGTGTGTGGCCCCGGAGTGATGCTTCGGATCTGATTGGAAGAGGCCTCCGGCGGCGCCGTTTGGGATCGCGGGGACGACAACACAGTGGAGGATTTCGCTGGAAGGTCCGCAACTGGCAGTCTGGATGGCGTGTTCCCGGGCGGCAGCTGAGGTGCTGACTGAAGTTGGGACATCTCCACAAACATGCGGCGACTTCTCTCCTGCGGGACGTGCACGTCGTGGTTCAGCCCTGTGATGCGTCCTTGAAGTGCACGCTACGGTGGCACCGGGGGCTGCATAGCGAGCTCAATAAGAGGTTTTGAAGAGATGGTATGATATCCATACCAGGTTTTCCTTGTTTGCACTCGCTTTCAAGACCTTCTCCTTCATCCACCTGCCTAGGTTCTTCAACCTGGACGCTTTTGCGGTGCTAACTCGACCTATGGTTGTATGCTAATGTCATTCTGACAGGCTTACTCAATAAACTCCATTTCCTGGCGCTTTTATTGACGCCTGAACTGCGCTCGTCTGCGACACCGCTCACGATGCCACTTCCTTTCCCGCCTTCTCTCGCCAAAAGGAGCTCCAGGGAGTTGTAGCCAAATACTATTGGTACAATCCTCCGGAAACAAACCAGGAGAAAATGCTTCATTCAGAAAAGTACATGGTTTACAATGAATCCTCCACCCAGACGGAGGCATTTTGATCACGTGATGGGGCGGGCTGTGACTGAGCCCAACCTTACTTATATCGCCGCGCTTCACAGGAACGCATGCAGACGCCGGCCGCCGCGAAGCTCAAAGCGTCGGCTCACGCTTCTTGGACGCGCCCCGATTTCCCGACTCTGAGTCACAAATGCCCGGCTGCTAGCACTGTTCTCCTCTCTAAGACCGCACATCTGGCCCCGTCTGTTGCGCCCCGGAACGCCCTCGTCCAGAATGAAGCTCATCGACAAGATCGCGCAGCGCGACCCGCACAAGCTCTATTATATGTTCGAGTTCTTCCCGCCGAAGACCGACCAGGTGAGCGCATCGACTCACAATCAATACGGCGCAGGGACTAAGTTTTATTGCTGGCAGGGCCTTGAAAATCTCCTTGCGCGTATTTCACGCATGATGGCGTTCAACCCCATTGCACTCAGTGTAACGTGGGGCGCAGGAGGTTCGACGAGGGCACGATCTATTGACCTGGCAGGTTGGGTTGAAGAGCAAGGTGGAGAAACGTTGATGCATTTGACGTGCACAAACATGGTGCAGGGTACTGTGGAGCTGCATTAAGGGTGAGTCTCTTCCTATCTCCGCGTTCGGGCGATGTTCATGCAGCTTGAAGGCGGCCAAAGAACACAATATCGATAATATCCTTGCGCTTAGAGGAGGTAACAGTGTTTCCACTTCGAGGACTCTCTTTTCACTGTGACAATGGTAGATCCCCCGAGGGGGAAAGAGCACTGGGAACCAAGTGATCCGCGATTCCAGCACGGTGTCGACCTCGTCCGTTACATCAAGACGACCCCTGAGTTCGCAGGTCTTTGTGTGGGCGTGGCAGGTCATTTGAGAGATCATCTAGCGTTGAGCGTTTTGCTTATTGATACACCCGTTTCCCACAGCGTATCCCGACGGGCACCCTGATCACGATACGGACGAAGCTGGCGAGCTGGAATTCCTCAAGCAGAAAGTGGACGCTGGCGCAGACTTCATTGTCACACAGCTTTTTTACGATGTTGAAGCCTTCGAGGTGTGGTTGGGGAAAGTCCGGGCCAAAGGTATGTGAATCGTATTTGTGAGTCGGTTGCCTCCTCACCTCAAGAGTTAGGCATTACCGTGCCTATCATCCCGGGAATCATGCCTATACAGACCTACGCGTCGTTCCTGCGGATGACTAAACTGTGTGGTACTAAGGTCCCTGCTAAGATGATGCATGAACTCGTTCCTATCCGTGTAAGAACGTCTCATCTTTTCTCAGTCCACTGTATAAGACTCAAAACAACAATTGTAGCATGATGACCAAAAAGTCAAAGACTACGGAGTCAAACTCGCCATCGAGATGATTCAACAGCTTCAGAAGACGGGTATCCGGGGCGTCCACTTTTGCACCATGAATCTGAGAAGAGTGTTGCGCGGGTCCTCGAAGGCCTGGGTCTGACAGAAAGCATTCTTTCAAGCAGCAATAAACTCATTGCAGTGGGTACTTTGATTACTGACGCAACTTTTGGAACTCATGTCCATACAGGATGAGATTGGCCCACCTGAACGAACAGTCACCCCTCACGCAGCAGCCGATCATGCGACCAAAGAGTTGGCTGCCGCTCCTCAACCTGAGAGCGAGGCCGGCAAGGGCGAGCTGAACAACGCTGCGGACTGGGATGACTTCCCGAACGGTCGTTTTGGTGACTTCAAGAGTCCGGCGTACGGCGAGACCGATCGATGGGGGAGCTCTGCGCTTCAGAGCAAGGCATCTTCCACTCCGCTCTCACAGTGGGGTAACCCAAAAACCATCGACGACCTTACCGACCTGTTCCTCAAGCACCTGCATTCAAAAATCACCGCTACTCCTTTCTCAGCGACTCCGCTATCACCGGAGTCGTTGATGATATTCCCGCACCTGGAAAAGCTAACAACGAAGGCCTGGTGGACCGTTGGGTCACAGCCCGCGATCAACGGAGCGCCATCTACAGACGAAGTGGTAGGCTGGGGTCCGCGAGGAGGGTATGTGTATCAGAAGTGCTTCGTCGAGTTCTTCGTCGAGCGAGCAGATGTAGAACGGATAGTGAAGAAGATCGAGGAGGAAGGAGGTGGCTGGTTCAGTTATTTTGCTGGAAATGTTGAAGTGGGTCACTGCACAGTCTATTCGTCTTCGCTTCTGAACGATATTTCTCCAGGGCGAACTCGTGACCAATGTTCCGGAAGGCGGCAGAAATGCCGTCACCTGGGGCGTATTCCCCGGTCAAGAGATTGCGCAGACGACGATCATCGAGGGCGAGTCATTCTTGTCGTGGAAGGTTAGAATGTGTTCTATGCGATGTACGCCCCCTCACCTCTGTTTGGTACCAGGATGAGGCTTTTTCGATTTGGTCGGAATGGGCGTCGTTCTACCCGCCGGAGTCTGAAGAGCGCCGTCTCTTGGAGGGCATTCGTGATCGCCGATGGCTCGTCAGCCTGGTCTGTCATGATTACATGAACCCTGCCGCGCTTTGGACATTCTTGTTCAAGGGGGAGAAGCCGCTGCTATAGCGAATTGGAGAAGAGTACACATCGATGTATCTATAGTACTGGCACACATGCTGCTACTAGCATTCACACGACTTCAAACATATCGCCCTCCTTCCTGTGAGCGCCAAGAGCAACATGTGCATAACATCTGAGGTACTGAGCGTGAAGGGGCCAATGAGTGCGAGTTTGAGGCTGCTGCGCGCTGGGAGTGGGAGACACCTTTGCGCAGCGGGGATTGGATGCGGTGGTCACGAGCCGCTCCTGCGGTGTGGCGACGGCGAGCGGTAAGAGCGAGGGCATCTGTTTCTCCTTCCGGCCACGCTTCCGCCCTCCCTCCCTTCTCTCTCTCTCCTTCCACGCGCAGCACGTCTTGCTGCACCGCGGCGCGCGCCATGCGTCTGCCCCTCTCTCTCATTCTCGCCGTCCAGTCCGTCTTGGCCCTTCAGCCCGCGAAGCGCTTCTACCAGACACATGACTACTATGTCATTGAACACGACCCATACGCCGGAGCATCGCTGGACGAAATCTCTCGGGCCCTCGGCGTCGAGATTGTGGAACAAGCAGGGCAGCTTGTCAACCACTGGCTCGTCCGTACGGAGAAAGGTCTCAGGAAGCGCGATTCCAATTCGGACCCTGTCCTCCGTTCATTAGAGGCCATCCGAGAACAGGTCCGCGCACCCGACAATGTCCTCG
Source organism: Epithele typhae (assembly GCF_022376455.1). NCBI lineage: Eukaryota > Fungi > Basidiomycota > Agaricomycetes > Polyporales > Epitheliaceae > Epithele > Epithele typhae. The sequence continues at coordinate 60,079 of NW_025954192.1, read as the reverse complement.
CTCGCTCAGAAGATGTCTCTCAGAGTCGTCGGATATCGAACTCGGTACGAGTCCTCCTCCCGCAGACTCTCCGACAACGCACCAAGCGCGCCCCACCGCCCATTCGACCGCCACCGGAGGACATCGAAACTGCATCGGCCGCGGCGCAGCGGCTCGATATCCATGACCCTTTCTTCACGAAGCAGTGGCATCTCGTCAATGACGAGTTCCCGGAGCACATGATGAACGTCACTCCGGTGTGGGATATGGGTATCAAGGGCAAGGGTGTCATCACCGCCTTCGTCGACGATGGACTGGACTACACCAGCGACGACCTTGCGAACAACTTCGTGCGTGCACTGGCTGATTCCTCTCCCCGCGTATTGCTAAAGTCGCGTCCATCAGTATGCGTATGGCTCGTACGACTTCAATGACCATGTCAACCTTCCTACCCCCGTCCTCTTCGACGACCATCACGGCACTCGTTGCGCCGGCCAAGTGGCTGCCGTCAAGAATGATGCTTGCGGAGTCGGCATTGCGTACGAGTCTAAGGTTGCTGGTATTCGTATTCTCTCGGGTCCCATCTCGGACGTGGACGAAGCCGCTGCTCTCAACTACGACTACCAGAACAACTCAATATTCTCATGCAGCTGGGGGCCTCCAGATGATGGTCGGTCGATGGAAGGTCCGGGGTATCTCATCAAGAAGGCAATGGTCAATGGCGTTCAGGAGGGTCGTGGTGGGAAAGGTTCGGTGTTCGTCTTCGCAAGTGGGAATGGTGGCCGACAGGGAGACCAGTGCAACTTCGACGGCTACACGAACAGTATATTCTCTGTCACCGTCGCCGCCATCGACTTCAAGGGGCTCCACCCGGACTACTCAGAAGCCTGCGCAGCGAACATGATTGTAGCCTATACCTCGGGTAGCGGGAACCACATCGTGAGTCCCTCGCAGGTATATCTTCGGGCAATGTCGATATCTTTCATCATTCCAGACCACGACGGATCGAGGCAAGAACAAGTGCTCAAGCTCGCATGGAGGCACCTCTGCGGCTGCTCCTAACGCTGCAGGAGTGTTTGCGCTTGCTCTGGAAGCCCGGTGAGTGGCATGCTGTGCAACGAGCTGCATATGTGCTGACTGCTTCGTTGACAGCCCTGATCTGTCATGGCGAGACGTCCAGCATCTCTGTGTCCGTACGGCTCTTCAAGTGAACCCTGACGACCCTGACTGGGAGATGACTGCTGCCGGTCGCCCATACAGCTACAAGTACGGTTATGGTAGCTTGAGCGGCATCGAGTTCGTTAAGGCTTCTCAAACATGGAAGACCGTCAAACCGCAGACCTGGATCGATCTTCCAGTTATCCAAGTCAATAATGGGTCCATGGACTCCTTCGGGAAGACTGCAGGGGCGAGAAGATTCCTGCTGACGGAATCGAGAGCAAGCTCACGATTACACAAGAACTCTGGACAAGCACAACTTCGAAGGGTTGGAGCACATCACCGTCCGGGTATGGATCACTCACACGCGCCGCGGAGATGTCGAGGTCGAGCTTGTTAGCCCGAAGGGAGTCAAGAGTATTTTAGCTGCTCGTCGTAACGGAGACAGTGCGGACACAGGATATCCGGGATGGACCTTCATGACGGTGAAGCATGGTGAGCGCTCTCTCGCTTCATTTTACTAGTCTCTCATGCATCCACGTAGGGACGAGAGCCCTCTTGGCGACTGGACCATCCGTGTCTCCGACCAACGCAAGGAGGATCAAAGCGGTGTCTTCTTGGGTTGGACTCTGAGCATCTGGGGCTCCGTCGCAGATGAGGTCAAGAGCCACAAATCTTACGTCGTGCCTACCGACGAGCACGACGAGATTCTTCCGCCGCCGCCCAAGACAGTTGCGGATCACGATCACGCGACTACGACCACGGGGACTGCTCAGTCTACCGAAGTCCTGGCTACCACCACCGCCACCAACACGAAGACCCTTGTTCGTCCGACAGAGCATCTCCCGACCGATCACGGTCACTCCGAAGGCGAAAACACGAAGCCCGCGTTCACTTCCGACAAAGCCGTCGCAACCGGCGCCCAGGACCTCGAGACCTCACCGTCCGCATCGGTTACGCCTACACCTGACGAGGGATGGTTCTCCGACCTCTCAAACCTGGTCTCGAACCAGGCTTGGTTCTTTGTCGCCCTCGCTGCCGTCTTTGTCTTCGCGGCGCAGCGGGCCTCTTCTTCTGGCGGCGTGCCGTCCTTCGCAAACGCCGCGCCAACTACACGTCCCTCCGAGGCGACGATGAAGTTGCGATGGGCTCCGTCACTCGCTCGAGCACCGGCGGTCGCACGAAGGAGCTCTACGATGCCTTTGGAGAAGTCTCAGACGATGACGAAGTCGACGAGGAGACCGCGCTCCGACCACACTCGATCTCGCCTCCACTGCCAACCGGCCTCCACACGGGCTTCCTCGACGATGATGACCCGCCGACAGCGGGTAGCCAACGCGCGACGCGCTATCGGGACGAGCCTGAGTCCCCCGTGGGCTCAAGGGAGGGTGACCGGTCGGAGAGTCCGGCGAGTGGGAGTGGGAGTGGTAGCGGAAGTAGCTGGGAGCATGCATCAGAGACGCGACCGTAGTATACATCCGCGTCCGCTGTGGTTTCTCCGTAGTTCGCGTGGGTTGCGTTGGTCTAGAGAGAGCATCTGTATTCATCGTATCTTATGCAGGGACCAGTAATATTTATGTGCTACATAACAGTACACAAGCAAACACAGCAAGTCGCAGAGCTCGAGCAGTTCGAAGCACGTGGAGTACAAACAGTATGGGGTAATCGGGCAATCGTAAGTATGAGGAGCGCCAAAGAGTCTAATCGGTTTCGATGAAACGCAATTTTGAGTTGTTGGCCACGCGAGTCCAGACGTCAAGACCCTCGTACTGTGGGGAACACCATCAACGACAGTCTTCACGACATAAATGCAGTACGCACCTCGAGAATGGTATCCATGAGCTGAGCTTCAGTGAAGCCGCTCGTAAGCACTCGGGAACGGATGTCGACCATGGACAGCTCCTCGACGTCTTCCTCTTCATCGTCGACGTCCATGTCCCGCTCTCCGCCCGACCCCTTTCCAAAACGCCTGGCACCCCGCGCACGACGACCCTTCTTTCCGCCCTGCGCCTGCTTGGCCATCTCCTTGATGAGACGGAAGATCTTGCTGACATCGGATCGGTCGTGGTCGCGCGCGTCTTCGTCCTCGTCGTCGAGGCTCTTCTTGCTCACCTCCATGAGACGCAGCGCCTCGTCGACATCCGCGCGCTGAACAAGGTCTGAGAAGCGGAGACGTGCGAGGGCCTGAGAAAGGCGAAGGACGCCGAGGAGCGTACGCGCGGAGATGTACGTGTGTGACTTGGCGTTCGCGTCGTCGTCCTTGGACCGCTTGCGGAGGCGAACATACGAGTCGACGACATAATTGGAGACGTCTGCCGGCACCGTTGGACGGTATTGTCGTGCGCGGGCGATGTAGTGGCTAGTCAAGTCGATGATCAGCCGAAGTCTTGAAATGGGCAGATGAAGGTTCTTACCGAATTAGAACAGGATCGACAACTTCGAACTCGAGTTCGGGGTGAGTGTTATACATGTGGACGTGGGTGACATGGACGGCGAGCTGCTCGTCGTCCTCACGAGTGGGCTTGTCAAGAATGAGGAACATGAGGTCAAAACGGGATAGAAGAGCAGCCGGTAGGTTGATGTTCTCTACAGGGGACAACTTGGGGTTGTATCGACCGTACAGCGGGTTTGCAGCAGCAAGAATCGACGTGCGTGCGTTCAGCGTGGTGGAGATGCCTGCCTTGGATATAGAGATCGTTTGCTGTTCCATGACCTCGTGAATGGCAGTGCGATCAGACTCCTCCATTTTATCGAACTCGTCAATACAGCAAATGCCGTTGTCCGCGAGTACGAGTGCGCCACCCTCTGCGGTTTATCAATGCCCGTAGCTTGCGACAAACAAAGTGGATACGCACCGAGAACCATTTCATCCGTTACTGGGTCTCGCATAACGGCTGCAGTTAAGCCCACACCCGAAGAACCTTTGCCTGTGGTGTATACGCCGCGCGGAGCAACCTTTGAGATATACTTGAGGAGTTGTGACTTGGCTACACCGGGGTCGCCCATGAGGCAGATATTGATGTCCCCGCGGATCTTCAGACCGTCGCCCATTTGCTTGGTCACGCCGCCGACGAGCAGGAGTAAAAGGGCTTTCTTGACGTCGATGTGACCATAGATTTCAGGAGCGATACTTTGCGTAAGTTTGGCGTAGAGGTGAGGGTCGCTGGAGAGCGCATTGATATCGCGTATGATATCGGCGGTCAGTTCCATGGCACTGTATTGCTTCTTGAGTTGATGAATGTGGTGGGCTTCAAGGAAAGTGTCGGTCAAAAGTCCAGCACGTATAGCTTGGTACCCCGTGTAGGGAATAGGGAGGAAGATGCCACCCAAGTGAACGATGTCTCCGGGGCTCATTTGACGCGTCAGTGTACCATTGACATGCACCGTCATAGAGCGAGGGATGTGTCCCACAGGCACTTGATCAGCCTGGGAGAAAGTAAGAGGTGGTAGAACGCTGAGAGAGGTACGGGCACATACCATCTCCTGTATCTTGACCTCTTGGAAAGGACTGAAGCGACAGGCTCTTGTCTGCATATGAAGAGTGCCATGAATCCCGTTCTTCTTGCAGCTGTCTTCATTCTGGCAATCGTAGATCGGAGCGAACTCCTTGTGAGAGATGTCTTGGAATGTTTCTGACCCGCACGAGTCGCAGGTGTATGCGTTGACAAGAAGGAGCGGCTTGACTTCTGATACACGCGTTACAATCCACGGACAGTGATGAGCCGACCAAGATGAGCACCCTTGACATCTCGTACAGCCATGGCAATATCAGAGCGCAAAGGCTGAAAGTAAAGATTACTGAAAGGCGGTCAGATATCGAGATGGGAATGAATTGCGGGAACCTACTATCGTCGCAATAGATGGTCAGGGAAGTGCTGTTGGCCGGCTTCAAGGTTTTGGTTTTGTGCTTTACGTTGATGGAGGATGACATCTATAACCTCATCGTGCTCGCTGATGTCTTTGGTTGGTTCAGGCATTAGAGAATCGATGACTTCGCTGAAGAGGGAAACGTAGCGCCGCGCGTTTCGACGGATCCGGGAGACCAGCTCGGCCACGGTACGTTCGTGCTAGATAGGGATGTGTCGGAATGGTGGGCGCTTCAGAGAATGAGTGTGTGCGTACCTCGAAATGTCCTCAAGATCTATAACAAGCATTTGCTGCTCTCTGTTGGCCACCCGTTGCTGAAACGGTGTTGAGAACGCCGTGCAAAGCAGACTGGAAGAGACATACCAATTGTTGCATGTACTTCAGAGCTTTCTGCCGCCCCCCATCGGCATTGTCCTGAAGATCAATGTCTGCCATCCCGTCGACCAGATCCTTCTCTTGTGATGTAAATGTGGACAAAAACTGCTCGATGCGCTCTGGGCCCGTGGTGAGATGGTGGCTGACGCGCTTTTATCGGATAAACACACCTTTCTCAGCATGATAGTCAACGTCAATGTTAACCACAGGCAATGACATTGTGGTTGACGCGTCAAGATGGGAGAGAACGCGAGAGTGTGAAGCTTGGAGGTGGGGGTGGAGAGGAGAGGATGAGCGCGTCTCGACGCGTCTCGCGCGCGTGCTTCACGCGCAGACGCCGGCTCTCTTTGCTTTCAACTACGACCTAACATCCTCGCCCTCTGCTTGCCCTGTGTCCGACAACCACCTCCCACTGGACTTGCGGCGCGTTTTGTCCCGTCTCGCACACACCTCGACTGTCCGGCTCCTCCGGCGACCTTGCGTATTACGGTGAATTCAGCTACCCCCGGACCCCGGCTCGTGTTGAGACGTCAGAAGCCATCGTCGTCTATGTCAAAAAAGCGGCCAGCAGGTAAGGTGTGGGTGGAGATCCCCTCGCGGAGAATAAAAAGGTGTGTTTCTGTGTTTCATGTGTACGCTACCGCCCTGACAGCTTGGTGTTAGTCGCGACGCAAGTGAGTTTTCTTCCATATTGGCCAATGGCGCTTCTCTGTGGCTTATGAATACCGCAACAGCGGACAAGTTCACTTTGGATGAAGACCTCTCTCCTGAAGACGTGGTTCTTCACGGAGAGACTGCAGGCTCCGACGACGGAGACGACGACTGCATTCCCGTCCGGACATTAAGTGGCTTCAGCGTCTTCAACGCTCATAGTCTTGAATTCGTGTCGCCACTTACGGTCCTCATGAATGTCCCGGGCACGTGGACCGCGGTTGGGATTGCTCATCCGTACACTGAAGAGGAGGACAACCATCCGACTAGTGCCGGGCAACTCGTTCAGCTTTCGGAGCTCCTCAGTTGCAGTGTGCACTGGGTGACGCGCTCAAAAGGCTCATATACCATAGACCAGTAAGCTTTTCTTTGTGATGTTTATACGTGCTCAATCACTAGTGTCCAGGCATATCTATCTTCGCACTGCCTTTGCCTGGTATCTACTGCGGACCCCATCCCCGGCTTATAAGCCATACATTGCCACATTTGCCTCCTGCCACCAGATCATGCAGTCCCTTCTCGAATTAGCTCTGAGGACCCCGGCATGGCCACTTCACGACATCCTCAAGACTCTGGGATTATCTCCCTCAGATGTAGAGTCCACGAGTTTTGTGAGCTGCATTCACTATAAGGTCATACTTATGCTGACTCATCTGATACAGCAAGAATACTTCACTGCTGCGATGGATGGGCTTTCCACATATCAGGAAGAGTTCTACCGAAGGGTTGTTCAAGCTCAGTGCCTCAAGTCTCTTCCATCCCCACCTACATCCCTTGACCCTACACACTATTGCTTTCTACCTGTGGCACAGGCAGCTGAGCAATTTGTTCTCAAAAGACATTGCTCTACAGTTGTCACTCCAAAAGTGGCAGCTATTGCTCAGTCACTATTTTCCCAGGTCTTGGAGGTAGTGACCTTTGCATCTGCAGAGGAGAAGAGAACAGGTCCTTCTGGTGTTCATCAGGAGCACAACTCCAACCCCCATTTCATAAAATGGGGTCAGGCCTCCTCTATAAACCATGTCTATCAGAGTGTGGGGATTGATGGTGTCATCTACTCAGTGAGTGATATAGAACATTTCTGCATGTGTAGGCTTACAAGAGTGCTATAGGCAGGTGACATCATTATGGTGGAGCCTGGAGAAGACACTTATAAGCCAAGGGCAAAGAATGCAGAGACCAGCCAAGCAAGCTGCCCTCAGAACAACTTTGCAAACACAAGATGGTGGGCTCTATTTGTGAGATCTTATACTGAGACCTGATCTATCTCAGGTTCTGCAAGATTTGCTACTTCTTTGAAGAAGAAGGCTCCAAGTCTTGGAAGAAGATGTTCCATGCCCAATGGCTCCAACATGGTGCTCAAACACTGCTTCAAGAATCAGCCCACCCTAGAGCCCTCTTCTGGCTTACAGAATGTGATGACTTGCCATTACAGTGCATTCTCTCACATTGCAATATAGTGGATTGGCCTGTTGGAACTGCAGAGCCTCCTGAAGATGTTTTTGTATCAGAAAATATGTTCTTTACAGGGTATGTTTTCTGAATTGGCTGCTATCAGAATAGCTTTTGTTCACATTTTTATCAAGCCTTATCTGGGATGCCAATTTCCATGCATTCATACAGCTCCCAAAGTCAAGAAGAGAACAGGCTCTTGCTCATTGTCCAGCAGCTAAACCCTGTGTAGCTTGTGGGCTTCTTACCATTCGTGAAGAAGCAGAGGACTGGAACCCTCTGGATACTGGAGGTTTCTCACATGATGGTGTTGACTATCATGTTCATGACTTCATTTACTACCATGATTCCCACCAACAGGGGCTTCTTCAAGTTGCTCACATCATGCAATTCATCCCTACTTCAAGTGGGAGATTGAGTGAAGTGGAAGTCTGCTGTCTTGGCAGATATGACACTGTGTTGCATGATACACCCACATCCTCCCCCCTTGACAATGTAAGTGTAGGTCCATCCAGTATGAGCAAGCATTGATCTGTGTACAGAGGAGACTTTTCAAGACAGAGGCTACTTTGCTGCTGAAAGCTTCCTCCATTGAGGGAAAAGCATATGTCAGCAATCCTTCATCTCTCAGGGAGAGAGAGGAGTGGTGTCAAGAGGATCATCACTTCTACTGTGATCTGGAATCAAGCTGTATCCATCCAGAATCCCCAGCTGATCTCAGTCCCCTTCTTCCTCATCAACTCCCACAATGCCACCCATGCCTTCAGTCTGTGCACTCTACCCTCTTGGAAACTAAGCAGCTTCTAGCAAGTGCTAGAAAACTCAGGGGACTGGAACTCTTCTCAGGTATGTATTGTAGTGTTCTATTACAGTTGCAATACCCAATCTGACCAACTGTGCAGGGGCTGGTGGATTATCAACAGGCTTGCATCAGTCTGGCTTTGTTGATACAAAGTGGGCTGTTGAATTTTCTCCTAGTGCTGCAAAATCCTTTCAGTAAGTGCTGTCTCACACCAGTGGTTATGACTATTAATGCATTCCTCCAGGATCAATCATAAGGATGCAGCTGTATATTGCATTTGCTCCAATTGCCTTCTGCATCACACCTTAGATATTCACAATGGTGGATCTCCCCCTCCTTTACAATGCCAGACAGGGGAAATGCCTGCTATGCCCAAGAGAGGGGAAGTGGACTTCATATATGGTGGTATGCACAAGATTTGCAATTTACTTCACCATACTCACTGTCACAAACACAGGCCCTCCATGTCAGAGCTTCTCCAGAATGAACCACCATAGAGTAAGTGGTTATTATTTTACATACCTGCACTGGGACTCATGCCCTATTTTGCAGAAAGTTGATGATCAAAGGTATTCAACTTGGGTTAGATGGGAGGCATTTCACTGAGTGCTTCTGTAGGAGTGTTCTGATCTGCAACATGATATCTTATGTGGAGTTTTACAGGCCCTTATACTTTCTTTTGGAGAATGTGGTTGGACTTTTGACTTATACCCTTACTGGCCCTAATCAAGATGGAGAGGCCATCAAGATGGGGGTTGTCAAGTTCATCATGCGTAGCCTCACAGCTCTAGGGTACGTAAATTTCGCATTTTTGGCATGATTATAACTTGAAATCAAGTGCAGCTATCAAGTTCAGTTTCAAGTTCTACAAGCAGGCCAATATGGAGCCCCACAAGGGCGCAGAAGAGTTGTCTTCTTTGGTGCTCGATCAGATGTCCCCTTTCCTCAGTTTCCTGCTCCTCAATATGCATTCCCCAAGCTTACAGGCCTAGGGGTCACAATGCCTACTGGAGAGCGTCTGTACCCTCCATTCTTTTCTGGGTTTATGGACAATGGGCATCAATGTGCACCCTTCCCAAGCATTTCCATCAATGAGGCAATAGGAGATCTGGTCAGTCAATGACTGTCTAAGCTAGATCAATGATATTTCTAACACTAAATTGCATTGCAGCCTAAGTTTGATTGGCAAGTGTCAGCTGAATTGCAGATTGCATTTTTCTCTGATATATTTTGATCTTTAGGAAGAATCCTTGCAATATTCTACCCAGGCAAAAGAAACATATGCAAGACATAGCTGCCAGGACTCTCCAAGGGATCCCTTCACTCAATGCTGTGACCCAGGAGAAGGGTGACCCAGGTTTCAGAGATCCTGTCCCCTATATCTCCCAGCCTATGAATCGATACCAGCATCACCTCAGAGATCCTCAAGAGGATTCTGTGTCCTACCACTATACCAAGAAATACTCTGCAGTGGTAGTTGAGAGGTGAGTCTGACAGTCATCAAACATGGCACTGGTAGCTCACAACATGTTTAGGACTGTCAATGTACCATTGGTACCCAATGCTGGATTCATAGGTGAGCCTGGATCACACTTACTGATGACTATCATCATCTGATGCCTTCATCCCCAGATTTGCCTCTGCTCTCAAGGCCTTGAAGAAAGAAGATCATTAGGTGAGTGAGGTCTTTCTGAAGCCATGAAAGAGGCATCTGAATGTATCTGATTTTATTAGACATCTATGGAAGATTGGATGGTCAAGGTCACTTTGGGACTGCACTAACAACTGTCAATCCAAGTTCAAAGGGAGGCAAGGTGCTTCACCCTGAGGTGAGTTAGCTTAGTAGGAGCCACCATGGTCTCACTCATGGCCCACCCAGCAAAAAAGAGCACTCACTGTGAGAGAATGTGCTCGAGCACAGGGATTCCCTGATAGCTACATGTTCTGCTCAACAAGCACCAAGGACAGCAAGATCACTGAGGATGTAAGACATTTCATACCAAGTATATTCACATCCTAACATGAACACAGCAACTGAGACAGATAGGCAATGCAGTTCCAGTCCCACTAGCACATGCTCTTGGAGTAGAGATTGGTAGGGCCTATACCATGTACCTGAAGAGCATCCAAGCAATTCACCTATAGGTAATCTCAGTATACCTCTCAATGTATAACAATATACTTTACCTAGACTCTGCTAAGATCTGTTCCACCCGAGCCACTTTGCTTTCATTCCCTGTTCCTGGAACAATATCCCTATCCACCCGAGTACCAATCCTGATGTCTGTAGCTACCCGGGGGCCCCCTTGGAATGAACAGCACTGTGGCATGCTTGGATTGCCTGTGTAACCTCTGACCATGGCCCCTCTAGTCCAGTCATATGGCACAAAATCGTCCTGAGCCACAGTGATATAGCATAGCAAACATGACATACCAATGTTTGTACCATAGCCACTATTATCAAAGGACATGTGTCAAGGACAGTGGCTCAACATGTGATAGGAACAAAGACTTACTGCATCTGAGAGATGTTGGTTAAATGTGAGACACAGAGATGATTTCTGGAGAGTGATCATACCTTGTACTTCAATCCACTCTTCTCCAGCACCCGAGCACACTCTGCAATGTACTCGGCAACCTGTCACAATCAATGGACAATATCTTTACTGCCAGAGGATCACGAGCATACCGATGACTCTCCTGTCCCCATAGGAATCAGACAAAAATCTGGATAGTAGATGTCGGTGAGACTGCATATTCGTGAGGTCTAGAACAGACAGACCTGCTACTGCATAGAGTTCACCACTGGCCATATCTGCCGAGATCTCGCGGACAATAAAGCTTTGGGTGTCGATTATGTGCGTGGCAGAACAGCAGGCTGGGAGTGTATCCAGAAGGTGAGCGTTCGTGACAAGGTCGCTCGGCGCGCGTGAGCGTTCGCATCGGCGAACCGCTTGTTTCCCCCCTCCACCACCTCTTCCCCGACCCTTGCATCCCTTCGCCATTTCCCTCCAACACCCCCCTTCCTCATGCTCGCCTCCAGGACATGAACTTTGCACCTGCGCGAAGATATACTCGACGATCGACGTCATGACAATCACGACTCTCGATATTCCCACTCTGAAGGCGGTCAAGAATTCTGTGATTGGCAACCGTACCGCGAAAGGTTCATATGGCAGAGACGAGGCTTTCGTATCCAGGTATGACTTTCCGTTGAAGCATTGCCCCCGCATTAAGGTCTTCGCAGGCTGGTCGAATGCTTGAACGATGCAGTCGTGATAGCGGAGGCGGAGGTCTCCACGACCGACGTACGCATTGAAGCCGCACATATCATCGCGTCGTTGTCATACGGTACGCGTCTCTTTCTGCATTCTGTTCATTGCTCTAAGACCCTACGCTATCCATAGGCTCCCCCGATGCATTCAGAACGCTTCTGAGGGTGAACGCATTACAAGCTTTGCTCTATGCCGTCTCAGCGTTCGGCCCCTCCGATTCTGCGGCTTTGCGAGGAGCGTTGGCTCGTGCTCTCCGTGCTCTATCCTGTGCTATTGCAGACGTGGTTGGACCGTCGCAATGGGGCATCGCGCCATCCGTATCGGACATGCGTGCCGAGGCCAAAGCGGCCGTGGACTACTTGTTCCAGGTCCGTTCCCGTCAATAATGCCCTTTCACGCGTTAACATGCAGATGGTCAGCCCGAAGTCTTGGACCTTTATATTCCCCTCCTCGTGGACCCTTCTCCGCAGGTCGACATCGCTATCGCAGAGCTTCTTTCGTCCTCTGTTCGAGACTCTTGCCACCGATTGAAAGTCTCGGCTTGGTGCCCTCCCGCAGAACGGAAGGCGGAGGCGAAGGGGAAACGCGGATGGGAGAAGCGTGACCCTACGAAGTCGCCGAGTCGACAAGGTGGATGGATCGCACGTACGCTCGTGGCTCTCCTCCAACGTAAAGACGTGAAGGTGCGTGCGTTCGCACCATTCGTTCTTGTGCGAATATCCAAGTTCTTCTCAGGTTCAGGAAGCCGCGCTATCGGCGCTGGCTTCAATCGTGAAAGACAACGAATCTCTGGCCGCCCGACTCTCGAGATCTCCTCCAGGACAAGAACGTACGACAGCCGATGATCCTTCTTACTTGCTTGAGTCGCTCATTCGCATGCGCAGCACCGTTGTCTACGATCATGGTCCTCGCAAAGTCTCGGAACACGGATCTCCAGCTTGCCGCGGTGCTATGGTGAGTTGTCTTTATGTCGGCGTGTTTGGGCAATCTGCTGACCGGCGTAGCGCGACTCATGTCCTTCGAGCCTCGTCTTTGACGGCGATGTCGCACAGCAGTGGGCGTGCTACTTCCGAGGAGGCCATTGCCATTACCATTCTGCATGTTCTCGTTCGAATCATCGGTTCGTCAACGGCGAACAACCATGCACGTGCGAAGGCTTGCTTCATCGTTTGTAAGCTACGTTCCATGTTCAATGAGTGTACCGTGTGCTCACTGGCATACTTCTGCCCAGATCACCTGGTCACAGATCATATGCCATTTTGCGAGTTGGCATTCGATCGAAAAACTCTTCACGAAGTCGCGCATCTCATTAACTCTATCACCCCGACCGAGAAGTCGACAGAGGCTGAAGAAGACGAGCCCGAGAGCGTCTCTCGTTTGCGCGAGGTCTGCTCACCACGTCCCGATATATGGACACGTTACTGATTTGGTCTCGCGATAGGCCGCTCTGACTACGGTTGCCTCAATCTCGCTGTTCTCGACGGATATCCGCAACGCAGTGACCGACGAACTACAATTGATCCCTGCCATCCAGGCAAGCTTGAGACATCCTTCAGTGGGAGTGCGACATGCGGCCTGTCAATGTGCACGAGCCCTCAGCCGCGGAGTATCTGCATTACGGACGAACATCATCGACACTGGGCTCGGAATGTCCGTTTTCACTCTCTTCATGAAGCAGGACGAGGATCGACATGTCATGCACGCTGCCACTGCGGTAGTCTGCAACCTGATTAACGATTTCTCTCCTCTACGTCTAGTAAATCAACTACTTGTGGTTCTAGTTGACTTCAGTACTGACGGCTTTCATGACAGACGATCATCGAACAGGGCGCAATGGAACGATTGGTTCAGCTTCTGGACACCGAGGATCCTGCGTTGCGACTCGATGCGCTGTGGGGATTCAAAAACATTGTGTACAAGGCCACACCCGATCTGAAGCGGCAAGTCATGATGTGTATTGGGTGGGATAACATGAAGCGGTGAGCGCACACTCTACGTGCACGTCGCAAGTGCAATGCTCATCCACAACAGCCTGCTCGTAGACGAAGATCCCCGTCTGCAGGAGCAAGCATTTCATATTCTGCGCAATCTCGCTGACGGCACCGAGGAGGTTGAGGCAATGCTAGCTGAGATGGGCGGTAGTGAGGTCTTACTCGACCTTCTGGTTGACGCGATGGACTCGGAAGACGACAACGTCGTCCTACAGGTCCGCCGACTCACCTAAACATGTTCGTATCCAGACTGATTCCATCGCCATAGGCCGTCTTCTTACTGGCCAACGTCGCAAATTACCCTGCCTATCAGAGGCACATCCTGCTCGACAATCGCATTCTACGTCAACTACGGGAATGTTTGGTGGACGCGAAGAGGGAGATCCGACTGCCGGCAGTCTCCTGCGTTCTGGAGCTTGCGCGTACCAATCCTCGCAGCCACCACGCGCTGCATGAAGCGGGATTGACTCGACGCTGCGACATATGCTGGAACATACGTCGCATGCCGGCACAAGTCCTATCGCACGAATAGCTAGCGGGCGGCAGATGGGGATCGAGGATGATCCACAGATTCAGGACAAGGCGCGGCAGGCGTTGTCGTGGATAGAGCAGAACACCGATATGGATGTGTAACCGTAGACGGATATCGCGGCTGTTCCGGATGGACGTGCTCTCTTGCTCTCGGGCTCTGTATCGCTATCCCGGAATCGCTGGCACAATGTATTTTTCGACACAGGAGTACGCTAGTGTGCAGACCGAGGTGTGGCCGGTCGGCGACTGCGACGAGACGCGTCGTGCCAGACTCGCGAACCGATCCGGTCGCGCGCGCCTTGGGGCAAATGGTGTGACTTTGGGGCGTGACCGATTTCTTCCGAGGCGCGTTGGCCGACACGTCCCGCGCACGTCTGCCTTTTGCCACTTCACCTTCGCCGCCAGCGACCCGTCCCTCGTCCTCCATCCCCCTCCAGTCATGGCCTCTCTCGCTCGGATGCGCACCGCTTTCCCCCGCCGTCTGGTATGTGTCTAGCATCGCGCGGGCGAGATGCTTGTCTGACACCCCCCAGCCATTAGGCCAGTACGCGCGCCTGCTCCAGACCGCCGCGGACACGACACAGCTCACTCAGGACGCGTCGCACTCCCAGCCATTCACGGTCAAGCTTCATGAGGACTCCTTCCGCGGGTATCGGACGGACACCCCTAGCCTAGAGTCGAGGTCTCCAAAGACAACCTCCTCAAGTGGTACAAGCAGATGACTGTCATCCGTCGCATGGAGCAGGCCGCCGACGCTCTCTACAAGCAGAAGCTCATCCGTGGTTTCTGTCATCTTGCTATTGGTCAGGTACGTGCTCGCAGGATGGTGCGCATGGCGCGCGTGAGAAGGCTGGAGCTGAGCTGTCGGTGACTGCGCATATAGGAAGCCATCTCGGTCGGCATTGACTCCGCGACGACGTTTGACGACAACATCATCTCCTCATACCGCACACACCCCTTCGTCGTTCTCCGTGGCGGCACTATCAAGAGCTTGATTGGCGAGCTTCTTGGTCGTGTCTGCGGTGTCTCGAAGGGCAAGGGTGGCTCCATGCACGTCTTCACCGAGGCCTTCCAGGGAGGTCACGGTATCGTCGGCGCGCAGGTTCCGCTTGGTGCCGGTCTTGCGTTTGCGCAGAAGTACAAGGGCGCGAAGAACGCGACCTTCGCGATGTACGGGGATGGTGCCAGCAACCAGGGCAGGTGTTTGAGTCGTACAACATGGTGCGTCATCCGCGAATCATACGATCACGCGTCTCAATACCTTTCGTAGGCCAAGCTCTGGAACCTCCCTTGTATCTTCGTTTGCGAGAACAACAAGTACGGTATGGGCACCTCAGCAGAACGCAGCTCCTCGAACACCGAGTACTACAAGCGCGGTGATCTCATCCCTGGTATCCAGGTGAATGGCATGGACATCATTGCCGTCCACCAGGCGTCGAAGTTTGCCAAGGAGTGGGTGAACGATGACAAGGGTCCTCTCCTTGTCGAGTTCGTCACCTACCGTTACGGTGGTCACTCGTGCGTCTCTCACTATGAATAAATTCCTTGACCTTATCTGCCTTTACAGTATGTCTGACCCTGGAACCACCTACCGTACCCGCGAGGAAATCCAGCGCATTCGTTCACCCAGGATCCCATCCGCGGTCTTCAGCACTACATCACTGAGTGGGGTCTTGCCTCTGAGGATGACCTCAAGTTGATCGACAAGCAGTCCAAGACCGAAGTCGACACCGCTGTCGAGGAGGCGAAGGCTTCTCCCTTCCCCGACGAAAAGGAGCTCTGGACCGACATCTACTCTGCTGGTACTGAGCCCCCCATGATGCGCGGCCGTGAGCGCGATGAGGTGCGTTCAAGCCTGCACTGTTCCTTGTAACATTCTGACACGCTCTTGTTCATAGTACTTCGTGTACTAATTGGGTCATGACTGGGTGGAAGGATGTGGTGCGGGCTGTGACTAGGTTGATATAGACTATACTACATTACGCTGGCTGCTACTCTACTTGCTGCGCCATGCACGTTGTGATGGTTCTGCGAATCTGACCTCCATGCATGATAGATCCCCGTATCCAACGCGTGAGCCATATAAAATGTCTACAGCATGAGGTGACGAGCAACGTAAATGATGTTCATGGAAGGGCCGGCCGAACCAGCACCTCCGTACCGTCATCAGCAATGACCTTGAATCGGACTGCGACCTGTGTAAACGTCCTGCACATGATGTCGTCGAGGTCAACTCACGATTTGGAAGTTCTCTCCCTTCGCTTTCCGAATACTGGTGAAGTACAGAGTACCGGCTTGCTTGTGCCCCTTTACGCGGAAGCTGAGGTCAATAGCTCCCCCCGGCATGTGAATCTACACCCATTGTCAGGATTAGGTCCTCGACTTGCTCTCGCACATGCAAGAACACTCACAGCGCCATTGATCCACGGGTCACCGTTCATCCACCAGACAGGTTCAGGGCGAAGAGCCTCACCGAGCACGGAGCGAAGTTCTGGACTCTCTCGCAGCGCGGCCATGAGCTGCTGCATAACTGAGGATGACAGTTTCTCTTGGTTGGTGACGAAGAGCATGAAGAGGCCCCAGGAGGTGACCGCGAGCGCCCCTGCGGCGAAGATCGCGGGCCATTTGCTCTGCGCCCAGTGAGTTGCGTGGGAGAGCAGACGACGGAGTGCGGTCGGAGGGAGTCACAGGACAGACATCGTCAGAGCGGGCAAGCCGAGGGCGTACGGGAAGGGGGGCAAGGACGCGAACGTACCCGGAGCGGAGGGAGGTCGCGCGGGGAGGGGCGGCTGTAGTACAGGCCCGGGCGCGCGGTCTTGTCGAACGTCTCGGCATCGGGGAGCGGCTTGTGCGACGCGTGCTGGCTCGTCGACGCGTAGCGGGCGGAGTGCAGGGCACCTTGGAGGGGGGCGGCGCGGGCGCAGGGGGCGCGAAGGGCAGCTCGGAGCGGGACGGACATCGTCGGTGTCACGTCCTGTCGATGCTCCTACTTGCAGGAGGGAGACTAAGAGGGACCTGGGAGGTGGGAGACCTGTGTAGAGAGAAGCGTAGGGCGGAGAGGAGGGGGTCGGGGTCGAACGTTGGTGCAGCCGTGCGCTGTGAGGAATGCCGGACAGGATCGCCCTGTGCGGCGCAGAGTCCAATTCCACATGTCAGGCGCGCTCGCGTGGCCGCGCCAGTGCCCGCACTGCACGCCTGCTGCCGCTGCTCTCTTGCGGCATGACTGCCATCTCGCCGACTCTCTCGCCACCCGTCTCGCGTGTCGCGAGCCTCTCCGCGCCCCAGGCGCAGAACCCGATCTCGCTCCGGCTCTACAAAGTCCTCGGCGCGCACTTCGATGACGACGCGACTCGCGAGGCGCTCGACACCCTTGCGGAGCTCTATGCGCCTGCTCCTGCCTCCGCTGCTGCTTCCTCGTCTGGAGCGATCGACGGACACCCACGCGGGGGGAAGGGGAAGCGACTGAGCCTAGACGGTGACGGGTATGGGGATGGGGACGAGGAGAGGGAAAGGACATTGAGCGGAGCAGCCGGGAAACCGAATGGACTGGTCGCAAGAGCGACGCTGGAGGAGACATTACCGGGGGACATAGCGGCGCGGGCACGCAAGAACCTCCGGAGAGACGTGGAGAACAAGCTGGCAGAATCAAGTCGACAGTTTCTGCAGGCGTTCAGCGAGGTAGACAAGGTGTGTATGGCGTTGGATGCTGCATGTATTTACCGCTCAGTTCGAATATGTGCGCATGCACACAGCAATTGGACACCTTGCAGGAACATCTGGGACTCATGCGCGTCCGGTGCGACGAGGCGCAGACGCAGCTACACGAGACGAACGAGGCCTGTAAGTCGCTCCTCGATCGTGCGGGCTCTCTACGAGAAGAGAGGTACGTGCGCACGCCGCCCTACTCTCATCCTGGCTGAAGATTCCCTTTCTTCCCATCCCTAGGCAAGGCGTGGCAGTCCGCCAGTCTATCATCTCGCTTTTCCTCTCCCGCTTCACGCTCTCCCCCGACGAAAAGGCCGCGCTCTCCTCCCGGGACGTGCCCATCGGTCCGCGCTTCTTCGCCGCGATGGACAAGGCCGCCGCGGTCCGCGCCGATTGCCGCGTGCTTATGACTGGGGACCAGGAGGGCGACGCGCGGGCGGGGCTCGACATCCTCGCCACGACCGCCGCGCAGCTCGAGACCGCATACGAGCGGTTGTGCCGGTATTGCGCGGGCGAATTCCGCGCGATGGGCAAGGATGCGAGCTTGGACGTGCCCCCGGCGCTGCAGGAGGCGGTGAAGCGGTTAAGGGAGAGGCCGGAGGTTTTGCAGTAAGTAGACCCTCTTCCTGTCTCTGTTCTCTGGGTCTGGTGGGTGGGGGCGAGATGGAGCGTCGATCTCGAGCTGCGAATCCGACATGCAGCCGTGAGGTCTCAAATTGGCCCACAGACGTCTCGAACCGTCCTTTCTAAAGTTTCCTTTTTCCCCACCACCCGGAGTCTTCTTCGTAAATCTTTGCCATTCCCGTTTACATGCGCTGGTTTGCGTTCGAGACCATCCGCTAATCCCGGCCCACAGAGAATCCCTCACATACCTCTCTCAAACCCGACAAGCGACGCTACTATCTTCCTTCATGGACGCCCTCACCCGCGGGGGCCCCGGAGGCCTGCCTCGTCCGATCGAGCTGCACGCCCACGACCCCCTGCGGTACGTCGGCGACATGCTCGCCTGGGTGCACCAAGCGATCGCGGCCGAGCGCGAGTTTCTCGAGGCACTCTTCGGCGTGCGGGCGACGCAGCGGATGGTCGGCGCCGTGCGCGAACGCGACGAGGGCTCGGCGGACGAGGCCGCGATGAGTGCGCTGCTCGATGGGGCGGTTGCGGGCCTGTGCGGGCCGCTGCGCGCGCGCGTGCGGCAGACGGCGAGCGTGCAGGAGAGCAGCATCACGGAGTACAAGATCGCGAACTTGCTCGGGTTCTACCTGCTCACGATGCAGCGGACGATCGGGAAGGAGGCGCTGGTGTCGAAGACGCTTGAGGAGTGAGTTGTCTGAGAGTAGTGGTTTATAAGATTATGGTCGAGTCTGAAGTGACGAACATCGGATGGCAGGCTCACAGACTTGGCTTACTCCGTGTTTTACGGGGCCGTCGAGACTCAAGGCAGGTCGCTGCTGCGCGTTCCTCTAGTAAGTACTTAGTCTCCGTTCTGGGACAGGCATTGCGCTTACACAGGCACCCCAGGACCTAGATGACGCGGGTGTCGCGCCACCACTGGCCATCATGGACCACACCCAGGTGCTGAGAGAAATGATGGTAGTGTACGAGTCATCGCTGCTGGGGGACGAGAAGGAGGAAGAGCTCCAGGCCGGGTTCCGGGATATATTGGACAAGATGGTCGACCCAGCGATGGAGATGTGCCTTACTGGGGCCGAGGACAAGAAAAAACAGCGACCAAACTGGGACAAGGCCGTTTTCGTGCTGAACACGCTCGGCTATCTGCAGAGCGTGCTCGAGCCGTTCGCGTTCACGGTCGAGAAGCGCGGGGTGGTGCAAGGCCTGGTGGACGCGAAGGTGCTGCAACTCATCGAAGAGCATGTGCGTCGGGCCGTCTTTCGAATGAAATTTAGGCTGATTTCTGTTTCTCCACGATGCCTCGGGTAGTACAGGGACGTTGTCGTGGACGCTGGCCTGGCAGAGGTCGCAGACGCGCTCGATTCCCGAAAGCCGCAGGTGTGGCCCTCGACGGCCGGTTGAGATCTGGTAGCTGACTCTCGCTGTCTCGCGTACGCGTGCGCGCCCCCATGCAGGAACCTCTGTCCCACATCGAGGCGGCAGAGCCCGCGGCGCTGCAGGCAGCGTTGCATCGGTTTTCGGAATGGCTGTCGGGCGCGGCGGTGGTGCACTCGCCGCGGCTGGCTTCGCTTACAGTGCAGGCGGCGGGGGCGCGGGTGCACCAGGCGGCGCTGGGACGGCTGGCGTCGACGTATGGACGGATATGCGAGGCGGTGCGGGCGGCGGAGAACAAGTACGAGGCGGGGGCGACGCTGCTGGGGAGCGAGCGGCCGTTTGGGCAGGTACGGCTGCTGGGCCAGATCCTGGGGCTGCATACGGAGGAGGAGCGGTAGTCCGTGTGTGCAGATATGTCTACAAACTGAGACGAGGGACAAATATCAATTGCGGGAGCGTGCGGGACTCGGGACCCACGAGGCGGGTGGCGGTGCGAAGGCCAGACGAAGACAGCGGGAGTTGCGTCATACCCGACCTCATCCTCTGCGCCCGCCGTCGTCAAAAGCGAGCTCGCCGTGTCCGGTGTCCTCGCCCGCCGTCCCGCCGTCCCCGGCCGCTCCCCAATGTCGCTCGACACCCAGGTTGCCCTCCGCCCGCCCCGCCCCGAGTCCGCCCACTTCTCGCGTGCGGCGCGGCAGATCGTGCCCCCCTTTCTCCAGAAGCTGTACGAGTACGCGGCCTTCCATTGCCTTCTCTCTCCTTCGATCCCGCTCACGCGCCCCGGACGCGCAGGATCGTCAACGACCCCGCCAACGAGAGTCTCATCAAGTGGTCCGACAACGGCGATTCCTTCTACGGCGAGTGGCGTCTCTTCCTTCATTGCTTTCTCTCACCTCGTCCTCCTCCCTTCCTCTCCTTCCCCCTCCCTGCTGCATCCACCCCCATCACATCCATGCGCATACAGTCCTCAACCATGAACGCTTCGCCCGCGAGGTCCTCGGACGCTGGTTCAAGCACCAGAAGTTCGCCTCCTTCGTCCGGCAGCTGAACATGTACGGCTTCCACAAAATTCCCCACCTCCAGCAGGGCGTCCTCAAGTCCGATGCCGACACCGAGCCCTGGCACTTCGAGCACCCCAATTTCCACCGTGGCCAGCCCGATCTCCTCTGCCTAATCCAGCGCAAAAAGCAGCCCGCCCACGGCCAGAACGACGACGCCCCCGTCGCCCTTGCCGACGCCGACGCCACCACCCCGAACCCGAACCTGCTCACGAGTGCCAACGCCAGCCAGCTCACGGACATGAACACAATCGTCAGCGGCGTCGATGCTATCAAGCGGCACCAGCAAGCGATCTCGAGCGACCTGTCCGCGCTCAAGCAGTCCAATGATGCACTTTGGAAAGAGGCCATCGCCGCACGCCAGCGTCACGCGAAGCACCAGGACACCATCAACCGTATTCTCAAGTTCTTGGCCGGGGTCTTTGGACACGCTGAAAACCCGAGCCACACCTCCGAGGGCTCCCATACTCCGCCGCAGGTCACGCCGCGCATCCGGCAGCGACTTATGATCAAGAATGGCAGTGCTCCCAAGCGGGTGGACATCATGGAGGTCGACGACGACGAGGTGGATGATTCACCTAACCAGGGGAGCAGGACACCATTTTCTCCCATGGCCGGTGAGCATTGCCCTTTCGTCTTCCTATAACGCACGTTCTGACCGTAGACGCTCATTTGCTTCCCAGACCGTTTCACGAGTATCCCCACCCCTGCCACAGCGGCTTCTACGCCCTCAGCCATGGAGGCTATCGCACCGTTGGAAGCGTTCTCTCTTGCGGCAGACGGTATCTCGGAAGGTACGAGGACTCCTCCCCCAAACCCCACCGCCCAGAACCTCTCCCGCACCAACAGCGGCACGTCTGTACCCCGCCTGACAAATGGCTCCGTTTCTAATGCGTCTACTCCCCTTCCTCTGTCCGCTCCCCCGTCTCGACCGCAAACTCCGAACTTGATCAACAATGGTGTTGATCCCAGCCTCTGGCAGGCTGCCTTGCACCATGTAATCAGCAGGCCGTCGAATTTGCAGCGGATCGTCCAGGCGTTTGCAACTCAGCAGCAGCAGAATCTCGCCGCTGTCGAACGTGCGAATATTCCCTCGCATACTGCTATGACCGCCTACGATCCCAACCCAATGGACTACACTCGCTGGCTCAACCTCTCTGCGCCTTCCACTTCCACCCCACTACTTCCCCGCCTGTCCTCGCGCCTTCGGCCGACGAGCCGAGCTTGCAGGTTCTTCTGGATGAATCCAACCGTCTGCAGAAAATCTATCGAGATTCGTCTGAGATCGACGCAGACATGGAGATGCTCCAGACGTCTATCAACTCGCTCATTCAGAATCTCGGTATGGACCCTACGGCTTTCTCCTTGGACGAGACTCCTTCCCCTGCCGCCCCTTCGATCAACGGCATCTCACATCCGAGCAGCTTCCACTCCCCCCTCCCTCCCGACTCGTTCTCCAACCCCGGCGCAAGTATGCTGAACGGCATCCACGGGCTCGATCTCAACGGCAGCTCGGAACCCGTCCCCGACTACCTCCTCGATTCCCTCCTCTCACAGATTGACTCCGGCGCCGCATCCTCCGCCGCGGCCGTGACCATCAACGGGCTCAACTCGTACCCCAACATCCGGGACGCGGGCTACGATGCTCCCGCGGTCACTCACATTGACGGCACCGCGATCGAGGACGCGAGCACTGAGCAGCTCACCGCTTTCCTCGACGACGCAGCCATCGCCGCCGCCGCACCCGACGGCGCAGCGCGGCGCTCAGAACGTAGCGTGTCTCCGCAAGTATCGCGCGCGAACGGGCCAGGCTCCACACACATCAAGCGCAAGTCGGATGCGAGGGACGCACCGCTGCCGACCCCGCCAGCGGAGGAGACCGGCCGCAAGGTGAAACGGAAGAGATAATCGGCAGCACGAGGGACACAGAGGACGACGACGAAGATGCGGGTTTGAACGCACAAGGCTCCTTCTCGCCGTCACCGGTGGCTCGCGGTGGCATCGCACTCCCCGATCCCTGTCGTCGACTTGCCCGACACTCACACACCGACACCTCCGACCCATTCCCCACCTGGCTCCCTTCCCATCCCAGCTCTCCGTCTCCCATGACGTTCCTCTCACTGTCCGCTACAACTCAAAATTCGGCGCGCTGCGGGGGCGGCTCGGAAAACGTGCACATGGTGTGCACGACTCGGCACCACGCCAGACATTGAGCGGCCGGTCGCCGTGGAATACATGTACGTGGCTAGCGTGCGCGCGATGGTCACTGGTCGTTAGTCTGTTTCTTTACCTCCGGCTTGGGGGCTTGGCGAGCGGGAGGGCGTGCTTTACCACTTGTCGCTCGGGGCACGCGCGGTCAGACAGTCGGGTGCGTTCGAGCGATTAGAGATGTGTATGTAGCGATATATAGTTGTAATCCTATACGATCAACAGCGACGAGATGGCACGGGAGATACGAGGAGCAGACGAGACCGGGACCTGACTGGGACGGGAAAGACGAAAAAGTAATAGGCAGTGAGTGAGAAGGCAGCGGGAAAGGGGCTCGCGCTGAGTTGGAGCAAGAAAAGAAAGGGAAGATCAATGTCAGATGGCTGGAGATCTGGGGCGAAGCAATGTGATAAAAACACAGTCGAAGGGGCAAGTAAACAAGCTACAAAAGTAAAGCATCGGTATCAGCAAAGCACGAGAATGAGGTTAGTGAGCGTAGGTGGAGGACGAAGGCGTATATATACAATAGCACGCGTGGGTGGAGATATGCACATATCGGGCACAGAGCACGGAGGCGTAGATATAGGTGCAGAGGTAAGTAAGAGAGTATACGCAATAATATTATAGCTTGCGGGTTTTCGCGCGACATCCGACGCAACGCTCACTCAATGAGCACCTTCGGCGGCAGCGGTGGGCGGTTCGGTATCCCGGGGGTCCCGGTGCTCATCGTGCTCGAGCGCGACGGGAGTCCCGGTCCCGGGCTGCTGGGCTTTGACCCGATGCCGTTGCCGTTGCCAGTGATGAGCGACAGCGTTCCCGGCCCGAACGTGCTGTCCTCTTGGTCGCACCGCTCGGCGTCGAAGGGCTCCTCCTCGTCGCTGTCCCCGTCGGCGAGACGCGACGTGGGCGAAGAGTCGATCGCGCTGATCTTCGCCGCCGTGCGGACGTCCTCCGCACGCGTCTCCTCGATGTACTCCCGCGGCGGTTTCGGCGCAAGCGGCGGCGGCGGCGGGATGGAGGCGTAGTTGGGTATGCCGCCCGCGGGCTGGTGGAACCCGTTCGACGGCGGCGGCGACGGGTAGGGGGACTGCGCGTGCACGTTGCCGTTAGTGTAGGGAGCGGTAGCGCCTTACTTCCTCAGCGTCAACAAAGCGCGCAGACGCGCCTTCTCTTCGACGGCGGTCAGCGGGCGTGCGGACATTGGAGTGCCCGGGGTGCCCTGGGGCGACATGGGGGGAGTGGGAGGAGGGCGGCTACGGCCGTTGACCATTGATGCGCGCGGAGGAGGGTGGGCGGGGCGCCCCCGGCCGTCGGAGGAGACATGGGAGGGGGTGCGGCACCGGTGTCCTGCTGCTCGTAGCGACGACGGAGCATCTCCTTCTCCGCGAACGCGGACATGGGCGTGATGGCGACACGGCGTTAGCGAAGGACGGGGGAGCGCCGTTAGGCACTGCGCGCTGTACGGCGCTGGAGGCTGAAGGGGGTATGGGCCAGGAGGAGGCGAGATGCGTAGTCCTCGGCGGGCGGGGCCGGATTCCATGGTTGGGAGGCTGGGATAGGCTGCTGGGGTTGCTGGGCTCGTTGAGAAGCAGCATCCTGTTCCTCGAAGTGCCTGCGCAAACGCTCCTTCTCCGAAAGGATAGGATGAATCGACGAACCAGATGCCGCGAAAGATGGGGGCACCCCGCCAGGAGATTGCACCGAGCTGGGGGTTGTTACAGGAGTGGGAGACTGCGCAGGAGCAGGTGAGTGTACAGGGGTGGGCGACGGCGAACTTTGCTGAGGTGACTGGAGACCTGAAGAGCCTTGCTGGTTCGGATACAGAGCATCGTACGGGACTGGCTCGGCGTTACCAGGCACGCGACCGTAGTGTGCAGACTGCGTCTGCCAGACGGCGTGCTTCGCCTCATAGTATCGCGCCAGCATCGCCTTCTCATCTGCGGCGGAGGTGGGAGGACCCGATTGGCGTGCGGAGTTGGGCGACGGACTCGTAATGGGAGAAGCTGGGTTGATGGAGAGAGGAGCGGGCCCGGATCCGGAGCTGGAAGACTGCTGGATGGAGGGGTTGCGGT
The DNA here is from genome assembly GCF_022376455.1 of Epithele typhae. Classification (NCBI taxonomy): domain Eukaryota; kingdom Fungi; phylum Basidiomycota; class Agaricomycetes; order Polyporales; family Epitheliaceae; genus Epithele; species Epithele typhae. Next base: position 34,891 of record NW_025954192.1, on the reverse strand, counting down.
TTATCGAAGCCATAGCTTCAGAGTACAGAGCAGCCCCGGCCGACATGCCGGGAGAACGTCCAGAGCCTTCGCCAGAAGGTTGAGAGCTCGTAGTAGCAGCAGTGGGCTCGGAGGTTTCTCTGCCGTGCGCACGAGCAACTGCTTCCTGAGCCTGTCTGTACAAAGCCTTCTCTACTTCAGCCGAAGGCCACTGAGCGTGGGTGGTGCTTGTACTGCTGGCAGGCGCAGCTCCTGGGCTTTTAACTGAACTTGTATCCGAGTTGGCGCTGATCGTAGCCGACTGAGAACGTTTGATTAGTCCGTTGAAAATTAGCATGTCAAAACAGCACGCACATCTGGGGGCCCACGACCCTGTAAACGGTGCACTCCTTGGACGGCCCGATTGTACAACCTCTCCTTCTCCTCCTCCGCCGACGGGAATTGAGATGGGACCGTACCCCTAGGGGCGGCGACTGCACGGGGCAGTTGTTGTGGGGGTTCGAGCGCCACGGGGCTCTCAAGAATCGTAGATGGCTGGCGACGGGAGCGCTCGGCCGCGGCCAGCTGTGCTTGCTCCCGCAATTCGTCTTCATTCAAGTTGACGATTGTTAGGGGTCGCTGTACCTGCGACGCCCCCCTTCCACTGCTGCGTGGGCGCGTCACTCCAGTTCCGGGGGATCCGTGGTCTCCGGACGATGTTCCGCTGCCTGCGCGCGGCCGTTGGTACCCGGTAGCGCCTATGGTCTGGATGTTCTGAAGGGGTGCATCGATACTTTTCTTGCGCATCCCGAGTTCGTCTGCTCCACCAGCGCGGGTGGACATATTTGCGGGAGCTGTGCTGAACTGGTTCAGAGACTGACCAGGCCGCGAATCGATGGAGGAGGCGTTGTGTATGACTATCGGGGTTGAAATAGAGTGGGCTTGGGGTTGTTGCAGTGGAGCCGATTGTGGTTGAGCGGCAGGCGCCGTGTGATGTTGTTGATTGGGTAGTGACACGTTGAATGCGTGTCCTATCCGTCTATAGTCTCTCCGTCAGCCGAAAGCGAACCCATCGGTCGTTTGTTGACATTACCTCATCGCTTCCACGGAGACCGCGCTGCGCGACCGGAGAAGTAAGATGACTATGCAGCAATCGCAAGCGATACACATACCGAGGCCAGTTCGAAATCATGATGGGCAAGTCCATACTAATTGGCTGCCCAGTGCCCATCAAGGCCTTCACGGTGAGGACATAGTTGATGTCGATGTGTCGAGCCGCGTTGATCGTCGCAGAGGTGTGGTGTATCGGCACGGCAAGACTGAGCTCGGCCCGATGCTGCGTACCCCCGTAGAGCGTCACATTTACAGGCACCTTGTGCTCGCCAATGCTGGACACCTTCACCTGTGGACCGCCCTTCTTCCCTTGTGTATGTGGAGCAGCACGGAAGACAGTCGTCTCGCGCAGCGTAAACTCGAACCCACGGAGAACCACGGTGTGCAGGGTGTCCGACTTGACAGTCGCCATCACCTGAATCCGATCGCCTGGTCCGTAGCACGTATGCGCACGTTCGATGATTAGTGTTACGCCGTCTTGAGAATGGTTGCGGGTTTCCGGTTGTGAATAGATGGGCCATGTTGAGTGCAGCTCGTGCTTGTCGATGATGATAGTTTGCGCAGTGGCAGAGATGGTAGGTTTGTCCCTTCGCAAGAAACCCCTGCAAAGCTTCAGCAAGAGACATTGATGTGCCAAGAGCGGAAAGGGGGAAAAGCCACAGCTCAAAGCCAGCAATGGTGCAAACACTGGATGTCTACAGAGGATACTACTCACTTCTTTCCCTGAACACATACGGATGCGATAAGCTCGTACTTGATACCGGCTAAGTAAGGTCGGTCAGTGAGGAGTAGGAATGAACGTGATGGAAGTGAATAGGCGAGCTCACCTCCTTTTTCGAGTGCGATAGTTGGAGGAATAGATTCAGGTATCCGAATGGAAAAATTGAGGTCATTCTAAAGCGCGTCCAGTCAAGCCTAGGACGGTGGTGACACGGAGGACAAGCATACTGTGTGCAGCGGCGAATAGTCATCGTTGGGGGATGTCCAAAGGTTGATGGGGCTTTGACCAACGAAGTCGAAGAAGGTGTTTGCGACACCACCGCCTGGGAGGGTCTCGACCTTCCTGAGTTCGATGCGGACCCATTTGGCCTTGACCCCCTGCTGCCCTACACGGACCTCAATCGCCTAAGAGCTCAATTAAGTCAATACGCGAGATATGGAAAAGGGCGCAACGTACGCCCTTGACCGCGGCCTGCGGCCGGTCGGGGTTGCCAGGCGGGATACCGGGATAACCTGAGGGCGAGGGATATGGGTACGATGACGCGCATGGGACTGGACAGGGTACGCACCCTGCACGAAGTCAACATTCGGAGGGGGCCGTAATGTTCTACATAGAACATGAGCAGCATGCCGTGAAGGAGACGAAAGAGACCGACATCTTCAGTTGGGACATTGGGCAGGGTACAGGACAGCAGGTGGTAGAAGGAGGCAAGAAACAGGCGCAGGTTTCGGGCGAGCTTGTTAACAGTGAGGCACATCAGCACCGCACTCCGCAGACGCCCGTTGGACAGATCCCGGTCCTCTGGGCTCTCGGCCACCCGAGCCTCTCCAGCGTCCGTCACGCTAGGCCAGCGGTCGGACACCGCACGCGACCAACGCGCATCAGCTGAAGTTCTGCGCCCTTCTGCGAGGAGCAGAGGAGAGTCTGCGAGTCACCAGTGGCAATCCCGCGAGTGTTGCCGCCCGCCTGGCGTCTGTCCGACGTCTCGGCGTCCCCGCGCGACTGTCTGGGCTCACCGCGACGCGCAAGCCTGCTCCGCCTTCTCCGTACTCCCCGCCCCGCTTTCTTCTCACCTCTGGCCATGCATCATGTCTAGTTCGAACTCGCGCTCTATGTACGGCTCCCAGTCCATCTACCCCGGTGGCACCAGCTCCAGAGGGCCATTTCTCAACATGCTCAACCCAATGGGCCGGAACTACCAGGGCTACGTACAAGCCAACCAATCTGTCGTCGAGGAAGAGGACGAGGATAATCATGACCTGGAGTCCGGCTCCCCCGCCCAGTCCGCGACCAAGTCGCGCGGCAAGCGCAAGGTTGGCTGGGGCGAGGGTTCTCAGATGCACGTTCTCCGTCCCAACAACCGCCATGCAGATCCCAAGGACGGCGAGGAATCTTCTGACGATGAAGTACCTCAAGACTTTATGATTGAGGCCTCCGCGCCCCGACGCCGCCCTGCATCTCCGCCCACCACAAAGGCTTCGAAGAGGAAGGAGCGAGAGAAGAAGTCTTCACATCGGGCTTCAAATTCAGGGACCTCCAAACCCATCCTTCCCACTACTTCGGCAGATACCCCTCTATCGATACCGCCTCGCCCCTCCGAGCTCAATCCCGACCCTGAACCACCGCAGGACGCGCCCCTACATGAGCCACAGACACGACAAATGCGCGGATTGGACGCTCACGAACGAGCTTTATGGAATTGGGTTAATGTATACAACCTCGACTCATTCTTGCAAGAAGCGTACTACTATTACGAGGGGAAAGGAATCTACAGCATAGCCCTCTCCCGAGGCCTCAATCTCCTGTCCGTACTTTTTCTCAACTGGTACACGCGAACCATACTGATACTTGTTCATAGCACAGTTGGGTTCGTAATCAGCTTCTCTACATTTCTGCTGGGATGTGTAGACTATTCCCGGGTACGACATGACAAGATTACCCGACTGGACGAGGTTATAATTCAGAGATGCGTCTCAAGGTACGTGCGGTTGCCCATCATTGTCGCATACATCCAAAGTGCATGGCCCTACAAACGCGCTCCTGGCATTATGCAAGAGATACTCCCTTCGTCCGCGTTGCGCGCGGTGCTAAGACTCAATCATGCTAATGAACCTTCGAATAGGTTCTCTGGATTTACACTCCTGTTCTTCATGCTCTTCTCTGCTTTCTTCATCTGGCAAATTGTGTCATATGCACTCAGCATGATGCGTCTCGTCGACATGTACCGATTCTACACCCATCTATTGCACATACCTGACGTATGTTCGATTTGAATTCTATAATATCACATTCTAACCCCGGGCATTATCCCCAGCAAGACATTCAGACAATATCGTGGCCGGAAGTTGTACGACGCATAGGAGCCATCCGAGAAGACAATCCTCTTACCGCAATCTCGTCGAACACCGCGACGCATCAATCAGTTACCGCTAAGCTTGACGCGCACGATATCGCGAACCGAATCATGCGCCAGGAGAACTACCTCATTGCGCTCTTCAACAAGGAAGTGCTCGACCTCCGCATCCCGCTCCCTCAAGTTTTGGCCAATTTTGCTTTCTTGAGACAGAGCGAGGAAAGCAAAGGCAAACGGCTTACTCGCGCACTCGAATGGAATCTCCGGTTCTGTTTGATGGAGTATCTGTTTGATGAAAGCGGTCGCGTGCGCAAGGTCTTCTTGAAGAGCAAGAATAGACCGGTGCTGATCGAAGGGTTCGTTCCAGCCTTCGACTCGCAAGCCGCATATCGAGATCTGAATTCATTTTCCAGGCTTCGGCGAAGGTTGATCTTCATGGGCATGCTAAATGCGGTGTTTGCGCCATTCATCGTGTTATATCTCCTTATGTACTCGTTCTTCCGTTACTTCGAGGTACAATCTTGGTTGCCTGACTTCCTGATGCCGAACTCATAGTTTCGAATCCGACAGGAGTACCATAAGAACCCATCAAATATAGGTGGTCGCTCGTACACCCCATATGCTCAGTGGAAGTTCCGCGAATTCAACGAGCTCCCGCATCTCTTTAAACGGCGCTTGAACGAATCCTACGAGACCGCGAGCATGTACATCGGCCAATTTCCCAACGAAAAGGTCACAATTATCGCTCGGTACGTTCATCTTCCATAGCGGCGATTTGTAAATGCTGATTTCTGTACAGTTTCGTTGCTTTCATCGCGGGGTCCTTCGCCGCTGTCCTCGTCCTCGCCTCCGTCGTCGACCCCGACCTCTTCCTTCACTTCGAGATAACCCCCCATCGAACCGTGCTTTTCTACATCACCATCTTCGGATCTATCCTCGCAGTGGCGCGTGGGATGATCCCTGAAGAAAACCGTGTTTTCGACCCGGAGTTGCTCATGACCGAAGTTGTGCAGTACACCCACTATTTGCCGGACGAATGGAAGGACCAGCTCCATTCCAAGATGGTGCACGAAGAGTTTGGTCACTTGTTCGAGATGAAGGTCATGACATTCGCGCAGGAGCTCGCGAGCGTGCTCTTGACGCCATTCGTGTTGTGGTACTCGTTACCACAGTGCGCGCCTGCGATCGTCGACTTCTTCCGGGAGTTCTCGGTGCACGTAGACGGCCTTGGGTACGTGTGCTCCTTCGCGGTGTTCGATTTCCAGCGGCACGGAAATGTCAAGGTACATCTCCATAGTTCTGTCTCCCTCCGATTATCACTAACCGCCTCACCTCTCCCCCAGTTCGGTGCTCCAACAACAGCAGTCGACGAGCGCTGGCAGTCCAAGGAGGGCAAGATGGAGAAGTCCTTCCTCAACTTCAAGGCCGCTCATCCGGACTGGACCCCCGCCGACCCCTCCGGTTCGCTCTACCTCTCCCGCATCGCCGACTTCTCCGCCACGCACCCGCGCCGCCGCAGCCTCATCCACCGCGGCGCCCCGCACATCGCGCCCATGCCCGGCGGGGACCCGCTCGAGTCCACCGTGCAGCTCCACGCCCCCGGCGCCGTCGGCGCGAGCACGATGCAGAGCGTCGTCCGCCGTCGCGGCGGGATGGGCATGGCGGGCAGTGTGCTCCACCCCGCGCAGCTCCGCCCCGCAGACTCGGTCCTCATGCACTCGCAGGCGGGCGCGATGGCCCAGACCGCCGTCCTCGGCGACTCGCAGGGCAGCGTGATGCCCATCCCCGACGCGCCCGGGAGCCCCAGGGGCATAGCGGAGTCGACGATCCCGGAGGAAGACCTGGCCGCGGACGGCGGCGTGGGCAGCGCGCTGGGCGAATCGTACGTCGATGGACGGCGGCCGCGGGCTGGAGCCAGCCAGAGCGCGTCCGCTGTGCAGGATGACGAGGAGGACCTGGAAGACGGGGGCGTGCTTGGCCTGTTGGCGCAGATTTACGGGACGGGAGTGAACTTGAAGGGAAGAGGCAGGGGGCCCCCGAGGGCGATCTGAGCTGGAGGGTTGGTGAGTGGATATAGATGGACATGTCGCGTTGCACGAGTATACAGAATCTTGCCACAACAACACGCACACGCACACAGGCTTTGCTATAGCACAAGGGCGGCCAAAAGAGTCGTCCTGGAAGTGGGAAGAGAGGAGCGTAAAGTTTACCAGAGTGGAAGAACACCCAGCAAGTGGGTAGGTTCACGAGGATGGGAGGCTGGATGAGCCGATGGTGAGATGGAAGTGCATGGCCGCACACACATTGAGAGTCCGCAAGTTCGGAGGGTCTGTGGAGAAGGACGGATGTATCAGTCGACCTAGGGATGAGCAACTTGCCTCTTCTCGTTTGGTCGTCGGTGGTAAATAAGTGAATTTGTGTTCTTTTGTATCTAATGAGCTCACCTAGTCCAATGATTGTTGTGCGATAGTGTCTGGAGGTTTTTTGACAGTATGTTCCATGATGACTTGCTCTGCAGGAGTCGTCCGAGTCAACCCGCGAGGCCGTTAGAACTTCGACCCCGAACACACCCGCCGGACCACGTGAACATTGTTATGTTGCTCTTGCCCCGACCAGAGAAAATCGTTCGCCCCAGCTGAGCGACCTTTCTATCTTCAAGGTATCAAAGTCAACGGCATCCGCAAGCGGTAGTACGTGCGTAGAGTTCCTCAACATGGCGCGTGTGATGACCCGGCGAAAGCAGTCCGCAATCAATGTACATGATCGCCGTCTGTAGTTCCATACGCAAAAGGATGGTGTTTAAGCAAGGCGTACAGTATCGGCGATGCCGCAGCGTCTAGGTCTAGTTGTACAAACGGTCCATCGTGATAATCCAAACAAAAGGCAAGTCCACGCTCGCCCGCTCGCCTTGCCGTTACGCGACGATGCCCAGCATCTCCTTCTTCAGCGCGATCTCGTCCTTCAGCATCGCGACCCGACTGTCCAGCCGGGACGACAAGTCGACTTGCTGCGTCGCGAACGCCATCGCCCGGTCCAGGTTCGCCAAGCAGCCTTGAACGTCTTCGCCCACGCGTCTGCGTCGACACCCGCGCCCTCCGTCTCGCGCGTGTGCTGCTCCTTGAGGTCGAGCGTGGCGAGCTCGAAGCAAGCGACGCCCCCCACCCAAGTGCTCGTCTTGATCTGCGGCTGGAACGTGATGGCCTGTTCGAGGAACGCGCGAGAGGCGGCGAAGTCGCCCGCGGTGCGATGGACGATGCCCATGAGGACCGCACGGATCCCGAGCTCGTCGGGGGTGTCGTTGTTGGGCGAGGACGCGATGGCGTCCTTGGAAGGAGGCGGGAGGAACTGGCTGGTGACGGTGATGGGCGTTTGGAGAGCAGTGGACCAGTCCTGTATGTGTGCGAGCGCAGCGTCTTTGGTGATGCGACAGTGTGTGTTCCAGACTGCGGCAGGATGCGTCAGTGGACGCGTGTGCAAAGACGGAGAGGATGCATTTACAGATGGCAAGCTCTGTGGGATGCGAAAAGCAGGTCAGAAGGTGAGCCTCAATGTACTCACTCAGGACGTACCTTCTGCTGGACTGATGGTGGCTGCGCGCGCAAAGTTGTCTTCCGAGCCAGTCAAGCTTTTCTGCTTCTCCTGGAGGAAAGTGACTTCCCGGAGGAATCAGAGGAGCATCGTCGTAGCAGTATGTCATGGGTACATACGCTTCTTCTTGATGAAAACCTCCGTAGGGAGATCCTTGCCCCCAATTTTCTTTTTCTCGAGCAAATCCGGGTTCTTGTCCAAGAGCTCCTGTGCCTTATCATAGTTCTTCATGGAAATGTAACAGCCAGCCGCAAGGAAGTAGTAGGTAGCATGACTCCTACGGAGCGAACGGCAAGATCAGCTGCCTGCGTCATGCAACCGGGAAATACCGGCATACCAGCTGTTAACCTCCGTCATGCGGATAAACGCATCGGCGGCTTCTTGGTACCGCCTTTGCGAAAGCAGTGTCCACGCCAGTTCGAAGATAAGCTGGGACACCCATTCGTCAACGCGCGCCCCTCGTCACGGCACCCACAATAACCGTGGATGAACTTACCAGAGCATCGGCCTGTTCAAACGTGTGCGCCTTGCCGGGATCGAGACCGCCTTGCAGAACCTTGATCGCCCCTTCGGGGTCGTATGACATGCGAAGGATCTTTGCCTATTTTTGTGGGCAGAAGGCATCAGATCTATGCGAGATACATTAAACACGGTGAGCGGGGTCATCCTCACCCGGTTGAGGATCCAAAGAGAACCTGTGGGATATCTCGCTTCTAGCCTGGCGTGAGGATGTCAGCCGACTGCAAATGATGTCGAGCTTGCGTCATGCGTACTTTTCGACGATGGCTCCGTACTGTCGGAGGATGTGCTCTTCATCCGCTTGATAGCCAAGGAGCAGGAGGACGACACCGTGGTAGGTCATGAGCGATAGGCTATATTTGTGCACGAGGGCAGCGTGTCAGAGACGAAGTATAGTTAGCTGAGCAGACTGCGCACCCAGCGAAGACAGAATGAACGTCTGTTTTCGCCGCAGATACGGCGAGAGCACGGAGAGCGAGTTTCCTATCGTGCTCAAAGCCGAAGAAACCTACTACGCCGCTGTGATCCAATCAGGACAAAGTGTAATAATATGTGGGAATAAGCACTCACCGAACCTTGGCAGGCAACAAGGAGAACACGAGATTGAACAGCCTGCCAAGGACAACACTCACTACTTCGCCTCGATACCCTACATCCGGGTTGTCGGCACTCACCCGTAGCCTGGGAGCGAAAGTCAGCGCGATACACACAGGGAGATGACTCTACCCACCAAATGCCGTTCCCGAGAGGATGAGCTCATCTATGGATCCCTCCGCGGCAATAATCGGCACTTGAGGCGTGGACGGTACCGTCAAAGAGGCACCGGTAAGTCGGCTGAAGAAGCTCGACCTCTGAGGCTTAGGCGAGGGAAGGGCAGATGATACCGAGTGAATGCTAGCGGCCCTTGACCCCGGTGCCGAGGCAGCCGGGGTGGCATACTCATCAAGTCCGTTCGGATAGACAGTCTTGAAGAGCCTGTGAATATCGAGATGAGATTTAGCGAGGAAGGTTGCGGAACGGTACTAACTTGGAGAACTTGGAGTGTGCACTGCCAAGGAAGTGTGAATAGAAGGTCGTGAAAAGGGTGGGAGCAATACTCACGTATTCATGGCATACAGGCACTGTACATAGCCCATGTATGACTCACTGATTTGCAGAGCTCCGTGAGCCATTAGAGCTGGCTGGGTAGCCCACATGGACCCACCTGAGGGCGTGGGTCATGCCAAGGAGAATGACAGCATCTGAATGCAGCAGTTCCCATTCGGTCCCGGGAGGAAATTGGGAGGCCTGGGTCTTGGCTGCCTTGAGCTCTCTCTTTGCGCCGGCCTCAGAGAGGGAGAGTTGGCGGGAAGCCTCGGCCATGAGCCCCGGCTGCGGAGATTGAGCGTGAGGACGGAAGAGGCAGCTGGGAACGTACCTCCATTCCTAACGCGGCTTCGAGGAAGGCGCATACTCCGCTGCCCAGAGCGTGGAATGGCGAGCTGCCTGTGGCAAAGGTGTCGCGTGCCTTGTCGAGTTCATTCGCGAAGAGGTGATCGAAGGCGACGGTGGCCTGACGGAGATGGTCTTCGGTGGACGACATCGGACAGTGCTGGCAGTGCGCAGGGAGTTGACGGAGGGAGAGAAAGAGGTGCAGACGACCGCAGTGGCGTCTGCTGTGGACGGGCGCATGCCGTCGGGCCCGCCGGCAGTCCTCGTCACCGTCTCAGTCCGCTCAGGGCGCAGTGCAATTGTCCGCGCGCCTGTTGGCCCGACTGCCCTGGGCGCCTGCCGGATTCGCTCTCCTCCCGCTCGGCGCCCACGCTTGTACGGCGCACGTACGCTCTCAGCCACGCCCTCACCGGTCGTCCTACTCTCATTCTGTCCCTCGCTCGCCCGCGTTTCATGTCCCAATGACCTCGTCTGCAGTGCGTGCAAGAGTCCATGCCTTTGAGGCAATGCAGACCTCCAATGGCTCCGTCGCCGTTTCGACCTCGCCCCCAGACCTCCTCGAGTCTCCAATATCCCCGACGGCCACAACATACACTCCCATCCTCCCCTCGACATCGCCCGCTTCTTTGCACGTACTTCCCCCATCGCCCTCCCCGTCGCCCCCAATTCTCGGCCGCAAAACGTCCCTGATTGACCTCAAAGACTGGGTCGTTGATGATGGTCCCATTCCGTACGTTCCTCGTCAGAACCACCAGTCGCGCGAAAGCCACCCCCGCCGCTGGGCCCGAAACCTCCCCAACGACATGTTTCCGATTCCGTTGCCAGGAAACACTCCACACCACTCATTTCTCTCGATTCTCCACCGAAGACCCGTGTCGCTGCTGCACCCCCATTGCCCCCACGCAAAGCGTCATATTCCTCCCTCAGATCCGCCTCTGCATCTAATGCCTCCTCTACCTCTCTTTCCCGGAGCCCCAAACCTCCTCCTCCGCCTCTTCCCGTTGCCGCGAGATCATCCTCCGACTCGCTCACTGTCGACCACACCTATCCTCCCCTCAACAAACTCGGCATCAATATCCCATCGCGTCACGTCCCTGCATCATCCATTTCCTCTTTCCATTCCGTCTCTCTATCCTCTGACGGTGGCACGGACCTTCAAACTCCGGGCACGAATAGCACCTTTTCCCCGCATATAGCCACGTTCCCGGTGGACCACGACGAACACGACCTTGACCATGCAAGCGTTGATCATGATACCGTCAGCCTATCGGAGTCTTTCGAAAATCTGTCGATGACGTCGGCCATAAGCCCAACTGCGTCCTCCGTCTCGCACGAGTGGGAAATCTATGCTAACATCAAGCGGGAGCCTCCCAAGCTGCCGCAGCGTCCCTCCAAACTCCCAGCTTCCGCCCCGACTTCACCGCGCCACTCGCCACTCCTCGCACCGAAGCGCGATGGCCCTCCTCCTCCTCGCTCCCGCCCTCCATCTGAGCGCAGTTCCCTTGCCTCGACCTCTGCTCCATCCGCTTCCAACTCGGATCGTTCGTCTATCCGTAGCATCGCGACATCTCGCACGAGCATTAGCACTAGGAGCACTACCACCCCGAAGCCCCGTTTGGCACAGCTCATGCGTCCAACACCAGTGCCAGCTCTTGCGCGCAGGCGCTATGAGTCGGTCTTCAATGGGAACGTGGTCGCTGCACGGCAGGCCATCTTCACGAAATCGCCTCCGCCTAACCGGAAGCCCCGCCAGGCCGCCGGCTGGCGCGGACTGTCGGTCGACCTGATCACAAATCCAGAAATATCCTCGAGCGCAGCCCCACGCACAGCAGGCACGCTTACGGAGACTGTTCAGGAAGAAGTGGGTTCGGAGGAGAGGTTGGATGGCGCGATAGTCAAGGCAGTTTGGAAGTTGTCCAGGTTGGACAACGCAACGCTACGGATGATATGGTATGTCGTTTCTAGTACCGCCCCTCCTCTCGTTGCTCAGTGCGTCGTCTTTTGCCGTGCAGGATTGAGTGCGACCCTATGGCCATCGGTTCGCTTGACCGTGACGGATTCGTCAAGGGGATGTGGCGGATAGACGAGGAGCTACGAAAAGCCCAGGTACCAAAGCATACCGCGCCTCGACTCCGCGTCGTTCAGCCAAAGCCTGTTCAGCCGTCGAGACCAATATTACGATGACACTCCTTTGATTTCTGCTCCTTGCCGTCTGTTGACATAATAGCTTGGACATTGCTCGGAACCCGGTCAACTGTATAACTACTTCTCAACAACGTCTCGCATGCTACTACTCACCCGACACATTGCACGTTTCATACAGAGCGTAATTCCATACCCTCATCATCGCTGCCACCAGAATGCCGCGTGGTGGATAAACGCATTGCTCCGTGTCACGCGTGCTTAGAATTACGACACTTTGTCCCTCCTGTCAACGCGTGAACGACTCGTTTCGTTCGAGAGTGCTGGTAGCGACATAGAGGCGACCTTACGGATGATGCACGCGTGCGCCGCGCTGCGAGTGCATCAGCTCACTTGGTCAACTACCGCCACCTCCACGGCCATGTGCTGCAGGACTGAGACGCGCTCATAGACCCTCCGCCCTCCGTCTTTCCTCCCCTTCGCTCTCATATCGACCACACTCCGCTCATCCCGACCTACTAACAGAATTTGAAGACACCATGCTCGGTGCGTCGCACCCGCCTCCACATACGTCACCGAACTGACTTATGTCTTCGCTCCCTTGCCTCACACCCGTGGCATACCAATGCCACCCACTGCGACTCACTGTACACCACGCACGGCGCACACCCCGCACCGCAACGACCGCCTCCCCACCCCCGGACCCCCCGCACGCAGTCGTCGGCCTCACCGGCGGGATCGCGACCGGCAAGTCCACCGTCTCCGCCCTCCTCCACGCCCACGGCATCCCGATCGTCGACGCCGACGTGCTCGCGCGGCGCGTCGTCGCCCCCGGCACGCCCGCGCTCGCCGCGATCGCCGCGCACTTCGGGCGGGGGGTGCTCCAGCCCGACGGCGCGCTCGACCGCGCCGCGCTCGGCCGCGTCGTCTTCGCCGACGAGGCGAAGCGCAGGGTGCTCAACCGCATCACGCACCCCGCCGTGCGCCGCGCGATGGTCTGGGAGGTGCTCCGGTGCTGGGTCCGGGGCGAGCGGGTGTGCGTGCTCGACGTGCCGCTGCTCGTCGAGGGCGGGCTGTGGAAGTGGGTGGCGAAGGTCGTCGTGGTGTATTGGTGCGTGGCCGGTCCTTGTCGGGCTCCTTTGCGTCTGCGGGAGCCTTGGGGCTGAGGCTGACGGTGTTGTGCGCTGGCAGTTCGCCGGAGATCCAGCTGCAACGGCTCATGAAGCGGGACGGCTCCGCACGGGAGGATGCGACTGCCCGGCTGAACGCGCAGCTGCCCATTGCAGAAAAAGTGCAGTATGCGGACGTCGTCATCGACAACTCGGGCACCCCGAAGGAGCTCGAGCAGCAGGTTGAACAGCTCGTCCAACGCATGTATGACGGCGCGGGCTGGACGTGGCGGCTGACTTGGCTGTGCCCACCCCTTGGGGTTGCCGCAGCATGCTGGACGATTGGGTGGAGGGCGTTGCGACGCTCGCAGAAGTCGAAGTCGAGGCGGAGGTAGCGAGAGACGACATGGGTTTGATCTACTATGTTCTGTTATTCTTGGCACTGTTCTCCATATGTACTCCGGTTGTCGTTTGTACACTATTACCTATTATCCCCCAATAATTCTGAATTCATTCCATGCGTCTGTTCACATTCATGGCCGGGTTGCAGACAACGATCGCACGCAACATACATCAACAAGTGCACATTGGCATTGCAAAAAGCGACGAACATCGACATGAATCCACACAGCAGGTCCAACAAGCTCGACGTTTGATCCTCATCGGCATCCTCCAACTCTACGAGCGGGTACCAACAGCAGCACCTCCACGTCTCCCGCGCCCGTTGCCACGCCTGCCATATCCTCCCCACCCACCAGCGTACGCGTTAGGACGCGCTCCACCGGCCTCACCAAACGTCGCGACGTTGCGTTCCCTCTCCTCTTCTCGACGGTTGCGTCCTCCACCCCTGCGCCCTCCACGCCCCCGTCCATCCGCGTTGGGACCGTTGCTGCCCGACGAGAGGGTGTCGAAGAACGACTTCTCCGGATTGTACGCCGTATCCTTCTCCTTCACATCTTCCTCTACCTCCCCGTCCTCCCCGTCGATCTTCGGCGTTCCGCGCGGCGAGGGTGCAAGCGCAGCCTTGTCAAAACGCGCGTTCGAGGTCTGAAAGTCGAAGTCCGTCGTCGGCACCCGCAGGTCGCCCGCCTTCGGCTCGGGGTTGCGTCCCCCACCGCGCCGGCCGCCGCGTTGGGCCCCATTGCCGTTGCCGTTTGTGACGCGCAGGTCGCCGATGGCACGCTCGATAGTCTCCATCGACGCCGTCACCGAGTTCACGGACTGGTTCCGCGCGTTGCGGGGCGCGGCTGGAGCGGCGCCATTGGCCTGCGCGGGAGCGTTGGGGGCGGCGTTTGGCTGCTGCTGGGAGCCGGATGGCTGGGTCGGTTGCTGGCGGTTGGCAAACTGCTGCTGCTGTCGTGGAGGGACCTGGCCTTGGCCTTGTTGTGGGGGAAACGCGGCGGGAGCTTGTTGGGGGAAAGAGGGAGAACCGTAGCCTGGGACGTTGGGTGCCATTGGAGGCGCCGATGCCTGCATACAGTCGTCAGCGCTCGTTCATCGCAGAGAGTGAAGGCGACAAGCGAAGTTCCAAAAGTCAGAAGGAAGGCAACGGAATATCCACACGGTTTTATGCGCTCTCGGACAATCGAGCGTAGCTCGTACATCCGTCAATGGTTTCATCACTCTAGGGGGAGTCGCGTGCAATGAGAGAGGACTTACACCGATGACCGCGGGGTCGTCATGGACATTCCTTCTTTGTGTTGCAGAGTCATCGACAGCGAGGTCCTTTACTTCGGATGCACGGAAAATGATGTAGGTGTAAGGATCTTGCACGGGAGGAATGTACTCGTTTGGCGGTCTAAAATATCGGCACAGTCAGTGCCTGAATACCGAGACGATGAGATGCGAAAGGCGCGTCAAGAATCAGAAGGAAGGCAACGGATACATCCACACGAAGTTTATGCGCTCTCGGACAGCTGAGCCGTAGCTCTTTTACATCCGTAGTAGTTCATCTCAAGAACACGTCAACTGGTGGACAGGCTCACCTTCGTGACTCCGTTCCCATAGAGTAGACTACCCCAAGAGAATGTAAACGAGAGCACTGTGGAAGAGGCTGCATATGTAGCTTACCGTTTGAAAGTTGAATCGTCGACGCGACCGGGTCAATGCCTGCCAGAATGCCTCTGTATCGTACATCTGAGTGAGAAATGAGGGAGATCGGTTTTCTAGGAATGATATCAGTACGCGAGCATATGGCCAGTGGGCAACGACGCGCACCCAATGAAACTGAGAGCAGCCATGATGAGGGAGAGTGAAGGGAGGGCAGAGTGGAGTCTGAGACAAGGCCGCTGCAGCACGACGACGGATGGCCTCCGGCGTCTGCCGTTCCCACGCTTCTGGCGCTTTCTATCCCCGCGCGACGCGAGGTGGCCGTTCCTCGCTCTCGTTCTCGGACCCCATGTTCGGCGCAGCGCGCAATGCGCTTCATCTCTCTCGCCTTCGCCTGCTGCCCGCTCTGCTACCCGTAGTTGCGTCTCAGCGACCGCGCCATGTCTCCACTGCATCATTCGACCCGACCATCCGCCAGTTCCTCGTCAAGCTCGGCGAGCACCAGCCATGCTTCTCCATGCACTCCTCCAAAGTCACGATCATGCATGAGCCACGCATATTTTACCAAAATTTGCTTGTGCGTGAAACCCGTAGGCTAGGATAAACGTGAAGTTGATTCCAAAACCTTCAGAATATGATCCGGAACGCAAAACATAGATTATTCCTATCGTCGCTATACATCGGACACGAAGATGTTGAGCTTGTAAGCATTGTCATTTCCATGTTTTCATGTACACGTACTGGAGATTATTTCCTTGGACTTGCGACGCGTATTCTTTTGTATCGCTGACATTACATGTCTGAGTGCAAACCGTTTATTGTGTGGGTACTACATCACCTTGGCCAGCAGGTCCAGATGTGCCGCCTTGACACTTGGTCCCTCTGACCTCAGTTAGTAGGTTATTGGCCTCACTTACCTGTTTATTACACAGATTGAAACCATCCGGACGTCTCTACAAGAACATCCCACTCTCCATGTCTACTTACATCTTGACCTTAATCGCTCAACTCGGCCAGGCCCCGACTCAACAGCTCGGATACTCCTCCCACTGCTGGAACAGCATCCAGACAGAGTTCACATCAATCTGTTTCGTAGCCCTATGCTCAAAGGCATGATGGCTCGCATCGTGCCGCCCCGTTTCAACGAGGGCTGGGGAACCTGGCACCCCAAAATATATGGCGCCGACGATTCGTTGTTAATTTCTGGGTGAGGCTTCATGAAGCACTACCTGGCTAAGGTCTTACTCTGACGATCTTCGCATTGTAGAGCCAATCTAAACACGACCTATTTCTCCAATAGGCAAGACCGATATCTGCAGTTCACTGATCAACCTCGTCTCGCGGATTATTGCTTCGCATTTCTGCAAGCGGCCTCAACTTTCTCGTACAAACTACTACCTTCTCCCGGCATCAGTGGAGAATACACGCTACATTGGCCAGACACGTCTACGCACCCGCATCGGATAGAAGCTAAAGCTCAACAAGCTTTGCTTGAATTCCAAAAGGTGCAACGTGAAACCTCTACGGTACGACCGGTCACAGCGACCGAGAAGGCATCGTTGGACCACGAAGACGACGTCATGATTTTCCCAATCATCCAAGCCGGCCAGTTTGATATCAGAGAAGAGGAGCGCTGCGTGTCGCTCATTTTTCAGCACCTTGCGGCGCAGCAGAAGTACACTATTCCCCAAAGGGTAACTATGCTGGTCCCCTCGTGGATCTTACCAGTGGCTACTTCTCGCTTCACAAACCGTATCAGCGGCGGTAATGAATTCACATATTGCGTGTCGAATATTGGCTGCCAGCCCCAAGGTAAGTTCCGGTGACCGTCCTCTGAAATGACACGTAGACTCACGCCCCTTGTCCAGGCAAACGGATTCTACGGTTCGAAAGGCATCTCCGGGCGCATCCCCGAGGCGTATACGTTATTCGAACGGCGCTTCATGGCCGCCGTACGCCAAGCAGACCTCGAATGGCCTGCATCCTCATCTTCTGTCTTCCCCGGCGTGCAGCTGCACGAATGGGAGCGCGACGGCTGGACGTACCACGCAAAAGGTACGTACGTGTCTCGGCCCCCAAATCCCTGCGCCTTCCGCGGGCCTACCCCGCCGTTACCCCCTGGTGTGCCCTTCGATGGCTGAATTCAGCCCCCAGGCATATGGGTCCGTCCCACACCGACCGAGCCCCCCGCGTTGACGCTCTTCGGCTCCACGAACCTCAACTCGCGCTCCGCCGCGCTCGACACCGAGCTCTCCTTCGTCCTCGCCACGACGTCCCCCACGCTCCGCCAACGCCTCGCGGACGAGGTCGACCACCTCCGCGCGCACGCGCACCCGTGGCGCGGCGCGCAGGACTCGGACTCGCGCCGCGTCCGCCCGGGGACGCGCGCGCTCGTCGCCGTCGTGGGAGACATGTTGTAGCCCCCCCGCTTCTCGGGACCGGGGATTGGAGGGGGTAGTGCGGGCGGAGCGCGTCCGAAGCTCGAGAGATGTCGTAGGCACGCTTCCGGGCCCGTGCCCGCGCGAATGCGGATCCGAGTGCATTGCGACGTCGCGGAGATACGATTGCGCGTGTGCATTGCTTGGGACGTCGTGCGAACCCGCCTCTCGACCTCGGGAATGTCAGTCCGAGGCGCGTGGCGCCGCGCCGCGGGGCCGACGGGCAGCTGACCAGCGCGGGAGCACCCCGCTGGGTCCCGCGCTCGTCTGGGGCATCGAGACACTCCACCGGGCTGGGCCCCAGGAGGGTGGTAAAAGCACCATGATCTTCAAAGGCTGGACGTCTAATGTTTCCCTTGACTTGACTGGCTAGGGAAAATAGAACGGCGCTGCCCTGAACCAGGGCTGTGGATATGTTTCTGACAAAAGACTACGACGGCATACGACGGGGGCCGAAAGAGCACCAGGGCCTACGTTCTTCAGAGGCGAGTAAGACGGCTCGTCATGACGTGAGGGTCGTGTGAGCGTACTGCATTCGCTTTGTGAGCATCTACAGGCGGCGAACTGTTCTACAAGGAGTCTTTCTCGTAGCCCCGACCCCCGACGCTCACTTGGCCGACGGGCGCGACTGCAGAAGCCTCCGCCGCATCGGTAGGCATCAAAGAAGGAGATGATGGGCCACCTCCGCCCAAGGCCGCCGTCCGAGGAGACTGCGGCTGCGACTTCGGTGTCTGCGCACCCGGCATAGCAGGTGATCCTTTTTTGTTCGGCGGCGTCGCGGCAGCGGACGGAAGTGGGTCGACGTACTCGAACTTGCGCGAGTCCAACGTGAAGGTTACGGGGCCCTGCGATCGTAAACGCATGCCGCGTGGGCACGGAGCCGGGGAGCACGGTAGGACGTACCTCGTTCGTCAGCCCGACGCTCATCATGGCGCCAAAACGGCCATCTGACAACAGGCGAAGAGCGTGGGGTCAGCCTCCGCGTCAGTCATGATAGGAATGTATAGCCTGTGGGTCGCGAAATGCGTCCGGGCCTGATACGATGCTTTCCACCAAGTCGAAAAGGTCACGCATGTAGGGCATGTTCCACACACTGCCATGAATGGCATGCACTGCCTGCAGCAAGAGAGCTCCGGCGGGAGACCACTGCGTATATTTCTCACCGTTCGCGTGCGTACGGTGACGTGCGGTGCAGGAGGAGGCAGGGGCGAGCCCAAAATATATGCAGAGAAGGCCCTGTCTCATCCGGAGCGCCAACAGAGACCGATGAGACCAGAGAGGGCACGTACCTTTAACTTTGTCCGGATTATACAAATCGCCCAGCCGCTTCAGGAAGGAGCCGTACAAGTCCCGGGAGGGACCTGTTGCCTGGGATCAACGTGCGGTCAGTCGGTGCTCCCTTGCGGCGCGAGGCTGGGTCAGGCGAGCACGCGGACGCAATACGAAGACGAGGAGGCCTGATTGAGACTTACCATTGCATGGCGGAAGTCCGGCTTCCCCTTCTTCGTGCTTGCGAAGAGGGTAAATTGTGAGACACACAGGACCTCGCCGCCGAGGTCCTGGACGTTCTTTTTCCACATCTGCCCCGTAGTGGGATCTTCAAAGACTTTGAGAGACAGACTGGGACAGCGGATTGCGATGCGCGCAGCAGATGCGGCAGGGCGGGAATCAGACACTGCGGGGGAGTCAGAAGAAGAACGCACATCTGCTTGCTGATGCTCTCCATATCGGCCGCGTTGTCATCTATCTATGCGCGCACGACATTCAGTCGCGGTGTTCCTCCGATGAATACAGAGTGTAATTGGTGACCTCTTCCAACGCCGACGAGGACCATGAGACCTCTGCCGATAGACGAGATGACTTCGCTGTCGACTGTGCGAATGCGGCGAATGAGGCGCGGCGCTGGGCGGGGGCGCGATGGACGAACCCGTGACAGATGCCGAGCTGACGCGCTGGACGATGGCGCGCATGGTGGGCGTGGAGGAGCGGAGAGGAAGAGCTCGGTACCGTCGTCGGGGAGCGTGGCGGGAGGAGAAGCCGTGGGAACGCCGGCGGTGGGAACGACGCGTGCCACAGGCGCGTCGAACTCCGCGTCGGACCGCGTCTCTGACTGGATCTTGTCCTCTGCCACCACCGCCGGCCCAGTGACCGCCCGCCATTGCCTCCGTGCCTAGATCGAGCTACGTCCTCAGCATGGATAATCACTCTGTCGTGCTCGAGACCAGCATGGGCGATATCCAGCTCGAACTCTACTGGGACCATGCCCCCAGAGTAGGTCGGGGGCCCTTCTCTGCGTTCCAGGCCCTCTGATTGACCATCGCGCGCTGTAGACCTGCAAGAACTTCGCTGAACTTGCCAAGCGCGGCTACTACAACGGCATCGTCTTCCACCGTATCATCGCAGTCAGTACTTGTCCACTCGCATACCACATCGGCACCCTCACGCTTCCAACTCCCAGGACTTCATGATCCAGACAGGTGACCCTACAGGAACGGGTCGTGGCGGAACAAGCATCTACGGACAAAAATTGTGAGTCACGCTCCGATGTAACGCTCCGTTCCCTTCCAAATAACGAGGCGTCAGCGAGGACGAGATTCATCCGGAACTTCGTTTCACGGGCGCAGGAATTCTCGCTATGGCGAACTCAGGGCCCAATACCAATGGTGCGCGTCTGTTCTCACGCTCCGCTTGCTATGCTCATCGCGCTTGTCACGATGTAGGGTCGCAGTTCTTTGTCACTCTTGCGCCAACCCCGTACCTGGACAACAAACACACTATTTTTGGGCGCGTCAGCTCTGGCATGAGAGTCGTGCAGAGGCTCGGCGCGGTGGGCACCGATGCACAAGACAGGTTGGTTCCATTTGGAGGCTGCTCTCCGCCTGTGGCTAATTTCCGTGCCAAGACCCCGAGAAGATGTCAAAATCTATAAAGCGCGCCTGCTCTGAACTGGGCTCTTTGAAGGGGTCGCTGAACGCCTTTTTCCGCAACTTGTCGCCGTTCGATTACCGTCCTATCGGTGGAGATGGGGCATGTGTTCCCGTCTGAAGGATGGGTGTGTTCGAGAACAACATGGCATCTCTCGCACTACCGTAAGGATGTTCATTTATCCGGGACATACTTCCTCGACGATCGAGCGAAATCTCCGCCCAATACAATGCCAATGGCATGTCGCTCTCTTTCCTCGGTGTGTCCGTGTTCGTTGACGCGTGGTGTCGGCTGCGCGCCGCAGATACTGAAGAGCGGACATTCGGCGCCGGAGCGATGACAGGATGCTCTCGCGATGCTCGCGGGTTCCGTCCGACATGTGCTCGAGGGGCCTGGTGTGCCCCGAGAGGCGTGCCTATTTCGCTGCTTCTCGTAGGAACGCGGGCGGCGGTTGCCGAGATAGGCCCATGGTACGGCCCCGCGAGGTGCCAAAAGCACAGCGTCCTTCTTCTCGTGGCCGTCCGCCCGCCCGGCTCGCCCGCGGCCCTGGCCACGGACGCCCACGCCCTGGGCACGGCGCAAAGCGCTGCTGGCTGAGCGCCGCCGCACCTTTCTCAGCGCAATGAACAGGCTCGCTTCGAATGATGTCCCGCCCTCCCCCGTCCGATTGGCCCCCCACGAAAGCCGCCTTCGACGCTATCGACCCCTTACGGCACCAGCACGCCCGTCGCTGCCCCGCGTGCGCCGATCCTCCACGCTCTCACGTGGCGCCTGCCTCTTGTCGGTCGCGCTCGGACACACCACGTCGCGGGTGCCCGCCGTTGGGGCCCACTCCGCTCCGTTTCCCGTGCTCTGCACGAGGACCCTGGCCGACAGCCCCGTCCGAGGCCGAGCCCATGTTCCGTCCTCGCGCGCGCTCCTTCGGGACGCGGCTCCGAACACGCTTCAGGCCAATCGCTCCTCGAGACCGTCGCGTTCGCGAGAACGCGCCAGGTACGCTCGTGCGGCGGCGACGTCGTCAGCCCCACGAGGAGGACTTTCGACCGCTACTTCACGCGATACGGGCTCGCCGCTGGCCTCCAGGCCCCGGACGTTCTTCCTCCGGCTTCCTTCGAGCACTAGAACCACCGATTGGAGTCGTACGCGTACGCACGCCTCGACGGCGTTCCTCGACCGACTCAGTACTGCAATCGAGACTTTATCGCAGCGGCGAGGCGTGCCAACCTTATGCGCCGTCGATGGCCGAGTACCGGCCGGGCTATTCAACGGCCACATTCCCCCAGAAGGGCGCCAGCCTTCTCTTCCATACTAAATGTCTCAGTGGGCGGAAGAGGAACCGGTGGTTGGAGAGTCTCTTGCCTCGAAGACGTTCTCTGTACTGTCATCGATGTAAGTTCACACTCACGGTCGATTAATGATTAATCACGTAAAACCAGAGAGGGACTTCGGCACAGGGGCGATGGTGACATATTTCGTCTGCTTTATTTCTTCGCACGCGAGCCTTCTTGCCTGCGGGACGCGGTCGAACGTGACGAAATTCGAATCTAAACCGCCCGCTCCCACTCGTTCAATCCACGGGCGTCACGTCGTCACAAGTCTCGTGCACTGTGACGCGCGTGTGCGGTTCGGTTCGGCAAGCGGCGGTCGGCTGAGCTCTCCATCGCCCTCCTTGCTCCTCCCCACTGTGATACCCCTTGCCATGCTCAGCTCGCGACCCGTGTCAATCCATCAGGACGTGGACATTCCCGTCATGATGAACACCAAGACTCCCGGGCGGAAGGGCATCAAGAGCCGTCACGGTCTCCAGGAGAACCTCGTCCACACGGGCTCGAAGTCTGTCTTCTCCAAGAAGACCGTCACCCAGACCCCCTTCCGCCCGGGCACCGCACGTAAGAGACGCTTAGTGTGTGTACGCGCGTTCCCGTCCCTCAACAACGTCTCGCGCAGATGGCAAGAAGATCCTGGTCCCCGCCTCGGGCGCGCGCCCGCTCATGGACAAGACCCCTTTCCCGAACCGCGTGGCTGCTGGCGGCTTCGGCGGGGCGGGGAAGACCCCAGGGCCGCAGGGCCTCAAACTATCCAAGCTTGCACTGCTCGCCCCCGCGGCTGAGCAGACATCGCTATCGACTGACGTCGCGCCGCTTCTCCGCCCCTCGAGCACCCGCAAGAGCTTGCGCGGCAGGATCAGTGGGACTTCAAGACGCCACTGACGAAGGGGAACCACTGGGATGTGAGTCCCGGGGATTTTGACGGAGTTGGCGGCGCCGTGGCGGACGAGGCGACGGAGGCGGTTGAGGCAGAGGTGTGCGAAGAGGACGACGAGCTCGAGTACATGCCGCCAAGCGCTGTCGGTGAGTGCAGATGCGGGATTGTCGAGCGTTGGCCTGAGCTGTCGAACAGAGCTGCCGTACGAGCCGCCGTTCGAGATGCCGGACTACGAGGCCCTCGGCTCGAATCTCTTTGCACTCGGACATGGTGACGTCATGGACGACTCCGCGGCCCAGTTCTATTCCGCCGATATCGAGCACCAGGTCGACGTCAAGAAGCTGCTCGCCGATAGCGGCTGCACTCCGACCGTCCCAGACTACTTGAACCTTCCGGACATCGGTACGGTTCGTTGTCTGTTTTGCTCGGCACCTGCTCATCCTGGCACAGAGGACGACGGTCCGTTCAAGGCACCCAAACCTGCGCCATCTGCCACCGCGAAGCCCCTCGTACGCGCCGCAACTTTGCGCACGGCACCCGCCCATGGCCCGCCTCCCACCGCCGCGTCGACGTCGCGCACGACCCCCGCCCTCACGCGCGCCGCCTCCGTCGCCTCCACCCCCGCCCCGACCCGCACCTCCGTGCTGAGAGCAGCCAAAGCAGCGGCGGCCGCTTCTGGCCCCGCCCGTCCAGCCACAAGCGTCGGTGTCCGCTCCGCCTCCGGCCCCGCCGCACGCCCCACCCCGTCCCCTACAACCACGGCAGCACCCACGCGGCCCCCCGTGGCGACGCGCACCCGCGCGGTCAGCGTGACCGCCACGACCCCCGCGGTGCGCCCCCGCTCGGCGACCGTCGCCGCCAAGGGCCGCGGAGCGAGCGGGACGGGGCCGGCCGCCTCCAAGGCCCGCGTCGCGGACGACGGCCTCGCCGCGCTCTTTGACGCGGCGTACGGCGAGGGCGAGGACGCCGGCGGCTTCCTCTTCGCGCTGCCACCCCTCCCTCGGCGGCTTCGTGACCGCCACGCGCGACGCAACTGCACCCTATCGATCGTGGGTCGATCGAGGCTCGAGGCCGTGGTTGACTGGATGGACCCGGGGCCGCAGGGTTGGTTCGGTTCGGACAGTGGGTGGATCACGGATCCACGGAGCTTCCGGTGCACGACATGATGTATTATACGTATGCATGAGTAGACTATGTACGGCAGTCCATCCACGGGGCCATGAGTGACGGTGACGACGGTGACATGAGAGAGTGAGAGCGAGAGCGCGTCTACGAGGATAGCGACGTGTGTGCGCGCGCGGCCCGCGCCGCGCAGGTGTCGCGTGTAGTCCGTACGTACGCGCCGCGCCGCGAGCATCCGGGACAATCGAAGACAGAGCGTGGGGTACAACACAAGATGGGTGATGGTGATGGCGACGGACTGCAGACGGATAGAATGACAGACGACCGCCGCACAGTCGAGGTGGGGGAATACTAGTGTACATGAGCGCGTCCGACGGGCGCACGGGGTGGGAATGTGGTATGCGCAGCGATGGAGAAGGAGAAGGAACGAGGGGAAGAGGAAGAGTAAGGGGGCGCTGCTCAGGCCGGCGAAGGACAGAAGGAGCTGCGGATCTGAGGACCCCGCCCGACGTGCGAGTCACACTACAACTACGGCTGCCACCGCCGCCGGTGGCCGACGTTGCGCGTCCGCGGCCGCGTCGGGGTCTCGTCCACAGCGGGCAGAGTGCGCAGCGAGGGCTCCGAGGATCCTGCTCCCGCGCTCGAGCCAGGCGGCGGCAGAAGCGCCGCCTCTCCGCGCGCGGCGCGTGTCCGTGCGGACGTGCGGGTGCGGTAGTTGCCGTGCGCACCGCCGTGGCTGCTGTGCGCGCCGTGCCCGTGGTGGCGCGACGAGCCGGACGCGGGGTAGTCGCGGCTCGACGACGCGCGGGGCTCGTCCGCGTCCGAGGTCGAGGCGCCGCTCCACTCGCGCATGCGCGCCGGCGTCGGCGACGGCTCGTCCTCGTCCGAGTAGTCGTGCGTGGGGTCGGCCTCGAGGTACTCGGCGTCGGAGGGGATGCCGTCAAGGTCCTGGTCCATCGCGTCCGCCTCGACCTGGGCGCGGTCCATCTCGTCGTCCTCGTCGGAGTAGTCCGACTCTTCGTCGTAGAGGCCGCCCGAGGGCTCGCCCTCCCACTCGTCGTCCTCGTCGTTCCCGAAGTCCCAGACGTCGAGCACGGTGGAGTCCATCCGGTTGCTTGCCGCGACGCACCAGCGGCCTTCGAAGACGACTTGCCAGACGCCGACGATGCCTGTGAGAAGGTCCCGTACCTGTGAGCCGTCGCGGATGTCCCACATCTTGAGCGTGCCGTCGGAGCCGCTCAGAACCTTGAACTCGTCGTGCTGGAAGCAGGTGATCGCGCCTTGATGAGCGGCAAGGGTGTGGCGCAATTCACCGGTGTCAGGGTCCCAAACACGCAGTGTGGAGTCAGCGGCCGCGGAAACCAGGTGCGATGGGGAGAGGCCCAAGAGGCCGACAAGCGAAGTGTGGCCTGCGAGAACGTGTTGACACTGTCCCGTGCTGAGATTCCATACACGGACAGTGCCGTCCATGGAGCCCGAGCACGCCAGATTGCGGTTGATGTCGAGCACGACACTGTACACTGCAAGAACGAAAGAAAGGGGCGCAATGAGCATTCTGCTGGCGCCACGATCAGGGCCGGAGCGCATATTTACCTTTTTGTGTGTGTCCAACCAGCACCCACTTGCACGCGCCGGTGATAATGTCCCAGATGCGGACAGTGCAATCGTAGCTGCCTGAGACTAAGGTACGGCCCCTCGCGGCGAGCGCGCGGACGGCGTGGTCGTGGCCTTCGAGATGCAGCTTGTGGTACGGGTTATCTTCGACATCCTCCTGTGCGATCATGGCGTTAGGACAGGACGCGGGAAATTCGCCCAAGTACGTACCTCTGAGGGGTCGACCTCGGTGTCGTCCGCGCCATAACACCTGTACTCCTCGTCCCCAGGTTTAGGCAGTGTCCAGACCCGGAGCGAGTGGTCTCTGCTGCCGGTGACGATGAGCGGGCGCTTGGGCCACTTCTCCCGCGTGATTATCCCGTGCTCGTTCTCGTAGTCGATCCATTCAGGCTTAACGATAGCGAGGCAGCGCACCGTGCTGGTGTGCCCGCCGAAGACGTGTGTGCATCGGCCCGTGTCCAGATCCCAGATCCGCACCGTGCGATCTGTCGAGCCGCTAACGAGCGTGTTCTTCGTGGCGGCCAGCGCCCACACCCCGCCGTCGTGGCCGTCTAAAGAGCGGACCTTGGCGCCCGTGATGGGAGAGTAGACATGGATCGAGTGGTCGTCCGAAGCAGAGATGATACGCCCGTGTGAGAAGATGAGGCACGTCACCACAGATCGCCCGTGCGCCTGGAAGGTAAGTCGCTTCGGGTTCTGGTTTGTCACCCACCGCGTACGCGTGAGGTGACGCGACTTGAACAGGATCTTGTAAGGATGGGGCAGAGGTAGAGAACCTGGTGCAGGAAGACCTTGTCGCCTCCGTCGTGCCGCGATCGCGTCGGCGAACGCGGTCTCAGAGTCTCGTCCAAACCAGATCCTTGTGGTCTTCAGCAGATCACGCCAGAGGACGGGGTCTGAGTCGATTATTGCGCGCCATGTCTTGGACACTCGCGAGGCGCGCGCAAGATCGGGGAATGAGAGGAAGCTCAGAACAAGCGAAACAAGCTCCGGAGGTAGTAGTGTCAGGAAATCCCTAGCAAGTGTCGGGGTCAAAACGGAATGGAGTGTCCGCAGAACGGAGAGAGGCGAGTGTCGGAGGAAGGTGAGTAACACGTGGGATTGGAGAGGTGGGGGTAAGGCCTGAAAGTGAGAGAGTAGTTGAGGTAACGCCAGTAGAGT
Source organism: Epithele typhae (assembly GCF_022376455.1). Classification (NCBI taxonomy): domain Eukaryota; kingdom Fungi; phylum Basidiomycota; class Agaricomycetes; order Polyporales; family Epitheliaceae; genus Epithele; species Epithele typhae. Next base: position 8,443 of record NW_025954192.1, on the reverse strand, counting down.
CGTCATTGCCATGTCGGGTTGGAATGGGGCACCTGCGAGTGCTTGTGGCTGGGGAGAGGAATGTCCACTAGGAGGTGCGGAAGGCCAAATGCTCTCAGGAGGTGGTGAGCCATGGGGTGAGGGTAGCGGTGAGGGGGGTGCAGCAGAGTGTATGGTGTTGATTGGGGGTAATGGGTGGCTCTTGGCTTTCTTTCGAGGGGGTGTTGTGGCGACGAGACCAGGGATTACCTCGATGCCTTCCATCATGTTCTCGTTACTGTATGACCGCTTGCGACCATACCGCTCGACGGCCTCCGCGAGTCCGACCTCTTTCCTCGAGTCCGCCTCATCGCGCTTGACCATTCGCCACCCCTTGCCTTCGACGACAGACTCCTCTTCCTGCATGTCCTGCTCACCGAACTCGCCATCGCGAAATGTGGCACGCGAACCACCAGGAAATACAAGAGGAAATTCGCGCAGTGACTTTGGAAGGTTCGCGTTGAGGAGAGGGTAGAGCTTAGGGTCTCTGGGCGAGGATGGTGGCGGGACAGAGGGGAGGGGAATGGGTGCATATGTCGTCGTCGTGGTTGTCGTCGTGACCACCCTGTAAAAGCGCGTGAGAGGCGTGGCTTATGCACGCAAGGCAAAGAGAGACATACGTAGTGGTGTTGACGGATGGGGCGAGAAAAAGCGAGGGACGAGGGTGGTTGCTCATCGTGGGGGAGGGGAGGACGTGCAGCCCCGCATGCCGCTCCAAGGACGGCAGGTTGGACGATGAGCCCAGCGCCCGCCGCCCTTGTGCCACAGCGGAGTCCCAATCCTCCGGCCCGCCCCGCCCACGCGCCCTCTCTTGCCTCCGTCCTTCATCTGCCCTCGCCTCCTCATCGACATCGCCAGCATCGGCCACCTGTTGTACCCTGCGATGGACCAAGGCCCACCTATTTGGCCGCCCGCCCAGTTCCACAGGCGCTCACGCAGCCCGGCGCGGCACGACTTTTCTGACAAGATCTCTAGTGGGAGAGCCCAGGACACCAAATGCATGAACTTCAGATCGGCACCCTGGCCATCCAGCACACGGCCGTCTCTCCTCAGCGCGTCCCCCCTTACATTGCCTGTGAACCTCAGTATGTCGAGGCCTTGCTGAAATACGGCCCGTAAAGAGCCCGTATTCCGTTTCTCTGGGCACGAACTAAACCCAGTGTGCCTGTGAAGAAGCGCCCAAGGAACGATGACGATCCCATCTCTCTCCTTCACAGAACAAACTCGACATACTAACCCACGTCTTTCAGATCATTCATGTATCAAGCCGCCTCTTTTGGCAGTCCAGCTGCTTCTTACTTGGCCTCGGCATCGCGAAAATATCACAGTAGCCTGCTGAATAGGATTCATCGGCCCTCCGCATTCCTCCGTCTTGGAAACCGTGTGTTGAACTTTTCCGGGCTTTATTCACCCGCGACTTCGCCCTGTCTAGATTACGCCGCGGCCTACCCTCAAGCTTGACTCGGCAACTCGTCGCCGTCTCCACCCCACATTGACTTGTACTTGATCCAGCAAGCTCGCAATGCTTCTAGGATGCTACAACATCCGCCCATCTCTTCCCGGAACAGCGAGGGAGGCTCATCGGTGTCACCGTCTCGAGGCTCCGGCGATATCTCTAGCTACCGAAGCAGCCAGATCTGCAGGAGCACCCGCCAAGCGCAGCCCTCGAAGGCTCGCCAGGACACCTGCCGTCGGCGCGCGTGTGTCTCGTGAGTATGAACGTGAACGATTGCCTTATTTGGGGCTCGTTCACCCAGCACTTACGCGCGACTCCCAGGCACTGAATTCGACCCGCTCTCGTCACCCAATGTCATGCGCGAACCAGTCAATGGGTGCTTTGAGTGTCACGCAACCGATAACGGCCCGAACAAAGTCGCTTGGCAAACAGGAAGACGAAGGATGTCGTTATGGTCATCGCACTAAGGGCTCGAGAAAGCGCGGCCACATCCATTATAGTACGTGTTCTGTTCGCCGCCTCGGATTGACCCTTTGTCCGTGTGATGGATGGCCAGACATGACCTCATTTACTTGTGTCGCCGCTTTTCAAAGGGGCGGAGTGCCGGCAATATCACACACTACACCATCTTCACCTCGAGGATGGAGGTGTATAGACTCTTGATTGAGCTCGAAGCCGTGTCGTCGGCCGGCCTTCAAGGCGCCATGTTCCCGGTCAGTCGCCGAGGGCCTTCCATGATTGTTCAATCAGGTTACATGCATTACTACGCTGTGTCTACATATAGATGATGCACTGGGTCTCCACTTAGGAGGCCTAGGATACATCCGCAACATAACCTCTTTACGCAATTACAAGGTTTCCCAGCCCCGATTGCGGGTGCTCTGTCCTATCTTCGCTTACACGTTCAAGATAACTACCAACCACCCGCCTCAAGAACCGTCTTCGTTCTCCGTGTCCCTGAATCGATGTCATCTGCACCCATCCTCACGACTCGCTGCGGCTCTCGAACCCACGCAAGCCGCGCCCCGTGCAGAATCGAAACCAGGGTACAACCATGCCACCCACACTGTCACCTTGCGCGGTCTAAGTTTGCTCATCCTGCCCGAGCAAGAATGGCTGCGGGGCGTGGGACCGGACAGACGCAGGGCACTCGAAATACCCCGCCCCTCCCCGCCTTCAGCTTCCATGAAGCAGGACACCGCCTCGCTCCACCGCGTGCGCCCATTTTAATGGAAGCGCTCCGCCTCGTGTGTCCCTTGCGCCCGCAGAACCCTCGCGCGAGCGACGACGGCCCTCGCGCCTTCCCACCCGCGCCGTGCCCGCGCGGCCGCGCACGTCCGTTCGCCCGTCGCTCGTCGCCCGTCCATCAGCGGAGGCCCCGCGCTCTCAAGAGCCCGCCCGCCCGTCTCTTCCCGCGTCGCTGGCCACCCTGAACGCGCGATCGCAGCGCGAGCGAGCGAGCACTCGAAATAGCCCGGCGAGCACGTACAACTGCGCAGTGCGCGCGCTGCACGTACGTACGCCTTGGCCCGCGCCTCTGCGCAGGTCCCCGCCGTCAGCTGCTCGCCCTCCCTCGTTCCCTTCACGTCTCGTAAGTCGCGGGTCTGAGAGCGTGCATGCGCGCGCCGCGCCGGCGCCCCCAGTGCGGACGAGCGTGGATCTGCGAAACGATCAGCCACAGCCCGTCGGGCCGGGCTCGGGCTCTTCGCGCCATCGGGACGGAGAGCGGGCAGCTGCCCGGCCGGGATCCAAGGACGCGCGCGCCCGCCGGACGCAGCGCCTGGGACGGACCCAGGAGGAAGACGCGGCCGGGGAGAGGGCGTCCGGGTCGAGTCGTCACGCTGTGCCGCGCGCTGTGAGAACGCGTGACACAAACTCAGGACTAGTAAGTACTGGAATCGGCGCTGCAGACCCTGGGGCCTGAGGAGGCTCATGCCCAGGCGAGGTGCGCTCTCTCTCTCTCGCCTGGGCGGTGAAGGGGAGCGGGCTGGGCGAGGGTGGATAGTGCTTGTGAGCCGAGGATGTGCCGTTGTGCTGAGGCTTGTGCGGCGTACGGTAAGAGAAGCTGATCAAGAGGTGCGTTGGCGTGGGCAACTGGCTGCAGTGGTGAGGAACCCGCGCCGGCAATCTGTCCGAGGCCAATCATGGATTCATGGCAGGCTCGGATTGATGAGGCGACAGGCCACGCACGAGATTCGCGGGCGACGCTCATTGGGCTCTACGAGGCGTACATCATCCGGAGAGAAAGCCAATGGGCAGCGGAACGACGAGCCGCGCGGATCCACCAATCAGAGCGGACCGACGAGGTCGTCGTACACGGAAGGTGCGGAACGATGGCTGAGACTGAGGAGGACGAGGAGAGGGCCGGGCGAGCGGGATCGCGCTTCCGGACGTTCGGGAAGGAGAGGGGGCTGGGTGAGGAACATGTCTGATGCGCGATAGAAGGCGGTTCCGTACCGTATGTGTCGTCCCGTTGTAAGGCGCGGCTCCGTGGCCTTGCGGCGCTAGGCACGGAAGCCGGGGCCACTGAATGGGCCAGCTCGAATGCATTGCCTCGCAAACGATTTCACCGGACGAGGGTGCTAACGGCGTAAGGGTCGTCCTCGCCGTCCAGGCGTTGAGTTCGTCGGGAGCTTCTGACGCAATCGTCAGCGTTCACATGGAATCTCAGTCACGAGCCAGCGGCGAGGTCGACCTACACAGTCGAATGTCCTTCGAAAGGGCCACACACCGCTATCTTCGGGCCCAGTGCCCATAGGCCGCAGTAGACCGGCCTGAGCTGCGCAGTGGGGGCGGAAGGAAGTCTACCTGTTTCTCGTTTACGGCATCGGTACGGAACCTCGTTGCTCCCGTTGCCACAACTGGTGGTGGGCACTCACAGCGACCCAGTTCGTCATGCATGTCATCTGCGGAGCTGGCGCGTTCATCCTTACGACATCTCAATACGCAGGATGTTGAGGAAGGCGAGCGGCAGCCTAGAACACACTAACACCTGTGGCCTCCCACAACCGTTGCTCGACTGTCCACTTCCGAAGAACAAGGATGCTGTCGCCGGTTGCGCTAGTCCATCGCAGGAGGATCGAGCTCGGGGCTCGCGAGTCTCCGATTCCAGGACTGTCGTTGTCCAGTTCTCGGACGCACTGCGAGGAACTCTGAGTCAGATACACAATCTGCGATATCGCACGCTCACATACAGCGAGACGATAAGTATCGATCCCAACGGGCCCGAGCTCCTTGGACCTGGTGCCCTGACATTTTGATGGGACGTCAAGCACGGTTGAGGACGTAGACGACCGCGTAACCAGAAGCCGACCGCCACGGTGGAGCCTGCTTGATTAAAAACGCCGGCGGTAGACAGGACGAGGAAGTGCAGAGCACCAGCGCCGTGCACCTTGACCGAACGGAAGAGACGAAGGCAAACGGCAACGTCACTACGCTGCCGTCAGCGGAGAATCCGGGGAGGAGCAGCGCGCCGCCCCGTCCGGGCTGTCGCGAGCAGGAGTGGGAACGACCGCGCCGGGGCAGGCAAAGAGGAGCGCGACGGGAGCATCAGCGCTGGCCCCGCCATACGGCGAAGGCATTCCTGAGAACCGCACGCCCCATGTTCTCGAAGAAGCCGGGCGAGCATGTGCTCCGCGCGCTCTGCGCGCAGGCTCTCCCCCCGGGGCTTATCGCAGCAGCACGGGCGGAGGGGAGGCAGGCGACTCGAGCTCGGGGCACGCGCGCCTGGGCTTGCGGGAGTGGGTCAGCGGGCGGCATGGGAGGGAGGCACTTACGGCACGGTGCGCGCCACCCTCCCACTGTCCACCGCTCGCCGCGACGTACGGGTGTGGATGGCGCGTCTGTGCATGGACGGTGGCGGCGGCGGCGGCGGATGGAACTTGCTGCGAGCTGAGGCCAGATTGGGAGCGGGGAACGGGAGATGCATGTGGTGCGCGCACTTCCCCATCGGGGCGCGTCGCTGTCTTCGCGGGAGTCTGGAGGGCGTAGGGTGTTGGCCAGAGCAGGGCTGCGATGAGCGTCCCGACGCCGGCGGAGAGGGCGGGCCTGAGATGGAGCCGGGTTGGGTACTCGGTAGGCGTTCTGTTGGACGGTCGAAGGCGCACGCACTTTGCGGACATCCCAGCGTCGAGCTCGGTCGCTAAGCGCGTTTCCTTCACAACAGCCAAGCCTTGGGGCACAGAAGCGCGAGTGTAAGTGACCTGATTCACAGGTTCCTGCTGTGTTGCCAGATGTACGAGGGTGAGCAATAGAGCAGCGCAGAAAGTGGAGATCAGAGTGGATTGCGTACGACGTAGTGACGTAGAGAGGCGAGAGACGTACTCCGGCGCAGCCCGCCACGCGAGCAGAGGCGCCCGGCCAAAGAAACGCCCACAAATGGCCGGGGAAAGCAAGGGGAAAGCGATCGCACGGCTGTGCACCGTCCCTATCGCCCGTCAAGGGTCTCGTCCGGTTTTGGTAGGTCTCCAAGAACGAATCTCTTCCTTCCTCCATCCGCACATGAGTTCCTCCCACACAAAGCCTCCGATGGCGTGCAAGTGCTGCCTGCAAATCTCATATGTCCTAGCGTCACGCACCACAGCTGCACTAGTAGCCCGCGGTCGTCCTCGGACTGCACTCCTGCGTGGGTGCCAGGAACGCCAGTGAATAAACACCGGATCATTGCAATGAATTCCTTTCTCTGTACACCTGACTTTTAATTAATTCTTTCTCGTCCATGAGCAGACACCACCTGTCGCTATGCGCAGTCCCAGCGACCTATGCCACCGACGCCTTGCCTACCCGGGCGGGTCCTTTGTGAGCTCTCTTGATCATCCTAACGCCGGGCCAGGAACACGACCGATCTTCCTCCGGGTCATGGATTCCATCGTGCGCACAAGCCAAAACGTCAGAACACCTTCCAACGTCGCTGAGGTGACTGATGACGTTCGATCGACGCCGCCGAGCTGCGCTTCTCCACCTTCTTCCCGCAGCGACGGAACCATGCAATATCCCTATTCCATTCTCGCGTCGCTGGAGCCCACGTAACCGGCACGAGCGGGCGCACCCCCTCCGCCCCGCCGGAACCTTGCCCATCTCCAAACCCACACCTGGCCCGCCCCCGCCGGGCCCTTCGCATGTGCGCATCGGCGGCGACATCTCCTTTGATTCCATGATCCCCATCTCGCGAACGCCCTTCGCCCTCTGCCCACACAGTCGCAATCAACCCATGGAGATCAGAATCTCTGAGCTGATGATGCCGAGAAGGCCCCACGGGCCACCGTCCCGGCCCGTGCGCTCCTCCTCCTGGGTGGCGGTGCCGGGCTGCAGGGGAACGCACCCACCGGACGCGCACACGCCGCGCCACGGCAACTCGACCGCGCACTTGTCCCGACCCGCGGCGAGCTCGCGCGTCCCGTCCCGGACGACGCCCACGCCCCTCGCAAACGCCGGGCGAGATCGGCGCGGGAGGGCGGGAGGGCGTCCGGGCCGCGCGCCGCGCTCGGGAGTCCGGTCTCTTCTTTCAATCGTCCGTCGATGAACGCCGAGCGCGCACTGGCGACCGTGTACGTTGACGACGACCTGGATGGGCTTCTGCGAGCCCCCTTCGCCTTTGCCTTCGCGCGTCGCCCGCAGTCGCATTTCATTTAGCCGTCCCCGGACGCCCCGCCGCCCTCGCGCGCGCGCGCGCACTCCCGCACGTCAGAGTGCGTGGGATGCGCGGGCGGGGGAGGGCGCCGCCCATTCAGCCGGCTTGGCAGGATGTGCCAGCCGCCCTCCCGACGGTCGTCGGGACGGTGGAGCGCACCTTCTGCGTTACGAGAGCCCCCCGCGCGCGTGACCGACCGACGAAGGCGGAGAGGCGCAGGATGCCCCGCCGACCCCGCGCGCGCGACGTTCCACGTTCCACGTTCGCCATCTACGTTCGGCCTTCTGACTCTGAGGGCGACGGGGCACTCGCGAGAAGGGGGGGGGGCGGCCGCGGGACGTGATAGAGCGCAGTCGGTCGCTGCCCGACGCTGGCGCTCCCACACGTGCGCGCGAGGGGTGTCGAGTGCGAAGGACCTCGCGAGCCCGAGGCGGGCGTGGGCGCGCGCGCGAGGAACCCGACCCGCCCTCTGGAGTCTGCGGTCGACGCGGGACCCCTCCCGGCGGGAAACCTGGCCACGGCAACGGAGGAACGGGCCCTGCGCCAAGCCCAAGGGGCCGGCAGGCACGGCGCTAGTGGTGCGCTGACTGGATCACCAGAATCCAGATTCGCCTTCGCGGCTTCGCGGGAGGCGCCGGTCGGGCCGCGTGCTACCAGACGTCGCGGCCGTGGGGCGCGCGGCTAGTAGCCTAAGGCTGGGGCCGGTGCAATGTAGCGGAATGCAGCGCGTCCGCCCCGGCCGCGGTAAGCCCGCGCGGTCGCGGCCGCCGGTGGGGCCTGGGGGCGGCCTTGGATGCGGTGTGTGGGTCGCGGGACGGCTGGGGAGGGGCGGGAGGGCGCAGCGGGCGGGGTGCTAGGCCGGAAGGAGCGATTCGAGGCAGGACGGCTGGCGCGTTCGAAGTAGAACGCGAAGGCGCGCCGCCGGACTCGTCGCGAAATTTGTGTGAGATGAATGCCGGCGAGCGTCCAGCGCCGCGAGCGAGCTGGGTGGCCGGCTGAGAGCCCGCGGAGGCACGGGTACGAGCGCGCCGTCGCCGGGGCCCAGCGGCCTCGACGGATCGCGGGCTCCCACAGCGGTCGTTTGCGGGCAGCGTCGGGCGAGAATCTCGGGCGTGACAGCGGTGGGCTCGCCGCGCATGCTCGGCGGGTGCATGACGTCCTCGAGCGCAGGGTGGGCCCGGCGTGTGCGACGCATTCGCACTCGGAGCGTCGCAAACGGCTTGGTCCCCGCCGCCTTCTTCTCCTTCGTGCTCCTCCCGTTCCCCCGGTCGGGTGGACCGATCACCCTCTCGCTTCTCCTCATGATCTGGGCCCCCTTCTCGTCTTCGCCATGGACTGGG